>NC_047036.1:71643857-72279857 GCF_011762595.2 Tursiops truncatus
TCCCTGGTGGCACAGTGGTTGAGAGTCTGCCTGCCGATGCAGGGGACACGGGTTCGTGCCCCGGTCCGGGAAGATCCCACATGCCGCGGATCGGCTGGGCCCGTGAGCCATGGCCCCTGAGCCTGCGCTCCGCAACGGGAGAGGCCACAACAGTGAGAGGCCCGCGTACCGGGGGAAAAAAAAAAAAATCTCCCTCCCATTTTCAAAATGTACTGTACCAATATATATTTTTTACTAGTCTTTACCAATAACAAATACACACTAGATTTCATTACACCACCAAAATGATCAGTCACCCAAATTTTCTACCTAGGCTAAGTGTGTCAATTACTATCCCTAATCCTTCCTTTTACTTTCAACTTCCTTTTTTATTTGGAACTCTTTGACTCTGTTGATATTTGTATGAATTTCCCCTTAGCTATTAAAAACAAACAACAACAACAAAAAATAGGAAAACCTAACAAACAAAATGTAATTAAACACCAGAAAACAAAAAGATGGATGTTAAATTACCCCATGATTACAACAGATTTATTGGGAGAAACTTTCCCTCCTATTGGCCAAAGCCTGAATGACTGACAGGTTATTTACTTGGAGCATGAAATGAAGAACAGTTGCCAATATTAAGCACTTTTTTAAACCCAGTTAATCAACAAAGATGCTGACGTTGATTTTTAGACAGACTAGTTCACAAGGATAATAATAATTCAGACTATAAAATTTGCACTACGGGTTGTACTGCATATGGGCCATTGCCTCTGTGCCAAAGGTCCCATCAACAGATGACTGGATTAAGAAAATGTAGTATATATACAACGGAATATCACTCAGCCACTAAAAAGAATGAAATTCTGCCATTTGCAACAACAGGAATGGATCTAGAGAGTATTATGCTTAGTGAAATAAGTCAGACATAGAAAGATAAATACGTTATCACATATGTGGAATCTAAAAAATAAAACAAATGAATGTGTATAACAAAACAGACTCACAGATATTGAAAACAAACTAGTAGATACAGTGAGAAGAATAAAGAGAGAAGAGGAAAAATAGGGGTATTGGATTAAGAGATACAAACTACTATGTATAAAATAGGTAAGCAACAAGGATATATTGCACAGCACAGAGAAATATAGCCATTATTTTTCAGTAACTTTAAATGGAGTAACTTTAAATCTATAAACATATTGAATCACTATGCTGTACATCTGAAACTAATATAATATTGTAAATCAGCTATATTTCAATTTAAAAAAAAAGACTCCATCACTCACTTTGGGCTGGGGGTAGGGGGATGACTTTAAGAAGATAAAGTCTGAAGCTGGGCTGGTCATCTCATTAATTCACATCCATAAGAATTCAAATAATGGTCTCCAGTCAATTTGTTTCTTGATGTTCCTTTTTTAACTGAAGTTTCTAAATTATTTTTTAAATTCCAGGAAAAGCATTTGTAACAAATATAGAAGTCCTCTAAAATTTTGCTGTCCTTTAAAATGCAAGTCAAGGATCAATTATCAAAACAAACTCATTCCGCTAATCAGTTTACAAAGGTGCAAATTGTTTCTCGGAATAAAATGCCGGGGAGGCTGCTTTGTTTAATGACAATCCTAACAGCAAGAATCCCTAGGGCAGGAAGCAGGTAATCAAGAATCCACCTCAAACTTTGAGAAGGCTGGCAACAGTCTATTATAATGCCTGGTTACAGGGAGACCTTGTACAGAGAACAATACACTGAAATAGACCAGACTTGTTATGGAACAATAAACTTAAATATAGCTCTGAACTTGACACAGCTAAATGATTTTTGCCTTCTAGGATTGAATTTAACACTCTAGGCTAAATACTTCAAACAGATTTTTCTACTGTGCACTTTGTATGCCTGAATGCACATACCATAATCACATTTTGGTGTGCAACTTCAACAAGGTGTATGTGTCCACAGAGGGTCATGATGTCATTAAAACCCAACATGAAAGGCTAAGGAGGTGACGTAAAGATTGTTTGGTCAAACAGATTATTTGAGGGCTTCCAGCACTCACCCTGTATTAGAAGAGATAAAGGATGCAAAAAAGATTTTTACAATACATTCTACAAATACAGTAGCAGGAAATTCGTATGCAAATGAAATATCAAGTGAAAAGAGTCACAGGATTTGAGAGGAAGGAAAAGAGTGAGGCTGAGTTTAAGAACTGGATTTGGATTGAGTTTAAATCGGCAGAGAAGGAGGACAGCACATTGAGGAAAGGTGTAGAGGTAGAGAATTGTATGTTATGTATAAAAAGATAGCAAGTCCACCCCCTGGGCTGAAAGCAAGGGTCCTGGAGAAAGGACAGTAGAGGGTAAATAAGGTAGGCAGATCAAGACACAAGTGTACAGAATATAGGGTTGGCCTTCCAAACAAGATTCCCATTTTTTCAGCAGAGTATCTCATGAGTTTGGGAGAATGCTGTGAGTTACATGACAAGCATCATTTTCCCCAAGTTAGAGGTGGGGTCAGGAATGCTGGGAAGAGGTCAGGGTCACACAGAGAGCGACACAGGGAATGACAGAGAATCCTGTTTCCCAGTCCAGCCATCTCTCAGCCAAGATATACTACAATCTCCCTGCCTCTTTCCCAGGTTCCAAAATACTGAAATGGAATGACTGTGCTGGAATGAGCTAAAATGCTGGAACTGCCCCTTATTTTTTCCTTTCTCTGTGATGAGAAAGAAAAGAGAGGAGGACCATTGAACTTTAAACTTCCTGATAAACTATAATGTGGGAAAGTGCCATTTTTAGGTTTACATGAAGGAGCTACCTCTGAGAATGGCCTCTTGGCCTGTGAAAAACTAGAAACATCCCAGGAAGTCACTGAAATGTTGTAGTACTGTGAGAATTTGTATAAAAATAAACACTGGATTATTTCAGGCTTAGTCCCTAGAGAAAATGAGCCAGAATTACTCAGAACTACTAGCCTAATCTTGACAGAACAGAGGAAATTAACAACTGAAGCCAGATTTTTTTCCCTTCTTAAAAAAAAATAAAGCCCTATTTGTGATATTTCGGAAAATGAAAAAAAGAATCAGGTTAACCATGTGATTCAAATGACCCTGAGACTAAGATGGCTGAGTTTCCTGATGAGAAAATAAAATGCAGACCAGTGCTTCTTGGAAGGTGTCAACTGGAAGCACAGAGGCAGGAGAGCTTGAATTCACGGATTCAGAGACACATAATTCAGCTCTCTGTAAACTCTATTCTCTAGAGCTTGGTGGATTTTTTAAAGCTTGCTCATTTTTCCCCCTCAGGAGATATAAAGATTTAAAAGCCAAAGGAAGCACACACTATCACATGACACTATGGGAGCTGCCCCCAAGCTTGACTAAAGTGCTTCCTTTCCACTGAAAAATAATTTCCCATTGAATCTCTGGTTTGAAAGAAATTCCATTGAGAACATCAGATCACTCCATTATCTAATTCAGATCACTCCATTATCTAATTCATATTTCTAATAAGAATGACTAAACAACAGCTCAGAGTTATTTATTAAAATACTGAAGACAACTGCTTCTTGACAACACTACCTTACATAGCTTAGTAAGGTAGTGCTTGGCACGTGCTTGGTAACTTCTATGTGTCCAGCACTGCTGTTTCCGTTGTTAAAATGTAGGTCACAAGCCTTCTGCTCAAGGAATTGTGCCACTTCTACACAGAAGTATGACTAGTGGATCCATAGCTTCCTGACTTGTACCTCTCTGGGTCCACAGAGACAATCCAGGGATACGACATGAAGCACAGAAAGAAGATCGGAAGAAATCAGTATCATGCCCCATTATTCCTTACAGCTAACACTGGCCCTTTTATTTCTAATGCAGAAAGTTAACTCATGGAAGAGACTTTTGAGGTGTCACAAGAGAAGATATGGCTTCTGCTAAGGCTGAATGATTGGCCAGGCAGTTTGTGGTTATTATGTCTAATCACACAGAAAAATGGGAATATGAGTGGCTTTTCTCTTTCCATGCTTGAGTGTGTCCCTGGGAAGAGTGTGTTCTAATTAGGGACCAGGATCTCTACCTTAGAGAGCCCAGAGTTGTAAGGACAGGAAGTACAAAGTCCCGCAGTAGATCATCGTTAATGATGGTAGTACCATTCTTGCCTCCTAACCTTGATACAGACCAAAGTTTCAGATGCATGAATTTCTCTATCAAATACAATACCATATAGAAGGTCTGATCCACCTGGTACATGGCACCACATTCTTCCAGAGTACTGCCTCTGAGCAGATGATTCACCTCTGCATTCACCAAGCCATTCTTACACTATATCCACCTGGTAGCTTCTGGATGTTGTGGTATTTGATGCAACCAACAGAGTCCACGGTCATGGTCTTCTTGTTCCTGTACCTTGTTAACTGTGAAGTGGGTTCACTGGTGGTATGCTATATACTACAGGATTCCATACCTGTGGATAAGGCACTCTGACAGTCTCCGGATGGGGGTGACATGGAGGGCAATAAAGGTGAACTCATATTCAGAACTGTCATCTATTTCTCTAAGAACAAACCACTAGGCCTTCCAGAATAGAAGAGACTCAATGTAGTCAACCTGCTACCAGTGGTTGGTTGGTTGGTCTCTTCATGGAATAGACACATCAGAGATTCAGCTTTGGTAACAGCTAGATTAGCCTTGGAAAGTGAAAGTCACTCTGTTGGATGCATGTGAAGCCTTCATCTCTGCTCATGGGTCCTCTCAAGTCATGAGCCCATTACACCAGTTCTGGGGTGGCTGATGACAAAGGCAAACTAATGTCTACCAACCGAGTCACTTGAGCCTAGTTTATAGTTCCATGATTCTTCTACAGTGATGCCTTCTGGTGGGTCTTCACAAACCATACAAACACCTTCACACTTCGTGTCTATTCCTTTGTTGTGTCCATCCACAACTGCTACCTCAGGCATTCCTATCTCTAAACTTCCGGGCCCCTGAGAAGTTATCCAGCCATTTCAATTACTCATGACTCTGTATATATTCTCACCTCAGGGCACTTCTTCCAGAAAGTAGGTAACCAGGTACACAACTAGAAACTGTGACAATGGAAAAGTTGTCTCTTAGCACTGTCTGACTATAGCTTGTAATGCAACCACATCCATTTTTGGTTTGACCCACATAGAGAACCAATGTATCTGATTATTTGGCAAGAACTCCACTGATTATTTGGCCCATCCATAAACCAAAGTTGAGCTTTCTTCTCCTCCTTCAGCAGTCATAAAGGACATCCCCATATGGCCGTAGATGGAAGCTGAAGAAGGGTGCTGGTGCAACCATAGTGGTTGACATAGAAGGGAGAGAGGTCTAAGCTACCTATTCATGCAGTTTTCTTGTGCTTTCTGGTCTGCCGAGGCTCAATGCAAGTCTGTCATTTATTATGATGGACTGCCGCTGGTTTTACCCAACTTAATGCCTTGGGGCATTAAACAGAACCCAGCTCATATGGGTCTCTACCAGGATCCAGTAACATGTTAAGAGCTGTTTCCCCACTGCAGATGCCATGGCCCTACTCTGGAATTGTAGGGTCTTCGATATGATTCTCTCCTTGCCTTAAGGTGCATACTGCATCTTCTCCCACCACTGACACCTCCAGCATAATGTGGTCTGCCAGACAGCATCCCCTAAGTGGATTTTCACATACATTATAGCCTGAATCTGCTGCAAAGCCCTTTATTGCTCTAGACCCCATACAAAGGCAACAGTCTTTTGTATCATTTAGCATATCAGCTAGAACAATATTTCCAAGTATGGAATGTATTACCTTCAGAACACAAATAGGCTTACCAAATGTTATGCCTTCTTTGTGATAGAGGATACAAGTAGCAATTTTTCTTTAATTTTAGAGAAAATATGCCAGCATGCCCTGGACCGCTATATCCCTAAAAATTACAGAAGTATCAGGTCTCTCAACTTTCAGTGGGCTTATCTCTCACCCTCTGGGGCACATATGTCTTACCAAAACCTCCAGCATGCTAATCACCCCTCTCTCATTCTTCCTCATCAGCATGATATCATCAACGTAATAATTAATGTGATGCTCTGTGGGATGTCTAGATAATCCAGATATCTTCTGACTGATGACAGAGAGTGGGAGAGTTAACATGTACCTGGAACAAAACTTTAAATGTGTATTATTGTCCTCTCTATGTGTCCTTTCTTTTCTGATTATAGTAGAAAAGAATGAATTTGCTACTTCAAGCTTCATGCCATATACATGAGAATTAATTAATCTACTCAAGCAAAGATACCACATTCAGCACAGCAGCTGCAATCAGGACTATTACCTGGTTGAGCCTGTAACAGTCTACAGTGGTTCTCAAAGGTCTGTTTAGCTTCTGAAGGGAGCAGACTTATGAATTAAATAGAGGTATGACAGACACCACTACCCTTGCATCCTTAAGATCCTTAAGGGTGATTCTAGTCTGCCATCACTTCCAGAGGTCGGTACTGTTTTTAATTCACTATCTTGATGGGCAGAGGAGGCACTTCCAAAGGCTCTACTTGGTACTTTTCATTCTAATAGCTTTTACTTCACAGTCCAATGATTCAATTGGTGTTATTCCAACAGCTGAGTATCTTGATTCTACATTTTACATTTGGGAATTGGGTAAATGACAACTGTGTGGGGCCAAAAACGTCATGGACCTGCTCTAAGCTGGACTTCAGCCAGGACTCTACTGAGCATCTGGCCTTGTGTTCTCCCCAAACAGGGACATGATAATACGTCAGGTCTCTAGGTATCAATGTCAATTCAGGCCCTGTGTCGAACAGCCCTGGAAATGTCTGTGCCCACCCCACAGTGCATGGGCACCCAAGTAAATATTCATAGATCCTCTTGGGGAAAGCTCGGGGGAGTCATTACAGTATACACCTGACATTATATTGCCGAGGGTTCTCTGAAGGATCCAACCACCTCATCAGTCACTGGATTCTGTATCTGAAAACTGACTCAGGTCCCAAAATTGGGTAAGAGAATGTAGCTTCCTTTTGGAGCAATGACCTTCAGATAACTTCTCATTTATTTTTCTTTTTACTGTATATATTAAGAAGCTTATATGATATCTATTTTGACCTAGGAAAGCCATGTTCCATTAACCACCACACTTCCCTGTGGATAGTCTCCTTAGCTGTCCTTTTGACCTTGCCAATTCTTAAAATAACTATGTCCCCTCCCACCCCCCCACTCACCAGCTTTTAGTGGTTAAGCACTGACACCTCAGCTTCATTGCTTCAGAGACCCATCATCCTCATAAGCTCATGAAGATCCCAGCTCAATGACTCCCACTCCTGCCATCAACCCTGGCCTACAGAGAACCACCACCACTGCATCTCTCAGAGATGCTGATACTCCTCTCACCAGTGAGTTTCTGATGGCCTTGGTGAATGGGGTGTTCCCCAGGCCCTCCCTGCAACATATTCCTCTAGTGGGTCTTTTGACCTCACATGATATACACATTCCAACATGCCTACTCCCCCAAGCCTTTTTTCTTTTTCTTTTTTTCTTCTTGCGGTACATGGGCCTCTCACTGTTGTGGCCCCTCCCGTTGGGGAGCACAGGCTCCGGACGCGCAGGCTCAGCGGCCATGGCTCACGGGCCCAGCTGCTCTGCGGCATGTGGGATCTTCCCGGACGGGGGCACGAACCCGTGGTCCCCTGCGTCGGCAGGCGGACTCTCAACCACTGCGCCACCAGTGAAGCCCCCCCAAGCCTTTTAATCCCTTCCTCCACCACCTGCCACAGCAATGTAGCCATTTTATTTTACCCAGTGTGAACCATCACTATATCCAGGCTTCAAAGAACCACCCTGGCAATGGGTTTTCCTCCTCCCCTGGATTCCCTGACAGAAAATTAAACCACATGGGAAGATACAATGCCCTGAAGTTAATGAACTCTTGTTTATTTAGTCTTATGTCCTGGCCCCCTTGATCAAGCACCCTCAGAATCCAATCCCATGGCTCCTATCAGTCCATGTTACCTCAACCTTGCAGCTCCCTCAATATGACTACCGTAACTATGCCCTTTACCCTGATTCTCAAATTCCCAAAGCATCTTTTATTTGCCGTCAATGGCATTAACATCAAGCCATTATGCTTATAATAAAGAAAACAGCAATTTGTTTATGCCACAAAAGTTCTTAATTTAACAGTTTATGTCTGTTCCGATACTTTTAGAGTAGGCAGTGTAAACCCCCATGGTCGTCCTTAGGTTCTGATTCATCCAAACCTGGATTCCCTCACATCACAAAATGGCTGCCAGTGGCAACTGGGCCTGGCTGCTTCTTTGTCTATGTCTAGTAGGAGAGAGAAAAAAAATTTTCTTTCCCTCAAGAAGAGATAAAATCCCTGCTCTCTGGTGTGACTGGGGCCATTTGTCCCACATGCCCATCACTGGTTGGGACTGGACCATGAGAATCTGCAGGGGATGTTGTGGCCTGACTGGCTCTATCTTGATTAATTCATTAACCCCAAACATAGCAGGTAGGGATTTTTGTCTTTTTTTTTTTAATACTGCTTTTGTTTGTGTGTGATTTTTTGTTTGTTTGTGTTGACTATTCTATTTTCATAGATATATTTTCAGTGCATAAAGTAATGCCTGGCCATAACTGGCACTCAGTAAATATTTGTTGAATGAATGAATGAAATGATTAATTAGGATGCCCTTCTGAAGCTGGAGATAGGGTAGATTTCTGAACAAAACTGAGGAATTGCTATGAAAGGGAAGTGGACATAGAGTAGCCAACCAATATCATCTGCCTTTCTATTCTGAAGCAGACTTTGAGTAAGTAATTCTTTCTCAAGCTGTGGGCTGCCACGTATCTATCTCAACAGAAGAAAAACACCATTTCAACAGATAAGTAGAACTAATCAAACAAATGTTCTTTGTCCCTAAGAGTTAGCTCTGCCTCGGTTTGGAAATATTTAGTTTTCTTGGTATTAACAAAAATTAAGGCAGGTTTTTTTTTTTCTATCTTAAATAACTAGTACTTCACAGTGCTCTTCAAGAGATGTTGTACTTTCAAAACCATCATACACGCCTATGTCTGATATTCAAAATAATCACTCTCAAGCAGTGTAATATCTAAAGTGAGAATTCAATATCTTCTGCCATTAACAACATCATTAATAACAAATGTCTGTTTAATTACTCTTGCTAAGATTAAAAAGGCCATTATTCTTGTAACTTGAGAAATTCATTAGCTGGAAAAGGCTGTTTAATGCCAAATGCACTCCTTAAAGATGCAGTCCCCAATATTTGAAGGTATTTCTGAGATTCATGCATTTGCATTACTTTAAAGCACTAACCAACTGTGCTGAAGATCATACTGTGACAATAAGCAAGCACTGTAACATTTCAAAATCAGAAATGAAGCTACAAGACGTTTTACAATACCGTACAGATTCTGTTCTTTCGAGTATTTAAACTCCACACACTGAGCCCATTATTCATCATTCACCTCTCACTAATTCTGTGCTCAAATAAGTCCTGTACCAACACAGAGCATCCTAAGGTACAGTTAATATTCATAAGCACCTCCTCCAAAGGGATTCAGAGCCATAACTTAAGATCTTTGCAAGTCAATTTTAAAGTCTGAGACTTCAAGGAATTTAGACCCATTAAATGAAAATTACAAGATGGGATTTAGAACAACATCTTTCTTAATCCACTGTTTCAGCTCAATATATTTTTAGCACAGAAACCTGCTTAACATTTACTAAAAATTAGATCAGTGACAGTGTACTCACAGAAAGCAATTCAAATTGCTTCAGCTGTAATGGTTACATACCACGTGTTGGATCACTCTTTGACTTTTTCGTCCCAGTGAACAATGAAGCAGAGTCACAAAACAAGCTGTAATGAAGCCTATCTCCTTGCTTCTAGGATTGATTTACTTACTGAATTTGATTCACATTTCATACTCTTATGTTTTAGGTTCTGAGAGGGAAGACTTCAACAACAGAGGAGCAGGAAGAATTGCAGAGTTCAAGACAACAAAGGTAAATTACTATCTGGTAGAAAGTTGCTTCTCAGAAAGGAATAAGTGCCTTGCAATAAGAGAATGTTCTCTCTTCTTTCTTTCCTTCATCTAATAAATACAAATTGAGCACCTCCTCAGTGTCAGGAACTAGGCTACCAACTATCTAAAGTTGAGTAAGACATGGTGGCTGCCACTGAGGAGCTCTTACAACCTTGTCAAGGCTGCTAAACTTCTGGCCAGGAAATGCGATCTGTTGTAGATGCTATGCTAGACATTTGGGTAGGATGCAGTAGGACAGGAAAATGGAGTGAGAAGTTCCAAAGAGTCAGTAAAGTATATGAAGAAGCATGGAAGATTTATATTTTGACAGATCTTTAAAAATAAAAAGGTTTTGTCATTTTTCTTAGTTGTCTTTTATATGTTAGGGCAGAATGGGTGAAGGGAGAGTCTGTAGTAGTCTCAAATTCTATCCAGGGAGATTGATTCCTGTTACTCCCGTGTACAGGAGCACAGTTAATCTTGCTTGCTTGTTTGTTTCCATCTGTCTAAAGAGATACTGGAACCAAAAAGCTCATGGTTTCAGCACCATTGCCACACTGCTCCTTGGGATGCTTACCTTTGAGAAAGGCAAAGTCTTCTGAATTTTATCTAATCAATTTACACCTATCATTGCTCTCTCTGTTAGGTTGAACTGGTGCTCAAAGTACAAACTTACAAGAATCTTAACCAAAAGCAAGAAGCTGATTCTTCTTCACTTCTCTGCTTGAAAATACAGTGCCTACATGATTTTAAGCACCTGGGAAGATTAGGTTTATCAATGGTGTTGTTACAATTGGTGATAATAGTCAAGTAAAAGTAACACATACCTGATTATTCAGAAAATAAGAATAGCTCATTTAAGGAGGAAACTCTGTTAAAGTTAGTCAACCATGGAATAGACTGTTTTCTAACTTGCTAAATTCCCTGATATTGGAAGTAGGAAAGCCAAAGTACACTGACATTAATTAGTAGGGAAGTCGGTAAGTATCTCTATTTTAGAAAGGTTATTTGGATTACATGACCTGCCATCTCTAAGATTTTTATGATTCTATATGGTTTTAAACAAAAACAATTCCTATAGCAATCATCTGTTTGGTCTTTAAAAGTCTCAAGGCAGCAGCAATATCTGTTTGTTCTCCCACATAAAAAATGAAGGTACAAGAACAAGTACATTAGTCTTGGCATGTTTTCTTGCTTGTAACTTTTTACTAACTTAATGCCTATGAATTTTAAAGAATGTAAGTAACATAGGGCCAAAAACAAGATAGTAAGTGGCATCCTCATCTGTATTGATGACTCTTCCTGTAAACACACATGCAGTGCTTTTATGTGATGACATGAATTGCTCTTTGAACCTGGCTGGAGCTTACTGTGTGAATTTGCCTGTGCTACCCATCCCTGAAAGAAGTCAAAGAAATAATAGATGGAGCTTTACCTGGGAAAACTCTTTAGCTGTGAGAGTTTTGGTAGGGACTCAGAATAGGACTCTATGGCCATGGAATCCCGGGGGCTTTTAAAGATTGTAAAGCATCTCAGTGAGTCTCTTAGGGCTGGGACACCATCCTCATGTGAGAAGTCTGGTATCGCAGCAGTGTCAATAGCTTGGCTTCAGTCTGTCCAGGCATCAGCTTGGCTCTGCCTGTGTTCTACCTTATGTTTTTATTTTTGAAGTTTCTAGTAAAGAAAATCATATATAATTTTTCACAGAATGAAAAGTTCAGAAAAGGCATTAAATAATTCAAATAAACCACATGCTTTCTAGAGAACCTTCCCTTATTCTGCTTCAACTCCAACATCCCTAGTCCCTAAAGCTTGCTCCAGAGAGGACGAAAGGGTCTTCTTGCCAAACTCATTTGATCTCATTATCAGAAACAGACTATTTAGCATGCACAACTGGGGGTTTTACTCATAGCATGCTTTTCCTCATACACATATACAAACACATGCACACAGATATTTTAAACTTGAGTTTGCATTTCCATGGGAACTAAATAGACTTTTATAGTACAGATAAAAATGAAAGGAGAAGAGACTTTCTTATTCTATAAAAGAATCATTTTTATTCTGTGAAACTCTATTGGGAAAATCTAAAAGCTAAGAGTGTAACTTCTTAAGTGGAAAAAAGATTCAATTTTTGCCATGAGCATTAAAATTCACACAAAATGGGTTGAAAGTCTCACCTAGGGGAAGGAAATATGTATACGTGTGCATGCAGGTGTATGTGTGTAAATGTGCATACATATTATAGAAATTGATAAATATGAAATGTTCCAAGTTACTTAACAATTGTGTAGTTTTTACTTTATAAAATTCATGAGTATAAAACACACTGAAATATTTTACATAGAAATTAATTTTCAATGAAAGTGATCAAGCTTTCATTTTATGAAATAAATAACTTCACAAATAGCACAAGGAATTTCACATTTGACGAACCACCTTCAATTTGATTCTTTGGTTGTAGGGTGGAAGAAAATTTTAACTCAGGGTAATAGCTCTGAATTCAAGACAAACTTATAGGAAGAGGATAGAATGGAGCATGAGATTTCTCATATAGTCCTAACAGAAAACCTTTTAAGCTAGCTTCATGAAAAAAAGCAAAATTTAGTATAAGGGTAAAGGAACGCAAGAACAGGGATGCAGCTGAGCTACAGGAATAAATATGCTGAAAGGACAAAAGGGTCATATATAATTTGGGAAGATTTCTCTCCTAATCTCTCATTACCTACATCTCTCTTTACCCATGTGTTTATTCTTGTCAAGAACTCAGTATATATCACTCTCTCTGCTCCCCAAGTCATGTGAAATAAAAAAAAGTTTGTATACATTTTTCATTTTATAAAAGAGCAATCAGAGTGAAGCTATGGTGTGTTAGATATAAGTTCAAACACTCCTACTGCCTACCTTGGGCAAAATGTATAACTTTGGACTGATCAACTGTGGCAAGGTGAATAGAAGCACATTATATGAAAATGGTTGCCTCTGCTGTTACTAGGTGAATTTAAGAGGAATAGTAGTCTCTAGAAAAGTGGCAGGCAGTAAATTCAACCACAGTCCTTGTGTACCAAGCAGATTTCAAATACTATGTGAGTGAGAAATATAGCCAGGAAGCAATCACAATAAATGATGAGGGTGTTATATGACCAATTCTCAAGCTCTGGATTAAACAGAAAGACAAGAGCTGTGCTGAATCACAGTACTGGTAGATAAACTATAGTGGGGAGTATTAAGCAGTTTTACAAATTTTTCTATCAGCTACTTGAATATATATAATTGAAGGGCTAGTACACATTTTAAGTATATAATGATGTCAGAATGTCACCTGAGAAAGTTCTCACAGAAAGCCTCAGAGTTACATACATTGTCTTTGAGAACTTTCCTTAATCAAGGCCCTGTTTCTTACACTTGCAGGCTCAAATACTTAGATTTTTTAGGGCCTGAAAGCAAATCCATCTCTCCAAGGCAGACTCATGTCAACTCCCCTACTGAATTAGTCATGAGACTGTTATACAAGCTCCAATATAACATCACACACACACGCATAGTTATAGATATAGATATACAGATATACAGTGTGATATAAACCCCAACACAATACACCTTCACATGTGCCAGAGTACTCAAGTGAACATGATAGGAGCATTCTTCCTCGAAATTAAGAAACATGGTGGCAAAGAGGCACATGAAAAAATGTTCAACATCACTAATCATCAGAGAAATGCAAATCAAAACCAGAATGTGATATCACCTAACACCTGTCAAAATGGTTATCATTAAAAAGCCTACAAATAACAAATGTTGACAAGGATGTAGAGAAAAGGAAACCCTAGGACACTGCAGATGATATCATAAATTGGTGCAGTCACTGTGGAAATCAGTAAGGAAGTTCCTCAAAAAACTAATACTAGAACTACCATATCATCCAGAAATTCCACTGCTGGGTATACAGCTGAATAAAATGACAGTACTAATTTGAAAAGATACATGCACCCCAATATTCATAGCAGCGTTATTTACAATAGCCAAGGTATGGATGGAAGCAACCTAAGTGACCATCAACAGATGAATGGATAAAAAATATGTGGAATATTACATACAATGGAATATTACTCAGCCATAAAACAACAAAATTCTGCCATTTGCAACAACATGGATGGACCTAGAGAGTATTATGCTTAGTGAAATAAGTCAGACAAAGAAAGACAAATACTCTACGTTATCACTTAATCTAAAAAATAAAACAAATTTATATAATAAAACAGAAAGAGATTCACAGATATAGAGAACAAACTACTGGTTACCAGTGGGGAGAGAAAGGGGGAGGGACAAGATAGGGGTATGCGATTAAGAGATATAAACTACTATGTATAAAATAAATAAGCAACTAGGATATATTGTATAGCACAGGGAAATATAGCCATTATTTTATAAGAACTTTAAATAGAGTGTAATCTATAAAAATATTGAATCACTATGTTGTACAACTGAAACCAATATAATATTGTAAATCCACTATACTTCAATTAAAAAAAAGAAACATGGGAAGCAAATAATTAAACTTATCTTACTGACACCATTGCATGTGTTCACAAAGTATGCTTATAGCATTGTTTGTACAGCACAACATAGAAAACTACCTAAATTATATGAAAAACCATACAACCATTTAAGAAAAGACTCTAAATGTTCCAAATCAAAAGGCTCATCCTTTTTTAACTATATGCAGTCTTGCTTTTTAATAAAAGGACACATGAGAAGTAAACTCATAATCAGAATACTAAGTTACTAATTTACAATGAGAAATACATTTATTTCAGCAATCAGAATACTCATGTCCAGATGACCTGTCAATTTTCTCCCTAAAAGCAGACCTACCAAATAAAAATAAACAGTTGCTCAATGAGCACGGAATTAGAACAAGATAATTTAGTTAGCTAAATCAATGTTTAGTAGCATCAGGATAAAAGAATCTTATGTCTCCATTTGTAGATACTGAAGATGATCTTTTCATTAGGTTTGGAATACTTGAAGGTTGTTGGCTACACCCTGCCGTAGTCTTTCCCTCAGAAATCATGATTTAGCAAATGGGACCACACAGCTGAAAAGCCCTTTAGCTATGGAAGGCTCCCTCGCTTGGGAAAGGTGCAAGGACACACCCAAAGTTTATTTCTGTGACATCCCTTTCTCTAGACTTTATGGCCAACTATCCCCTTACTGTTGGACAAATTCTTTCTTTAATACCTTCATTCAGAATAGAGTCTGAGGCAACTTAATATTTCCCCGCTGTGACATAGTTATGTGAAAATTTTAATTTAACTTTCTCAGGACAATCTCATTTTCCTCATTTCCAAAGTCTTCAGGGAAGCTCCACCCTAATCCTCACATAGGTCAATTTGCAAATCTGCAGGTTCTCTTACACATTATGCTTCAGTTTCCTAGGAATCTACTCCAAATGAGAGAAAGTGAATATTGGTTACAGGATATTGAAAAGTCTTCTGTCTCACCCTAGCTGACTCAACTACAAGCCATCCAGGAACCTCTACAGTGAGCCACAAGAAGAATCTAGGACCAACCTAGGAACAAATCCGATGCAGAATTTGACCCTGAAAGAGACCATCCACAATTCAAATCCAGAGTGGGGTCATGACATGAGAAAGAGGAACTATTTGAAATCTTGTAGTTGGTAATAACATGGAGCTGAATGGTATCTTAGTTTGGATTACAACCCCAGCCAGCGGCTAGACAAATGTGAGAATGTGCCTATTTCTCAAACAGAAGGTACCCTGTTAATTCACAGTAAATTTTAAACAAAACAAAGCTGATGCAGCAAGATCAACAGAAGACAAAATCAAATTAAGGGCAAATAGCATTAATGGAGATAAAAAGGGAAGCTACATAATATTTCAACAATCCACCAATAGGATATTATAATTGATTCTACATACCTAAAAAGACAACTTTAAATAGATAAAAGAAAAACCTTACAGAATTACAAGAAAAATACTGACAAAACCTCAAAGTAAGATATTTTAGCATTTCGCTTTCTGAAACTGACAAAATAAACCAACAAAAAAAGTAAAAGAGATACATAAAATTTGGACAACACATTTAAATGTCTCTCTTTATTAGATAAATTTAGAATACTGTATTTCCCAAAGTATGAAAGATACATTCTTTTTAAGCACAGATAGCAACTTTTACACACATTGATCTAGTGTTAGGACACAAAAAAAACTCAACAAATAAAAAAAAAGTTATGACAACACAGACCATGTTATCTGACCATAGTTAAATAAGAAATGAATAATAAAAATACAATATATGTTTGGAAATATTTCTAAATGGTGCTTAGGTTAAAGAATATATTTCTAAAAAAGCATAGTATAAAGAGCAAATTATAATGCTTTGATGAAAAAGTAAAGAGGAAAATAGAAAATATTTTAATTGAATGCCAATGAAAGAACTGCATTAAAAAAAACTTGTGGAATGCATCTAGTGCAAAATTAAGAGGTAAGTTTATAACATGAAATAGATTTGTTAAAAAATAACAATGATTCAAAAGAATTAGCATTGAACTTAGAAAACGAGCAAAGGAGCAGCAAAAAATCAAAAAAGATATAGACAAAAATAATTAAGATACTAAAAGCTAATCAAAGAGAAAAAATTATGGAAATTATCAATGAAAGTTGGTACATTAGAAAAACTAGTGGGAAACACTTATAAGACTGATCAAGAAAGACAGAAAAAGAGAACAAATTAAAAGTAAAAGAAGTTTTGAAAAAATGAATATAATCACTGAAAGAGTCAAGATTTTTTAAAATCATAATGCTATAAATAAACATTTTTAAAATGTCAAAGAAACATTTACTTTTCTAGAAAAATATATATTATCAAAATTGACTAAAGAATAAGTGAAAAATTAAAGGGGTTAAGAATATTCAAAAGCATAAATCTTTGATCCAAAACCAGCTCCTATAAAAAAATATATGAGCTAGAGACAATTTTAGAAATGATTCTAGCAATGACTGAAAAGCCTTCAACAAACAGACAATTCCTATCTTATGAAATCTGCTCAGGAGACCTGAAAAGAATAAAAGCGTTAAGTATGATTCTCAAACCAGACAAGACTATTTATGAAACTTGAAAAATAGATTCTAAAATTTGTATCTAATATTAAAAAACTAAAATAACTATGGCAATCATGAAGAAGAAAGAGAAGAAACGGGAGGAGGAGGGGGGCTTTACTGGATAATGGAAGTGGCAACTTTATATACAGCTAAATATTTGCTCTTTGGTGAGAAAAGAACAGATTATTTAATACAAAGTGCTAAGTCATTTTGTTACTTATATGGAAAATAATTTCTTGTTTCTCTATGGATAGGAAAAACAAGTAGAATGAGAAAACTGGATTCCTCCACATACCACTTGCAAAATCAATTCCAGACAGCTTAAGAAACTATTTAGACAAAAGATAAAACTTCAAAACTTTCTGGGGAAAATTTTAGAGAACATTTTATGACCTTATTAAAGAAAAATATGTCGTAAACAGCAAACATAAAAGTGGGGGGGGGAGCAACCTGATTATACTGAAGTTTAAAATTATGCAATGACAACAGATTCCATAAACCTAGCTAAAATACACATTCATTAATTTCAACACACATGCTTGGAAAAGGTAATTGTATCCTATACAACAAACAAAGTGAAAGTATCCAGAATATATAAAATATAACAAATAAGAAAACTGCAATTACCAACTAGAAAAATGGGTAAAAATTATAAACATTCCCAGATGAGGAAAGCCCAATGGCCAATAAATATATGAACATATACTCAACCTCTTTCACTTGAATCAGGGAAACTCAAATTAAAAATAACATAACATTTTATCTATAAAATATTGACCAAAAAATATTAAGTGCTAAGAATAGGTCAGAATGTGGTAAAAGAGGATCTAGTAAACAATTCAGGTACTAGTGTAAATTTGAAAAACAATTTGGCAATAGTCACTAAGTATATCTTACATTAGGTCCCATAATTTCACTGCTAGACACATGTACTAGAAAGAAATCTAAATATATGTACAAGGAGACTTAAACAATGATGTTCATTGCAGCATTTTTTTTGTAATAGAGAAAAACTGAAAATAAGTTAATATCCATCAGTAGGACAATGATATATATAAATGGTGGTACATTTCTAAATGGGTTACTATAAAAGGTTAAGGTTAATAAAATAGATCTAATGTATTAAAATAATGTTGGGAATTTACAGAATGATGCATATTGCATGATTCTATGTATAAAATATTTAAAAACACAAGCAATATTCTTTCTTTTCATAGATGCATACATAAATAGTAAAAGGAAAAGGGGGGTCAACATTTTTAGGAAGGATTCCAAGCTACTTCAAGAGAGTGGTGACAAGAGTGAGAAGAGAACAACAGCATTTGCAAGGACTGCAAAGGGGCCATCAGTTTTATCTCTAACTTTTTTTAATTCTGAAGGTAAAGTAGCAAAATACTAACATGCTTAAAATTTGGCTAGTAAGTATATGGGTATTCACTGCACGAATCTTTATAATTTTTTATGTTTACAGTATGTCATAACTTTTAAAAAGAGAGCAAGGAGATATAAATTGCCTCTGTCTTAAAACAATTCCCCTAGGGATTGATTCTCAAACCAAGGTACTCCTCACCCTGGGAGTACACAACACTGTTCTAGGGACTCGTCAAAGTCACATAAATAAGCCGCATCTTCCAGGATCATCAATTTTGTTCAAGGACTGGGGAAATGGACATAGTTATAATAACAACAAATACAGATTTTCATGAGCGAGAGTTTGAGTTGCTTTTTATTTTCTCTAACCTTCACAGAGTTCTCTCTTCCATTCTACCCTTTCACCACTGACTTCCTCACTATCACCTACAGCTACCATTTCTGTATTTCTGCAGAAATATTTGAAAAGTACTCCCAGGGAGAAATTACATGATCCCAACCAATTTCCTCAACAAAAATAAGAATCTATACCAGGATGAAGAACCCATAAGGGAGGAAATAGACTCATATGAATTAACTCAACATTTGAACTCTTGTACTGACAAATCTCTTTCTTCACCTTCGTGATTTTCGTGTTTGGTGGAGACAGAGTACCCTGATAAATGCCAGTAAATTTCTTTGATGAATTGTGTTTTGGCACAATGCATTCATCCTATATTGAGGGACGCTGTGCAAAGAACCTCACAAAATTCTAAGAACACTGCTGAAAATGTTCATGATACTATACGATGCCATTTTATGAACAACCTCAGAAGAAATTTCTCATCTTATTTTAAGGAAATTTTTGCTTCTTCTAAGTCATTGGTTTGTCATTATATTTTGAATAAAGTGAATTGTGGAACAGATCGCACTTCCCTTTTGACTTAGAGTGAAATGTGGCCTACCCAGTGCAAGTAATGCTGTGTGGTGCCTTTTTCCTTTTTTTTTTTTTTAAACATAATTTATGGTGTAGCTTTATGTCCTCACTTTATTTCTTCTTTAATGCCTAGTTTTAAATCTTGCCATTTTGTTTAATTGATATAATTCTATAAACTGTCTTACATCTTAAATTAACAATAGTAAATAGATAAATAAAAGCCTATAGGGTAACAATGTACACTTGGAGGTTTACCAATTGTAGATGAATTTCTCACTGCAAAATTAACTATTTGGGTTTTCTTCATCAAGTAAATTTCTCAATTTTTATTCTAAAATTCAATGTTTTTTCTTTTTAATTTATTCTTGATTTTTTTTTTAATCTGACAGTAACTATACTTCTGAGCTTTCCTTTTGGTCAAGTGGACAATGTAGAAGGTACTGATTTTCTACTCAGAAATTGTGAATTCACGCTGATTCTACCACAAATGAGTTATATAACTTTGATTATATCAGAGGGATTTTTATAAAGCATACTTTCATTGTCTGCAAAATGTGTCCACAGGGATTTTTTTAGTATGCAATTAGATAATGTATATAAACCATATTTTAAATCATGAAGTTGCCTAAAAATATAAATCATAAGGAGGAAGGCAAGTACCCTAACTTTGACATATAAAAATCTACGTTTAAGTTCTGTTTCCATTATTTACTAGCTGTGAAGCCTTGGGCAAGTCTCTTAACATCTAAAACTTCCGAAAAGTGGGAGATAACTACTTCAGAAATAACTGTGAGAATCAAATGGGCAATTACATAAAAGGGTCTTACAAAATATAAAACTCAATAAAAATAAACCACTATTTTTATAAATTATTCTTCATAGAATACAGGACTATTAATTTTATATTGTCAGAGCCTAAGACATTACCTAAAACAATTTCTATTCAATAATTAGGGTAAATTAAATTGAACTATTCTTTAGAATATACAATACTTCTGAAACAGGACTAGATTTTTTCATATACATTTTATTTTGGAACTTTTTTTCTGAAATAACGGTTTGAAAAGAAAAAAAAATAATGAACTAACTAGGAGTTCCTAATTAAGTAAAACAATGGACTTTTCTGGTATTTTTCCCACTGCATTGATTGGTACATTAACTAAATTCCCAAATAATTTTAAAATCATTCTTTTCAGAATGCAAAAAAGACAAAATGCTGGGGCTTCCCTGGTGGCGCAGTGGTTGAGAGTCTGCCTGCCGATGCGGGGGACACGGGTTCGTGCCCCGGTCCAGGAAGATCCCACATGCCGCGGAGCGGCTGGGCCCGTGAGCCGTGGCCGCTGAGCCTGCACGTCCAGAGCCTGTGCTCCACAATGGGAGAGGCCACAACAGTGAGAGGCCTGCGTACCGCAAAAAATAAATAAATAAAATAATAATAATAATAAAATACAAGTAACCTCTGTGTTGGAAATGGTATTTTGGAAATATCTCCCCATATATATTTCCTTTCAGTTAACCAGTTTATCCTCCTGCATATCAGACAACATTATCATCTACACATCTGACAAATATATGTACTCAGGTTGAATTCATGTGTGTGTGTGTGTATATGTGTGTATGTGTATGTATTCATTATTTCTTACTGTGTGCCAGATAACCACTCTGGGGTTACAGCACTCAATGAAACAAGCACTCAATGAAACACGTACTCTCATAGAGATTACGTGCTGGTAGGGAGAGACTGATAATAGAAATATGTATGTAAGTAAAACATAATATTCAGATGGGTGGTACTGTGAAGAAATAAAGAATAAAGGGAACAAAGAGTTGAATGTATTGGGGTAAGAGTCCCCATTTTACCTAAAGTGAAAGGAAAAGAGTCTATGACGTGATAATATCTGAGCAGAGACCTAAATAAAAATGAGGGAGCAAGAAATGCTGATACCTGGTATATGTGAATATTCAGACACAGAGAACAGTAAGTGAAAGGCCCTGAGGCTGGAGTCCCTTCATATTTTCAAGAAATGAGGAAGTCCATGTACCTGGAGCAGAATGAGCGAGAGGAAAATTAGTAGGAGATGATGTCAGAGAGACATTGAGGGATGAGTTCCCATGAGGCTGGATGGGACTGTAAGGATTGAGGAGTTGTATTCTGAATTAGGGAAAATAGGAAGAATGCACTGAAACTGAAAATGAGTACATGACTATGATTGTGAATTTTATGTGTCAACTTGACAAGATCGTGTGGAGCCCAGATATTTTGTTAAACATTATTTTTGGATGTGCCTGTGAGGGTATTTCTAGATGAGATTAACATTTGAATCTGCTGGACTTAGAACAGATCGTGCTCCCCAATGTGGGTTGGGCATCATCCAAACCATTCAGGGCCTGAATAGAACAAAAAGGTAGAGGAAGGGAGAATTCATTCTCTTAGCCTGCCTAACTTAGTTGGGACATCAGTCTTCTCCTGCCCTTGGACTGGGACTTATACTATCATCTCGCCAACTCTCAAGTCTTTGGAATTGAACTAGAACTTATACCATCAGTTCTCCTGGTTCTCAGGCCTTTGGACAAGGACTGGAACTACATCATCAGCTTCCATGGGTCTCTACCTTGCAGATGGCAGACGATGGGACTTCTTAGCTTCATACTCATACATGTCAATTGCTTATAATAAATCTCTTTCTAGATATAGAAAGATGGATGGATAGCTACACAGAAATAAAGATGGAGAAAGAGATAAAGCAAGAGAGGGAGAGATTCTATTGGTTCTGTTTCTCTGGAGAACCCTAATTCAGTGACTTACAGTAAATTTCTCCCATATATGAAGAGAAAGTAGAAAGCCCTTTCCTGGTGCCCCTAGTGGAGTGAGGATCAAGGTGAGATCCAGAGGTAGAGCAGAAAGGGGCCAAACTTGAGAAGGAGTCTATAGAAACTCTAAATATCTATGAGGAAATTTGGGAACATTATAGCAAGGGGCCTCTTTCTCCAAAGCCTGAAAGAAGTTGCAAGATTCTAAGAATAGTTTTGGAAAAGGGAAGAAGAGGTAGGTACAGGGAGGTGGCTAGAGATGTGAACGTGAAACAGTGCTCCTAGTTAGCCATGGTCTGTGTGTAGGGGCTTAGTAAGGTGTTATGGAGGTTCTGAGGGGACTAGTTAAATAACAGAGGCCTGGGACCAAGATCAAGAAATTTTAGTGAGATGTTAGTATGCTGCATGCAAATATCTGGAACCATGGACTTCAGTTGTTGCCTTCATGACAACCACAGAGGCCAGATGGAACTAGTCACACTATTCTCACTGCCACCATTCTACCTAGATACTATCTGGGGATGGAAGAAGAAATCCAAAGGACTAGCATTTTTATAAAAGAGGCTGACTTCAATATGAAGAGGCTAGGAGACCACTGATTATCGAGGTTTCTTTCTACCCCCACCTCCCTGCACACCACTCAGTAATGGAGGAGGTCATGAGAAAGATTAGTTACTTATAGACTGCCCCTTCAATTGCAATTTATAAATTGTGACCCTGCTACATACCCACATTTTGGAAATCCAGTTTCATACACTGTTTATCAAAGATCTGTGCCATACATTAAAATGAATTTTCCCACTCTGTATGAGCAGTTATGTAACCAATAACATCTGGCTAAAAAATAACAATGTTGGGCTTCCCTGGTGGCGCAGTGGTTGAAGGTCTGCCTGCCGATGCAGGGGACACGGATTCGGGCCCCAGTCCGGGAAGATCCCACATGCCGCGGAGTGGCTGGGCCCATGAGCCATGGCCGCTGAGCCTGTGCATCCGGAGCCTGTGCTCCCAACGGGAGAGGCCACAACAGTGAGAGGCCCGTGTACCGCAAAAAAAAAAAAGTTTTATATTAGCTTGACTTTATAATAAAATCTAATTTAATTGTTTGAAAGTTTGGTGGAGCATCTACCACATAAAATCTACTTATTAGGCAAAATCTGTTGCTGTTAGTCATTTCCTAAAGTGCCCAACATTCTCCCCTCGCCCCGACTTACTGAATAGGTCCTAAAAGCATGAGCTTTAGTAGCCCGGTAAGACATTTTTAAATGTCTTAACTGAACTGCTCCTAAGATTTACTATCTGTACTCAACTGAAGACAAAATACTACTGGATCAGAGGCTAAGTGAGGAACTTTTTCATCTTCTTCCTCTCCATTTAAGCTCAAGTCAGATATTATTTTGAAAGGAATATTTATTTGGATAAAATCAGAAAACCAGCCTAAACATGGTCCTTCTCATATTGTTATTCTGAAGCTTCCATTGCTATTTTTGTATGCATTTTTCTTTCCCTCTTCCTTACAATCCTTATAACTTTATCCTCACTGGGGCTCTTCTGTGTTAAAACAGATAAGCAAAAGTGAGTCCTTATATTAGCCAGAAGGCAGTAGGCAAGAGAAGAAAAACGAAGTGGCGGTCACAATCGAAGGACATGCTTTTTAAAAGTGGTTCAGACATGTCAGAAATCTTACTCATCTCCTTTCATATCTGCTAGTATGACCACCTTATTCTTCTTTTTCAGATTGCCTTTGGGGTTATCTGCTGTTTGAGTGTCATTACAAAAGTCAGTTCTGCTCAGGATCCTGGCAAATAATTTATCCCTGTGTCCTTAGTTTAACTCCCCATTGCTTCTTCCCAGCACTGCACTCTGGGTCTTAACCATACATCATGTAATAGTAGCTGGGTGCCTCCCTGCATCACTTTCTCTCTGATCATGAATACCAGTGTTATGCAAATGCCACATGAGTGTCTCAGGTTATGTGGTTTTGCTGTGAAATCTAATCAAATACTGAGCCCCTTGTGGGGAGTAAAATAAGGCATCCTCAGAAAGTGTTATCTCTAGCGTTTATTACATTGGCATTACCATTCACTTAACAAAATATAATTTCAAAAAAGAACTGTATTTTATAGATATCTTACAAATAAATCCATACTTGTTAAATAACATGCTGTTTAACTCTGTCTGGAATCTTACCTTCTGCTCCCAAATTTTACAGCTTAGTTTTCCAGTGTCTAAGTATTTGCCTTACATTTGAATAATACAGTTTAATCAGATTTTCTAAAGCTTTTATTAGATTATTTTAAAGTGGTATAAATAATGTAAGTAAGCCTAATTTCATATTAGATACCTTCTGTGACGGCTCACGCAGCTCAAGTTTTTTTTTTCTTTTTCTTTTTTTTTTTTTAATTAAGGCGATTCCGGCAGTCATTTCTGACTTCTGTGGCATCTTTCTGCAAATCCTATCCACTTTACTGCTATACTGAGGTTCATTTGTGTCATTCAAATCTTTGCTCTTTAAATATCCACTTATAAATTTATTATGGCAACACATTCATATCTTTACATTTAATCTGAAATTTCGATAACAAGCAGGAGACGGAATAAATGAGTAGCAGACACACTTGACAAAATTAAAACGCTTTCCTGTCAGTGCCCATATGAACTATTACAATGACAGAATAGCATTTTAATTTTGTCCAGTTCTTCTTTCTCCTTTTCACTCTTCATTTCTCCTTCTCTGGCTTACTGTGGAAGCTTTGATAAAAGATCTAGACTTTAAGTGCCCAACATCCTCACAAAAATGTCGGAGGATGTTTTAGAATCATGGATTTTTGAATGACAGAGATGAACTTCGCTGCAGCACTGCTGCAGTGGGGAATTTATCATTTTGTTAATTAAGAAGGGTTTTCCAATAGTCACTCCAGAAATTGCCTCTGGAATATCATTAATTAACAATCCCACTTCCACCACGGGAGGGAGGGGGAAGGCCAAGCAGCAAAGCTGACAAGAAGAGTAACTATTAAAATACACACATACAAATTTGAAAAGCACCAGACAAATTTGGAAAGGAGGAGGAGAATTATTTAAAGCTGGTATTATAGGATCAACAGAGTTAACAAAAAATCCAATTTGTAGCATGAAAGCTATCTCGGTTCACAGGCCTTGTGCTAGTCTCTAAATGAAGTCAACAGTTTAGAAACTCTTTAACTGAGCTAAATAATTTACCGTTTTGTTTGGAATTTGAGGTTTGTTGTTTTTCTCTTTTCCAGGATGACTGTTTCCTTTCTAGGGAAGAAGAAAACAAGTCTTTTTTTTCCAGTTTTCTTATTTGTTGAGTATCTAGGTAACAAACTACTTAAAATCAACCAAACAAAACTTGATAATTGGCCCAATCCCCATCTGAGCCACAGAAGAATGTAACTATGGCAACCTGTCATTTAGAGCAGACCATCTCCTGTACCTTTCAGGATTTAAGTATGTGAGAATATACCCCTTCCTAAGTGGAATTATCATGCCGGGAACATTTTGTTCTTTACTGTAAAGGAAGTATGAAGCCAGGATCCTAAATAGTTCTCAACAAAGTGTTCAGGTGAAAGGTTCAGTAGCTGTGAAAGATACAGATACATACTCTAATCTTAAGTTCTTTCTCATAAGGAACAAACAAGAAGTGGACTTTATGAAAGGTCAATAATTAAAGCCACAATGACTGCAGCAGGGTAGCTTGCTGAAACCTTAGTTTCCAAAATAAGAAGCTTTATGGTTAGAAAGTAGCAGCCTGACTGCAGAAACAGATCATCCAGAATTTAAAGGAGTTTGATCTTTACAACAGTCACATTTAGCATGTATCAATAAGTACTATTCATCTCTCTTTTTTGTTGTTGCTGTCCTTGGGCAACCAAACCTTAAAACAGGGCTTCAGCTACCTGGATTTCATAATACATGGGAACAGTATTTTTACTTCTAGTGAGAGCGCTTAACCTGGCCAGGAATAATCTCATAGACTCTTAATCATCAGTTGTCCCAAACTGGAAAAGAAGCTTGAAAAGTGATCCCTTATAGTAAGTAGACCAAGCCTTTTTTCTTAACCATTAAAGTACTGTTAGTCATGATTAAAATCTGTCATCAGCTTCAATTCTATAAATGAAACTGGCAGCCAACGTCTGCATTTCCACGAGAATAATTTTTTTAATAGATCTTTATTGGAGTATAATTGCTTCACAATACTGTGTTAGTTTCTGTTGTACACCAAAGTGAATCAGCCATGTGCATACGTATGTCCCCATATCCCCTCCCTCTTGAGCCTCCCTCCCACCCTCCCTATCCCACCCCTCTAGGTCATCGCAAAGCAGCGAGCTGATCTCCCTGTGCTATGCTGCTGCTTCCCACTAGCTATCATTCAGTAGTGAATATATGTCGATGCTACTCTCACTCCACTAGAATAATTTTAGAGAGTATGAACATAAAAAGAGAAACTGGTGAGTGAATATCTCAAGTTGTGAGGCTAGCAGGAATGAAGTAAGTTTTGTTACAGCTGGGTATACTCTCTTTGCAGTCTCTACATCAAGGGGGCTATAATGGGTATCCGAAGAAAAATCAAGGGTGGATTTTGTCCTTCACATTGAACATGCCGTCAGCAGATTTATATTTCTACCTCACTGGTATATGGGGATCACTGTGAACGCAGCTAATACTTTTTTCTATATACAATATCGAAGCCATCTGTGATAATTCTCCAATTCCTATTCATCTCAATTCCTATTCAGGTCAACAAATGTGTACTGAGCACCTATTGTGTGACGGGTACTTTGCTAAATGCGGTGGGGCATGCGAAGCAGTAGTCGATTTTCTATGAAGCTAAGTAACTTTAGGGCTCCTCCCACCCTTTTGCAAGGACCTGGCAGGGATGCTGGCAATTTTTTAATGTATAATTTTTTATTATTTTCCTTTTAAAGTTCTTCTAAAATTGTATGAGCTTTAGGCTCCACAAAACCTAGATATGCCTCTCTATCATGTTCCACTGAAGTTTAATGGAAGCATCTTAAGACTCAGATGTTTTTCTGTGAGGATCTATTGCAAGAAGAGCTGTGAGAAATGACTGACAGTGCTGCTAGAGGTTTGAAGATTTTTCAAGGGAAAGAAGAAATGTGGCCTGGGCAATATAGTGATGAAAACTATAATAATTCAAAGGGTTCTCTGTTTTACTGTTTGGGGCATCTTTATTTTAAATTGTTTTTAATATGTGAAAAGTTCCTAGCATTAAGTTAAAGAAACCATTTGGGAAATTCTCTTTTGCTAGCAAATGTATGAAGTCTAAAGTAAAAGAATGTAAAAGGAATAATATATAATTTATGTAATACATAGGCAATTACAATCTTAATAACTACCACTTATCTTGTGTTGAGCAGTATGCAAAAAAATTTATGTACATTGAAATCTAGCAGAACCCTGCAGGGCCCCCCGCCCCAAGTAAAAAAACTGAGCAGTTAATGATTAGGACAATAGAGTCACAGACTCAGTGTCTGGTGCACACTCCTGAGTTGCTGTACAGATACTGTAACTGCCACCAAAGGAAAAAAGAAACTAACTGCATGATGACCAGACCATAGCCATGCCATAAGCTGCTCCACTTGAGCAGTACTGAATCTACGGCTCACACAATTCCAAGAACTGGTCTCAAGAGAACGAGGTTAACACTATTTATTGCTCATAATAATCTATATCTTTGTGAGTATCAAAATAACTGTAGCTTGCTCTCCCCATATATGTAAGTGAACAACTAAAACTGTCAGCAAAGAGATGCTACAGACCCATGTTGAAACCTTCCGCCCTGAGAATACAGCACCCTATGTCAGCATGAAGAAGTTACAGAAGATGGACCTTCGCCCCTAATCCCATAGAAATGGAATGATGTTCTGGCAGGTGGGCATCTGTAAGCAGCTTTTAGCAGGAAAGAGCTCTCTGCAGGAGGCACTCTTTTGTCTTAACCTTAAACCTGGCACTCCCATGCTCAACTCATCTCTGGCCCAAGCACACTTTTCAAATCTTTTAATCACACAATACTTTGCCTAACTTGTCTGCTCTTTCCGTTGATCAAAGAAATAGACATGAAGAATAAGTAATTAACTGACCAGATCTCTTCCATAGCGCTCCCTTCAGTAATCTCCTGAACAAACTGTGTGACCAAACCATGTGAACAAGATAACTTCCAGAGGAAGATCACGAGGAGTTGACAAGCCTGCACACAGTGAGGGATGGCGACAGTTTTGATCCTCTATCTCAGTGAATAACTGAGATGACTTCTCTGTTTCCCTTTAAAAGTTTCACGGCTGAGCTGAATCTTCGGAGGTGGTTTTTGGGGGATGCTGAGTCCACCATCTCCTCAGATTGCCAGCGTTCTGATTAAAAGCACCTTTCCTTTCTAGCATTTGTGAATATTGATTTTGTAAGCAGTGAGCAGCAGGACTCCCCATCTGACAAGACATTAAATCCTCCTAATAAACCTGGGAGATAGACACTATTATTACCTCCATTTTACAGAGGACTGGAGAGAGTAACAACATTCCTAAAGTTATAACATTTGTAACCATTTAAAATCTCATTAGAAAAAAACTATTAAGTCACTATTTCATAACAATAAATATCGGCCCTGTTACAGAATCTTGATTTGAAATTAATAAGACCTCGCTTGAAAGCAATTTGAAATTGCTTTCAATTTGAAATTTTTTAACTATAAAATTTTAACTAAATTTTAAAATTTTAACTATGAAATTTTTTAACTATAAAATTTTCATTCCTTTAAACCAATAATTCCATTTCTAAAGAAATAATCTGAAATTAGGGAAAGATTTATATCTAAAAATGTTTTCAGTATCGTTTATAATAAGAAATAACAAATATTTAAAAGTAAAGATACATAATTATAGTGGAATTTATGTTAGAATGATGTAGAGCTATTAAAAGTTTTGTTTAAAATTTTACCTAACATTATGATATAAAAGTATTAAAATACACGTAAATGCACATAAAAATGCATTTTTTAAAAAAAGACTGCAAGAAAATATGCCAAACTTGTAACAGTTGTTTGAGATTATGGTCACCAGGTTGAAAGGTCTTATATGCAACTGAAGGTATGAGACTGAAACTGGGTGATAAGACATATCTGAAGCTCCAAAGAAGAATCATCAAAATAATAATGAAAGTCAAAGTAAACCAGACAGCATTAGATGAGATTAAACTTTCTGAAGCTTTTCTGGACCTTTGAAATCTTTTAAGTTTGAATTCTGTTTATAATAAAAGGATTTTTTTTTAATGGGGGAAATCACTGAAAACTGAAGATGTTGAAGAGGATTTAAAGAGGGAGGGAAACTTCACTTGGATCTGGAAATATCAACAAGATTTATATGAGGAAAGAGGAAAAGGCAATCCAGGGCCAGTACCAGAAGGAGCAAAAGCTTGGAGTAGAGAATGTGCAGGCTGCATCTATTTGGAAATGTCTTAATTTGATGGAATGCAGGATTCCCTTCAGAAAGATAAAAAATACATTTTAACTATTAGTGTGAAACCAAATTATTATGCAATTTGGTGCCATCTTGAGGAGTGTGAAAGTTACCTAGTAATAAGTTTTGGATCAATATAGGCTATCAAACCAAGGACTGGTGTGTAAAATGGCCCTGTAGGAAGATGAGTGGATGGGCTGTATGTAGATGAGACAGGAACTCTGGAAGACTGAATGCAGGCAGCACTCTGCTATAAAGCACATGATGATTAGCTATGAAAGTAGTTCATTCACACTGGTAATGGCAAGGAATGCACAGACCTCAAAAAAAGTTTAGCGGAAGAATCAACAGGATTTGATGAACATGAAAGTATGAGTAAAATCAATGGGAAGGTATAGATATTTCAGAGACTCTGAGTTCCAGTGACGTCAATGGTACACTTTTTTTTTTTTTTTTAAGGAGAAAGGCACAGCTTATTGGAAAGAAAATGATCTCAAATTTTAATATGTTTAGTTTGAGGCAGTCCACCAAGGGAACAAGTCCCAAAAGCAGTTGGGATATAGACCTCAGAAGCTGGGAACATGAAGCAAAAGTGTCTCTTAGGACTCAAACAAAGCTATGAGCCAGAAGAGAAGAAAAAAATAATCAGCTCTGCCTAGTACCATGAGAGGGTGTTAGCAGTTACTCATTTTAAGTGTCACTTTGCAAACAGACTTAAACCAACCTTTTGGAACCTAACCACATTATAAATAGAAGTAGTTCTGTAAAGAGAAGGGCCATCAACATGGAAGGGAAAGTCAAAACCATGAGTCATAGTTGATCCAGGGAAAACACACAAGAAGGAGAGGGGAATGGCAAAGAATTAAACTCTGGGAATGTTCATAGATAAGAAAAAAAGAAAGAATAATTTAATTCCAAAACACAGTGCCTTAAACTATTTAAAACTCTGAGAAGTGAGGCCAAATTTGTTCTTCAGCTCAGATGTGGACAACACATTGAAATCCTAGAAAGAAAAAGCCAGAGGGAAACAAAAAACACACTTTTCTAGTCAGAATTCAGCGAACATCGTTCACTGAAAAACAAGAAGAAAACTCTCAAAATCAACCAGTATGACTGCATGTTTCACAAGAAATCTATTACTCAAAAATTCTCCAGGGAAAATAAGAAGCATATACATTTTACTTTCAAATTCAGACTAAAGAATATATTAAGAGATTAAGACTAAAGAATATATTTACCTGGGAAGCAGCCCAATTAACTGAATTCACCTGTAATGTTGAAATTGAAATGCTTACATTTTCCTTCTAAAAACACTCACGTAAATCAAAAGGACATTTAAAATAACTACCTACATAAACTATCCAAATTCCAAATCCTTTTATATGTATTTTTGTCAGACAGCAAACACAGTGACCTGCTTTCTGTGTCACGGTTTCTTCCCTATCCATGATTTTAGCAAGAGCCACTATACTCTTTCTCATAGAATCTCACATTTATGGTTTCTCAAGTACAATTTCACTCGAATTAAAGCAAATATGTTCTTTCTCCTGATGGCCAAATCCCAAGAGGCTTATTAGTTAAACTGAAGCTGGACAGAGGTATCAAGCCTCAAGAGCACTTATTGCGAGTCTGGGCATGTCCTGTCGACAGGGTTATAGTAAAACACAGCACCATCCATGGAGGTAAGAGATAGTAAGTCAAGATGTTAAACTTGCTTTAATGTGGAACCAAAAAAAAAAAAAGCTCTATTAACATATTTTTATTTGAATTTAACAACTGCCCACTTTTTGAGTATTTTTTCAAGTCATAGTTTTAAGAAATAAAGCAATGCAGATAAGGTTCTCTATATCCACCCTTACTCCCATTTCACTACTTCCCTGCCTAAAACCAAACTCTATAGACGGATTTTCTACTTCAAAAAACTTTAGTAAAATACTCAACCTCACTAGTAACCAGGAAACTGCAAAGTTAAATAATAACAATTTACATTCATCGAACTGGCAAGAAATTATAAAGTCGCACAATATCAAGCTTTGGTGAGTCTGTGGAGAAACAGGGATTCTCTTATACCTCTGATGGAAAAGTAAACGAAGCTGTCTCTTTGAGGAGGAATTTACCAATATCTTATAAATGTAGAATATGTTTACCCCATGACAGGTCAATTCCATGGCTAGGTTATGAAAATAAACTATTCTTTTCTCCTTCTGGGCATACAGAAGGATGATACTCCTCAGTCCCCTTGTCTTTGGGTGAGACTAGTTCTGGTCGATGCTTCAGACAGTGAAATGACAGATGTCATGTATTGGTGGATATATAGTTGCCAGTGTAAACCCCTCCAGCTCCTACTTGCCTTGCCAAAATGATCTTGGAAGCATACACTAATGTGTGAGGAACAAAAGATCAAGGCAGCCTGGGGAATGCTGAGGCAAACATGTGGAAGAGAGTGGCCCTAGATAATCACCTGACTCCTTAACAGATTTCACGTGAGCAAGAAACAAACTTCTTTTGTATTAAGCCACTGAGATTTGGAGGTAGCTTCTTATGGCAGCACAAATAGCTTACTCTAACTAATACATAAATATATACACCAGACAAAAATTCTCACACATATACACAGGAGTCATGTTCTCAGATAAATCCTTTGCAATAGTACAAAATTGATAAATATCTCAATATTTACAAGTAGTGAGGATTGAGCAGTTTGGGTATATTTCTAAAATGACATACTAATTGAAAACATAAAAGAACTTAATTTATATGTGTATGGATTAATCCTAAAAACATGAGAAACAAGTTGCTAAATGATCTGTATGATATGATAATGCTAGAATATAAACACAATTAGGGCAGGAAATTCAGCACCTATCTTATTCCCAGCACTTAGAATATCTTGGCAGGTGATAGTAATGGCTCAATAAATATTTGTTAAATGAATAAATGATTATTAGTTTGGAAAGTTTAGAAATATATTACATACTGCATATTGTCTATAGATTCACACATGTAGTACACACTTAAAAACATGTACTGAAAACATCATTTGTTAATTTATTTTCAGCTTAATAAAGTAACTATAAGATTAACTTAATTGCCTTGTAACCCCCAAATTAATCCTTCCCACTATTAGGACATTTTAATTTGACATGTACTGTTGACGTTAGGCAAGCTACGTTAATTCTTCAGTGCCACAATCTCCTCACTAGTATAATGAGGATTAAAACAGTACATACTTTATAATATTCTTGCGATGATGAAATTAGATAATACATATAAAGTGTGCAGAATGGGGTGTAGCATAAAGTAAGCAATCAAAACTACTAGCTGCTGTTATTGTTACTGCCATTATTCCTTAACTGGCCTTTAAAGAATTAAACAAGTCTATTTTCTAATTTCTTCACATATGAGTCATGATGTACATACCTAAAGGAATTAATAAAATTTCCTTTTATATTTGCCAGCCTCTTGAAAATATAATAGGCTTGTAGGTAAACCATTTTAATATCTAAACAGTGATAACAACAAGTAGTCTGATAGTATGCCTAAACCTGAGAAACTTAGATACAAAGGGAAAAGAAATTCGGTTAAGAAAAGAAGTTTTGAGGCATCGGCTTCCTTTTCTCCTTAGTTTCTCAAATTGTTCTATTTCACACTACAAACCTGGGTTAAAAAGATGATTGTGTGTGTGTGTGTGTGTGTGTGTGTGTGTGTGTGTGTGTGTGTGTGTGTGTGTGTGTGAGAGAGAGAGAGAGGGAGAGAGGGAGAGAGGGAGAGAGGGAGAGAGGGAGAGAGGGAGAGAGGGAGAGTGAGAGAGGGAGAGAGGGAGAGAGGGAGAGAGAGGGGGAGGGAGAGACAGAGAGAGAGAGAGAGAGAGAGAGAGAGAGAGAGAGAGAGAGACAGGGAGGGATACCAAGTAGAATATTGCCATTAGCCAGCTGAAATTTAGAGGTTAAAATGAATTGGCTATGTGTAAAAGTTCAAAATTAAAAGCTGTTTTCTCTACTGATGAGAATGAACTTTAGTTTGGGATTGCACTGTTAGAGTGACCCCTTAACAAATCAATGACCCTCAGTGGCAGTCTTACCAAACTTCCTGATCACTGAAATAGAATCTCTTTCATTAACCCTTCACAGTTATCTTTCTTTTCTGTTTCTCATTGAGAACAACTTATAACTCTAATATGCAGGTAAATTAAATAGGTCAGATTTAATCGTTTGTAATCTGTAATAATATGATTGAATGTTAATCCCTAAATTGCTTTGTTTTACCTTAAGTCACATAAAAAAGTTGCCATCAATAGTAGACATCTGTTTACCATATATTTAACTTTCCTTTACAGTGTTCATTTTGGAAGCATGCATTAGTGAAGAAGTAATAGTGGATATCCAAAACAAGTATCAGCTTACAATGTCCTACTTTAAATGGTTGTGGTAGTTTTACTGTTTCATGTGGAACAACTTTTTTGACTGCTCTGTTTGTGCCTGTAAGTAGAATAGGAGATACAAATTATAAAAAAAAAACCTAAGACTCCCCAAAAACAGGTGAAGAAGTTTACCTCATAGTTTACCTTATAGTTCAGTGTGAAAACTAGTAACATAAACATTCTATGTCTATTGTACCATTTGTATTCTTTGAATACATCTGTTTTTTATGGCAATACTAATAATTAGTATGTTTGTTGAAAATAAAGCAGATAAATATTAGGAATTTTAATTTTCATAAAGTAAACACTGCTTTGCCACTAAACTTTATCCTTGGAGAGTTTTATATCTTGTAGGTTTTGATAGAAATAAAAGCTCATTAACAGAATATTTTTTACCCAAACCATTACAACTTCATCATTTTGAATCACAGCTCATTAAAACAATTATAATCAAATGTTTCATTTTCTTTTTGCCTTGTGAGAAACAGCTGAAAAGGTTATGTTTGTTTTACTTTATCTAAATCTCTGGGGCGATATAAACAGGCTACATAGATTCGTGTGCTGTTTTTCACTTATGTTTCAATGTGTCTCTGATGCTAGTTTGAGTTATTTCATATTTATTTTAAAATTATTTTGGCAGAACTTCAGAACTTGGCATTATGAGCTTAGTTAACAAGACATTTAGTACCATCCTCTCAAAGTTCAAATATTGGCAGGTGATTGCTTAATGGAATTCAGTTGCATTCCCTTGCAGGTGTATTCTATTTTGAATCTCTCCAAATTCGAAAGAGGATAAATTCTCAATGGTAGTTTTAAGTCTTCTTTTATACTCTGAAATCCAATATAACACACCATGTTAACTGAGCAACCCTGGACAAAAAGAAAAAAGCCACCACCCTGGCTACAGGTAACTCAACTAATCCAGAATTGAATGGAGACATACATATTCTAAGAGCTACAGGGATCTAATTGGTATAGCCCTGATGTCTCCTTGTATTCTCTCGTTGTGTTTACTTATTCATTTTAAATACATATAAATTAAGTATGAGTCTATACTTAAGATTTCATTCAGAGTGACTTACCCCAGGTCTCTGAACTGGTACCTGATAAGAGACCTGCAGCTAGAAAGACATTTTCAGCAAAAGTTGGACATCTGACTGCAACTTCTAATACTGATGCTATTCCATTGTAACATGCCATATTTATAGGATCACCTTGACGTTTTTAAACATTCTAACAATACGTATAGTGTTTCAATTAACAATTAATAACAAGTGCACAATTAGACGTAAGACGACAAAATAAATATTTTGCATCACAACCTAGATAGTGTAGGCAGATCTTTTGTATTTTGATATTAAATGTTTATCATTTAACAAATATTTATAATTATTCTATGTACTGTTCGAAGTGCTATGGAGAAGTATAACAAAACAAAGTCATCTTCATGGAGCTCATGTTCACAAACCATAAACACATCAAAATTCTTTAAGAACACAGCATGTATAATTTTACCTCTTTTTCATCAGTAGTTACAGATATGATACTCACTTTATACATCCAAAAAAAAATTAGGAAAAGTAAAATTTTCCTATCATGTAGGCCAAAAGATACTTTCTGACTTTTTTTTAAGTGTGTTCAATCCAACTGAATGACTGTGTAGGCAAAGCCAAAGCATATAGAGCAGATTAAGTGAATAAGATCAAAATTCCAGTAAGTGTTATTTTTTGGATCCACCTTCCATTTTAAGTTGCAAACCATTAAAAAAAAAAAAAATCAAAGGAAGGTTATACTGTACCATGATGTTTAAGGACTGGAAGTGAATTGACTTGCGTGAATAAAATGGATTTCTTTCTAATGCACTTATGTTTTAAGTGGTCAATAAAACACTAAATGATTTTCTGTGATAAAACCTCGAACACTTGACATCATTTAAAAGATGCAAAGGAAACCCACCTTCCTCCAAGGAATCCTAGCAATGTATTTGCAATGGAGCATAAAATCGTTCCATGAATTTCTTTCAAAGGTTGACAGAATCCAAATGGAAAATGTAAGCTAGTTGAGTTTACTTAACATAAAATAGATAAATTGATCTATGGTATGTCAACATATGAAGCTCAAGTCATTCAGGTAACCAATAAGTCCAAAGACCCTACACAAAGACTCTTATTCATCTTGGTTTTAAATATGGCAGATTTATCACTGCATCAGTCTTTTCTAAAATCAGGACCACATGTAACTGGACTTTCATTATTGGACCAATATCTATTAATTGTTTAAAAACTGACATTAATCCACGTTCACTTTGATGATATAGATAAATGTCCATTGCAAAGTTTACCTAAATTTTGATGGATATTTAGATAGGTTGATTTTAATGTGAGAACTAGAAGAAACAGCTTCATTATATAAATTTTTAAATTGAGGCCCAGAGGACAAATGACTTGCCAAAGATCAAGTTACAAGTTATAAAGATGGTACTTGAACTCATGTCTTCTGATTTCTAGTTAGGATTTTTTCCCATCAAACCATATGTTCTAGTTAGCATGGTGTGTAATAAATGACCCCAAATCTTAGTGACTTCAGTTCACACCTACTAAGATGGTTATAATCAAAAAGACATACAATAACAAGTGTTGGCAAGGATGTGGGAAAATTGGAACCCTCATGTATCACTGATAAAAACGTAAAATGGTGCAGTAACTTTGGAAAATACTTTGGCAATACCTCAAAACATTGAACTTACAGTTCCCATATGACCCAATAATTTGACATCTAAGAGCTAAAAATGGAAACAACTCAAATGTCTATCAACTGATATAAGAATAAGTAAAATGTGGTATATCCACACCATGGAATATTATTCATCCATAAATACGAGTGAAATATTGATATCTGATACAACAGGGAAAAATCTTGAAAACATTACGTTAAGTGAAAGAAGTCATCCACTAGAGGCTACATATCGTATGATTCCATCCAGATAAAATGTCCAAAATAGGCAAATCCATAGAAATAAAAAATAGATTAGTGGTTGCTAGAGGACAGGAGGATAAGGGAATGGGAAATGGCAGCTAACAGATAGAGGGTTTCTTTTTCTGGTGACGAAAATGTTCTGGAATTAGATAGCAGTGATGGTTACACAAACCTGTGAATATACTCAAAACCACTGAAAGGTACACTTTAAAATGGCAAATTTATGGTCTGTGAATTAATTTCAAAGAATAATTAATATACTCAAAATATATCAATAAAAATTAATTTTAAAAACTTGACTTAAAACTACAGTAACATTTACTTTCCTCATAAATCTGCATTCTTGTCAGCACTTTGTGTGAAATCAAGGTTGGCTAGTGCTGTTCAAAGGCTGAGATTTGGAATTATCTGGAAGCTCACTCACTCATTTATCTGGTGCCTAGGCTGAGACTTGAAGAGTTAGGGCTGGGACAGTTGGAGAGCCTCTGTCTCTATGGAAGCTTCGAGGCAGCCATGCTTCCTGCATGGCAACTCTGGCTTTCTTTGTCATATACCCCAAGACAGAGAAACAGACAGAAGCCATATGGCCTTTTATGACTTCACCTCCAAAATTACACTGCATTACTTTCACCACATTCTCTCGGTAGAGGCAGTTGTTAAACAGTTTGGCCCAGGTTCAGGGAGAGGGAACACAGAACCCACATCTCAGTGGAAGAGCATCAATGTTACATTATAAGAAAAGCATGTGGTCTGTGATATACACTGGTGCAACTATCTCTGGAAAATGAAATCTATCATATTATACTTACTAGTCATTACAGGAAATCCAAATTTACTGTATTAATACATGTTCATCTTCTGGGGAGGGCATATGACAATAGAGAAATAACCAAGGCATCAATTGAGCAGAAAAGATGAAATATTGGCTACTTCAAACCAACGTTTGGGTGATGCCAACAAAATACTTCCTGCTTCCCTCTTTGAACATTTCACCCCGTACTTACACCCTACACCACTCACTTTTTTTAGTATCAAAAACTCCTTGACAAGGAAACACGTAGGTAGTAAACCCTGGGCTCATTTTCATTTTGCCTCTTTAAGTCACTGTTTTAATGTGTTAGGTTTCGAGCAGTTTTCTTTTATAAACTATGGAAATATGAAATAATCTTCGGCAAGGTGGAAAGGATATAAAAAATATGGATCATGAGGGAAATCTTAGAACTCCCCATTCTTCCCTAAAAAAGAACAGAATCAATGAACAGAAACTCATCTCTACTTATCAGCCTAAATTCTACTGCCCTGAAGATGTGCTTCACCCATATACATAATGATAATTTAAAAGCAATGGGAGAGTGAAGACAGATGATAGACAAGTGACACTATAATTCTAAGTTTTTGCTTCTTTGCTATTTTTTTCTCTGAATTTGAGTAATTTAATTTTCAAAAAAAAAAACAAAGACATATTTAAACAAAAGTCATTTTTTCTAAAATAAGTACTATTGAACCCTATGCATTAGTTAGGCTATGAAAGACTATGCTATGATAGCAATCTCAAAATCACGGCGGCTTAATACAACAGAAGTTTATTTTTCTGTCATGCTAAGCCAGCTACAAACCCAAGAGACTCTTGATGAAGCTATCCTCCAATCAGAGACCTGGAAATACAGGCTGATTTAATTTTGTGGTTTACCATTTAAGTCCCTCAGGATCCCAGGGATTACCTCCACAATCCCTCAGGCAGAAGAAGGTCTGGAGAATCCAGTAGGAGATTTCACTGCCTCAGACTAGGAGTATCACACATGACTTTTGCTCACATTGCATTAGTTAGAATTAGAAACTAGTCCCTTTAATCTGCAAGATAACTGAAAAGTATAGCCTTTCCTTTGGAGGAAAAGGAAAATAAGATATTGTTAAATCATAGTGATGTCCTTTACAATTTATTTTAGTTCCTATTCCAACTAGAAAAGGACACACAATAAGTTCATGGATGTTTTTTCAGATACCCACACTGGAAAATCTAATGGTCTGAATCTTTCTAAGATCCATCCTCCCTACATTGAGTGCTGTAGACATCTCCTTTATGCATACCAAAAAAGCAAATGGTGAGAGGGTTGTTAGATGTCTTCTATTAGCACAAAACATGTTAGTGATTTTTAATGGCTCTAGGCTTTCTGCATAAAAATACTTTAAAAATAGCAATTTCTTGGAAGGAGCTAGGGCATTTACCTTAAAGGTGAATTTTCATAGCAAGCACACTATTTGCCAAAGTGTATGCTGATGGAGATTAGTGGGATGCTAAACTGCTGTGGCTGATTGCAATATGGGTGAGGTCTTGACATCTGTTATTCTAACTTTTCAGTTTAATTTATATTAATCTGTGACTATTAATTTTTATTAACCTTTAACATTTTCAACTAAATATATTTGTCTCATTTGTTAATCTTAGATATCACACAGATTACTAAATATGACCTATGTCAAAAGCAATTCCAACTTGCTTTCCATGGTCCTGTCTGCTTAACTTTATCCATTCTGCCTTCCGCAGAATCTGTATTACAATACATTTTAATGATTGATATTCCAGGAACCAGCTGCTATATTATGTTGTAAATTGCAAACTACTTAGTTATGCGAGCATAGTTCAAATGCTCCCAATGTGGCACTCTGTAAAATATCAGTAGAGGTGATACTTCCAATTCTGAAAATATTTTAGAATTATAAAGTCCACTGAATGGCATTAGAAATCACTTGTCTCCATTCAGCAATAGCTACTAAAATTTACTAAGCACCTACTTATAAGCCAGGCACTACTCTAAATACCTACTAAGTACCTACTAATATATACCTCAGAGTTACTAATCTGCACAACTCTGAGACAGGTACTAGGATTTTCCAGTTTTTTGGCCCAAAACTACCTTTAGGTGATGGTTAAGTCAAGAGTTCAAATCCAGACACTTTATACCAGAGACTCTTACCTACTACCCTATATTCAGTTTAGATAAAGTGGAAGTTTGGGCTTTTTCAAGATGGTGGAGGAGAAGGAGGAGGTGGAGTTTCTCTTCACAAATGCATCAAGAATACATCTACAGATGGAACAATTCTCACAGAGCACCAGCTGAACATAGCAGAAGACCTTGGACACCAGAAAGGACAGGAAAGATCCCCACATAACCATGTCAGATGAAAGAAAGAAGAAGGGAAAAGAGGAGGAGAGGAAGCAGCATAGTACCTGTGCCGCTGGTGGGGGGCTGAGAAAGAGGAAAGGTTCCCACATCCAGGGAAGGCTGCTCACCGATGGGGAAATCACTTGGGACAGAAGGGGAGCATCTGAGGCTGTCAGAGGAGAGTGAAACGTCTGGTCTGTGGCAGACAGGACAGAGTGTGACCTACACAGACTGTCCATGCCACAGCCCTGTGTGCCCCAGACTGGGACGTGTGTCTGCCAGTGTGCACAAGGGCTGGGAGCTCGAACATGGGTATTGGAGAGCAAACCTGGGGAAAAGACTGCTGTTGGCTGCGAAGAGACAGTCTGAGGGGACAGGAGGGAGGTAATCCACAACCAGGAATGCTTATGGAGGAAACCCGGACTGCCACAGAAGGCACCACTGTTGAGTGACATACAGGGGGTGGAGCCGCCATTGAAGGCTCTCTTTCCCCACGCACAAGCACCTGCCCCCCAGGCACTAGGAAAGGGCCCCACCAAGGCTGGCACATACATGCCTGCTGCCAGGCACTAGGAAAAGTCCCTACCGGGGCTGGCCTTCTCCTCCAGGGCTGGCCCTTGCATGCCTGCTGCCATGTGCTAGGTAAGGCTCCCACTAGAGCCTGATCTCTCACACCTGAGGCCACCAGCTTCTCCGCACACCTACTTACTGTTGGGACCGTATCTCTCGTGGGCGCCAACCTCCCCTTCCATGCACCTGTTGCCACCGGGGCTCCCACAACCCCGGCAGCCATGCCACCTCCATGCCCACCTCCTCACTGGGGCAGACCCAAGTGCTCCAGGGCAGCCTTGGGAGCAGACCCCTGTGGGTGGCCCAGATGCAGAGGTGGGGCTAAAACCACAGGGGCGGGGTGACTAAGGAAGAGGAATGAAAATATTCCTGGGCAGCTGAACAAGCCACAGATTAAATCCCTGCGATCAGCTTTGTAAACCCTGTGTATATGGAATATCTGAATGGACGAGTGTTCCCAGAATTGAGACTGGTCTATAGGGACAAGTACACGAGTTAGGCCAGGTCAGAGTCTGAGTGCCCCCACAGTGGGTCCAGAGACCTGTCTAGAGTTACTGGAGGGTCTCCTGGGGAGGCGGAGCTTGGCTGTGACTCAAAGTGGGGGCAAGGACACTGACAGCTGAGACCCCAGAAAAACAGTATTACCCTTATTTTTTTATGTTTTGTTCTGTTGGGTTTTTTTTTCAATTTTAATGGTTTTTCTTCTGTTTTTACTTTACTCTTTCAGTGTTTCACGTTTTTTCCTTGTTTTGTTATGTTTTGTTTTTAATCTTTTTTTGATTGTTTTTGTGTTTATGTGTTCTTTGCTTTTTTTTTAGTTTGCATTCCACTTTCACTTTGTTTCTTGATTTTGTTAGTTTTGTTTTTAATTGTTTGATTTTGTTTTTGAGTTCTTTTATTTGTCTGGTTGTTCTCTTGTTTTTGTTTTCTTTGTTTTTGTATGTGTGTGTGTTTTTTTGTTAGTTTTTATTTGTTTGCTTTTGCTTTTGCCATTTATCTTGGGTTTTGTCTGTTGCTTTTCTTTTTGGTTTTTTTTAAACTGTTTTGTTACTGTTTGTTTTTGTCTTTGCTCTTTGTCTTGGGTTCTGTTAGTCTGTTTCCTTCCCCCACCCCTTATTATTTTTTTTTTCCACACCATGCGGCTTGTGGGGTCTTGGTTCCCCAGTCTGGGGTCAGGCCTGAGCCTCTGGGGTGGGAACACCGAGTTCAGGATGCTGGACCTCCAGAGAATTCCCAGTCCCAGGGAATATTAATTGGGGAGAACTCTCCCGGAAGTCTCCATCTCGACTCCAAGATCCAGCCCCACCCAACTGCCTGCAGGCTCTGCTGCTGGATGCCTCACACCGAACAACAAGCAAGACAGGTACACAAACCCATCCATCAGCAAACAGGCTGCCTAAATTCGTACTAAGCTTACAGACACCCCAAAACACATCAACTGACACAGCCCTGCCCATTAGAAGGACAAGATCCAGCTCCACCCACCGGGACACAGGCACCAGTCCCTCCCACCAAGAAGCCTACACAAGCCACCAGACCAACCTCGCCCACTGGGAGCAGACACCAGAAGCAAGAGGAACTATGATCCTGCAGCCTGCAGAAAGGAGACCTCAAACACAGTAAGAAAGACAAAATGATAAGACAGAGAAATAAGTTGCAGATGAATGAGCAAGGTAAAAACCCACAAGACCAAATAAATGAAGAGGAAGTAGGCAATCTACCTGATAAAGAATTCAGAATAATGACAGTAAAGATGATCCAAAATCTCAGAAATAGAATGAAGAAAATACAAGAAATGTTTAACAAGGACCTAGAAGAACTAAAGAACAAACAGTGATGAACAACAAAGTAACTGAAATGAAAAATACACTAGAAGGAATCTATAGCAGAAAAACTGAGGCAGAAGAACAGATAAGTGAGCTAGAAGACAGAATGGTGGAAATAACTGCTGCAGAGCAGAATAAAGACAAAAGAATGAAAAGAAACAAGGACAGTCTCAGAGACCTCTAGGACAACATTAAAGGCAGCAACAAATTAGAATTATAGGTGTCTCAGAAAAAGAAGGGAAAGAAAAAGGGTCTGAAAAAATATCTGAAGAGATCAGAGGTGAAAATTTCCCTAACATGGGAAAGGAAACAGCCACCCAAGCCCAGGAAGCACAAAAGGTCCCATACAGGATAAACCCAAGAAGTGGAAGTTTTCAATCACAGGAAAGACTTGGCAGTGTTGTACATGGTTTGATATACCATATAAGACCTAAAGTTTGATTCATTTCCTTCTTTCCTCCTCTCTCAACCCCATCTATCCCAGCTTAATGAATTCTAGAACAATATACTTTTCTACTTCCATCCATCACATCTTATTGGAGTCTTTAGAGTTGAAGAAACAGCAAAAGGAACAGCCATTTACCTAACACACTCCTGTATGCTATCATGTGCTTCCAGACCCTTATCTCAAACCCCAGTTACTACTACTCTGGAAATGACTCACCAGCAGGGATACAATATATTTTACTTGTGAAAATTTGCGAATGAATCAATACCTTATGGTTCCCCATCACAAACATGACATGCACATGAAGACAGATCAGTGCAGAGATGCTGACAACAGCTGTGTTGGGGCATCCAGAGGGAAAGCCTGACTCACCTGAAAGTCACCTGAAAAGGATTGGGAAAAAGGACCTTCAATAAGCACTTCCAATATTCCTCATGTTTGTAATATTTCAAGAAATCTTAGGAAGTCAATATCAAAGATAGATATTTAAATTCCTTCAAATGTCATTCAAGATTTGGCTCCCTTAAATCCAAGAGTTATCATTGGTCACTCAAATATTTAGGGTGAAAGTGCATTGAAAAGGAGAGACAAGAGAGCCTAAATGTAGGAGGAACGTAAATATAATACTCAGATTTTGTTTGTAAATTGAAAGTACAAAAACACTGTGCTTTATGGAACTCCTTATTAATCTAATACAGCCAAGTCCAAGCCTGCAAAGTTTTGATATCTGATACTATAGACATCCTTATGGTCCTGACTTGTTTATTCCAACCCTCTTGTTTTGTTTATAGTTTTCCCCAAAGCCTCCCTGTTTTCCTTCCTTCATATGTCCAAACTGTATCTCTCATTCAAGATCAGTTTTTCTCACCACCTCCTTTTTGGAATTGTCTCAAAATCTTGTTGTTTTTTTTTTTTGCGGTACGCGGGCCTCTCACTGTTGTGGCCTCTCCCGTTGCGGAGCACAGGCTCCAGACGCGGAGGCTCAGCAGCTATGGCTCACGGGCGTAGCCACTCCACGGCATGTGGGATCTTCCCGGACCAGGGCATGAACCCGTGTCCCCTGCATCGGCAGGCGGACTCTCAACCACTGCACCACCAGGGAAGCCCCTCAAAATCTTTGACCTCACACTAGTGTCCTCTTTTTCGTTAGAAATTCTTGGGCCTCTTATCACCTCTACTTATAAAAATAGGTATTAAAATTACTTGCTGTGACAAAATTAATAACTCTTTTGTATTAGAACATTTCAGTTTTTCTGATATCCTTCAAAGGATACAATACTGTGTTTTCCATTAAGTAAGACCTCAATACATTTATTTTGAATTTAACTGAATTGTTGTTCTTTTGCTAATCTTCTACATTTAGGAGTACTAGAAGGTAGCTGTTGCAATTTTTATGATCATTTTGCTTTAGAAAAATCTCATGTCATGTACTTGAGTTACCTGAGTTACTCTGAGAAATGCTGACAATAAAGTGATACATTTTATTTACCAACCTATGTTCTCCAATGGGAAGGCAAGTCTTCGACTGAAGGTAAATTGACTTATATGTTACATTTTAATTTCAAAAAGAAAATCATTGTCCATTTATACTTCTGAAAATCTGGACTCCTTAAAAAGCAACCTGGGATATCTTCCAGGAAAAATCACTTCAGAAGGCACTACTTAAGAATAGAGAGCTTACTCTGACTCTGGGATATTTTAAATACCCAAATTTAAGAAAGAGTTACAAACAATTAGTTATCATAAAACTCTTCTCACCAATTCTAGCTCTCTAGATTATTGTTAGTGGAACTAATAGAAGCTTTTATTGAAAATAAGAACAAATTTCTGACAGATTCAGTCTGCAGCGCTCTGAGCCACTGGACATTGAATTCATTCCAAAAATGAATTAGTTTACCTAACAATGTCAAGCTGCCAATCAAGTTATCATTTATCTATCTAGCACTGTCAAGTTTGATAAGAAAAACAACTGCTAAAAGAAGAATTAGTAAGAACCATGGGGGCAACTACTAAAATGGCCTTTTGAAAATGGAGTCCTTAAGAAATGCTCTATTGGGCTCTTCAGATGTCCGTCTTTATTTCCTTTCATGAAACTAAAATTTAAAAATCTTTCTCTTGAATCTCAAGTTCTGAGCTCAGGATTTCTTGGGCTCAAGTCTTGGTCTTTTCTTATGAAAGTTCTTTTGGGAGAAATGTGGCAATTGTGGCAATCCCATACCCATCAGTATAGCTTATAATGAAGTGGAATCTAGTACTATCCTTACATGAAACTGCTCTGCTCTTTGCCGAAAATTCATATCACATTTCGTCTTCCAGTTATGATTTAATTAAAACCAGTCATATCCTTTTGTGTCTACTCAAGTTCTACTGTTTTTTGAAACAACATAACCAATTTTGGCTCTTTTAAAAAATACATGCATATATACCTCTCTGAATTTTTAATGGAGGGTATGAGGGCCATGATTATTGAGATTTAACTGAACAAACCATTTTCATGGGAGAATAGACCTCAAAAGTATGCATAAAATTAAGAGGAATGTATGGCTTCTATTAGTTTTATGTTCTAGCTAATTAGTGCCAGCATGAGCTATTAACAAAAGGTAACAGTATCCTGACTATAATATGCATTTCTCATGATAAGCTGATGCTAATATTAACCACTGGTCCTCTGTCACTTCTGGAAATGTATTTGCTCCAAAACTGAAAGGAATTATTAGAGTTTTAAAAACCAAGAAAGCAAACACACAAATAAAAATGGCCAAGTGTTCCTCCATCTTTCCCTATAATACTAGAATAGATAATATTTCGCCTTTTATCTAAAAACTTTAATAATGCATTGTATGACCAACCTTAAAAAAAACAGGTGAACTCTTTTCTTTGACTTCAGCTGCATTTATAAATGAGTAATACATCACCCAAATACATTTTAGAAATTAGACTTTGTATTCCATTATGCATTTAGACATTTATAGCTGGATGATAAACCTGTCTGCACCTCTGGGGGTTGGACTTATAAATCAGTGCTGCCTGTAAAAATATTACACTCCTATTTGAAATTATTGTGGTTCTATATCTTGTTCTTCTGGCTCCTTCAAAGAAATATGAATTCCCATGAAGGGAAAAGATACAGATATTTAAGGCAAAATGTATTATTTGCTTTATTACAGGATACTGAGTTCCATGGGTTTCCTTCTAGAATTCTACATTATTCACTAAATTCCCCACTAATAAAAGACTCAGAATAGTTTCTCCCACAGGTGAAACTCTCATTGACATGAGCCCTACAACTTCCTTAATTACTTGGAGACATGTAGTGAAATAACCTAGTCATCTACTGTTATGTAACTATAAACTTGCTCAGGAAAAGGTTAACTCATCAGGCTTGGGCTACTCTGTATATCCCAAAGAAAGGCCTGTCTTCAAGACTGGTCTTTGACTTGGCTCCTGGGAAATGACCTCTGAGCTCTGGGAAGAATCTGTCTGATAAGCATGTTTTTGTATGCCTAAAGCCTTGTGCCACTTGTGCCACTCTGTATCAGCCTGACCTGTGGCCAGGGATGGGGGGGTAGGGGTCTGAGTAGATGATATCAGTCATGGGGATAACATGACATACCCCAATAAAAACTGGTCACCAAGGCTTGGATGAGCTTCCCTGGTTGGCAACAGTTCACACATCATGTCAGTAGAAATAAGCACCTCCCCATGCAACTCCACTGAGAGGGAACACCTGGAAGCTTGCCAGGGGTTTTCCCAACTTTGACCCCCCCCAAGCATTTTACATTTTGCTCATTTTAATCTGTATCCTTTCACTGTAATAAACTAAAACCGTGAATATAACAGCTTTTCTAAGTTCTGTGAGTCCTTCAATCCCCAAGCCTTAGGGTGGTCTTGGGAACCCTAAACACAAAACCTACTGCCAGTTTTTAAAATAAATAAATGTATTGATTCTAGTAAGGTCCCCATCAATCTGCATTGGGATTCCCCTGGGTTATGGCTTGCTGCATGGACACACCCCTCCTCTCTGCCATATTCCACACTTGTGGTATGGCTGAATTTTTGAGCTTGCTGGTGTAAGAGTTGGTCTGTCATCAAAAACAATGGGAATAAATTTATGTCTTCAGAAAGTGATACAGAAATAATTACAAATAATATAAATTTTACAGAGAATAGGATTTGGAAACTTTAAGACATATAAATCTTCATTGTGGCCAGAATTAAAGAATTTACCCCTTACCACTGACTTTTAAAAGTTCTTCTCGCCTTCTCAGGTTGAGAGTCAGCCATCATTTCATTATGCTATTTAGGCAATATTAAGATTTTTCTGAACGAGTTTATTTCAACAGGATACATGCTTCTTAGAACCTATATAACCCATCTGCTCTTTTAATTTTATTCATAAAAGTTAGGCATTCATATATTACTTTATTTAGACTTATTTAATGACTCCTTCACACTAAAAGCTGGCCCTCAAGTCTCACTGAAAATGAATCAATACTGATCATTTATCCTAATTAAACGATTGTGTTAAAAATCATAGGTATACATAACCTTCAGTGATTTTAAATAGTATAAATTTCTATTTTTTACTGAGTTATTGATGTGGGGTGTTGATTTTTCTAAATTGATTGAAAAATTATGTCTCTCCAAAGATCCTAAAAGAATTTGTCAAGCCAAATTAAGATTGAGGACCAGTAAAATGTATGTGAAATTGAGTATCATAATATTACAGTCATTCTTTTAAGCCTGGGTCTTAGTTTCCTAGTATAATCACAACAACAGAAAAGTAAAAATTTCCTCCCTCTGCTAAAAATAAGAAAGCCTAGGGTTGTTAAATATTAATATTATAAATAAAAGTAATAATTATTGAATGGTATGGGTGCACATGACTAACTTCCCTTCATCAATTCATTCTTTCAAACATTTGTATAAAGTCAAGCCTGAAGCTATAAAGGAACAAGTGATGATTCTATATGCAAGATTCTGGAAAATGGTGAGGGTGTTCTTTGTATAGAGAAAGAGAAAAGTCTCACAATTCAGGGACAGGAAGCTATGATTTACATAATGAACATGGCAAGGACACCTATAAAGAAGCAAGACATAGATGGCAGAAAAATCACATTGGCTTTACTCCAAGACACCAGGCACATCCCTGGAAAATTCTGATGTGCCGAAATATAACAGTATGTACTTTCCCCAGAGCCAGAATCAGTGCAATATTTGGCTTTCCTACTTACACTTGGAACATGGGATTCTTTTTCTTAAATCCTATCAGGGTTTTATTTATGTTAGCACCTGCATGCAGCCTGAGGGCTCTAAGAAGGACTTTTTATATACAGGTATCAACTACCCAACAATACAGTCATTTTGTAACTTAAATATATTCATTTTGATAATCTCCATACTCTATAATATCTGGCAATCACGAAGATCAAAGTGTTACACTTACATAATTGTAATAATCCCCTTTAAATGAGTTTCTACAAATTCTTCACCATCATAAATAGGGAGAAACTGCTCAGCAATGTCATATACGATGATAAAAGTTTATCAATAATCAAAGTCAGGCCACCAAATACCACCAGGGTTAAGAGCCCTAGCTCTGAAGTATGAATTCCAGCTCTACCATCTACTAGCTTTGGGACACTTAGTAAATAATACAATCTCTTTAAACACAAGTTTTCTCATCTGTAAATAGGGATAATAATTTTAGCTAACATAAAACTAAGGTGAAAGTGAAAATAACATGATGGATGTAAAACACTTTTTCACAGTGCTTTTCAGAAAAGTGTTCAATAACAGTCAATGTGGTGAGATAAAAGCAATGAACATGAGAAGGTCTACCCCCCTCCCTCTCTCTCTGTGCCAGTCACTCAGGGAACTGGGTGGGAAAAGAGAACTAAGTACATGCAAACTCTCAAAAGAGAACAATGAAATCGAACAAACAACATCTCTCGCAGGGCCTCCACTCTTTGAGAGAAGGTGGAATCTAGTAAGCAAAATAGCAGGGACAGGTAGATGAGGGCACTATGATGGGATAAAAGTGTGAGAGATTCCCAAGAGTTGGGAATGTCTGAAGATAGGAAAGGACAGGAGATAAGAGTTAATGCTGACAAAATCATCAGATGCACATTAATTGATAGAAGTATGAATAAAGACTGAAAATTCTGCCTGAAGCATGTTTTGTTTTTTTGTTTTTGTCTTTTTAAAATACAACACGTTCCAGGACTGGATATGTGGAGTCACAGATTATAGAGGTGTGATGGGTTGAATTGTGTCTTTCCAAAATTCATATGTTGAAGCCCTAACTCCCAGTACCCCAGAAAGTGACTATATTTGAAGACAGCGCCTTTAAAGAGGTGATTAAGTTAAAATGAGTCCCTTAGGCTGGGGCCCTAATCCAATCTGACTTCTGTAAGGAGAAAATTTGAACACACAGAACACACAAGGATACTTGAGTAGAGGAAAGAGCATGTGAGGACACAGCATAAAGCGGCCATCTGCAAGCCAAAGAGAAAGGCCTTCGAGAAACCAAACCTGCTGCCACCTTGACCTTGAACTTCTAGCCTCCAGATGTCTAAGAAAATTTACTTATGTTGTTTAAGTCCCTCAGTCAGTGGTATTTATGGCAGCACAAGTAAACCAATACAAAAGGTAAGTATTTTTATTAGCTACAAAGGGGTTTAGTGTAAAAGTGGTGGGAAAAGGGGGTTGCCTGACATCAAACTGTTTGACTTCTCAGATCAAATTTGGTTCCACTGCTTTCTGACTATATGACCTTATGCTAGTTATTTATCTGTTCCTCAATTTACTCATTTAAAAAAAAAAGTATTATAATGGTGTCTGCTTCCTCAGATTGTTGTCAGGCTTAGATGAGATAAAACAATTAATGCCTAAAACAGTAGCTGACATACAGTGTTGATAAATTATCTTAATCAACTATTTGTGTTCTCTATTATAATTATTTTCAAGGGTTCTCTGTCCTTCTGACCTTCAGCATATTCAAAGACCATGGCAGCATTGTGGAGAGAGTCCCTGAGTCAGCAGAAGCAATTTTGCATCTTTGGGGTTATTGGGACAGCTTACTCCAAGTCACATACATCTACACCTTTTCCTTTATTCAAGTGACAATGAGAAAGGGTCTTCTCACTGATAATATTCAGAGATTAGGATTCACTGGAGGAAATGTATCCAGTAAAGAAATCTGGATACAAATCAAGTTACAGAGGCAAGACAGAACAATGCACTTTGGGCTTCTAAATTCTGACATTCTGAAATATGTTTGTTGCATACCATTTTTGATAACTAGTTTCTCCTTTTCTTTCTATTAGTTTGCAGTTCCAGATACCGTTCTTAGTGCTTTACATATATTAACTTATTAAATCCTCCTTATAAACATATGTGATATATACAATTTATAAATGAAGAGATAGTTAGAGAGAGAGGTTCAGTAACATGCTCAAGGATATAAAGTGAGCAAGTACAGTTGGGATTTGAATCCTGGTGGTCTGGGGCCAGAGTCCTGGGGCCAACTCTTATTCATCCTATATCTGACCTCAAAAGTTTATTAGGCAGAAATCATTTTTTCTCAAATATATTTAACCCAAAGTCTTTATTCTCAGGATGCTACAGAGCTATCATTTATTAGGAAAAAGTGACATGATTCATTTACTTGGGCATTAAACAAATATAGATTCATAGTATCAGTGATTAAAAGCAAAATCTCCACCCTTAGGCTTATATCCCAGATCCATAGAAACTTAGGGAAAGTTATATGGGCTGATCTATATGAAATTGCTGAAGACCATTTTCAAGATATCATGAGCACAGACGGCAGGACAGGAAAAATCAGATTATACAACCAAGAATATATATGTGCCCTTTTCCTACAGCATGTACGGTAGATTGAAGAAGTGGAAATAATTCTAGAAAGGTAGGTTTGGAGTCATCTTGAAATGGCCCTTGATTGAGTTGCAAGAACTCAAATATGATTTTTAAAATGAAAATAAGCATTGGTTCTTGAGCAAGAGCTTAAATTAATCACAGTGTATGTATCCCCTTATATGGGATGTGCAGAAGAAACTGAAACTGGGGATGTAAACAGGAACGCCTTAGCAATATTTCCAGGTATTGGACAGCAAGAACCGAACTTTGTTTGTAGCAGTAGCCATGCAAAAATAGAAAACAATTTAAAAAGTGTTGCAAAAGAAAAGTCAGATTTGGCCACTCATTAAAAGTGAAAGTAGAAAGGAAAGACAAGGTAAGATTCAAAGAAGACTGAAGTTGAGTCTAACTTAATTGGCTCATTCAGGTGCTATCAGGAGAAAGTGATAGGAAGAGAAGATCCTGGTTTTTTTAAAAAAAAGATAGAGTTTCATTTTATGAAATAAAACAGCAGTTTGTTTTCCACCCATATAAATACCTTTCTTCCATTTCTACCTTAGGAAAGTGAAGTTCGAATGATTTAAAGTAACAGAGACCAAGGAGAAACACCTTTAAATTAAAGATATATAAATTCAACATTATTTGACTTTAAGTGACCCAAGCAAGCACATAAGAGAGATTGCTCCTTCAGGCAAACCACTTGCTATTGACACAAATTGCTATTTGACAAGGGACTAGAAAAAAGAGCCTGAAGGAAAAAAATGAAATGTAAACAATGCTTTAATACTCTTCCTTTCTGCTTTTTGCTAGGTGCTTTACAAATTGTAAAGCAGTTAACGCTACTTCCAGAGTTTTAAAAACAGTTGCTTACTATTAACTGTTTCTAGAGGCACTTTGCACTAGGGCCAAATTTCCAACGTTGTATTTGTGCAGATAATGTAGTTTAGATGACCTGGGAATTACTCTTCAAATTAGAACTGGTTTTTAAATATTGACAGCAAGTTAATGAGATTTTACCGATTTTTTAGGAATTTCGGCAACATGGAGATTTTTACAGAGGTACTGAGTATGAAGTTTCAAAAACTTCAGCAGACTCTCCAGAGTTGTGTTGTTGGTTTTTTTAATGTCATTATGCTTCTACAGAAGCCAGCACATTCTCTGGAGCTTTAACAGATGACATTCTTCACTTTGCCAGCAAAGTACTCCAGGATGTATAACAGACCAACGAATTACTCCAGCAGAGCACTAAACAGGGGCCTGAAAAAGTTAATGCACCTTTCTAAATGCCACATTTTTACAAAGTGGCTTATTTAAAATGATAGATGTCAACCCAGAGTACTATACACATTAAATTCTTTAATAACAGATATTACTTAACAATATAAAAGTAATAAAGAAAAACACACTTTGGAAAAAAGTTGATTTTTCTGACTTCTCAGGAAAAAAAGTCTGATAAAACCATTAAAACTTTCCACCCTTCCCCAAAACATAATATAATGTTAGTAATTTCTGCATTTTAATATTTGAGGTTAGTCAAGTGTACAAGAACAAAAGCTAACTTACTTGCTTTTAATTGCTCTGAAGTAAAGCAATATTTTACATATACATATTAGATACATATACATTCAGTTGCTTATTTTATTATTGTATTGCATATATTATTGCTTGTACATAAACATTTCCATATGAAACTCTATTTATACATTTCTTCTAAATATATAATTTTGTGTTTTCAGTATGAGCTTGGAGGTCAGCAGATCTGGGTTCAAACTGTTTCCCAGTTTTTTGACTTTGGGTAAGTTACTTAGTCTCCCTAAGCCTTACTTAACCTCATCTGTAAAACAAGCATAATACTAATAATCCCATGATGTTGTTATGAATACTAAATAATTACACTACGAAATCACTTACCATTGTGCTTGGATATAGTGTATCCACAATATGTGCTGGGTTTGATATTATTATGGTTCATTTTACTCCTCTCCTTAAATTATAGGTATTTTTAAGGCAATGATTATACCATACTACGTTTTTGTAGTTCTATGTATCATCTAATACCGTGCCTATCACGCCCAGCCTTGAGTGGCTGCTTTTCAAAGATTCCCTCTTCTTTATCTCTGTATGAGTTACTGACATATTCCTAGACTTCCCAGATTCCATTTTCTAGATTCCAAGCAGAAATGTCACCAAATATTCTTTTGAACTTTGAAAACAGAAACACTAGGCCCAAAGCAAAACAAATATTTTGTCAAAATAATAGGAGAGCTTTTCCCAAGCTATAGTCCTCATCCCTCTAAGGTCCTTATGTACCAAAATTGTAATACGAGGAACATGCATGACCATGTTTGGTGCTTTCATTCATTCTATGAAGTACCATCGTACCTCCATTGTCTTGGATAGGCTACTGTCTATCCATCTTCAGTGTTCATCTTCTTTCCACTGGTAATAGAAAGAATTTGCCTTTCTGAGCCAGGAAGATAAGACATGTACACAAAACAATTTACAAGTTCTCTTGGAGGCAAGGCTCAATATCCCTGATATAACTTCAATCCATTCAGAGTCTAATCACTTTGGAAGATAATTATACTTGTGACAGTGGAAGTCTAGTAGCCTCTTGCCTTGCTGCCTGCCTTTTCCTCTGGTTGGAATACCTTTCCTTTCCCTTCAGAGCCACTCTTAATCATCTTTCAAAACCAATTTCACAGGTAAATCCTTTTGACATCCCGAGATTGAATCAGATTTCCTTCACTCAATTATTCACTCAAGAAACATTTGAGCACCTACTATTGCTAAGTACCATTCTACACATGGAAACACAGCCAATGATCTCATTAACTAAAATCCCTCTTGGAGCTTACCTTCTAATGAAGGGAGGAAGAGAATAGATAAAGCACATTACATGCCATAGGGACTAGTAAAACATGTAAGTAAAACACAGGATGGCAGAAAAATAAAACAGACTATGGAGAGTTAGGACAAGACATCCTGACCAGTAGGGTAATTGCTGTTAAATAGGATGGGCATGGAAAGCCTTAATGATACAATGACACATAAGCAGCAATCCCAAGGAAGTAAGCGAACGAACCAGGTGTGTGTCCAGAGGAAGAGTGCTTCAGGCTGAGAGAACAGCAAGTGCAGAAAATCTGAGGCAGGAACATGTTCAAATGTGTTCATATGTGTTCAGAACTAGGACGGATGCCCACATGCCTGGAGCTGGGTGAGCAGGAGCAATGTGGTGTTGAGAGACAGGCAGGCACGTGGAGCCTTTCACCCCGTCAGCCTGAGGACGCCAGCGTTTACTATGAGCTGAGAAGCCGCTGGGGGTGTTTGAGGAGTGTCATAGTCTGACTTACGTTTAAATGAATTACTCTTGATTTCCATCTCAAGAATGGACAATAGTGGGAGCAGGGAGGAAACTGGCAGATCAGTTAAAATTTTACAGTCATTCAGGGGAAAGGTAATAGAGGTTCCCTATGTGTGTGTTTTTGTTGTTGTTGTCATTGTTGTTGTTGTTTTTACAAGTGGACCGTAAGTTTAGCCTGCCATTATCCTACTCTTGTACATTTGTCTTGATAAAACTGTGACCTCCCTAACAGGAGAGAAACTGGTCTCATAGCTATATAAACATTTCACCAAAAAACTTGGCATATTACACTGCTCAATAAATGTTTACTGAATAAATAAATCTACTAGCACAGGCTTTTTAAAAAAATTCAGACCATGAACAGGTCCACATACCATGGACATTTTAACAGAAATATTCATGTGAAAAATAATTTGGGGTGATTCACTGGAGGAGAAAAATATGAGTATTATCCTACATTTCTTGAGACATTGGTCTTCAATTCCATCCACTAACAATGTAAAGGAATTAAAATTAGGGCTGTGAGCCAATCCCACAAAGGCAACTGAAATAATAAAAGTAATGGATTTTGATCAGTACATAAAATGAAAATCATAAGTAATATGCATGAAAAATGTTGTGACATTAGTAAGTTAACATCTGTTTTATATTATTAAGGTCAGCTGAGAAAAAAATCTAACTGTAAAATCTAATTGTAGTAAATACATCAATTACTGTTTTGGCAAAAAGCATTTGAAATTTGAATGATAATGAAATGAAAAATTTTTTTATGAATCAAGGAAGGTTTTAATATTCCAGCATCTATGCTCTGTCCTTTTTTATTCATAACCTAAATTCTACAAAGTTCTAAATCCAGTGCCATTTTGGACTTCCTTAATTAAGTTTCTAACAGATTCTATTTTCCATGAATTCTCCTACCTTATTCTCTAGCTAGACAGTAGGTAACCTTTTCAGAAAAGACAGAATTTTTCATTTTAACTCTGAAAGTCATTCTCCTAACTTTCAGATCTGTTGAAATATTATAGCATCCTATGATTTTCTGGCATATACAAAATTGGAAGGCGGGGCAAAACTGTGGAGAGAGTAAAAAAATCAGTGGTTGCAAGGGGTCAGGGGAAGAGGGGAATAGACAAAGCACAGAGGATTTTTAGGACTGTGAAAAACTTTGTATGATATTATAATGTTGGATACATGTCATTATACATTTGACTAAACCCATAAAACGTACAACACTGAATGAACCATAATGTAACTATAGACTTTAAATGATAAAATGTGTAGGTTCATCAGTTGTAACCAATGTACCATTTCTGGCGGCAGGGGGGTATTGATAATGGGGGAGGGGGCTGTGCGTGTTGGGGCAGGAGGTATACAGAAAATGTCCAGAGCTTCCTCTCAATTTTGATGTGAACCTAAAACTGCTCTAAAAAATAAAGTCTTTTAAAAAACTTGAAAGGAGGGGTTAAAAAAAAAAGGAAATAAATTCACACCTCCTCATCCATTTAAAAAATAATAAAATAGCAAAGCTTTGTCTTTCACCTGTCAAATTTAAACACTAAAAGTAAAAAGTCAACGTTCAAAATCATTTCAGTTACTTTGTTTTCATACATGTTATACATACATATATTTGTGCATATACATACTTTATTTTCAAACAGGAAATGAACACAGTCTTATTAGAGAAATCAGTCTGGGAATCAGACATATTCTATTCTCCTTCCCCACTTGCCCTTTGATAATCACTCTTCTTCCACTTCGAAAAGAAAAAGCATACTTGTCTTTATTCTTCCAGAATCTCACCATGGTACACTGCCTTGAAGTATAAATTTTCCTGATGCCCATCAAAGGAACAATTTGAAGTAATGATATTAAGAACTCTGTGGAGACTTCTTAAATCAAGGCACAGTAAATGGATGATATGGCTTTCTGTCTGCCCTTATATATATTATACCTGTTTCTGTTAATGGCTATGAATGAAATTAAAGACAGGATAATTTGGCCCACACTGGAATGATCTGAACTTGGATATACTGTGAATGGATATCAGGAGTGAAGACAATTTTTGTTACCTTGTCCCTCCCCTGCCTACTGACAGCGCTCCTGAGGGAAAGTCCTGAGAGCACTTTAGGCACAAAATATTAAAGGTGCAGCCACCTTACTGAATCTCAGTAACAAATCTACATGAAAACAATCTCTCATTTATTCATCAGAATCACTCCAGAAATCAGAAGTGATGTGGTTATCATAAAAAAAAAGTTTTAAATATTGAAAAACAAAGGCAGACATTTTGTGACAGAAAGGAAGCCTATCTTGGCTAATTTTTTTGACAATAAAAACTGACCTTTCCAACTAGGTTATAAGGTGAGCATTTTCCATGAATTGGAAGAGTTAAGTCCACAGTTAAAAGTTTGATAGAACTATATATAAGATACTTTATAAGAAAGAAGAACTTTATCAAAAAATCGGCACAGATGTATTAAATAAATGATATTTTTATTTCATCAACCCTTTCTGAGTATATCGAGTTAACACAAGGTGACTTTACATGAAAAAACAACAATAATAATAACTTGAAAAGTCTTGGGAAAACCTTTATGTTTTTAAGAAAGGAAAATACTAATGACTGGCTAATCCTTTTGCAAGTCAGATGATTTCTAATTCTTTGCTTACAATGAAATTGAAGGTGGCTCTGATCAAGTTGATGATTGAAATACAATTTTAATAATACATAACTATATAATGTTTGACATGACAATGAACTAAAAAGTGATATTCCTATAAAAAAGTCTTCATTTGCATCTGCTTATTTATGTGAAAATACTTATCAATGTTTTCAACTACAAAAATATTAGAAATAGAATGGATATAAAACTTGTCTCCTTCTAGTAATAAATAATATATATCCATGAATACATGATACCTTTCAACCCCTGCAAAAAAAATTTAAATTTTAATAATAAGCTTTTTCAAGATTTATAAATTTGTGTATTGGTTTGATCAATTATGTACTAATAATAGTTATAATGGTAATTCAGTCCTAGAAAAAAGTTTAACATTTATAGGTTTATGGTCACAAGAAATAGAGATTTTAATTTCAATTAATATAAATATGTTGCTAAGAATTAAGATAATTATACAATAAAAGATTTTCAACTGTAAAAATGTATTATATCAGGTTAAATCCTTTGGAGAAAATGGGATTCAGTAAGGAAAATAAATCTCCAACTATTAAGACAATTTGTTCACTTTTTTAAATGGATGATGTTGGTTTGATATTGTAATATTTACACTCCGTTGGATACTTTTAAGAGAGTGATGCTATAGTTTTAGTTTACAATGTTAATATTTACAATAAACTGGAAATTATATCCTTTGCAACTCTTTAAAATTAGAATGAAAAATTTTAGAGTTTAATATTGTGTGAGGATATATATAGCAACTACATAAGACAAAAATGATGATCACTTTAAAACTTTATGCATCATCCTACCTTTAAATAAACAGAAGGGCAATCACCCAGAAGAGAAATCTAACCAGACCCTCCATTTAGGCAAAGAGTTCTACAGATTATTGTAGTAAAAGCTAAAGAACATTTCCATTGGGGACCACAAGTTGGATGTAATAAATATTAGAGAGCTTTAAACCCAATTTTAAGTAAGAAGGGGAAAAAAAAAAGATTTCCCTGCAGAGTGCTAATTGGAAGTAGTTTAATGACTGAAAATTTGCATATACCTCATGATTTATGATATGTCTCAAGAGGCCAAATGAACCAGAATCCAACAAGTACAGTCCTTTTGGCTGATATGATCCTCTCAACAGACTATTTAAATATCCCCACGTGGTAAGTCTAAATGGTCGAGAAATGACGATGGTTAGTAAATCTAAGTTATCCGAAATAGCTGCTTAATTTGGGACCATGCTTATGCCAGGTTACTACATAGAGAGCATTCATGAAATATCCAACTGTGCATGTGGGCTGGTCTGGATCACACTGACAAAGGCAGAAGTCTGTTTTTTCTTCATTTAAATGACTTGAGCTTCCTTCCTTTGACAGTGACTAAAAAGTATATGTTCTTTGAAAAGGCTCTTACATGCACTTCATTTTTTTTACTTGTATTTTTTTATTGAGATTACAAAGTGGACAAATATTAAATATACAGCTTAGTAGTTTTTGAAAAGCATGTGCCAATGGAACCTCCATCCAGATCAAAATATAGAATATTACTAACACCACAGAAGCCTCTTTTTGCACCTTCCCAGTCATTATCACTCCCCCATCCACTAAAAGGTAAGCACTAATCTGACTTCTATTACAACAGGTAAGTTTTGCCTGCTTTTTGAACTTCATAAAACAGAATCATACAATATATACTCTTTTATGTCTGGTGACTGAAAAAAAAAAGTCACAGGGTGAGAGAGTATATTGGCAATACATATATCTGACAAGGGACTTGCCCCAGAATATATTTTAAACACAAATAAATTTTAAAAGATAAACAATCCAATTTAAAAATAGGCAAAAGACATATTAAAGAAAAAACCAAATGGTATTTCACACATTTTGAGTATCTTCCTTTTAAGTCCTGAGTCTTCTGAGATCCCAGGCTCAAAAGCTTACAATGCCCTTCTTTAAAATAACTAATCTCTCCTTTCACATATCCATAAAGCATTTATTAAATATCTCCTATGTTCAAGGCACTACGTTGTACAGTGGAGAAGTAAGATAAATAAAGCTCCTGGCCTCAAGGAGTGAAGAGTCTAGTAGCTGAAATAAGTCATGTAGAAAAATAGCCATACTTCAGTATCAATAGCAATACTGACCATAATAGAAATAGGATGACTGACTGTTCCTACTTGACATGGGTGGAAGGGTAGAGACAAGTGATGCAAGAAGAAAAGGTGATACTTGGCTGATTTAATATCTTATGTAATTAGTGTTACACACCTGAATAAAAAACTTAGACAAGTATCCTAAGGGAATGTCCTTCTTGATGATTTTCTAGCCCAAGCCTCTCTAATCATAGAAATCAGCCTTTGGTCCTAAGAGAGGAGACTATAAAAAGCTTTATGGCAGTAATTTGATGGATCGGAACAGAGAACCATTCTTACTTCTAATTCTACTCTGATCTTGGTATTCCAGAAAGGGATAACTCTTTTCAACCTGTACCACATTCCACAAATTATTGGATTTTGTGACCCTGAATCTTAATATTCCACTAAGTACATTACTGACATCTACCATAAAACTTCTTAATCTAGCATTTTTAATGCTTAAATCACCTAAGCATCAGATCCATCATCTATTCCTTCCTTCTTATTTCTTCATGCCACATGAACCCTGTTTAGTCCTTGGCTGATAGTACCTTCATCCACATTAGTTTGTTTGCTTGTTTCTACTTTGATTTTGGAGTGATTTCCTGGTTTTATAACTGATATGTACTTCCCCAAAATAACAAACAGACCTCTGGTCTTGCTCTTGAGTTTTGACTCCTGGTTTTCACTCAACTCTGAATGATTTCCACTCTCTAGATCTGAGACTTTTCCAGTCTGGCCTGTCTCACAGCTGTGGAAGTGCCAGCCAAATTATCAGGAGAGAGGGAGGATTTTTTTTTTTTAAATAAAAGCATGTATTGAACACAACCTATTCTTTTCAAGTCAGGATATCAGTTTTTAAATCTTTGTGTCTACCATCCATATGTATTTAATGAATTTCCCTTATGTTTTTTTGTAATACACTGAGTCATAGCCTGGAATAGTTTTCTCAAAATCTGGCCTACCTACATCAGAATATCCTACTTACTCTCAATAAGATTCCTAGACCCCACTGCAACCTACTGAATGAGAACATCTGAACCTGAAGTTTGCATATCAGAACTTTTCTTAAGAAGCTCCAAAGTCTTGAAACGACTGAAATGGAACAATTTCATGAACCGACTGACCACCAACCAGTTCAAGTATTTATTTTTGCCTACTCTTTGATAGGCACTACGGGAAAAATTCAAAGGGGCTGTCATAAACAGGCAGCCAACCCTCTGACATCATGCAGATAAACCAAGGATGGCCTCATTTGAGAGATGAGAGACCATATGAAGAGGGACTCCAGCTATCCCTTCTAAAGCACCAGATATGTGACTGAGGCTAGCCAAGACCATCCAGTCCAAGCCCAAGCCCACCCAGATGAGAAGAACTGCCCTACCAGCACAAAGAGTGGTGAGAAATTTTTTTTTATAGCATAATGTTTTAAGCTACTAAATTTTGAGGTGGTTTGTTACACAGCAAAAACTAACTGATAGACCTAGTAAAATTTCTTTTGCAGAAAATTTGTGGTAAGGGTCAACACATTCTATCACCCATTTTCTCAGTAGAGAACAACTTTACTGTATATTCCATCTGGTGTGAATTTGGCTCTTCCCCTTTCCTCATTTTCTTCCATTCATTCACAAAAGTTTTGTCACTTATTTTCTTCTGAAAGAGTCCTAACCATCTTTTTTTTCTTTTTTTTCTTTTTTTTCTGGTATGTGGGCCTCTCACTGTTGTGGCCTCTCCCGTTGCGGAGCACAGGCGCCAGACGCGCAGGCTCAGCGGCCATGGCTCACGGGCCTAGCCGCTCCGCGGCATGTGGGATCTTCCCGGACCGGGGCACAAACCCGGTCCGCCCGGCAGGCGGACTCTTAACCACTGCGCCACCAGGGAAGCCCCTAACCATCTTTTTGTTTACTACATTTTAAATGCACCAACACTTTGTTCACCATCAACTACATATAAAGTTTTATAACACAGATGAGGCATCCAGTGAAGTTCTTTTTGTAAGAGGACAAAAATTGGAAACTGCCTAAATCCTCAACATTAGAATAGCTAGATAAAATATGGTTTTTGATATAAAATATTCAGCCACTGAAAATCATATTTTGAAGGGTATTCAGTGACAAGGAAAATGCTTATAATAATTAGAAAGTGAAAACAGCATAATTTAAAACTATGCATATAGCTATTCACATACCCATATATAAAAGTGAAGGACATGTATTGGGATTTAACAGTCATTATCTCCAGATAATGACATAATAAATAATTTTTACTAGCTTCTATAATCTTTTTCTTTATCAATCATTACTTGCACAATGAGCATTTATTACTTTCACAATCAGAAAAAAATGTTTAAAATAAATACATAAATTTTACTCTTGCTTTCTCTTGTAGTTCTCCAAATTAATCATTAAAATGTCTTTTGTAAACTATATACATTAAATAAAAATAAGAAAATGTTCATTTGGCCACTAGAGTTTACAATGAGTACTACAGGGCTTTTGTTTAAAAAAAAAGGTATCTAACATAGATACTACAATAGCTGAAAAAAATTTAAAAAACAAATAAAATATGAAAGAAGAAATATTGGGCGTTGCTACAGCCCCAACCACTCAGGTGCATTCACTCTGTTTTTAGACATAAATGATCATCAGTCACATTGTGTTGCTCTTTCTCAAAAATGCAATTTTTCTATTTGATACTAAATGATGTATTAAATTTATTGGAGTTATGACAACTAACCTAAGTATCTGTGGAAAACAGTGGAAAACAGTGCTTTTACTAAATATTGTTAGAGCAAAGACAAATATATTGTACTCTAAGTAATAAACTTGTTTTTCACAGGGATATAGATTAATAATTGTGAAACTACCTTATGTGTAGACTAGGATTTAGCAAATAATTAAATATATTGTGGGTATAAGAGCCAACTATCTCACTGTCATAGAAGGGACATATTAACAAGGTAAGGGAGAAGGTTACAATGGACCCTGTAGGGTTGGATGTGAACTGGATGTATCAGTATAAACTACTGTTGTTGCCACTATTATTGTCTTTAACACAGATAGGTATAGAAATAGATATAAATGTGTATGTATGTATGTACATACATACATGTATGTATGTATGTGCCTGTGTGTGTGTGTGTGTGTGTGTGTGTATCTTTCCTAGTTCTGTCCCCTAAGAGTATTCAGAAGAAACATTACCAAGCAGTAATGATCATGCCTAATATCCAGATTTTGGTTTCTAAATATACCATCCTCCAAGAAAAGTAACCAGAGCTGGGCTAGGGAAAATACAATATAAGCCTGGAACATTTTATACTGTCCGAAGTTACAGAGTGTCTTCTGATATGAGGTACTGAGTAGGACACAAAATCATTTCTCTACAATTTTTGGCAAAAATGCATAATATAAACTTAAAACAACATCACACAAACAAACTGAGATAGACTTATTCTACATAATACTGGCTAGTACTCTTCCAAAATGTCAAGATCATGAATAAAAAATTAAGACTAAGGAAATGCCCCAATTAGAAGAGACTAAGGAGACATGAAAACTAATGAAATTGGGGGATTCTGGATTAGATCTTAGACCAGATAAAAAAAATTAATAGGAAAATTGGAGAAATTTGAGTAACGTCTGTAGATTGGTCAGTAGTAATATATCAACATTAATTCCTAGGCTTTGATCATTGTGCTATGGTGGGTTATGTAAGATGTTAATATAGGGTGAAGATGAGTGAAGGAACCCTTTATGCCATTTTTGCAACTCTGGAAATACTTGAAAATTAAAAGTTTTTTTTAAAAAAGGGGGTTTCATGTAGGACAGGGCAAATTTTTATTTTGATGTCACCCATACTCTCCTCCAAAAGTTGTCCCTAATTTCATAGTTAACTGTCATCTTATTTGTTTTAAAGATTTTTCTTACTATAACACTAATGCCCCTATTAGCAGCAAGAAGAATCAAGTTAAATGTTATGGGATAAAATCTCTCTTTCTTCTTCCAATAATTTCCTTCTCTCCTTTTAAACTTTGAATTATGTTACTCTCTCATCAAATCTGTAGGAGAAAGTTCTTATTTATTTTTCTAAAATCTAACGTATTGTACAGCATCTTATAAACTTCCAACATTATTTTTTTGAGGGGGGAAGCAGCCGCATAGCACAGGGAGATCAGCTCGGTGCTTTGTGACCGCCTGGAGGGGTGGGATAGGGAGGATGGGAGGGAGACGCAAGAGGGAAGAGATACGAGAACATATGTATATGTAAAACTGATTCACTTTGTTATAAAGCAGAAACTAACACACCATTGTAAAGCAATTATACTCCAATAAAGATGTAAATAAATAAATAAATAAATAGGAAGTCTTCAACATAAGGCTACATTTGGGAGAAATGCATAAAAATCCCATTTCACAATAAATTCCAGAAACTTTAAACACAATAAAAACTCCAAGTGATCAAAGAGAATGACAGAATTGAAGTAAAGTTCTGTTTGTCTTTACAATCACTGTGCTATCGTTATTTATTTTGAATCAATTGTTTGAACACAGGAATTTGAAGGACCAGACAAGCTGGACACTTGTGCCCAAAGCAAGCTTTCTTATGTACTTACTCTCAAAATAAATGCACAGAGTTAATTCTCTGAATCAACTTCCATGTAGAATATGTTTACTAAAGCAATAAAAAATGTGCTAAACTGAATTAAAAAAAAAAACTAGGTGACCTTGGGTATGGTGGTGGCTTTTTAAAATAAATTTATTTATTTATTTGGCTGCATTCGGTCTTCGTTTCTGTGTGAGGGCTTTCTCTAGTTGTGGCGAGCGGAGGCCACTCTCATCACGGTGCGCAGGCCTCTCACTGTCACGGCCTCTCTTGTTGCGGAGCACAGGCTCCAAACGCGCAGGCTCAGTAGTTGTGGCTCACAGGGCTAGTTGCTCCGTGGCATGTGGGATCTTCCCAGACCAGGGCTTGAACCCGTGTCCCCTGCATTGGCAGGCAGATTCTCAACCACTGCGCCACCAGGGAAGCCCCCAACATTACTGAAATCTATAATAATGTAATTCTGGACACTGTGTTTAAATAATTGCAACTGTCTTGATAGCTACTCAGAATAATGTAGCTAAAGCATTACTCTAAGTTCTGTAATTAAATAATTAGAGTTGTCTTGCTTGCATGCTACTTTTATTATTAGTTCTCTTTTTCTTTAGTTTTTTATTTTGTTTTGTTTTGTATTCCCCTGAATCAATGCTGATGTATCTCTGGAACGTGCTGGGATTTTTTCTTTTTTTTTTTAGTACTTCCTAGAGTGGCAGCACTACAAATTTCAAGTAATTTTCTTCTCTTTCTTTTCCTTTTCATTTTTTATTTCACTTTCTCTTTTTTTAAAAAAAATTTAATTTGTGGTAAAATAAACATAAGACAAAGTATACCATCTTACTATTTTTAAGTTTATAGTTCAGTAGTGCTAGGTATTTTCACATTGTTGAAAAAGTTCTGGGATTGGTTGCTCTTTCTTTTTTACTTTTGTTCATGTATCCAAACAAAAAAGATTCAGGATCAGGGACTTCCCTGGTGGTGCAGTGGTTAAGAATCCGCCTGCCAATGCAGGGGACACAGCTTCAAGTCCTGGTCCGGGAAGATGCCTCAGAGCAACTAAGCCCATGCGCCACAACTACTGAGCCTGCACTCTAGAGCCCGCATGCCACAACTACTGAGCCCACATGCTGCAACTACTGAAGCCAGTGTGCCTAGAGCCCATGCTCCGCAACAAGAGAAGCCACCGCAATGAGAAGCCCACGCACGGCAACGAAGAGTAGCCCCCGCTCGCCGCAACTAGAGAAAGCCTGCACGCAGCAACAAAGACCCAACATAGCCAAAAAATAAAATAAATAATAAATTTTTTAAAAAAAGATGCAAAGCAAAGATGAGTTGCTTAGTTTGGAGGACTATTAAGGAGAGTATATTCCTCGTTTCATGTACCATTTTTTTCAGATATTATTTGGGATGATTCACATGAGCTATGAATAAAAGTTTTAGAGCTAATTTTGAGATCAAATGATTAGGAACAAAAACCAAGCAAAGAGAAGTAGCGAACTAAAATACAGTTATGCACCTCGTGTATAGGATTTGTCTATTTAAAGAGCTCAACTGTCCAGAATACAGCTTTACCAGAAAAAGTAAGTAAATAAAAGTTCTCTGGGGAAATAAAATTAGTGTCACAAAATCTATGTCTTAAATTTTATATACTTTAGGCACAAAGAATCTCATGCTTTATTCAAGGGTTTACTCTTTCTTTAAGGGCAATGTAACATTCTTGGCTCCACACCAACTTGGGGGCAAGCGGGGAGAGACATACGCAAGAAATTGTACCAGAATCATTTTTTCCCCCAAATATAATTTCACACAACTAGTTATTCTAGTTCTCCAATTAAAAAAAAAAGTGCTGGTAATGAGAATTCTAGTTCCAAAATCCATTTTTCCCCTAAATGCTGACTTTTCATTAATATTTTACTAAATGTGTAGCACTGAAATAAGATGACAGAGATTAACATTTAAGAAAAATCTGAAGAGATATCAGACTAGATATGCTTAGAGACATTCACTGGGAAATGACCACAGGCATTCATGGAGAATTTTTTCTCTCACGTAGATGCCTTTGGGCAAATGATAGAGGCTTAAAAAGAAACTCCCAATAAAAACTGAGACTATAAGCTCTGTGAGGCCAAGAATCCTGTCTCTCTTCATCACTGTATTGCCAATTCCTGTCATATGGAATGAAGACTGAGGCAAAATTAGGACCTGGACTGTGTGCTTCCTACTCACAATTATTCTCATTTTCTGTGAAGTGAACTAAGGAGATATGACATTGGAAACAAGTAAACATATTCCTTTCTGGACTTAAAATAGCTGACTGTAACAAATCCTATGGACCTAAATTACCATCACATATTTTATTTTAATCAGCTCACAGAACTTCCCCAAAGTTTTCATGATGATAGCTTTATTAGACATTTCAACAAGCACACCAGGACCATGCTAACTGCTATATACACAGAGCATCATTTTTGACCTAGCCTGCCTCCTCAGACTTTATGTCTGCTGTGAATACATCCAATGAAAGAGATTTCAGAACCTAGGTCTTGTGCATTCTTGGAATGTTGAGACTTTAAATATGAATAACTGATACCTTTCGTTCTTTTTTTTTTTTTTTTTACCGTGTACTGAGTATATACCCTTACCAGTTAACTCTACTAGACACCAGAAATACAGTGGTGAGGAAAACAAACACATAATCTTTTCTCAAGGATCTTATACTCTGCTAAGATGGGTCAAAAGACGCAACAAAATTAACAAAATAAGGAAAATTGTCAAAAGTACTAGAGGAAAAAATATGGGGCTGATATAAGAATAACAAAAGGGGCAGAAGAGGAGCAGTGGGTCTGATTTAATCGGGAAAGGCTTCCTGAGGAGGGAACAGTTAAGCTAAAATCTGAAGAATGATGCAGTGCTTAGAATGAAAAGAGATTGGGGAAGATGACCCTCTGAAGCAGGAGGGAGCTTCCCATGTTAAGGAGTTGAAACAAGACCAGGATGGCTGAGACCCAGTAGAAAGTCCATGATAAAAGGTGAGGATTTTTCCAAAGAGCATTGAGAAGCCATTGACGGGGGTTAGAGAGATGATTTATATAGCCTAGTTATATGTGATATATTTTTCTTAGTTCCTAAACTAAAGTAAATAAATACTGCTAACTTAAATTTGATTTGCCCTTAAGTTTTCCATAATGTATTTGAAATAAAGGTTTCATCAACCTTTATTGTTTGAACATGTTAATGCTAAAGTGAAACTCGGTTTTCATGGCTGTCTTCCAAAGATCAGTCCTTACTGAACTCTAACAAAACTCAGAACCACTTATGTGCTTAAGTATCCTAGCTGCGAGCCCTGTTTTCCTTCTATTCTCTTCATGACCACGGGGATCTACAGTTCCCAGTGTTATATGACAAAGTGCATTAACCGTCTGCTTCAAGGGGCTCCATTTGCTGTGCTGGCAGTTTTTGTTCTTCCTTCCTCCTCCCTAATGAGGCCCAGTCCCACTCACTGATGTCCTACAACAGTCAGACAAACCACCACCTCAAGTTCTGCCAGGAGTCAAAAATAACTTTAATTGCATTCTATACTGTGTATCTATATTTAATGATAATGGATAATATCTCCGATGACATTTTTTCAAAATTTGTTTCTCCATTTCCCCTTCATTCAGAAAAACGCCTTCCTGACCATCTGTGTACATAGCTTGTTTGAAGAATGTAAATGCTCTTTCACCCTGTAACACCTATATTATAATTAATGTACAGAAGTCCTTTAAAAGTTCCTGATTTTACCACCTAGAAAGAGAATGGGCCTCACAATTTGTTCAACAGAATTCTCTATACAACCCCCGACTGGGAACACATGCAGCTAATATGATTCTGCAAATGGGCTCACAGAAACCCTGATACTTCCTCAAGGGAGCAAGATTCTTCTTCCAAGGCACAGGACACTTCAGAAAAGGGATAGAGGGAGACACTTTTCTTCAACATGCATTTATACCTTCTGGTACCTCATAATCCTTACCTGTGGTAGTCACGATTTCTCGAGACTTTACAGTTCTACACTCTTTCCAACGTCACATGGAAAGGTGCCAGATCAAGATACAGGACATAACTCCTTACAACCTTCCCTTGCATACTCATGATCCTGCATATCCTGGCAAGATTAAATATCTTTTTGTCAGAACTTGCTGAGGACATAGAATGAGATGATCTATGCAAAAATACCGTGAAAGATACAAAGGGGTGTTCAAACGTAAGGTACTAAGACTATGGCTTATTTGTCTTTGTATTCCCAATGACTAACACAATACTTGGTATGCAGCAGGTTCATTGTAAATACACACACATAAAATAAAATTCTAAAAATACATGTATCTATATCAATCTATATACAGTATATGTATAGAGAGAGAGAGAGAGAATGAATAAATCTAACCTCTGCATTTGAGTATCCACAGATTTAGCTAGGCTTTAACTTCCTTTTTTTTTTTAATTCTTATCATTATGAAAGTATTTAGTATTTGTCTTTGGTGCTATCCCTCCTCTCTTTTTCTCTTGTTACCTAAACTTTCCCCAATATAGACACATAATTGCCCAAGGCCCTTCTGACTGGCATATGATACTCCCACCCAGTCCTAAGTACTCTCTAAGTACTCTGCTATCTCCAACATTTTCCTTCCCACTTTCCCATCAGCTATTGAGTGGAAGAGCAGACATTCAAGTCCAGAGCCATCTGTCTCCAAAGCTCTTTCTCCTGATCTCTGCTCTTTCCCAAGGAATTTCTGGTTCTAATGACTCAATATTGATAGAAGGACCTTTCTGGTATTCCTCCTCATGTGGTACTACCTCTCCCTCTATAGTAAATGCAGCACTACTTAGAAGTCACCCTTATGTGTCAGGAAGCAAGTGGGTCAAACTTTTAGAAACTTGAAGTTTGAGTGTCTAATTGGAAACAAAGTAATCTGAAGACTCAGATGAGGACAAAAATTCTCTCCTGAAATCATCCTCTGTTGTTCATTCTTGGGCTCTTAAGCCAGTAAGTGTGAGCGTCAGACTTGAGGAGTCTTTCAGATACAGCCAGTTGTCTTATCACTCACTGACTTAAGAGCAGCCCCCGATGAGTCACACATTGCCTCTGTCACAGCAGATCAGCTACAAGGCTAAAGTCATCATGTACACGGAGAGCTGTGCTACCAGTGATGGAGAGCAGCTCTTCCCTGCTCTTCTGAGGACTAAAAAGGACTCAGCTGGAGCACAAAGAATTTAGAATGGATTCTTATAAATACATAAAATGTAGAAGTTCTGAGAAAGTGAAATCACCCAGTGGTAACATGAAGCAGGGGTCTTCATAATTTTTTTTTTTTTTAAGAAAAGAAAAACATCTCATGTCCCTAAAGTTTTATCAGGTTGGGTTAGGGAAGGTAATACCAAAAAAAAGCAATAGACTAAAAGCAAAAAAAAGATCACTTCTCCCAAACACACTCCCAGATCCCATCTTATACCTGTGCTTATAATTTAAGGAATTGTAATGGCCACAAGCCATTACATGTGTAGAACCTACTAGCACAACTTGATGTGTTGGTTGGACACTACTGGAACAAAGTACGTATCTCAGGAGAATTTTAAGACAAGGAAAATAGTTTTCTCAAATGAATGAAATGTCTTATTTAAAAGCAGATAAATAACTACAAAAAGTAAATTTTGAAATTCTTTGCAAATCTAAAATTCTGTAATTCTATGATTATTAAAAGCAAAATAAATATATATAGATAATAGATATAATAAATATATAATAGATAATAATATATATAATAGATAATATAAATATATTTAAATATAAATAATATATATTTATTTATATATATAAATAATATATATATATAATATATAAATATATATAATATATAAATATATATATTTATATATATAAATATATATAAAAATATATATATATTTATATATATATAAATAATATATATATAATAGATTATATATATATAAATTTAAATATATTTAAATATATTTAAATTTAAATATATAAATATATTTAAATATAAATATATATATAAATATAAATAAATATATAATAGATAATATATATAATAGAAATCTCTTATGTAAGACATTAGCTCTGAATATTTCTATTTTTAATACTTGTATTCTGTGAAACTAAAACATAATAAATGCCACAACAGGAGGGATGTCTTGACATTTGGTGTTCTCAAACCAGCTATTAGAATTGGCCATATAGGCTAATAATTTCAAGCCAAAGGTATTTTAGAGAGATAACTGCACATAGCCATGTGTTTGCCTTCCTACACCTTGAATATTGTCTAATGGAAATAATACAACCCAGTTGTTCAAGAGTTCTTTAGTTATTTATGTGACTGAAATTACTTTCAAATTATTATAACATTGTGAATGCTAGCTACTATGTGAGTTTTTTTGTGTTTTTCTGCGGTACGCGGGCCTCTCACTGCTGTGCCCTCTCCTGTTGCGGAGCACAGGCTCTGGACGCGCAGGCTCAGCAGCCATGGCTCATGGGCCCAGCCGCTCCATGGCATGTGGGATCTTCCCAGACCGGGGCACGAACCCGTGTCCCCTGCATCGGCAGGCGGACTCTCAACCACTGCGCCACCAAGGAAGCCCTATGTGAGTTTTTTAAGTATCTTCTATATTTAGTATAGTATAACTTTTTAATACCTGATATTAGGTCCTCAAAATGCACTGTAGTAGGGGGGAAAAACCCAACCAACCCCCGAAAGAGAGTAATACAATAGACATTTTTTATGGGACTTGTTTATCTATCCTCCCTGGAAGACAGGATTGCAAAGACATTTTATTTCTTACTCTCATCCAGGGGTACAACTTTATCAGGTCCCTGCCAGAGCTGAGTTCTGCTAGTTCCAGAAGGAAATCCTCTAAGTGGTTTAGTAAATGCTAAATGGAAACCTTGGGATATCTGACTACACAAAATTCAAAAGTAATAGCTTAGTAATTCAGAACAGAACCTCTGTGTCTCTCATTACAGTATGTTAAACTAAGTAGAAGATCTCAATAGTTTTAGCAGCTCAAATCCTGCCCTACTTGTCCCAGTCCTAAGCAATGTCTTCTCAACAACATTAACAAAGCAAAGTGTGAGCTACTTTCCTAGTTCATCATGGGAGGGCTCAATTTCACATACATGTGTTTGTTTCTTTGGGCTCTGATCAAAACAGTTTCAATAAGTGTCCAGTCATATCATTACACATAAAAATAGTTTTGATTTTTTTGCCTGCAAACGTCATGTCTTCAACACCTCAAGGGCTTCAGCAAAACATTCTTTGCTCTTTTCAGTAACAATGGTCCAATTCAGTCAATAACAAGTTTGGCTCAAAAACTGGCAATTCAGTTTGGCTCCAGCTAAACAAATCAGACCAAAGAACAAAATCTTCATAAAAAGGAGAGTATTTTGTAGAATGAAGTGGAAAAAAATAGCTTTTTCCTTCGATGAAAAAATTATGAACCTCTTAAGTGGAGCTTAATACAAGTGATCTGAATTAGGTTTTAGCTTTGATCTTAAGTATTTTTCCTTTTTATAACTCTAAGAACTAATAGTTATTTGCCTGACATTTCAATGAAAATTATTTGGTTTAAGCTTGCCTGGAAAGTCTGCAACTGATTCCCTCACTCAAAATTTTACTTGAGTAGGTGAAGCTCTATAACAAGGTTAATTCTACTTAACACTCATTCTCTTCACAGACTTAAATAAATCTCAAGTTTCTAGATTTTAAATCATCATTGATTCTCTTAAAGTAATTAGAATAACGATCAGCTATCCAGAAGCCTTACATAGAAAACTAAAGAGAAGCCTTACCCATCAAGAGTACAAACAAGAGTCCCAGAAGTCTCCAAGCAACCAAATGAGATGTCACAAGATTGACAAACAAAACATATGCTTAATGTATCAGGGGTCAAGGAAAGGTTTACACCCTTTCCCTCTGGTTTCTCTGGCCAAGCAATTATGCATGAAGGGAACCATAACTCAGTGGGAAATGAATATTAGTTTGGAAATGTTACCCTATTCTCTCTTCACTACCCTAACCCACCACCTACACAACTTCTCTCATTAAGAGCAAAATTTAGACAAAGTCTAAATAAGGATTCTTGCTCTTCTCTCCAAAAAACTAAGATTTGGAGCCCTCAAAACAGACTAAACATAATTTACCTACCCAGTCACAGATGCAGAAGGGCTAAAACAGAAATAGAGATTACACATGAGTTAGTATGAGTTAGTCAGGTCTATCTCTGGGAAGTAAACCCTATTTGATCAGTTTAATACAAAGAAGTCAAAAGTACTAGAGAGGCAGGATATGGAAATGGACGGGTCATGGCATTAGAGGTAATGGTAACACTCCCTACTTGTTAAAATGTAACCCAATAAATGGCCTGTGCTTTAATCAATTATATTATAAACTCCTCCCATAGGATATAGAAGTGGAAAGAATAAAATCGCTCCAACAATTCTCTCAACACAACTCCCAATGCTATAGTCATGGAAGAGCTCCCCAGGAGCTTCCTTGAAGCCTAGTTAAACCAATATTTACAGAAAATTCTGTTAAGCAAAACCTTCAGCCTAAGTAGTATGTAATATACAAATTATGGTAGAGAGAAGAGAGGAGATCAATAGAAGAGCCATTTCAAAGGTAGGCTCACAGACAGCAATGAAGGTTGAGAGTATGGTTGAAAAAGAATAAGTAGATATACCAGTGCCTCAGGGCATAGCTCCTTGAGCTCCTTAGGAAGAAGGCAAATACTTCTAGGGCTCTTGCAAGCTTCAGTGCATTAGGAGCCAAAGCATTTCTAACCCTGAGTTAGCAGGAAATAATTATGGTCTGGGTGTTCTTTTTCGGAAGTTCCAGAACCATTTGCTACTTTGAAGATGTTCTTTCTTCAAATTGCTGATTTTTTAATTGTAGTTCTCATAGGGTTATGCTTCAGTTATGTGGAAAAGTCATTTATGCATGTATATGAAATACTGTATGTCTTGATGATATCAATTAATTCATATTTATATACATTTAAGGTTTCTGTGGTAAATATACAGATATATGAAAGATAATATAGACAGGCTTTTGCAAACAGGCAAATTTCAAGATTTATTTAGTCATTCTCAGAACCTAGAACAAACTAAAGAGAAAACTCAAGTGTTAAAACCTTCAGTTTCTTACCTTACATCTGCCTTCATTTGCCATATTTCCATATACAAGTGTTTATGAAAGGCATAGTGTTTCTTCTCTTGTAATCTGAGTCCTGAACTCTTGTAGCATGACTGCCTAAGGTATGACAAAATTCTCCCTGTGTGTTGTATCTCAAACTCACATAAGAAATCACCTTGGATTTCCCATGTGCAGAATGGTTTACCCTGTGGCTTGTACATGGCCAAATTTTAATCTTGTCCTGTTACGGCTTCTTATCTAATCGTATGTAAAGGAAATTTGATAGATATAGATAGACAGGTAGGTAGGTAGGTAGATAGATAGATACATAGATACATAGATAGATAGGCAGGCAGACAGAAATCCAGGTGATGTTTCCCAAAGCTTCGTATTACTATATTTTACATACTTGTATTCTACATTATCTGTTATTTGTCACTGACAAGAAGATGGATGATGGAGAGTTAACTTTTAAAAGTACATAGTTGACCAACATAAAAACCACCATCAAAATTATGGAACTCTGAAGTAATTCTAATCCAACTTTGTTAGACATTTTAACTGTTAAGCAATGCTTATCACCAACAAAATGCTTAAAATTTATCTACATTAACTTGAATTAATGGGTAATAGCATAGCCTTTGAAGACAAAAAATTTGAGTATACCACACTCTGTTTTCGGGGGTTTTTTTAAAGATTTTTTTTTGATGTGGACCATTTTTAAAGTTTTTATTGAATTTGTTACAATATTGCTTGTTTTATGTTTTGGTTTATTGGCAGCAAGGCATGTGGGATCTTAGCTCCCCGACCAGAGATCGAACCAGAACCTCCTGCATTGGAAGGTGAAGTCTTAAGCACTGGACAGCCAGGGAAGTCCCCACACTCTGTTTTGCCCCAAGTGTTCTAGAATCCATGGTTTGAACTTCTGTTTCAAAAATGGTAACAATGGAACAGTAAACAAAACTGGTTTCCATTTGTTCTGAAAATTGTTCTCAGTTGAGGTGGCAAAAATTCTTAAGTTGTTAAAGGGAAAGAGATATTTTTCAAAACCAAATCATCTAAACATTAATGGGCCAATGCTAGAATGTCAATAATCATAAAGATGAGTTGCCCTAAAGACACTAGAATCCTATAACTAATTGTTATTTGTTGAGTTCATTCATTATTTTTGTCTTTAGAGAGGGAATTAGTGTAATACATTAAAAATTACCCAAAGAATTTAGGTGATTCATTGATTTCTCTCACTCTTCCTCTTTGGGTAATCTTGATACTTAACTTTTAAAACTCACTATCTTGGCACCAAAGTTGGCCAGCAATATATTTTTATTTTCTTATGGGTCTGTTTAGTACTGGATACATTGATTTCTCAGCCCTGTTAGGCTCACATTGTTTCAAAACACACCTGTTCTTCGTAGAAATTTTGGAATATCTTACTACTCTTGAATCACCCTGTACATGCTAATTCAGTTTCGTGTAAACGTGGAAATTAGACAGTAATGCAGTCAACTGAAATAAGGTTAATAAATCAAAATCTTAAGTATTAAATATGTCTCTTTCTTTCAGAAAGCATTTGGAAGAGATCCTCATTTACCCTGTCTGGACAGAACTGGTCAATAATTGGAAAGAGTTTATCAGTCCTAACATTAGTGTCTCAGAGAAGTAGGCAATCTTAACCAAAGAAATAGAACAAAAATCAGGAAATTGGAGGTTTGGAAAATGGACACAGGTTGAGAGTAACAGAGGTAAGATCTGTGGCTGGCCAAGTATTGAAAGTTGAATGAATCTCAGACATTGTTGCAATAGTATTTATAGGACAATCACATATTTGGAGAAAAGTTATAGTTAAAATCCACTAGGACACTGTGCCCTAACTGTTTTTTCCATTGTATTCCACATGTCAGATGATGCCTACAAGAGCCATACAATTCAGTGGCAAAACTAGATTTGTAAAAAACAAACAAAAGAGAGAGAAAATAAAATCTGAAAAATAAACAAAACAACACTAATGTCTTACTTTCATTTACATGGCATTCAAAAAGTATTTTTAAAGCATGAGAATTAAATCATACTGTTAATACTGTTACAGTTCTCAAAAAATGTTTTTTACAGAGAAAAATAAATATGACTAATATTTGCTTTAATATTAAACTACATGTCAAATATGAATTTTGAACTTTCTAGAATTCTACTAAACAAATATAACTTGAGCAACTACATAATACTAGGTATATTCATAAACAAATATAATTCATTTTTATTACAAAATAGAATGTATAAGCTGTAACTTTTTTACATAAAGAGCATCATTCTCAATAAGACAAATATGTAAAACTCTAAGCACCTTAGTTTTTATCTAGTCTCACCTTTTCATTAAAAATGTGTGGGTAAAATTAAGACAATGGAAGCTATAATATCATAGTTCATAAATTCTACAAAATACTCTAAGCACACACCTGTTGGCTGTAGAGCAGTAATGGCTGCTCACCAGAGGCTGCTGGATCTGTGTAGTTCTGGATCTACCTGTGATTTCTCTCACCCTTCTCAAACCCATATCAGAAAACATATGCGTTCAAGTGATATCATATATAAATTTGAATCCTTTTAGACAGATGAAAATTAATGTCATTCCCAACTTTATATCTTTGCCTATTATTAGCAACAGAATACTTCCTACACACCTCAAGATAATACAAATATTCTAGTAACTGCCCTCAATTGAAAGCTTTTCATGGGACTGTTAGATCCTTGAGTTTCCAGCACTGGTTCTTATTTAAGTCCCAGCACATGGCTTGAGGAGGGCACCTTGTCAGCATTCAATAATTGTGGGTGGAACTCAACTCAGCATGTTAGGTGGCCCTACCATTAAGGAATGGTTTCTCTTCACTAATGGCAAAAGAGAACAGCCAAACATAACTTGTTCCTACAGACTAGCTGTCAGCACTTTTCATCCATATTAAAGTAAGCATGCTTACAAAGGAAAAAAATAGCTTACTTTTATAAAGTTTTAGAATGATTTATAAATTTTTTATAAATATATATTTTAGTCTTTCCCATTATGTCTCCTCTTTATTGAGATTTCATCAATGCAGCGGAAGTGGGGTGACTGCTCACAATTGCAAGTTTTGTGTTTATAAATGTATGTGTATGCATATGTGTGTGTTTAGAAAAAGGTAATGTTGTCTAAAAATGTCCCTGGAAGAAATCCAGTAGAAGAAAGACCCCGATTCTGTACAATGGCTGATATGATAGATAAATCTTAAAACCTGGGACTCCCATTTTAAATTCTGATCTTGGAGAAGAGTTTTGTTTCCAGCAAGGTTGCCTCAACTTCTCACAGTTCAGATTCCAAATATGTTTTTAAAACTAGGTAATGACAATAGATAGGCCCTCATTCTCCAATTCTTTTTCCCATTTAAGAAACAAAATTTTCAATTCCCACCTCTATCTCAGGTGCATGCTTAAAATAATCAATACATAACATAATACAAACTATCAAACTTCTACAAAAACTTTAAAATGTTTATAAAACTTTGCAAAATGAATAAAGCTACATTTTCTTCAGTGAAGATATGTAAAAGCACCCTAGTGGAAGCAGAAGCTACTAGTTCATAGTAAGCACGTCTCTTTTGATATCTATAATTATGTCCAAGAGTAGTAGGAAAATGTTTTCCCTCCTTTTTGGCACAACTGATCTGGAATGCCTATTTAAATTAGGACAAAACCGGGAAGATCCCACATGCCACAGAGCAACTAAGTCCGTGCACCGCAACTACTGAGCCTGCTCTCTAGAGCCCACGAGCCACAAATACTGAGCTTGCACCCTAGAGCCTGCGGGCCACAACTACTGAAGCCTGTGTGCCACAACTACTGAGCCCACGTGCCACAACTACTGAAGCCCACACACCTAGAGCCCATGCTCTGCAACAAGAGAAGCCACTGCAATGAGAAGCCCAGGCACCACAACAAAGAGTAGCTCCCGCTTGCCACAACTAGAGAAAGCCCGCGCACAGCAACGAAGACCCAATGCAGCCAAAGATAAATAAATAAAATAAATAAACTTATTTTAAAAAATTAAATCTTAATAAAAAAATTTTAAAAATAAAAAATAAATAACAGGACAAAATACAGTAGGATTTCATAAAACTCCTAATTTTGTACAATGCAGCAATTTTCTAAACGTCTACAGTCTCAACTGCAAATTAAATTTCTATGTCAGTGTCAGGTTAATTTTCCAAGAAGACTCTTTTGAAAAAAGGTTTATTGAATGTTTCTTATGTGCTAAGCACTATGCTAAACAATTTTCAGGCATTATCTCATCAATTCTCACACCTATGAGTTTGATACCATTAAAATCCTCATTTTACAAATAGAAAAGGAGGTTTGGGGAGATTATGCCACTTGTGCAAGGTTGCAACAGCTATTACATGGTAGAACTATGTTTTAGACATAGGTTATTTTAACTTCAAAACTCAAGCTACTTACAATCATGTACTCTTCTGCATGAAAAATCTTCAACTGGTGTCCCTTCTTGCACATTAGACAAGGAACAGCTTGTAGAATCTCAGCTTCAGAAACAACAGTTTTCCCCTGAGAGTGGTGGTCCTCTAGTCTCCTATGAGTTTTCTCTCTGTTCTCTGACAGTTCTAAGGCTAGTGTGGACACTAAGAATTATGAGGTGAGGATAGCATCTTAGTTCTGTCTGTTACTTGTCAGCACACAGGACCTTGTCTTTAATACAATAAAAGGGAAATGATCTTTGATGCAGACTTACTTTTCTACCTTTTAAAGCAAAGCTTTTCATACTATGGTCCAGATCTGGACTTAAGGTTAGTAATTCAAGAAACACATTGTTATTGATCATCTACTATATGCTTTTCTCATTTTCTCATTCAAGAAATTTATGAAGAAATGAAGTATGCACATAATATATTCCCTATGCACTAAGTAAAAGATACTCAAAATTCAAGAGCATCCTGGTATAGGTGTAGGGAGTTCATTTACAATCCATACCCTTTTAATATTTAACTGGAAAAAAGAAAGCTATGTAAGTTAATAATAGTTCCTTAGTTTTAGAACCACCCAATTTTTCAGGCCATATAGAGTAGAAAAAAAAAAACACATCAATTTATTTTATCACTCTAGTGGAATATCTACTTTAAAACATTCCTAAAAAGGCTAAACTTGATCTAAGATATAAAATTATGAAAAGCATTTATTACTGCTTTAAACAACATGTTCAGTGTTTTCTTTCATATCATATCCTAGAAATACATTTCCTTAGAATCACTTTTTAAAAGAAGTTTAAAATATATATAAAATTTATATATATATAAACTTTAAAAGTTAAATATATATAATATATATTATAATTATATATATATAATAATTCCCACTATTTCACCATCCCAGACCCGATTACGTTGTTATGTTACCCTCTGGCAAGGTCTATGGAAAGTGAAACCTCATAACCCCTTAACAAATTTTCCTCTCTCTTCTTAACTGGAAATGAAAGAGTGAAAATTTGTGCTGAATGAGATCCAACCTAAGGTTCTGTCTACAAAAAAGAAACAGACATTTCAAACCCTTCCTCCTCTTTTTCTCTGAAAATATAGAGGACAGTTCTCCATGGGGACTTTTCCTTTCAGAGTAACAATACTTGAAAGTTGAGGATTCATCCACTTTCACCACCTGATTAAAATGCCCAACCCTTCCTTGGCCTGTTGCAGCAAGTGGTCTGTAAATTTGAGCAAACTTGAATTTCTTGCATTCCTCCCACCTGCCACATTTTCTTAACTGAAAGCAAAAAGTGTTGCAATTGTATGTATTCCCGTGAGCCTGCAGAGATTCACAGAGTTCTAACAGACGTTGCTTTACGTTTTTAAAATAGGACAAAGCAGTCTGAAAATAGTGAGGTTTTGGGGTAGATCTGTTTTTAAAAAGACTTAAATATGGTAAAATCAATCTAAAAACTGTTCCAGGCAGCTGAGAGGCTGGGGATAACACGAGCGAAGGGAATAAAGAGAGCTCTGAAGAGCCAGTACCAGTTGCTAATACTTAATCTCTTTAAATAATGAATTAGCTGCTCATATCTACTGTGGCTGCTAAGAGAAAGCACTTTCTTTGTGGAGTGAAGTAAAGCTTGAATACCCATGAATTATTCAATATAAAGTGTGCCGGTTAAAATGCCTTGATATTGGAAGTCAAGTGTAAGATTATCTCTTGTCTGTCAAAAAGCATCTCTACCGTGTTACTGAGCCCTAGAGGAGGGGCCCAAGGAGTGAGAAAAGAAAGATGGAAAGCCATCCAGAAACAACATAATAAAGCACAAAGCATTCAAAATGAGCGGGCAGCAGCTTCCTCACTGTGGGGAAACCGTTACTGACATGCCCTCTTTAAGCAGAACTTATTGCTTACAGTGATTAATCCCCTCTGTTCTCCAGTATGATAACATGGAAAAGTTGACGAACTACTTTCCACTGGAGACAATAGATACTAATTTACAACTATTGCTGACTTAAAGGAATACTTTCCTTCCTAAGATATCTATTGAGAGTTGAGTGATGATCTTGTGATCAATTTAGAATTTTTAAAGTAAAAGTGATTAACCATAAAGCATACTGAAATGTAGACCATGGCAAATTTCAATGTACACTATTTCATTATCTATTACTCTATGAAGTAATTAATTTCATACTCAGCTGTATATATTTTTCTTTCCTGGATGCTCTTCCAGATTTTCTTTTTTTTTTTTTTTTGATAACTCAGAGAAATAATTTGGTGCACAGAGAAATCAAAATCCCCAAATTCACCACGTTTCTTTTAAAAATGAAGTACTTATATACTGTATATGCTATGCCTTCAAAAAGCATTTATTAAGCACTAGTTATGGGAAGGCACTGTTCTATGTCCTGGGAATAAAAAGATCAATAAAGATAGTCCCTGCCCTCAAGACATTTGCAATGAAGAAGGGAAAACAGATGTACACACATTAAATCCATGAAGTTTCATAGATGATATGATAGAACATCCCAAAGGAGAGAGGGCAATTTATTTGAGTGGGGAATGGGGACAATCACAGAAAGCTCATAGAAAATATAATGCTAGAGGTTAAATTTGAAAAAAGATGAAGGATGTTCATCTGGGCAGATTTGGGGAGGGGACTTTTATTAATAGGCATGAGGATGAGTAAAGGCAGAGTGCTGAGAAAATGACCTGGCATGTCTGGAGAACAGCAGCCATCTGGGTGTGGCTAAAGCATCATGTAGAGGCTGACAGGTAAAAAACAGTCTAGGCTATAGGCAGAAGGCTGATGTGGATGCCATGCTTAAGAAGTTTGAACTTTATTCTCTAAACAGTAAAAGATAATCAAGGGGTCAGGCAGAAGATTAACATCTTAAGGTTCTTGTTAAGGAAGGTCCCTCTGATGGTGAAAGTGCCTGAGAAAGTACAAAGCTGGGAATGGGAGGCCCAGCTGTGTTCCAAGAACATTGCTTCTTTAGCCGAGATGAAAAAGAATAAGAAGGAATGGTGACTAAATGATTGTGAATAAAGTGGCAGAGGGATCTAATTAAACTTCTAAGTATCTGATTCAGATGAATGGTAGAAGGTGATGCTATTCACTAGATAAGAATAATCAGAATAGGTTAGGAGATAAAGAGAATTAGTTCAACTTGGGATATGTTAAACAGAGATATACAATAGGCATTTCAGTACTGTTACCTCGAGCTTTAGATGGGCTTGGTTAAAGATGCGAATTTGAGAGTCATTAGCTAGCCCTCAGTGAGTGAAGACATAGGTATGGATGAATGAACCAAAAAAGTGCACAGGACTCCAGGGAAACCAGTACTTAAAGGGCAGGTAGAGGAAGAGAAAAACAAATTTAGAGAAATACAAGAAAATTTTTAGTGTGGGTTTGAAACTAAAGTATGAGGAAGCTTTAAGAAAAAAGTGGCCAACAGATTCAAATGTCCCTTAGAGGTGAAGTATGATGAAGATTAAAAATTATCTAAAGGATTTGGCAACTAGGGGATCGTTGGTGAATTTTTGCATGGCAGCTAGTTTATAGGAGCAGAAACAGAAACCAAATTATCCAGGATTAAATAGGATGGTAAGAAATTCAAAAGTATCAGTATAGACAATTCTTTAGAGAATAGGAACAATAGGAGGTATAGTGGCTTGAATTATTTCCCCTAAAAAGATGTGTTTAAGTCCCAGTCTCTGGTACCTATGACTATAACCTTGTTTGAAAACAGTCTTTGCAGTTGTAATTAGTCAAGCTGGTAAGCCCTGGCACTCCTTGGCCTATCAGTGCATCACTCCAGTCTCTGATTCTGTCTTCACATGGCTGTCTTCCCTCTGTGTGTCACTAGATCTCCCCTTCCTTAAAAGGACAACAATCATATTGGATTCAGGGCCCACCATATTCCAGTATGACCTCATCTTAACCAGTTACATCTGCAATGACCTTATTTCCAAACAAGGTCACATTCTGAAGTACTGGTGGTTATGACTTCAACATATCTTTTGGCAGGGACACAATTCAACCTATTACAGTATCCTAGAGACAAAGTAATCTAGCAAATAGATATAGATATGAATATGCAGAATGATATAGATATAAATACAGGCATGGATATATAAAATGATTGAGGCCCAGGGTTTTTTTTCACTTACTCAAGTCACACAGCAAGTTATTATCACAGCCCGCATTAGAACCCAGTTCTGCGGATTCTCAGTTAGCTGCCCTTTCTATATTGCCCACACCTCCACACAACTCATTCAATGGCTACATTTGGCCCTGTGGATATAATCCAAACTCTTTAATATGGTCTAAGGATCTGTATCATCTGGCCACAGCCTCAACTCAAGCCACTTATCCTATGTTCTATGCTCAAATCACACTGGCCTTCTTCTAATTTCATCAACTTGCTGGCCTTTCTGCTTCAGTCCACACTGAACAGGCTAATTCCTCTACCTTGAAAGTGATACTCATTCCTTGGCCCTGCTCACTTTCTTTCTTCACAACTCACCAGAAATTTGTTTCCTTGAGAAAATCAATGCTAGTGGCAGATTAAGTTAAATTCTACTTTTGTGTGGAATCCTTATACTTGGGAAAACTTTTCCCAGTAATAATTAAGGTTTTATGTGTTTAATGTATATTTTCCCTGATTGACTGTAAGCTCTGAGAGGTCAGGAAACATGTTAATCTTCCCAAAATTCTAGCAAAGTGCTTGGCATTTACTATGTACTTACTGACGGAAGCAAAAAGCCCTGACTTGCCCCCCATCAGATGGCTGACAAGGCAATCTGGACATGGTGAAACACTTGGATCCTTGCTGTTCCTCCAGAACACATTGGCATGGACTACTCTCTCTCTCTCTCTCTCTGGAACATTCTTACCCCAGATATCTTCATGGCTTTTATTCCTTACTTTCTTCGAGGGTTTTTCCCAATGTCATCTCAATGAAACTAGCCTGAATTTAAAATTATACCCCCATCCTCCTGAGCTTGCTCTACTTTTTCTTTTGTCCACAGTAGTTACCACTTTTTAACTTACTCTTATTTACTTATTTTTTGACTGTATTGTCTGCCTTCTCCTACTAAAATACAAATTCTAGGGCAGAAATCCTTATCTTTTTTATTCAATAATGTATCCTGACCAACAAGACAGTACCTAGCATGTAGTAACAGACTTCTCAAAATTAATTATTAAATGAATGTATTCCAGCAGCATGAAGAGGTACTACTAAAACTAAATATGTTCTATAAGAAGTCAGTACATATCCTCCATTGCTAGCATCAGAAACAAGTGTATGGTCTGTATTTTATTTGATATAATTTCTGTTTTTTTTTAGAGAAAATATAATATTGCTATATTTTGTATGCTTTGTGGTCCACATAAAAATGTCAATTTCAATCAAGAAGAGAAGTATTAAAGTAAGCGTAACAGCTAACCTCTGTTTTCCAGTATTATTTGGCAATAAAAGAAAACTAAGCATGAAATTCAGTAACTGAATTAATCTCTGATCCTTCCTGACAACTTAAATCACTTGACGTATTGCAATATTTTCTACAATTTCCAGTGATTTGCTTGAAGCCAACTTCTACCTACTACTCTGCACATAAAGCCAGCTTGGATCTAAGCTTTATGAACATTTCATAAATCTAACAAAACTTTATGAACATTTCATAAATCTAACAAAACTATAACAATAAGCACTGCCCCAATGTTTACATTTAGATTTTAAAATGTAGCAAAACTTATGGCAGTAAAAAAAAAAAATCTTGACTCAATTAGAGCTCACATACTAATCCATGTGGTTACCTCCCATTCCTGTTCTCATGGTCTTTTTTGATGCTCAACTGCCTGCCACTGCTTAAGGAAGACAATACCTTAATATGTCAGTTAAAGGCACTCCAACCACCTGCCACACCCCTTGCTGGCTCACCACTTCTGCTGCTACTTCCAACACTGTCTTCATCTGTTTGGGCTTCCATAACAAAACACCACTGGTGGTGGCTTATAATAACAAGAATTTATTTCTCTTTGTTCTGGAGGATGGGAAGTCTAAGTTCAAGGTGATAGCAGATTCAGCATCTGCTGAGAGCCTATTTCCTGGTTCATAGACTGTGGTCTTCTCACTGTCCTCATATGGCAGGAGGAAGAGAGCCCTCTGGGATCTCTTCAACAAGGGCACTAATCCCATTCATGAGGGCTCCCCATTCATGACCTAATCACCTCCCAAAGGCCCACCTCCAAATATCATCACAGTGGGAATTAGATTTCAACATAATGAATTCTAAGGGGACACAAACATTCACTATATGGCAAACACCACAGACAAGCTTTCTCGAGCTCGGGCTCCTCCAAAGTTATTTTGCTGCTTCTGCCAACACAGCCATTTCTTTCACTAATTCTACTCCCTTGATACCACTTTGATCGATGTTCCATATCCTAAAACATGAACAAATGCTACCACTGTCATCTTGGCCAACCAACTTGCTGTCATTTTTGCCACTTCTCTTCTCACCACTTGTTTCTAGGAGGTAGGCAAACAAGATCTGGGATTTTTCATTACCTATTAAATAGCTGTTACAATACCTCTGACCTGATCAGAAGAAAGATCTAATTGAATAAGTTAAAGTCCTATCCTAGGGACACTGTGTGCTCAATCAGGCAACCAAGTCAATCCCAAGGCAGCTTATAAAAGTTCTTAGGCAGGCTCTTTTCAGTACTAAGCAGGTGAGACAAGAACTTCTTCCACAGCCTGGCTAAGGTTCCCAGATCCTACAATGCCTCAGACTTCCTCGTGCCCTTAACGGTTCTAGGCTACCAAATAACTCAAGAAATTAAGCAAAGTCTGAAAAGTGTGTATCTTTTGACTACTGCCCTTTTCCAATTGAGTTTAATTTGCATAGAAAACTCTGAAGCTAAATTTCTAGTACAAGTATATAAATATAGAGAGTATGTCAAAGTTCTGTTTTGAGCAATGAACATTGTTGCTACTGATTTCTCTACAGCCCCTAATACTTTCAGAATAATTTCATTTAGTTCATTTTATTTATTTCCATGATGGTAATAGGTTTGTACGAAGCCCTCAGCAAATCTGTTGCCTAGCATGATCTGTAGTCCATAGAGTGCTAGTTTTTTCTGAGATGCCCTCTAAGAATTAGAAGGCTAGTCTATGGCTACAAAACTGTTTAGGTTTGTGTTAAAACTAGCTTGTTCTTGTGAAGAGTAAATTTTCCCCTTTATTTCTTTAACACTGTACTCTAACTGAGCTATATGGCTCATATAAATGAATGTGTAATAATACTAGAATACCAGAACTGCAGCACAAGATACAGATTAGGTTTCTGACACAAGTTAGAAACCCAGATGTTACAATGGAGAATGCATCTATACTTAACTAATAGCAAAAGTGATTTGACACAATTTCCAAGTGCTGGACCACAACTCCAAGCCCTGGAGACTTGACCTCTTTACTGTAGCTTCCTTCTTCTCCCTCTCCACAGCCACAACTTGGATCAGGTCTTTTAACCCAGATCACTACCACAGCTTCCTATGAGAGCTCCCTACCACATACACAACTGCAGCCAGAAAGACCCACCTAAGATGCAAATCTAATGTACCATAACCCCCACCCCCTTGCCACCTAAAATCCTCCAGTAGGTCTCCACTGCTTTCAGAAGAAGGTCCAAACACTTTCACATGGCACAAAATGGGTTTTTTATGATAATGTTGTTGGCAGATTCTATAACTTCCTCTCCCTCATCCATACCCGACACTTTACTTAAAACACACTAGTAGCTATTTTCAAAACATCCCATGTCCTGTCATACTCCTATTTTGAAGCTTTATCACTCTTTTAAAAAGTCAGACTTCCTGGGAAATTAATAATTCTTGAGGAGAAGTTTGACAGAAGGTGGAATAAAGGAGAATCTTTATGATTTCACGATTTTCCTAGGCCACCAATTCTTCAGTGTAACTATCTTTATTATCAAAATTGACGATGAGGGACTGGATGGGTGTGGGGAAGTGCAGCAGCAGGTCGACTGCGATCACCAGTGTAGAGGCTACTGATACAACTACATTGAGCTATAAAATTATTTTTTAAAAACACACTGACTCAACCTTTATTCTCCATGTAGTCTTTCTGAATAATACTTTCAGAAATCATCAAAGTAAAAGACTCAGATTTTGCTATGAAAAAACTACAGAAAGTCACAGTGTCAATTTGACCTATCTGCTTTCTGCGCAGACAAGTCTCAAGCATCTGATGGAAACAATCTCCACCCCCGCCCCAGAACAGCACAATATTTGGACATGATTTGTCGGTGCTCTAGAAAGTATTCAAAAGAATTTTGAAAGATTTTTTAACATATTTTACTTTTTATAGGTAGACAGTATGTTTCTAATATCTGATTTTCCATTTATTAATAGAAAAAAATGTTCTGGTAAATTTTGAATTGCAGAACTCACAAATGTTTAAGTAACAAAATATAGATTTTACTACCTTTAATATTGGGGAGGGGATTCCAGATGGGAAGAAAAGAGAAATGAATGAGGAAAGGGAGAAAAAAAGGAAGGGAGAGAGTGAGAGGGAGAGAAGGAGAGAGGGAGGGAGGCAAGGAGGAAGGATAAAAGAAAAACAGAACCTTTGCCAAAAGAAATATCCTGTTGAGAGGAGCTTCAAAGTGGCAGAAGAGTAAGATGTGGAGATCACCTTCCTCCCCATAAATACATCAGAAATACATCTACATGTGGAACAGCTCCTACAGAACACCTACTGAACGCTGGCAGAAGACCTCAGACCTCCCAAAAGGCAAGAAACTCCCCACGTACCTGGGTAGGGCAAAAGAGAAAAGAAAAAAGAGATAAAAGAATAGGGACAGGACCTGCACCTCTGGAGGGAGCTGTGAAGGAGGAAAGGCTTCCACACACTAGGAAACCCCTTTGCGGGCGGAGACTGCGGGTGGCGGAGCGGGGAAGCTTCGGAGGCACGGAGGAGAGCACAACAACAGGGGTGCAGCGGCCAAAGCGGAGAGATTCCCGCACAGAGGATCGGTACCGACCAGCACTCACCAGCCCGAGAGGCTTGTCTGCTCACCGGCCGGGGCAGGCGGGGCTGGGAGCTGAGGCTCAGGCTTCGGTTGGATCCCAGGGAGAGGACTGGGGTTGGCTGCGTGAACACAGCCTGAAGGGGGCTAGTGCGCCACGGCTAGCCGGAAGGGAGTCCGGGAAAAGGTCTGGAGCTGCCGAAGAGGCAAGAGACATTTTTTGCCTCTTTTGTTTCCTAGTGCGTGAGGAGAGGGAATTAAGAGCACTGCTTACAGGAGCTCCAGAGACGGGCGCGAGCCGTGGCTATCAGCGTGGACCCCAGAGACACGCATGAGACGCTAAGGCTGCTTCTGCAGCCACCAAACAGCCTGTGTGCAAGCACAGGTCACTATCCACACCTCCCCTGCCGGAAGCCTGTGCAGCCCGCCACTGCCAGGATCCCAAGATCCAGGGACAACTTCCCCGGGAGAACGCACAGCACACGTCAGGATGGTGCAACGTCATAATGGCCTCTGCTACCGCAGGCTAGCCCCACACTTCGTACCCTTCCCTCCCCCAGGACTGAATGAGCCAGAGCCCCCGAATCAGCTTCTCCTTTAACCCCATCCTGTCTGAGCAGGAAAGGACGCCCTAAGGCGACCTACACGCAGAGGAAGGGCCAAATCCAAAGCTGAATCCCAGGAGCTGTGCGAACAAAGAAGAGAAAGGGAAATTTCGCCCAGCAGCCTCAGGAGCAGCGGATTAAATCTCCACAGTCAACTTGATGTACCCTGAATCTGCGGAATACCTGAAAAGACAACGAATCATCCCAAATTAAGGAGGTGAACTTTGGGAGCAATGATATATATATTTTTTTTTTTGCCTTTTTCTCTTTTTGTGAGTGTGTATGCATATGCTTCTGTGAGCAATTTTGTCTGTAGAGCTTTGCTTTTACCATTTGTCCTAGGGTTCTGTCTGTGCATTTTGGGGTTTTTTTTTTGGGTTTCGGGGGTGGTGGTTTGTATAGTTTCCAGCGCTTGATATCATTGGTGGATTTGTTTTTAGGTTTGGTTGTTCTTTCTTTCTTTTAATTACTTTAAAAAAATTTTTAATAATTATTTTTTTGGTTTTTATTTTAATAACTTTATTTTATCTTTTTCTTTCTTTCTTTCTTTTTTTCTCCCATTTATTCTAAGCCGTGTGCATGACAGGCTCTTGGTGCTCCAGCCAGGAGTTAGTGCTGTGCCTCTGAGGTGGGAGAGCCAACTTCAGGACACTGGTCCACAAGAGACCTCCTACCTCCACATAATATCAAATGGCAAAAATCTCCCAGAGATCTCCATCTCAATACCAACACCCAGCTTCACTCAACGACCAGCAAGCTACAGTGCTGGACACCCTATACCAAACAAATAGCAAGACAGGAACACAACCCCACCCATTAGCAGAGAGGCTGCCTAAAATCATAAAAAGGACACAGACACGTGAAAACACACCACCAGACGTGGACCTGCCCACCAGAAAGACAAGATCCAGCCTCATCCACCAGAACACAGGCACTAGTCCCCTCCATCAGGAAGCCTACACAAGCCACTGAAGCAACCTTAGCCACTGGGGGCAGACACCAAAAACAATGGGAATTACAAATCTGCAGCTTGTGAACAGGAGACCCCAAACACAGTAAGTTAAGCAAAATGAGAAGACAGAAAAACACACAGCAGAAGGAGCAAGATAAAACCCACCAGACCTAACAAATGAAGAGGAAACAGGCAGTCTACCTGAGAAAGAATTCAGAATAATGACAGTAAAGACCCAAAATCATGGAAATAGAATGGAGAAAATACAAGAAACGTTTAACAAGGAGCTCGAAGAACTAAAGAGCAAACAACCATGAACACCACATTAATGAAATTAAGAATTCTCTGAAGGGATCAATAGCAGAATAACTGAGGCAGAAGAACAGATAAGTGACCTGGAAGATAAAATAGTGTAAATAACTACTGTAGAGCAGAATAAAGAAAAAAGAATGAAAAGAACTGAGGACAGTCTCAGAGACCTCTGGGATAATATTAAACACACCAACATTTGAATTATAGGGGTCCTAGAAGAAGAGAAAAAGAAAGGGACTGAGAAGATATTTCAAGATATTATAGTTGAAAACTTCCCTAATATGGGTAAGGAAATAGTTAATCAAGTCCAGGAAGCACAGAGAGGCCCATACAGGATAAATCCAATGAGAAACATGCCAAGACACATATTGATCAAACTATTGAAAATTAAATACAAAGAAAAAATATTAAAAGCAGCAAGGGAAAAACAACAAATAACATACAAGGGAATCCCCATAAGGTTAACAGACGATCTTTCAGCAGAAACTCTGCAAGCCAGAAGGGAGTGCCAGGACCTATTTAAAGTGATGAAAGGGAAAAACCTGCAACCAAGATTATTATATCCAGCAAGGATCTCATTTAGATTTGACGGAGAAATGAAAACCTTTAGAGACAAGCAAAAGCTAAGAGAATTCAGCACAACCAAACCAGCTTTACAACAAATGCTAAAGGAACCTCTCTAGTCAGGAAACACAAGTAAAGGAAAACACCTACAATAACAAACACAAAACAACTAAGAAAATGGGAATAGGAACATACATATCAATAACTACCTTAAATGTAAATGGATTAAATGCTCCAACCAGAAGACGTAGACTGGCTGAAGGGATACAAAAACAAGACCCATATATATGCTGTCCACAAAAGACCCACTTCAGACGTAGGGACACATACAAACTGAAAGTGAGGGGATGGAAAAAATATTCCATGCAAACGGAAAGCAAAAGAAAGCTGGAGTAGCAATTCTCATATCAGACAAAATAGACTTCAAAATAAAGACTATTACAAGGGACAAAGAAGGACACTACATAATGATCAAGGGATCAATCCAAGAAGAAGATATAACAATTGTAAATATTTATGCACCCAACAAAGGAGCACCTCAATACATAACGCAAATACTAACAGCCATAAAAGGGGAAATCGACAGGAACACAATCATAGTAGGGGACTTTAACACCCCACTTTCACCAATTCATCACATATCATCCAAAATGAAAGTAAATAAGGAAACAGAAGCTTTAAAAATGATACATTAAACAAGAAGGACTCACTTGATATTTATAGGACATTTCCTCCAAAAACAACAGAATACACTTTCTTCTCAAGTGCTCAAGGAACATTCTCCAGGATAAATCATAACCTGGGTCACAAGTCAGGCCTTGGTAAATTTAAGAAAATTGAAATTGTATCAAGTATCTTTTCTGACCGCAACGCTATGAGACTAGACATCAATTACAGGAAAAAATCTGTAAAAAATACAAACACATGGAGGCTACACAATACACTACTTAATAACCAAGAGATCACTGAAGAAATCAAAGAGGAAATCAAAAAATACCTAGAAACAAATGACAATGAAAACAAAATGACCCAAAACCTATGGGATGCAGCAAAAGCAGTTCTAAGAGGGAAGTTTACAGCAATATAATCCTACCTTAAGAAACAAGAAACATCTCAAATAAACAACCTAACTTTACACCTAAAGCAACTAGAGAAAGAAGAACAAAAAAACACCAAAGTCAGCAGAAGGAAAGAAATCATAAAGATCAGATCACAAATAAAAAGAAATGAAGGAAACAATAGCAAAGATCAATAAAACTAAAAGCTGGTTCTTTGAGAAGATAAACAAAATTGATAAACCATTAGCCAGACTCATCAACAAAAAAAGGAGAAGACTCAAATCAACTGAATTAGAAATGAAAAAGGGGAAGTAACAACTGACACTGCAGAAATACAAAGGATTATGAGAGATTACTACAAGCAACTCTATGCCAATAAAATGGACAAATTACTACAAGCAACTCTATGCCAATAAAATGGACAATCTGGAAGAAATGGACAAATTCTTAGAAAAGCACAACCTTCCGAGACTGAACCAGGAAGAAATAGAAAATATGAACAGACCAATCACAAGCACTGAAATTGAAACTGTGATTAAAAATCTTCCAACAAACAAAAGCCCAGGACCAGATGGCTTCACAGGCGAATTCCATCAAACATTTAGAGAAGAGCTAACACCTATCCTTTTCAAACTCTTCCAAAATATAGCAGAGGGAGGAACACTCCCAAACTCATTCTACAAGGCCACCATCACCTTGACACCAAAACCAAACAAAGATGTCACAAAAAAAGAAAACTACAGGCCAATATCACTGATAAACATAGATGCAAACATCCTCAACAAAATACTAGCAAACAGAATCCAACAGCACATTAAAAGGATCATACACCATGATCAAGTGGGGTTTATTCCAGGAATGCATGGATTCTTCAATATACGCAAACCAATCAAATGTGATACACCATATTAACAAACTGAAGAATAAAAACCATATGATCATCTCAATAGATGCAGAGAAAGCTTTTGACAAAATTCAACACCCATTTATGATAAAAACCCTCCAGAAAGTACGCATAGAGGGAACTTTCCTCAACATAATAAAGGCCATATATGACAAACCTACAGCCAACATCGTCCTCAATGGTGAAAAACTGAAATCATTTCCACTAAGATCATGAACAAGACAAGGTTGCCCACTCTCACCACTATTTTTCAACACTGTTTTGGAAGTTTTAGCCACAGCAATCAGAAAAGAAAAAAGAAATAAAAGGAATCCAAATCGGAAAGGAAGAAGTAAAGCTGTCACTGCTTGCAGATGACATGATACTATACATAGAGAATCCTAAAGATGCTACCAGAAAACTACTAGAGCTAATCAACGAATTTGGTACAGCAGCAGGATACAAAATTAATGTACAGAAATCTCTGGCATTCCTATACACTAATGATGAAAAATCTAAAAGTGAAATCAAGAAAATACTCCCATTTACCAATGCAACAAAAAGAATGAAATATCTGAAATAAACCTACCTAAGGAGACAAAAGACCTGTATGCAGAAAATTATAAGACACTGATGAAAGAAATTAAAGATACAAATAGATGGAGAGATATACCATGTTCTTGGATTGGAAGAATCAACAGTGTGAAAATGAGTCTACTACCCAAAGCAATCTACAGATCCAATGCAATTCCTATCAAACTACCACTGGCATTTTTCACAGAACTAGAACAAAAAATTTCACAATTTCTATGGAAACACAAAAGACCCCGAATAGACAAAGCAATCTTGAGAAAGAAAAACGGACCTGGAGGAATCAGGCTCCCTGATTTCAGACTATACTACAAAGCTACAGTAATCAAGACAGTGTGGTACTGACACAGAAACAGAAATATAGATCAACGGAACAGGATAGAAAGCCCAGAGATAAACCCACGCACATATGGTCACCTTATCTTTGATAAAGGAGGCAAGAATATACAGTGGAGAAAAGACAGCCTCTTCAATAAGTGGTGCTGGGAAAACTGGACAGCTTTATGTGAAAGAATGAAATTAGAACACTCCCTAACACCATACACAAAAATAAACTCAAAATGGATTAAAGACCTAAATGTAAGACCAGACACCATCAAACTCTTAGAGGAGAACATAGGCAGAACACTCTACGACATAAATCACAGCAAGATCCTTTTTGACCCACCTCCCAGAGAAATGGAAATAAAAACAAAAATAAACAGATGGGGCCTAATGAAACATAAAAGCTTTTGCACAGCAAAGGAAACCATAAACAAGACCAAAAGACAACCCTCAGAATGGGAGAAAATATTTGCAAATGAAGTAACTGACAAAGGATTAATCTCCAAAATTTACACGCAGCTCATGCAGCTCAATATCAAAAAAACAAACAACCCAATCCAAAAATGGGCAGAAGACCTAAATAGACATTTCTCCAAAGAAGATATACAGACTGCCAACAAACACATGAAAGAATGTTCAACATCATTAATCATTAGAGAAATACAAATCAAAACTACAATGAGATATTATCTCACACTGGTCAGAATGGCCATGATCAAAAAATCTACAAACAATAAATGCTGGAGAGGGTGCGGAGAAAAGCGAACCCTCTTGCATTGCTGGTGGAATGCAAATTGATACAGCCACTATGCTGAACAGTATGGAGGTTCCTTAAAAAACTAAAAATAGAACTACCATATGACCCAGCAATCCCACTACTGGGCATATACCCTGAGAAAACCATAACTCAAAAAGAGTCATGTACCAAAATGTTCATTGCAGCTCTATTTACAATATCCAGGACATGGAAGCAACCTAAGTGTCCATCGACAGATGAATGGATAAAGAAGATGTGGCACATATATACAATGGAATATTACTCAGCCATAAAAAGAAATGAAATTGAGTTATTTGTAGTGAGGTGGATGGACCTAGAGTCTGTTAATACAGAGTGAAGTAAGTCATAAAGAGAAAAACAAATACTGTATGCTAACACATATATACGGAATTTTTTAAAAAATGGTTATGTAGAACCTAGGGGCAGGACAGGAATAAAGACCCAGACGTAGAGAGTGGACTTGAGGACACGGGGATGGGGAAGGGTAAGCTGGGACGAAATGAGAGATTAGCATGGACATATATACACTACCAAATGTAAAACAGATAGCTAGAGTGAAGCAGTCGCATAGCACAAGGAGATCAGCTCCGTGCTCTGTGACCAGCTAGAAGGGTGGGATAGGGAGGGTTGGAGGGAGGGAGATGCAAGAGGGAAGAGATATGGGGATATAACTGATTCACTTTGTTATAAAGCAGGAACTAACACACCATTTTAAAGCAATTATACTCCAATAAAAACGTTTAAAAAATTTTGGAAAAAAAAAAGAACTATCCTGTTATAAAGCTGAGTACTTCACATAGCTTTAAACATAGCTTTAAAGTCAGGCTAGTGTTTAAGAGTAACAGATAAAAGAAATATGTATCTTTTGGATTAGAAATTATCAAGGAAGTATTTGTGTAACCAAAAAAAAAAAAAAACTACCCAAAAGAAATCAAGGATTGTAAAATGTGTAAGATATCCCAAAGGTAGTTGTACATATACATGTAACACATTTTTCCCAATTCAGCCCACAAGGCCACTATACTTCTCACTCAGAAATAGGAAATAGGCCTAATTTACCATGATGAAAAAAGAATTCCCTTTAACTAAATATTAATACATACTAGATTTCAACATCTCCCTCACTGCTGACACTGAGTAGATTTTTTTTTTTTTTTTTTTTTTTTTTTTTGGCGGTACGTGGGCCTCTCACTGTTGTGGCCTCTCCCGTTGCGGAGCACAGGCTCCGGACGCGCAGGCTCAGCGGCCATGGCTCACGGGCCCAGTCGCTCCGCGGCATGTGGGATCTTCCCGGACCGGGGCACGCACCTGTGTCCCCTGCATCAGCAGGCGGCCTCTCAACCACTGTGCCACTAGGGAAGCCCAGTAGATATTTATTTTTACTGTTGATCTCAATAGATCTTAGAATTGTGCTTGTTTAGGAAGCCAACAAATCTTAAAGGCCTCCAAGTAAAAATTATGCAGCCAATGTGTAACTTTCTTTTGGATTCAATTTCAAAAAGAAACTCTGAGTTTGAAGCCTTGTAATTCATTTTAGGTATCATGCTGTCTTTGTATCTTCCGTGATGCTTTCAAAATTAGGTGAAGCTCTTTTCCTGCTCAGAAATATACATCCTTGTTAGACTAGTATAAAAAAGGTCTTCAGGCCGAAACCAAATTCCCTACTTTAGAATATAATGTAGAATTTTTTCATATCCAAGAGGATATATGTCAGGAATACTGAGTTTGCTGTTCATGACTGTGACTTCTTTCATTTTTTCCTTAACAACAGAATATATATACATATATAATTTGCTTAAGATTTGCCAAATGCATGTTGATTATTTTTTATTGTTTTCGTCTTAGTTCTCACAAACCATTAGATACAATTCTAAAATTAATGCACAGGTTAAAAGCTTCATTTCAAAGATACACCAGTAAGTATTTATGTGTCTTAGAGAATTTTCATTTTTAAGACCATTTTCATTCATTGAAAATAAGTCTACTCAGAAGTATAGGATTTCTATACTTATAGTAAGAAGGATTTCATAACAAATATTTAAAATGTACTTCTCCAAGGCCATTACTTTTGACCAAGGCATAATCTTCAGGGATTTGTGGACATAGATATTAACATTAAAAAAGAAAAATGTTTATGCATTATATCATATAGATCATCACAGCAATCTAGCTGTAACTGTCTGTCTCTTTGATTTCTCCTTCTCCATTACACAAACTAAGTGATTCTATCTGTAAAAGGTTAAGCAAAATCTTTTGGTTTGGGAATTAAGTCTCCAAAAGCTAGTATTACAGAGATCAGCTAAGTACGTTGTTTCTTTGTGGCTAGTGGGACTTTATTTTGGCAAACCTCCAAATCAGAACTGAGAGAATAAGTATAGAGAAGACCCCTTAATGGCATAGAAAAAACTAAGGTCTTACCAAAGAGAAAACTACGTATACATCTTATCTACTTCATTTAAGAAAGCAGACCCACAACTTAGGGACATATGAGCTTGGATTTTCATCTTGTACCAGCTTTTCTAAATTGTATACATATATATGTATTTTTGTTTGCTATATTTTATATGTATATATATGTGTTTTATGTATATATATGAATTATATACATCATACATAAATATAGTTATGGTATGAGTAAACATAAATAAATATACTTATGGATATAGATTCCATTATAAGACACACAGAGAACCCAACAAAGCTTTTACAGCATATTCCCCATTAACTCTTTTATGACACTGACAACGTGTTATAATTATCAGATTGTGTGTTCTAGAACCCTGCATTATCTTCTGATGTCCATCAGGGGATATACAGGGTTAAGTTTTTTAAATTACAAATTTAAAAAACATTACTACATTCCTATTCAGAAACACAAATTAATTATAGATGCAAATAAAGAAAGAAATTATGAAGGAACAACCCTGGACAAATTCAAACATGAATTCCTGAGGAGAGGAAGAAAGGGAATTCTGTCATTGGTGTTAAACCCTCAAACTCTACTCCCTGAGCTTCCTCAAGTGTTCATAAGTGAGCACGTTACCTCCACTAGAGTTGTTTCCTCCCAGAGTATTTTCATAAATTTGCCATATTTTAATTTTCACAGCAATGGTAAAGCATACAATTATTATTCCATTATAAAGAAAAAGACAACAAGGCTATGTTAGGTTAAATAAGTTGCTTAAAGTCATAGAATCAGGACTAGAATCCATGGGTCCAACTGTAAGACTACTGTTCATGTGGATACACCAAGGACAAATGTTTCCAACAATGTGTGGATTCCTCAGCAAAATTTTTTCCTCTCAGAATACAAACAGCAAGTAGATTGGGGAACTGGTTTTTAAGTTGTGTAAAGTAGTAGATAAGAGAACAGAATGAGACTCTTACATCCTGACTTCAGCACTCTAGGTACAAGTCCAGGAGGAAGAAGACATGTTAGAAACTTGGTGGGGGGGATGCTAAAAGCAAAAAGACTTTGCCCCAGTTCTCATTTGGGAATCTAGGAAGAGACAGCTTTGCAGCAATTCCACTAGCACCACTGACTTAGGAATTAGCAAAGCAGAATGATGGCAATAGGCAGAGAAAGAACCTAAGTTAATACTTTCAAGCTGTCTTTCTCTCCTATGTAGTAATAGAAGAGACTTGGAGTTCCCTTGGGCCCTGAGGTATAAGTAGAGGTAGCTGAGGTCTGTTGGGAAACATGCTGACAGCATGGAAAAGGCAGATAGCAAAAGGGAGTGCCAGCTCCCCCCAGGCATTCTCTAGAGTCAGTAGGAGCCGAGGTGGGACCCACGAGAAATGGGGATGGGCTCCTAGTTTTCCTCATGAAAACTAGGCCATGAAAAAAAAAGAAACAGGAGGTACACCAGTTATGAACTATAGGAACAGGAGAACAGGACACCTAGTACACTATCAACCAACCACACCTCAGCAGAAACAGCCGACCCTCCCCCAAGGGCAACACAGATACCCTGCAGCCAAGAACAGCACAAGATCAAGGGCCCACTTCTTATATCCCAGTGCCCTGAGATCATCAATATTTCTCCTAAACCCAAGAACTACTTTGGGAAAAGGGAAAGGGAGAAAAGGAGGAGGTCTGTGAACTAATCAAAAGATCAATTAAACTGGAAGAGTCTGAAGAACCATAATCCCTCCAAGTTTGAAGTTATAAGTTAGGTTTGTTTTTTTTTTCCTCCACTACATAGCACAGTTGGGATCAAATGGGGAGATATCAGTGAGCAAGATTATATGAGTTGCGAAATATAAAAGTAATGTTTTCTTTGGACATTTCAAAGTCCAAACACTTCAGAGTATGAATACATTTTTAAACCACTACAGAACCAACACACACTGAGATTCAAAAAATGAGAAGTACATAAGTAATCATCTCCCTTTTAAAATCTTTCCTCCTCATCACTCTACTATTTGCCTTTTCTGCTCTCCTCCCCTCTTGGTTTTATTTGCCTTTGAAATAAGATAACATGGAAACTGAAAAAAAAACAGAATGGCCCCTAAAACTATATGAATATTTGTTCTGGCCTGCTGTTAACTCATTTGGGTACCCGAGCAAAGAAATTACATCTTTCTGCACCTTACTAAACTCTGTAAAATGGAGACAACATACAAATTCACTTCAGATAGAGTTGAGAGTAAGAGCTTTAAAAAATGCCTGTGAAGCACTTTGCAAATGTTATACAATATAAATAATTCTATATTTTTCTAACTGTTCCCAAAAGAGAATCAGGGCCTTATCCTACTCTCCAGAGGTCAAGACAGAGTTCGGAGAAGAACTCCCTGCAGCTCTGTTACATTTCCTAGTACCTACTGACCGAACCAGATGCTGGCAGGTATAAAATCTGAGACAGCTGCTTATCCAACCCCTTAGGGCCAAATGCTCCAAAAAATCACTTTCTTTGCAGCACACATCCTGATTCAGAATCTCTGAGCTAATTATCAGGGTTATGATTCTCAACCTAATCATTTCTACTATGCCTCCAGAGTAAGAGGGAATCTCAAAATTAACACTTCGTATGCGGAATTGTACACAGACAATATGCAGATGGCCCACGCAGGTTTAAATCATTAAGGCAGTTTCCATTTCTGTTTATGCTCCTCTTAGGTTTATAAAATCATCAAAGACTATTTACCAAGCTCTTACGGCATACAGCATGCTTCAGAGAGACACCAAGATGTAACCTATTTCCTACCCCTTGTTGAACTCAAGGTTTATAAAAATCCTAAGGCAAAGAAGCAACTCTGCACCTGATACTGCACAGAAAATAAGCAAAAATCACACAAACATGCAGGCTTAAGTTAGTGAATTTTGTCAAAGGGTGATTGGTAATGAGAATTACATGCCATGTCATTCTTTTCCTGGTCTGTCCAGAAAACGATCTGGAGTCAGGATTCAAATTGTGCAGGGAAGAATGAAAGAGGGGTGGTTTGACAGAGAAGAGGATGGAATTACACTGATCACAGAAGACAGTGATTGCAAAAGCACAGAGGTAAGAAACAGAAAAATGATTTTTCTGACAATTGTTGAAATTTTGCTTAGAGCTAAGAAGATATACAACCCGTGTGTGATCCATTATATATCCGTATCATCACACGTGCTGGGGGAAGGAGCAGCGTACTGGTTAAGGGTGGAATGAGATCACCTGGGGTCAAAACCTGGCTCCCCCACAAACCAGCCTCATAAACTTGGACAAGGTATTTAGCCTCAGTTCCTTACTATGTACAATTGGAATGATAGTAGTACTTCATGAGATTGGCACAAGAATTAAGAGATAACAATGTGAAGTTTTTAACACAATCCCTGCCACAAGCACCTAGTAAAGTTAACTGTTGATACTGTTGTTACTGTTATTTAGAAATGGATTTCGGGGACTGGTCTCAGAAAAATGTGAATTACAACCCTACCCCCAATTTCATTATTACATAGTACAGGATACTGGTAGTTTATTCATGAAAAGTAGTAAAAGATTGCTTATTCACCCACTAAATATATGTTTCATTTATAAAATAAGCATCTTAATTTTTTTCAGATCAAGATTCTTTGAGGATTATATTATTATGCAGCTAAAACGCTTAACGTAGTTCCTGGCACATAACATAATAAGTGCTCAAATCTGTGAGTGAGTGGCTCTTATCATCATCATCATTTCAGTTATTTAACATTATCACTATCAATTAGGCAAAGAAAAACTGGGACTCAGATAAAGAATATGATATTGAGGAGAGAAACGAAAGGAAAATGTGTAGAGGATATATTTTTCTCCTCCTTCTTTGCAAACTGGGAGATGTGGAATGGGTAACTGATGAAGCTGAGATAAGCAGGAGCCTTGCTCTTAATTCTGGAAAGAATTATTAGTATGCTTTTACTATGTGAGCCAAGCTTTGTGCTATGTGTTTTACAAACATTAGCTCCTATAACCTTCACAACCGCCCTATAAAATAGGCGCTATTGTCATCACCCTTGTATTATCAACATATAATACATTTTAGCTAGAGAGATGGAACATCTTGATAGGAGTCTCATGACTAGTAAGTAGTGGACAGAGTCAGAACCTGAACCTAGGTCGACATAGTTCTAGTTCAGGTTCTTACCTATGTGTCACTGGGAACTTTGAAGGAGGGTCTTGAGAGAAATACATGGAAGCAGAAGAGAAAATGTATCTGTGAGAGAGTGTTTCTAACTTGAAAGCCAGAACTGTCCAAGCATTCTCCCATTGCAGAGAGCATTCTCCCATTACCCATTCCTCTAGAAATGTGCTTGGTTTTTATCATTAATACTATGCACCGTTTTAGAACGTTTTTCTGGGAAGTTCAGTGTTGAAATTTTTTCTACTCATGCTGTGAATCTACTACAGTATTTCACAGAATCTAAACAATTCCCAGGTAAAAAGGGAACAGAGGTTAACTTTGAAAAGTTAAGCCTAGTCACAAAAAACAAGTAAGTTAATAAGATAGCAAGGGAAATATATATATATATATATATAAAATTAATTATTTGAGACAGAATATCAAACTTAAAAGAAAATCCAACTAATTATAATCTGAGATACTTTCTCATCTTCCACAGACACTTTCAACTACTTTATCAATAAAAGTCAAAGGCTGAAAACACCCATATCTGGGAAAAACATGGCATCTGAATGCTAAACAAGAGTATACTACAGTGTCAAGTGGACCCACAATTGGTGAAATAATAAATAATGTGAATATTTATCTTTGGATACTATTAAATAAACCATAACTAACTTTCAAATAAATTGAATTCCTTCTTAAAAATTCCTAACCATGTGATTGTAAAAGTATGGACCATGTAGTAAAGTTTTTATTTTTCCAACTTTGGTTCAATTCTTTTTTTAACCCCCAAAATGGGGAGAAGCAAGAGTGTAACTTACTTTGCTAAGTACCAATAACTTTAGAACACATATTACAAATTCCAGTTAAATTAAAAGTTGAGTCAGGTAGTACACACAATTACATCTCTCCACCGTCCTCATTAAATTTCAGTTCAACCAGGAATGCTGTTATTTCTTCCACAGATTTTTCTATTATACTCTTATTTTAGGTCAATAGCACTGATACTCTGCAGCAAGTACTTACACATGTTAAGCAAATAGCATTATATTACCAAGAAGCAGAATGTGTAATTGTTTCTAATTTTTCTATACAATTATTGCTTTGGTGTGAATGAGCATAGATTGTTTCAAAACACACCCCGGGTGACTACTTGGCAAAAATCAACAGGCAAAAGTTAGGTCTAAAGTTTTCACTTGGGGCATCTCTGCAGTAAACTGTCTTCCTCATAGTAACTTCAGCTATCTAATTTTTCAAGTCTTGCTGGAATAACAAGTAGCAAATTAGTGGATCTGTCACATGAATGCTACCTGTAATTTACTTAGAGTACACTCTTACTTCACAATCAAGTTTTGTCTTGATGTAATTGACTTAACAAGTATTTATCACACTTACTGCTAGAAAACATTAATTACCTTTGATCCTGCTGAACTTCACACCCACTTATTTTAAGAAAATTTGGCCAGTTTAAAAAGTTACTTAGATAATTACCACTCATGTTGTATTAGCAATTTCTTACTATAGAATGTTGCTTCCTTAGGAGTCTTACAAAATTATTTAAGCTTATTCAAAAAAACTGAAACAAAATGTACCCATTATTTAATAGTAAATGACAATATTCCAGAAGAGACTGGGCTGTATAATGAAAGTAAATTCAGTAATTATTCCTTTTCAAAGTTGATGAGGCTAAAAAATTCCCAAGTACAATATCATACGTCTCGGTTATTGTGGCCAAGGTCCTGGTAGGGTGGTGTAACACATCCCTCTTTATTTAAAAAATGATAATAAAGATCATGTAATCTTTAATTTGGGGGAGAATCTAAATTTTACATCTCATCTTCAAGACTCATTGCTAATGATGAAAAATTAAAAGTTGTTTCAGGTGTTAGAAGTGTTCTGAACACAAACCAAGCAGTGAATAGCATTTAATTACTTCATGTAAAAATTATCAGGATGTCCAAAATTTGTTCTATGCATAAATGTTTGGATATTCAATGGAGTTGTAGCCTAAGATCATTTAACTTATACAAAATTAATTATATGCACTCAACAATTTAAAAAATAAAGAGGGCAGGTGATTTTCCTTGCTTTTTCCCTCAATGAGGACACAGGGTAGACTAGGGTGCTAGAAATGGGAGATGTGGCTACATGTCCCCTGTGTCATCACAGTTCATGTATGTGTCTCACAATCTGAGCATCCCATCATGCTGTGTATGATTCTGGCGGTTAACAATATGCATTTTCAGGTTACTGTATTCTGTAAACAAAAGTTAGTCATCTGTTTCTCAACCAAGGAAAGAGCAATTTTTCAAACACTGAGATGAAAATGTGGATATTTTAGACTCAATGAAACAATAGGTTATGTCCTAGGTAATGACTTCTTAAGGGAATTTTAGTGTTATTTTGACTTTGCAATTTTTACCCCACATGTTCATTTAAGAAACTGACCTACATATAAAAGAAGTCACTGTTCCTTAACTTACTGCAGCCACCTATTATCACATGGATACTCAAAGTTCTCTCAGTAGTGGCAAGAAACATTTTACTTCAGTGCAAAGTAGATTATGTTTGCATCTTTAAATCTCACATACCCACATGCATTACGTACTCATAATGCAACTTGATTTGAATATGTAAGTAATATATGTAAATATTTAAATATCAAAGAAGATTTCACATAGAAGTAGAGGATATCCATATTGAAACTTGATATTTACCTAATATTACAGCACAATCCAAAAAGTTAGTGCTAACTATCAACTGGAGATGCCCATAAGCAAGCCTCTCCCCACCACACTGAAGAAGCCTGAGCAGGTCTAGCCAGAGCAGCATCCTCTGCCAGGAGGTTTCCAGCACAGAAGACAGAAAAGAATTCAATCAGAATTCTTCCTGGAAAATCCCAGCTTGCCTCTAGGCCGTCTTTTTTTTTTCTTTTTTTAACATCTTTATTGGAGTATAATTGCTTTACAATGGTGTGTTAGTTTCTGCTGTATAACAAAGTGAATCAGCTATACATATATATATATATCCCCATATCCCCTCCCTCTTGGTCTCCCTCCCACCCTCCCTCTCCCACCCTCCCTCTCCCACCCTCCCTCTCCCACCCCTCTAGGTGGTCACAAAGCACCGAGCTGATCTCCGTATGCTACGTGGCTGCTTCCCACTAGCTATCTATTTTACATTTGGTAGTGTATATATGTCCATGCCACTCTCTCACTTCATCCCAGCTTACCCTTCTCCCTTCCGTGTCCTCAAGTCCATTCTCTACATTCTCTATGTCTGCGTCTTTATTCCTGTCCTGCCCCTAGATTCATAAGAACCTTTTTTTTTCTTTTTTTTTAGATTCCACATATATGTGTTAGCATACGGTGTTTGTTTTTCTCTTTCTGACTTATTTCACTCTGTATGACAGACTCTAGGTCCATCCACCTCACTAAAATTAACTCAATTTCATTTCTCTTTATGGCTTGGGTAATATTCCACTGTATATATGTGCCACATCTTCTTTATCCATTCATCTGTTGATGGACACTTAGGTTGCTTCCATGTCCTGGCTATTGTAAATAGAGCTGCAATGAATACTGTGGTACATGACTCTTTTTGAATTATGGTTTTCTCAGGGCATATGCCCAGTAGTGGGATCGCTGGGTCATAGGGTAGTTCTATTTTTAGTTTTTTAAGGAACCACCATACTACTGTTCTCCATAGTGACTGTATCAATTTACATTCCCACCAACAGTGCAAGAGGGTTCCCTTTTCATAGGCCATCTTAATTCAGATGAAACTCAATGATGATTTAAAAAACCAATTCACAAATATTTATAGAGTTCCCTACTATGCATAAGGAGCTGTCCTGGTTACTACAGGAAATATAAGATATATTTTTTAAAAGAGTTCTATCTATTTGAAAAGAAATTCATATCCACACAAAAAGTTACAAGTAAACTATGGGGAAGTTAGAAAGCTGTTGAAATAGTCTAAGGGAAAAGTGATGAACGCCCAGAGTAGGACAGTAAAATGGGAATGATGACTAGAACTTTGAGAGACACCTAAGAACTGGAATAGTCTTAGTAAACAAATACATTTGGAGTGTGAGAGAGGAGTCAAAGATGTCTCAATTCTAACTGTGATAGCATTAACCAAGATAGAAAATAGAGGAACAAGAAAAGGTTTTGTTCAGAAAAGATAATACATTTTTTACTCTGTTGTTTTGGTTTTGTCTTTTAATATGGGTATTGGGGAACATTTTTTTTTCCTTAATATTTTTTTAATTGTTTTAAAATTTTTAATTTTTAAACAATTTTTAAAGGTTACTTTCCATTTACAGATACTGTAGAATATTGGCTATATTCCCCATGACGTACAACACATCCTTAAGCCTATCTTACATCCAATAATTTGTGCCTCCCACTCCCCCACCCCTGTCCTGCCCCTCTCCCCACTGGTAACCACTAGTTTGTTCTCTGTATCTGTGAGTCTGCTTTTTTGTCACATTCACTCGTTTGTTGTACTTCTTATATTTCACATGTAAGCAATATCATACAGTATTTGTCTCTCTGTCTGACTTAATTTAACTTAGCATAATGCCCTCCAAGTCCATCCATGTTGCTGCAAATGGCAAAATTTTAGTTCTTTTTTATGGCTGAGTAATATTCCATTGCATATTCTATTCATCTGTTGATGGACACTTAGGTTGCTTCCATATCTTAGTAATTATAAATAATAACACTATGAACACTGGGGTGTATGCATCTTTTCAAATTAGTGTTTTTGGTTGTTTTGGATATATACCCAGGAGTGGAAATGCTGGGTCATATGGTAGTTCTATTTTTATAAATAAGGGTATCTCAGAGGAAGTTGGGAATCATCTATCTAAAGTGATGTAGTAGGCTCTACTGATCTGTAAATCACTGTCATATCGATGATTATTCAACCAGTGGATATAAATAAAATATCCAGTGAGAATATAAATAGTATATAGAGAGAATTGAATCTAGTAGTGTCCACATTTGGGAGCTTACAGCAGGAGTAACAATGGTGAGATGGAGAAACGAACAACTTGTAGGATAGGAAACTTGTAAGTTTAAAGAGAAGGATAGTTTTAAGAAAGAGGGCTTGGTAATTTCTGGCTGCTATTACGCTGAGGCAAAGAAATATGAGAACGGAAAAAATATTGGCATCTGTTTTAGCAATTAGGTCATTTGTACTTTTGAGAAGGTAAGAAAAAAGGAGGAGGGAAAAAGCCATATCTTATGCTAACAATATGAAACTGAGGATTAAAAATGGAGTTATAACTATAGACCAAACATCCAAACAAGAAAGGAAAAAGATCAGACGGTCACTACAAGTTAAGAAATGTATTTTTCAAGGTAGGGGAGAACACTCCAGTAAGGGATGATCAGGAATCATACAGTATCTCTTAAGATCACTCTAAACCATAGATTTCTTCAACCTCTCTCCCTCCTTCCAAACTCTCTCCCACATACACTCTCCTCCCCCACCAGAGCCACACTTTTCTAGTAAAGGCAAGACAAAGTTACCACATTAAGTGGATACTGACACACCTGTCAAAGGACATCAAGATGGCTGAACTGCCATCCAGGCTTCCTTAGGATTCATTTCCGTGAACATATGCAAAGAGCTGTTTCTATTAATCTAAGAACAGAAAGTGTGTACTACGATGCAGGTTCTTCTTGGTTTAGCAGAAAACACAAACGCCAGTTCTAGCATGCGAACTAGTTCCATCTCAGAATGCTGTTGGAGAGAGATGATGCTAAATTGAATATCCAGACCATAGAACCCCAGGCTAATCTCCGAGCATGAATATTAGTGGCAGAAATTAGTAAGCAGGAGAAATGTGAAGGTTCAGTTCTTATTCATCTTTGTACATGAAACCAAACACAATACCATATGTGGAGGTTCAATTATTGTTAGATTGAACAGAATTTTCTAAACATTTATCCAGTCTAAAATTACTCTATCAAACAATATGTTATAGTGACAAGCATATAAGACTAGGACACAGAAGGTTAGGGTTTCAGGTCTGTTCAAACTTTTGACATCTTTTATCTCCTTGATAGTTCTATCATCTGCATTCCCATCCTGCCAAATTTCACAGGTTTTGAGAGGGGAACACATTAAAAAATACATGTGAAAGTGCTTGGTATATTTTTTAAATGCTATACAAATATTAAGGCACTTTTTATGACTACTATTAATATGTTATTTAAGGTGATCAGATGTTGACATAAAATGCTTTTTTTCTCTAAATTGGCTTTGCCACAAGTGTTACTTTATTCTTATTTACGCCTGTTTATCTAATCCCTGTTTGAAATCTGCTAAACTATTTGCCTATTTATCAGGGTGGCCCTAATTTGGAATACACAGACGAATGGCACTGGAAAATTGCACTGAAAGGAGTCACCCATGTACTATGATAGATCATAAATATGGATGACTAGAAAGTAAGATGCTTCGCTTAAGATGCAAATTAGCAGAGAATGAGATGCAGTGAGTTGTGCAGCAGAGATTCAAATCCTGATGGAGAAGTCCCTGTAAGGTCACCAGACAAAAAGCAGGTTTCTGCTGTCACTCCCCCACGAGGCTGTAGACACTCCCCCACTCTGCCATGCAACACTAATTGAACAGGATACTAACAGGAGAGAAAGTGTGCCAACCACATCCTTGGGTGCAGAGCTGCCAAGTCAGTCTAGGGAGGCACTCCTCGCAAGAAGCATACAAGCCTAGAACTACAACCCAGAAATCCTCAGTTAGGCCAATCCAAGCAGCAGAGTGGTTCCGAAAAATGAGAAAAGCAGAAAGGGAGAAACTGAAGCTTTGTGTGGAATGCAAATAGTCATAATGAGGATAAATACTTCTCAAGGGAACTACAGTGCTCCATAATCGAAACTCTTTTCCTTGCCCTCCTATAACTTTTGCAAAGTGTATCACCCAAATCCTCCATCCCGCCACCCTCCCAGCCCCCCAGATAAGATTCAGATGATGAGATTCTTGGTGTAATATATCAGACAACAGGTTTGGAGTACATTTATTCATGCAGACATGGTAAGAGTATATGAATATGCCGTCTTGAGTACGACCAATAGCAGGGAGAGGGAGAGAATTTAGAAGTCAAGGAGAAAGGAGATCACTATGTAAAATGAAACGACAAAGTATCTGCTGTAAAAGTCCTCAACAGAGGCAGAAAGTAACCAGAAGCACAGTTTTAGTTTCATAGGTACTTGAATTGCTTTCTTTTTGCTGCTCTGTTTCTCTGCATACCTCCTCTCCATGGTCTGTGTTACGAGTCTCTTCTCAGAACTAATGTTAAAATCCAAACAGGCCATGTTCTTTGAAATGTGGCAGTAAGCAGGAAAAGAGAAGGCCAAGAGAAAGAGGAAACATGAAAAAATAAAAATGAGAACAGAAAGAAGGAATGACATGAATAAAAACCAGGGCTTGTTTGTTTTTTGTTTTTTTTTTTTTGTCATGCCTCAGTTTCCTATACACCTTTCACAAATTCTAAAACACACGCAGAGCCACATTAATCAGGACTGCAGCCTCAGGAACACCAGGCTGAGGAACAGGCACCTCTCAAATCTGTCTTAGCTGACCCTCTTCCCAGCTGCATCATCTGTTAAACTGAATTGCAAATTTCTCAAAGCAGGTTACTGATACACTTTCTGCTTCTGGTCACAAGATAAAGTCCCCAAAGGAACTGCCTCTCTCCAAACACAGGAATTTGGTATTAACAAAAGGCAAGAAAGGAAGATAAACAAGAACACATTTAGAGCTTCCATTCACATGGTGAATCAGATTCCACAAACATCTTGAATATCCCTTTAATAAAGGGGAAATTTAGGATTAAGAAAATTTGTAATTTTTCCAAATCATGTTTAACACAAATAGATTCAAATGACTTCAAATCCAACTCATTCTCTTAAATACATGAATGGGTATATCAAGTGACATTTATCCATTAAGAGATCTTTATTGAGCCTCAACTGTAATGAGCCTCAGTAAGAGGCTTGCCATCAAGGATACCATCTTTAATATCTATAATCCAGGGTGGGGGAGATTGTACGGGGACTCCACATTAAATCAAGATGCCTGCCATAATGTGATATGCACGATAACTCAGAATCCATAACCAGCATGGGGAACGGATTCAGGGGCACAGAGCAAAATAACCTCAATGAGCTCCCCATGTAAGGAGTTATCAACAATAGCTACAGACCACATGTCAGAGGGAAACAATTAATGAGAATAGTTAACATTTACTGAGCTCCTACTATTTGCTAGGCGCTAAGTATTATCTCATTTAATCCTTACCTCAGGAACAGCAGGTAATATGATGAGGAAAGCATTATAATTATAAAACTGAGCTCAGAGAGATGAAGTAATTTGCTCAAGGCCACACAGTGAATAACCGGTGATACGGTGAAGGTTTTGAACCCAGGCACTTGACACCAGAGCCTCTACTAACCCCTGTACTAGACAGTGATAGGCTCATCCTCCAATCTCACCCCTCACTGATCCATCCTTCTGTGAACCTCCATCACCTACCCTTCTACACAGTCTCTCATTCTCTCTCCTGAGTGTCTGTCCTTCTCTGAGACCATTTTTGTCTCCATTTATTTCTTTTCCTCTTTTTTCAACATTTCTCTTTTCTCCCCCAACAACCTTCTTCCATCTCCCTCCCTCCCTCCCTTTCTCTAAATCAAACTGAATATGGAGTTCAAATAAGTTCTTAAAATGACTCTATTTTATATCACCTGTTTTGAATTTAAAGTGTATTCGCAGTATGAGAGAAGGAGGTACACTTTTATGTAGCTATGTCTCTTCCCCCAGAAAAGAAAATCAAAACTATATAGATTTTTACTTCGACGTGGCCCGTGAATGATCTGTTTCTTGAATCAAGGCTTACTTACATCAAAAGGTTTCACCCTACCCAGAATTACTGCTGTGGGCTGATTTGTGTCCTTCCCAAAATGCCTATGTTGAAGCACTAACCCCCATGTGACTGTAGTGGAGATAGGGCCTTTAAGGGGGTGACTGAGGTTAAAGGAGGTCAAAAGGGTGGAGCCCTGATCTCACAGAACGGGTGTCTTTATAAATGAAGAAGATATACCAGATATCTCTCTCCTTCCACCATGTGAGGACACAGGGAGAAGGTAGCTGTATGTAAGCCAGGAAGAGAGCTCGCACCAGGAACTGAATCAGCGGGCACCTTGATCTTGGACTTCCCAGCCTCCAGAACTGTGAGAAGTACATTTCTACTATTTAAGCCACCTAATTTATGCTGTTTGTTATGGCAGCCCAAGCTGACTAATACAATTAGTCTTAAAAGTATGGCTTTTCTTTATGTGAAAATTTCATACTTTAAAATGTTAGCAGTATGATTTCAAGATGAGCATTCTCATCATTACTGAACAGTTTTGAACTTACTGAGCCTTGGTCGTTTCCAGGACAAAGAAGCAGCATATTCCTAAAATGCTTATATTTAAAACACGCATTTTTTTAAAATCACATCCAAGATTTACCTGGCCAGTTAGGACAGAAAACTATTTTTCTGAAAAGCTAACAGATTTTGACAGATGTAACCTAGATCCTTCCTATGAAAAACAAGAACAAGAAGAGAGAGGCCCCTAGATTTATTTACATGTGGGTTTGAAATTTGGTGACATTTTTTTCTGAGTTATTTTATTCTATATCCAATAGATGACCCTGTTACCGATTCAATCCACATCTGGTAGAAGAAAAATAAACCACTCATCTAGCTATCAGGTCCAGAAACTGGGAACAACCTAACATAAGGAAAATACTCTTTTTCAAAGTCTCTTTATTTTCCATGCTAACAGCAGTGTGAACGCCACTGATGTGCAGCCACTCACTGGAGCTGTTGAAACATCAAACAGCTTCAGGAAAATACCAGTTATTTTAATTATTTCTCCACTGGGAATCTGTGGCTTCATTGAAAAAGGTATATGAGCTGTTAGATGGCCAAATGGCAAAGTAAAAAGAATACAGAGACCACTGCCACCAACATCCCCTTCTAAGTTTCATGAAACTTCAACAAAATGTGGTTTGATGGCCTGTTGGATGACCTCTGAGAAGTGGAGAGTTACACTGAATCCATACTTCTTCTTCCTGTGAGATAAGCTGAGAAATTTGAGAGGAGTAGTCCTTGTATCCGGGCCCAACTCAGACACGCTTTTTCTGATTCAGCCATAGCTCTGCTTGGAAACCTGTACGTCATGGCCTTGGCGGGCCCCCAAGCTTCCTCCTAAGCAGTCTGCTATTTTTCCTCTAGCTTACCCAAAATAGATGGGCAGAGATTTAGTACAGTTGGTATGCTGGTGTTTATAGGCCAAAGTGTTGTCAAGTTTCTTTCTGTGGGCAAGCAGAGGTTCTTGCAAACAGACAAGAACAAAAGGAAAGGTGGTTCTGGCCTTCTAGTTTTGTTTCCTGGAAGAGTTAGAGATCCACTTTCCTTCCTCCAAACAACCCCAGTATCAGGAGACCTTTACCATGTTTAAGCTCCATCTCCATCTTCTTTCATTCTCTGAAAAATCCTTTTTCCTATTCTGAAGCCCAACTGCTTGGAATTACAGCATATCATTAGTCATATATTTAAACATATCTATTACCTAGGATCCTGCACAGGCAAGACAGGTATATAAATCTCCTTCTTTCCTTCTGGAGAATTTTCAGGTATACTATTTCTAGTGTTCTATTTAAAAGGCAAAGTCCACCATTTGTGGGGAGAAATGCAAGTGGTAAAGAAAACAGATCCCACCCTGAGGAGAAAAGAAGAAACAGATTTGCTAACTTATAACTATTTTCTAGAAGCCCTGTTTCTTGCCCCATACAATATTTGAACCTTTATTTTCCCCTTTTATAGAAATGGGGACCCCCCCCCCCAGCCTTCCCTTCAATTTCCTCTTTTCTACTCAGTATAGCCCAATAAAATAGGAAGATGGTCCAGGTCTACCTTATCTGTTATATTCTCCCCTGTAAGTTGCTACTCCCTTTGAAATTCCCCAATCACACCATTGCTGTTCCATCAGGCCATGCTGCAGGATAAGATACAAATTGGTGATTTGATCCAGGTTTTACTCTTTGAGCACTCAATTATATAAAGCATAGGTCTCTGACGTGGAGAAAAAAAGGCGAGAACAAAATTACAGATTATACTCAGGAAGTCTTCCCACTTAGAATCACTGACCTATTCCTGCAGCCACAAGAGGAAGCACTCATGGCTCTCAGCTGCTATTTCTCTTAGCTAGGACAGGACTGTGACACTTCCATGCCCTAAGAACTCTACAGATCCCCTACTCCTAACCCAAAAGCATTATTAGAAACAAAACCAATACCAAACCATGAATGATTATTTTATAGTTTTTGAAATTAGACCAAATTCATATTTATGCAAAAATGAAATTAAGTTCTATCTAGATCTACTAATGTGTATATGCACCTTTCTGCATTTGCTTTGCTGGGCTCTTAACCACTGTGGTTTTGAGCATCAGTGAGTGACCTAGCCCTGCCTGAGGCTCCTGGATTGGGTGCTTGTCCTCTGACTTTACATCTATATGAAATGACTGACCCAACCTAATATGGCTCATCCCTGTGGAGAATGTCTCAGGGAAATTCTGAGAAAAAACATCACAGAGGATCAAATACCAATGTTTCGTCCAGCTGCCAATGTGGTAGCTCCCTAATAATGGGATGAAGGTATCAGGAACAATAGGTGTTTACACTTATTTTAAGAAAACCAGTCCTAATTCTATCAAACACTTAGAGAGGAGCTAACACCTATTCCTTCTCAAACTCTTCCAGAATATAGCAGAGGGAGGAACACTCCCAAACTCATTCTACGAGGCCACCATCACCCTATTATTCAACCATGACCACTATTATTCTACATAGTTTTGTAACTTTTAGCCACAGCAATCAGAGAAGAAAAAGAAATAAAAGGAATCCAAATCAGAAAAGAAGTAAAGCTGTCACTGTTTGCAGATGACATGATACTATACATAGAGAATCCTAAAGATGCTATCAGAAAACTACTAGAGCAAATCAATGAATGTCGTAAAGTAGCAGGATACAAAATTAATGCACAGAAATCTCTTGCATTCCTATACACTAATGATGAAAAATCTGAAAGTGAAATTAAGAAAACACTCCCATATATCACTGCAACATAAAGAACAAAATATCTAGGAATACACCTACCTAAGGAGACAAAAGACCTGTATGCAGAAAATTATAAGACACTGATGAAATTAAGAAATTAAAGATTAAGAAGATTAATTAAAGATTAATTAAAGATGATACAAACATATGGAGAGATATACCATGTTCTTGGATTGGAAGAATCAACATTGTGAAAATGGCTCAACTACCCAAAGCAATCTACAGATTCAATGCAATCCCTGTCAAACTACCACTGGCATTTTTTCACAGAAATAGAACAAAAAGTTTCACATTTTGTATGGAAACACAAAAGACCCCGAATAGACAAAGCATTCTTGAGAAAGAAAAACGGACCTGGAGAAATCAGGCTCCCAGACTTCAGACTATACTACAAAGCTACAGTAATCAAGACAGTATGGTACTGACACAGAAACAGAAATATAGATCAACGGAACAGGATAGAAAGCCCAGAGATAAACCCATGCACATATGGTGACCTAATCTTTGATAAAGGAGGCAAGAATATACAGTGGAGAAAAGACAGCCTCTTCAATAAGTGGTGCTGGGAAAACTGGACAGCTACATGTAAAAGAATGAAATTAGAACACTCCCTAACACCATACACAAAAATAAACTCAAAATGGATTAAAGACCTAAATGTAAGACCAGACACCATCAAACTCTTAGAGGAGAACACACGCAGAACACTCTATGACATAAATCACAGCAAGATCCTTTTTGACCCACCTCCTAGAGAAATGGAAATAAAAACAAAAATAAACAGATGGGGCCTAATGAAACTTAAAAGCTTTTGCACAGCAAAGGAAACCATAAACAAGATGAAAAGACAACCCTCAGAATGGGAGAAAATATTTGCAGATGAAGTAACTAACAAAGGATTAATCTCCAAAATTTACAAGCAGCTCATGCAGCTCAATATCAAAACAACAAACAACCCAATCCCAAAATGGGCAGAAGACCTAAATAGACATTTCTCCAAAGAAGATATACAGATTGCCAACAGACACATGAAAGAATGCTCAACATTAATCATTAATCATTAGAGAAATGCAAATCGAAACTACAATGAGATATCATCTCACACCGGTCAGAATGGCCATGATCAAAAAATCTACAAACAATAAATGCTGGAGAGGGTGCGGAGAAAAGGGAACCCCCTTGCATTGTTGGTGGGAATGCAAATTGATACAGCCACTATGGAGAACAGTATGGAGGTTCCTTAAAAAGCTAAAAATAGAACTACCACAGGACCCAGCAATCCCACTACTGGGCATATACCCTGAGAAAACCATAATTCAAAAAGAGTCATGTACCAAAACGTTCAGTGCAGCTCTATTTACAATATCCAGGACATGGAAGCAACCTAAGTGTCCATCGACAGGTGAATGGATAAAGATGATGTGGCACATATATACAATGGAATATTACTCAGCCATAAAAAGGAAGTATATGTGTATATATGCAGTGTGTGTGTGTGTGTGTGTGTATCCCTTTAAGACTACTACTTTCCAGGTCTCTACTTCGGCACTCTAACCTCCTCTGTGTTTTCCTTAACTTTTAGATTTTAGGTATTAGTTTGCGTTTCAGATATTCTATTTACTGTTTTGTGGAGGGGATACCTGAAACTCTGTGCTTCCATCTTTAAGAAAACTGACTAATCCACAGCAGTTCTGGAATGATCAACAGCATCATTACTGTAACCATTTAGAAGTATTAGCTTCAAGAGACAAAAGAGTTACACAATACCATTTATTGGTTTGCGTGTGACTTCCTGTCTATTCTAAAAGAGCACTAATTCCTATTCATTAAATCTTTTTCATATGTATTGAGATTTTCCTTTATAGTACAATTCAATTTTAATCATCTGACCAGAAAATATGGCTTGTCAAAGGCAGAACTTGCCTCCTGGTGCATTGAGAACACTTGTTCTATATAAATCATTACTTACAGTTGGCCCTCAATATCCAAGGGGGATTGGTTCCAGGAACCCCCTTACCAAATTCCAGGGATACTCAATGGCATAGTATTTGCATATAACCTATGCACATCCTCCCATATACTTTAAGTTATGTCTAAAATACTTATAATGCCTAACACAATGTAAATACTATGTAAATAGTTGCCAGTGCACAGCAAATTCAAATTTTGCTTTTTGGAACTTTCTGAATCTTTTTCAAATATTTTTGATCCGTGGTTGGTTGATTCTGCAGATGCAGAAGTCGAGGATATGGAGGGCTGACTATGTATCTCAGAAATTACATTAGCAACTAACATTTTATCTTAATTAATCAGCTAACATTTACATAATGACAGCTCTGTGGACATCCCAAACCCTCCATGCAGTTTTCATACAAAGATACCAACTAATCCAGGAGGATTCCTCCAAGTGGAGCTTGACAGAAATTATACCTTAGATTAACCTAAAAGAAAATATCAAGTCCCCACCAAGAGTAGACTTCTGGGAGGAGTGAAATATAGGATGAAAAATAGCTTCTCAATAGCTTCTCTACTGTTTACATTGTACCTCTAACATTTTATCTAAGATGAAATTCTAAATTGGCATCCATGCTTTTATTCAGATGTATAAAAATGTCTCTAGTGCCCAGCATGGTGCCTGACACACAAAGATGCTCAGCAAAGATTTGCTGGAAAAAAAATGAGTAGACAAACACTCAAATGCCAAATATTAATCATTTTTGGACTATCCTCCATTTTATATTACCCAAACATCGGCTTTCTTCCATTAGAGGTATCATCAGCAGTTGGCAATAGTTTAATTGTATTTTAGGACATATACAAAAACATAAAATCTATGTTCATAAAACATGAGCCAAAAAACATCTAACTGCCTCAGTATGGCCATTCTCAACTGCCCTCCACTTCCTTCTTAAGGACCACTTAAATGTTCCCTTATTGCCAACTCCAGATATGTCTTAAATAAGTAATAAGATAATTAGCCCTGAAGCACACACACTCAACAGGCCAAATATTAAAATAATACAAGACCTTAGGAAAAAAATACATTATAAAAACAAATCATGAAAACCCAGTAGAGAGTGAAATAAACTGGCTGCAGGGCAGGACTGAATCAGACAAGTATGTACTGCAGTCTCCATGATTCTACTTCAGCAAGAAAATTTCTGGACAGACCAGGGATTGTCAGAGAGATCTGGGAATCTGAGACCTAGCTGAAATGTAAAACTAAGTCGCTATGTGAGCCTGAGCATGTGATAGACTCCAGTCTGAGTTTTTGTTGTTTCGTTTTCTTGCACACTCTAGACACTAATATTTAACCCAACTTTCCTCATCTGTAAAAATGATCATCTCAAAAGTCCTTTCAAGAACTAGTATGCATGGCTTCTGAGATTTTAGGTTTCACTTCACGGAATTAGAGACTAACTACAATTAGAAGGGGAAAAAAATATTAGGAAACTTCTGCTCTCTGAAATTTATCATCAGTCTTCTCAAAATACTAGATCCATTCCAGAATCAAAATGAAAGCTTCCCATTTTCTCTAATGTTTAAGTGCCTTATGTCCACAATATGTTATTGTGCACTGAAAATTAGAGTATTTTGAATTTTAAGATATCACATGGGCTTGTTTTCATATTTTTACTTGAGGTGGATCCTTGAATGAGAACCAGTGTTGGAAGCCTTGCCATAGTCCAGCAATTAAAAAGATAAGTCAGGCTAGATTTTGACCCTAACCTCAGTTCTCATACATCTTAGGGACCTGTCTAGACCAGCACCCCTAAAGCAATTCAAACTGAGACCTCTGAGTAGTCCAAATGACTCAGCTGAACAAGAGACTAAGACCGATCACCACCTAGAACCACTGTAGATTTCTTGTCCACCTCCTCTGTGCCTGGTACACTACCATAGACAATGAGAATTCAGAGGTGAACATGACATAACTCTCCTGTTAGAGTTCATAGTCTAACAGTTCATATGAAGAAGTAAATAGAGAAATACAGTGAGCTGAGTGCTAGGTAGAGATAAGGACAGGATGTACAATAGTACATACGAGAGGCATCTAACAGTCTACAGGGCAAGAAGAGGCAACATCTAACATGAGATCTGAAGGACAACTCAAGTAAGGTAAAGTGATAAGACCCTGGAGGAAGAGTGACCCATCTGGTAGAACAGGAAGGAAGTCCAATGTTGGCTATCATTGTTGTAGCAACAGACAATGGAGCAGTATTTCTCTACCTGGGTGTGCTCTTCCACCCAACTGCAGAGTCCCACCTAGGGAAACTGTTAAATATGCAGATTTTTAGACTCCACCTTAGCCTGACTAAATCAAAATTTCTTGTGGGTATACCCCAGAGTTCTGAATTATAAAAGTTCATCAAGTGATTTTGATGAAAGTTGAGGTTTGAGAACCACTGCAATAGCAAGCAGCCATTTCATGCTGGTGGTTGCCAATGTTTAGGAGCTGACGATGATCACAGGTCTGCACAGGAAGATGATCAGCAACAGAGAACCTTGAATGGTTTCCCAGTCATCAGGTTGGAGTACTGGAACAGATTCAAGTTACACAAGGAAAGGAACTGCAGTCCCGGACAAATTATCAAGCCAGGATTCCACCACAGAAGAAAATGTCAGCATTCAGAGACAAGGGCAGACAGAGCAGGACCAAGTCACAAGAACGAGGAAAAAGTTTAAATGATAACTAGACGTTAAGTTTAGAGAAAAACTGGCAGGTATAGTTGACCTCATGCTGAGTGCCAAAATGTTGGGCCAGGTCTGTGTTGAGGATTCAGCTGGACTGTAATGATGAAAAAGAAGGCAGTTTCTGAGACTGATAAAGCAGGCAGGTCCATGTATCCTGGAAATAGATGATAATAGTGTGGTGTGCCAGGTCATGTTATAACTTACTATTCTAATAAAATCATCAAATCCCTTTTGCCCTATTATCATTCTCGGTGCTTGTAGATATGGCTCTCAATATTTCAACATTCTTCTCCTTTACAGTTAGATGGAATCTGTTCATATTCCTAACCAGACCTAAATCTTACATTGAGGTGTCCTCCAGCAGGATTAGAGAACCACTTCTTTGATATTTGAGATCAACAGGTATCTGTGATTGTAATTTGGAATCACTGGCCAATGACGGCCTTTCTAGTGCAAAACAAACCATCAAAATCCCTTTATTCAAATCACTTTTCTGACTTAATCTGCGCTTAGAGGGTAATTCATTTCACTTGTTGTTCCTAAATGACTAGCACAGTTTCTGCAGGTCATAGGATCAAAGTAACTATGAGCCATACCGAACAAAAAGCCCCAGCTGTGTCCTGTTATGTCCATGACTCCAATACTGGTGTTCATGCTCTTGGCATATCAGCCTGGCTGACTTTCAACCACTTCCAATACTCATGTTGGTTCTAATAAAAAAATGTACAACACCCTCTTAAACTACATTTTTTACAAGAAAACAACGTATAATATATGGTATAGGCTCTGGAATCAAAAACACCTGATTTAATCTCACCTTGCATTGATTAACTTGTGTGAACTTAGGGAAATTATTTATCTCCAAGAACCTTACCTGTACAATGAGGATATTTATAATTCCTAAATCTCTAGTTCATCAAAGTGCTTTAGAGATTAAGAAAACTGTTTGTAAAGCATTTATAAGAGCATATGGTAAGTTTATTGTTATCCTTCTTGCTGCTACTGTTATTCGGGCCACTCCAGCCTAGAGGTACTGTGAAGGCACATCCATAGGAATCACCTGTTTTACTGGGATCTGTCTCCCCTTGAGAACGAAAAGTGCCCCACAGGTTTCTTCTTGGAGCCTGCAAGGAAATGTTGCCTGTCCTGATGATCAAGTGCAGAGTCTACTACAGTATATCATCCATCATGTTCTTCCTAACCTGCCCAATGACGTGAGTGACATCCCAGGTCTATGGCTTGAGAAGACCACTGTCACTGCTGCTGCTAAGAGTGTTTGTGTCTGAGCCTAAGATGTTGCCTTCTGACATTCTCAAAACTCCAGCCCCAATGATGTCACACTCCATCACCAGAAGCAGGGTGACTGAATACTAACCATGCACAGTTTCCGTGAGAACAATTTTTTCAGCTAGTGTGCGTAGCCCACCCTCCATACATTTCAACTATGGCTCCATGCACTAAGCCAAGGTAACTATTTTTGAAAGAAGCCCCAGGCTATCCTTCATCTCCACCCCCTTCCAAGCTCCTTTTATCAACTCTCCCCAAATCAACCTGCCAATAAACCCTTATAACAGTGATTACTGGAAGATAGTATAGTTCAGTCATTAAAAGTAAGGGATCTGAGTCAGAAGATGTGGGTTTAAGGGGAAAGTGACAGCCCCTCTGTCCCTCAGTTTTGTTTGGTTTTGTTTTTCAGCAATAAAATTGATATAATAATAGAACCTAATTCACACAGAAGTTTTGAGGGCCTAAATGAGATGAAGTATATGAAAGATAGCACAGTGCCCAGCACATAGCATTGGCTTGGTAAATGGTGGGAATGACATCAGCTGTCACTCCATTTTGAGCAGCCACATGTTACGGACTGAACGTTTGTGACTCTCCAAAATTAACATTTTGAAATCTAATTCCCAATGTCATAGTATTTGGAGGGGGGGTCTTTTGGAGACAATTAGGTCATGAAGGTGGAACCCTCTCGAATGTGATTTGTGCCTTTATAAGAAGGGGCCAGAGTGCTACTTTGTGATCTTTCCACTGTGTGAGGATACAAGCCAACAGTCTATAACCTGAGGGCTCTTGCTAGGACCCAACAATGCTGACATCCGATCTAGAACGTCCTAGTCTCCAAAACTATGAGAAATAAATGTTTATAGTTTAAGCCACCCAGTCCATGGTAGTTAGAGCAGCTCAAACTGACTGAGACACTACAGTTTAAGACAAAACTAAGACTTCTTCTATGACCTAACAGAATCACAATTTTTTCTATTCCTATAGGGTTTTTTTTGTTTGTTTTGTTTTTTCCTTTTAATGGTTACCATGGGCTCAGTAGCTGTTGGGATAAAAACCTTTTAAGTATGAGAAAATGATATGGAACTTTGTTTTTCAAAGCCAATAACCAACTATATCCTATGTAAGTTTAATATATCAGATTTACAAAAGATGCATTCATTTTGTATAAGCTTGCCACCCAAGCAGATTAGCTGAAGACTATGACACATTGATTTAATTAGTTTTAGAACCATTGTTCCCCAGAATTATTCTCTTGTTGAAAAAATGAACCACAAAATGTGTTTACATAAATACATATTAAAGCAGGTTAACCCACTGTAATAACATTTGTGTAACATCTAAAACTATAAAATGTCATTTCACTTTTGTAACTTAATTTAATCCTCACAACAAACATGTAAGCCAAGTACAGCAGATACTGTTTCTATCTTATGGATAAGGAAACTGAAGCTCAAAGAGGGTAGGTAAATTGGACATGTCACACAGCTGGCAACGATGAAGTCAGCACTTGAATCTGAGACTTTCCAAATAAGACTTTCCAAGTAAGACTTTCCAATGCTTATTTACTGTAATACCATTGGTTAAACTTGTTTGCTTTGATTGATTTTGATATATATGCATTTTGGTATGCCAATCCATTACCTTCCATTCTGCCCAATTCACTTACTGAACATTTAAAAAGAATCCATTCCACCCTGTGTCACAATATGATGCCAAGAATCATCAGAATTCCTTATCCTTCTCTGACCTCTCTTTTGAGTTTCCCATCTAGGAAAGATTCTGGGCAAACAGAACCCGGAAAGCAATTTAGGAAAGAGTCAAAAAACATGAATTACCTTCACTGGGTTTTCTGAGGCTGAGGGACCTGTGAGAAAACACAAAATTGAGGATGAGAAATAAGACAGAACTTCACAACTTGTTTTCTTCCTTCTTCCAAACTTTACTAGGCCAGTGGTTCTCAACTTCAGTTGCAACTTAGAAATAACCAAGGAGCTTTCCAAAACTCCCAAAGCCTGAGCCACACCCAGACTACTTAAGTCAGAATATCTGAGGAGGGGCCAGGATACCAGTAGTTTATAAAAGCTAACAGGTGCTTCCAATGTGCAGTCAGGGTTTGAGAACCAGAGAGCTGGGCTAAATGCCACATCTCAATGGAAATGATAAATTGGGGAACTAGAGTGGCTCTTAGAATAAGCACCCACCGCTGCTATGAAGAAGGGCAGAGACCTTCTAATAATGAAAGAATGGTGCTGTGCCTGGTCCAGTGACAAAACTGGAATCTGGGTCAAGAGACAGCCAGATCCAGACTCCTCATATCAGCCCTGGCAGCAAGTGCTGTAATAATACAGGAAACCTTTTCTTCACCTAGGTTAAGCTCTCCATTTCCATATGTTGCCTGAGTTTTTTCTAGACATTAAGGATTACTCTTCTTCCAATTTTCATTGTGCCTTCTGTGACTGTGCTGTTAATGTTGTTAAAGCTTTGCTTATTAGGGTGATTGGTTCATTACCAAAAAAAAAAAAGAGGAAATCATTCAAAATTTATCCTTCAGAAAAGAATATGGAAACGTAAAACATTACAATTTTATCCCTGTTTTTTATATATCCTTTTTTTAACTCTCTGAAATCTCTTTTAGACCAGATTATTTTGTGAGTTAGAATCAAACATCAGTCTTAAATACAGATATTGAATGTTAAAGAAATAAATATAATAAGAAAAATAACTTTCATGTTTGTTTTAGCAGTATATTTAAAACTCCTATTCTCTCATTGTTTTAACTGCTGATATTTACAATAGAATTGAGGCCACAGCATTTATTGACCTTTCTTTGATCTTAAAATAAGTCACCCATTGTTTTTTTTTTTTTTTTTTTTTTTTTTTGCGGTATGCGGGCCTCTCACTGTTGTGGCCTCTCCCGTTGCGGAGCACAGGCTCCGGACGCGCAGGCTCAGTGGCCATGGCTCACAAGCCCAGCCGCTCCGCGGCACGTGGGATCTTCCCGGACCAGGGCACGAACCCGTGTCCCCTGCATCGGCAGGCGGACTCTCAACCACTGTGCCACCAGGGAAGCCCCACCCATTGCTTTTTGCACCAAAATTCATATATGAGAAAAATCCTAACTTTGCCCTTAATTTATGACTAAAAATATTTTTAACGTAAAATCATTCTTTATGTATTTATAGTATACTTCAGAAGATGTAGTCTTTTTGCCACTATTCTGAACTTGTCCCATCTGCCCTGATAAAAATACAAGTTATAGATTTAAGAATCTCCATAGGAATTCTTTAACTTTGTATCAACAGACAAAGAAATCATTCTTGAAATACATCTGATGACATGATAGACTGGTAAAGTCAAATCTCTCCAGAAGCAAAAATTAACTATGATTACTTGATGTAAGACATCACTCAAACCAATCAAATGTTATTTTGGGAAATCATAAATTTATATCCAGCGTCAGTTTGTCACTCATTAAATTCTTATAAGAATGATTAGGAAATTATCTTAATAAGTAAACGTTAGTCTTAACCTCTTCTTAGTTTGATGGCTTAAAAATATAAGTTTATATCAATCCATTGAGTCTTGCTAAAAGTCTCTTGCTGCTTGGAGAGTTATTTATCCTAGTATTAATAAACTTTATCCAGGACTGACAAAGAAATTCCTGCATTGCTCCATTCTGCAACAAATTTACCTATCCCATGCTAGCAAAGCCTTGAAAATATGATTTGACAATATTAATAAATATTTACTGGATACCTACTATGTTCCAGGCACTGTGTGTGTGGTGCTTGGAATATATGAAAATCTCATTATCTAAAAGTGTTCCCATACACAAAAACTCCAGGAGCAGATTGCAGTCTTGCCAAGGTGTGGTTTCAGTGACTGACATGGATCACCACCTCCAGCAGTCAACAATGACAGAAGGCAAAGCTGCTTAAAAGGGAGTTACTGATCCTGCAGCTGTATTTTGCTTGTCGCTCTTTGAAAGATGCTTATTTGAAGATCTTGATTATGTGGAAGAGAGGAACAGAAGTTTTAGAGCCACAAGTAAATCACCTTCTTGGTAACTCAGAGAGATCACAGAGGAGGGAAATGTAGTAGGAAAAAAAATACAGAAAAGATTCTATGACCTTGATGACAAAGGAGTCAATTTCTTCTCCAATAAACTTGTTTTTTTAAAAGTACTACAGCAAGAATAGAACCAGAGTGTCCTTTCATTGCCCAAAGGGAGAAAAGATCTAATCAAGGGAGACTTTCCCTTGTTAAGATATCTAATCAAGGGAGACTCTCCCTTGTTAAGGTATCACAATGATTAGTTCTGGTAACATCTACTTTTCAATGAAAAGTATGCACTCCTTTGATTTGCTTCTAAATTACTCCCAAAATAACTATCTACATTTCTCACTTCCATCCTTATTGAACCTAAGGCAGAAAAAAAAAAATTTCTGACATATCAATGATCACTTATCAATTCCCAGAAATTACAACAGCAAACTTTCTCAGATTGACTCTTAGGCTCTGTTCATCAGAATTACAGAATGTCTGAATGAGATTAGGGGTTTTATATCTGCAGTGATTTCCTTATTTTCCATAAAAAATCCTGTAAAAATGGTGATATAATTCAAGTTTCATCCTGTTTATTATGTTTTAAACGTCTCCTACATGAAGGCAGTGAACAGGTGTGATCAATGAAAATGTCTAAAAATAGGACCATGGCTACCATCTCTTAATTTAGCTTAACCCACCTAAATTACAGTAAAACCTAATTTATTTGAACTTCATTAATTTTAAATGTGACAAATCTATATGGCACTTGGCTGAAGTTAATCTGTGAAATTAGATGTAGAATAGAATACCAGTTTACCACTTCTAGGAGAATTGGTTAAACTCTCTAAGCCTCTATTTACTTACCTGGAAAATGGGAATAGTCGCTCATCTATTTTTACTTTCTCTTGTCATCCATACTGTTAATACTCTATTCAATCCTCAAACATCTTCTGCATAAAAATAATACAAAAGCCTTCTAACTGAGACTTTGGCTTCCATTCTTGCCCACCCCACCCCCGAAAATTATAGGTCATTATTTACACAGAAGCCATAGTGATTTTTAAAGTCTAAGTCAGAGGGCTTAGACCTGGAACATCCCCCACCCCCCAGGTTGCACAGCCAGCCATGCCAGGACTCCGTCCCACCCACCAATGGATCAGCAGCCACTGTGACAGGCAGGGCCTGGAAGCCAATAGGGCCAGGAGCCAGCCCTACCTACCAGCGTGCCCATAGCAGTTAGCCCTACTACAAGAGAAGTGCCCCTGCAGTTCACATGAGGGTACCCCTAGAGCATAAAGCTCTAGTGACCAGAAGGGTTGTGCTTCTGAGCCCCATAGAATGTCTCCTACATAAAGCCACCTCTCCAAGATCAGGAATTGTAACTGACCTACCTAATACATAGAAATAAACACAGAGATTCAGGCACAAATGAGGAGACAGAGAAGAATGTTCCAGATGATTGAACAAGACCAAATCTCAGAAGAACAACTAAACAAAGTAGAGATAATCAATCTACCTAATAAAGAGTTCAAGGTAATGATCACAAAGATGTTCAATGAACTTAGAAGAATGGATCAACACGTGAGGAGTTTAACAAAGAGTTTAAAAATATAAAAAAGAACCAAACAGAGCTAAAGAATATGATAACTGAAATAAAAAAATACACAAAAAGAATTAACAGTAGATTAGATGATGCAGAGGAATGGAAAAGTGAACTGGAAGCCAGAGTAGGAGAAGTCACTCAAACTAAACAGAAAAAAAATTTTTAAATGAAGTCACTTTAGCAGACCTCTGAGAAAACATCAAGTGTATTAGCATTTGCATTATAAGGGTCCCAAAAGGAGAAGAGAGAAAGCAGCATAAAACTTATTATAAGAAATAATAGCTGAAAACATCCCTAACCTAAGAAAGGAAACAGACATCCAGGTCCAGGAAACACAAAGATTCCAAAACAATATGAACCCAAAGAGAGCTATACCAAGACACATTACAACTAAAAAGGCAAAAATTAAAGATAAAGAGAGAAGCCTAAAAGCAGCAAGAGAAAATCAACTAGTTATGAACAGGGGGACTCCCATAAGTCTATCAGCTAACTTTTCAGCAGAAACTTTGAAGACCAGAGGGAATGGAATTATATAGTCAAAGCGATGAAAGAAAAAAACCTACAACCAAGAATATTCTACCCAGCAAGGCTATCATTCAGATTTGGAGGAGAAATAAAGAGTTTTACTCTAAAGCAAAAGCTAAAAGAGTTCAGTAGTGCTAAACCAGCTTTACAAGAAATGCTAAAGGGACTTCTCTAAATTGAAAAGAAAAGAAAACAACTAGAGATATGAAAATTACGAAAGGAAAAATCTCACTGGTAAAGGCAAGCATAGAGTAAAGGAAGTAGGTCAACCACTTATAGAGGGAAGTTTACAGTGATACAACCCTGCCTCAGAAAACAGAAAAATAACAAATAAATGACCTAACCTTATACGTAAAGGAACTAGAAAAAAGAAGAACAAACAAAACCCGAAGTTAGTAGAAGGAGATAATAAATATCAGAGCAGAAATAAATGAAAGAAAAACTTTTAAAAAAATAGGAAAGATCAATTAATCTAAGAGCTGGTTCTTTGAAAAAATAAACAAAATTGAGAAACCTCTATCCAGATTCACCAAGAAAAGAGAGGACCCAAATGAAGAGAAGTTACAATTGACATCACAGAAATACAAAAGATCATAGGAGACTACTGCAAACAATTATATAGCCTAGAAGAAATCTCCCAAGACTGAATAAGGAAGAAATAGAATATAAGAACAGACAAATTACCAGTAATAAAACTGAATCAGGAATCAAAAACAAAAAACAAAAAAAACCCAACAAACAAAAGTCCAGGACAGATGACCTACAGGTGAATTCTACCAAACATTTAAAGAAAAGTTAATACCTATCCTTCTCAAACTATTAAAAAAAAGAAAAGAAAAGGAAGGAATACCTCCAAACTCATTCTATGAGACCAGCATCGCTCTGATACCAAAACCAGACAAAGGCACCACAAAAAAGGGGAAAAAACTTTAAAGGCCAATATAACTGATGAACACAGATGCAAAAATCCGCAACAAAATATCAGCAAATCTAATTCAACAGTACTTTAAAATGATCATACACCAAGATCAAAAGGATTAATCCCAGGGATACAAGGGTGGTTCAATATCCATAAATCAATCAATGTGATACACCACATTAACAAACAAAATCTTACGAAGAAAAAAAATCATATGATCATCTCAACAGATGCAGAAAAATCTTTTGACAAAATTCAACATCCTTTTATGATAAAAAAACTCTCAATAAAATGGGTATAGAGGGAGCATATCTCAACATAATAAACGCCATATATGATAAGCCCACAGCTAATATCATACTCAATGGTGAAAAGCTGAAAGAATTTCCTCTAAGATCAGGAACAAGACACAGATGCCCACTTTCACCACTTTTTCCAACATAGTGTTGAAAATCCTAGCCACAGCAATCATACAGGAAAAATAAAAGGAATCCAAATTGGAAAGGAAGAAGTAAAACTGTCACTGATTACAGATTACATGATACTATGTACAGCAAATCCAAAAGATGCCATCAAAAAACTATTAACACTAATAAATTCCATAAAGCTGCAGGATACAAAATTAATATACAGAAATCTGCTGTGTTTCTATACACTGACAACAAACTATCAGAAAGAGAAATTAAGAAACCAATCCCGTTTACAAATGCATTAAAAAGTATAAAATACATAGAAATAAATCTAACCAGGGAGGTAAAAGATTTGTACTTGGGTAACTATAACACACTGGAGAAAGAAATTGAAGATGACACAAATAAATGGAAAGATACATCATGCTCATGGATTGGAAGAATAATGATTGTTAAAATGATCATACTACTCAAGGTAATCTACAGATTCAATGCAGTCCTTATCACAGTATCAATGGCATTTTTCACAGTACTAGAACAAATAATGCTAAAATTTGTATGAAAACACAAAAGACCCCAAAGAGCTAAAACAATCTTGAGAAAGAAGAATAAAGGTGGAGGTATCACAGCCTTGATTTCAAACTATACTACAAAGCTACCGAAATCAAAACAGTATGGTACTGGCACAAAAACAGAAACATAGATCAATAGAAAAGAATAGAGAGCCTAAAACTAAACCCACACTTATATGATTAATTAGTGTATGACAAAGGAGGGAAATGGGGAAAAGAGAGCCTCTCTAAACTTTAGTGCTGGGAAAACTAGACAGCTAAACGCAAAAGAATTGAACTACTGTCTCATACCATATACAAAAATAAACTCGAACTGGGTTAAAGATCTAAATGTAAGACCTGAAACATAAAACTCCTGGAAGAAAACACGGGCAACATTCTCTTAGATATTCACCTTAGCAATATTTTTTTCAATCTGTCTCCTCAGGCAAGGGAAACAAAATCAAAAATAAACAAATGGGACTACATCAATTTAAAAAGCTTTTGCGGGCTTCCCTGGTGGCGCAGTGGTTGGAAGTCCGCCTGCCAATGCAGGGGACACGGGTTCGTGCCCCAGTCCGGGGAGATCCCACATGCCACGGAGCGGCTGGGCCCGTGAGCCATGGCCGCTGAGCCTGCGCGTCCAGAGCCTGTACTCCACAACGGGAGAGGCCACAACAGTGAGAGGCCCGTGTACCAAAAAATAAATAAATAAATAAAGCTTTTGCACAGCAAAGGAAACTACTAACAAACAAAAAGGCAACCTACTGAATGGGAGAAGATATTTACAAATGATATATTCAATAAGGGGTTCATATGCAAAATATTAAAAAAACTCATACACCTAAACACCAACACCCAAAACAACTCAATCCAAAAAATGAGAAGAGGACCTGAATAGACGTTTTTCCAGAGACATACAGATAGCTAACATACATGTGAAGAGATGCTCAACATCACTAATCATCAGGGAAATGTAAATCAAACCACAATGAGATATCACATGCCTCATGGCCGAAAAAACAGAACATAAAACAGAAGCAATATTGTAACAAATTCAATAAAGACTTTAAAAATGATCCACATCAAAAAACAAACAAAGAAATCTTTAAAATAAGTAGAGAAATAAAAAGTCTATAAATAACAAATGCTGGAGAAGGTGCGGAGAAAAGGGAACCCTCCTATACTGTTGATGGGAATGTAAATTTGTACGGCCACTATAGAAAACAGTATAGAGGTTCCTCAAAAAACTAAATATAGAGTTGCCATATGATCCAGCAATTCCACTCCTGGGCATATATCTGGACAAAACTGTAACTCAAAAAGATACTACACCCCAATGTTCATAGCAGCATTATTTACAATAGCCAAGAGACAGAAGCAACCTAAATGTCCATCGATAGATAAATGGACAAAGAAGATGTGGTACATAGATACAGTGGAATACTATACTACTCATCCATAAAAAAAGAATAAAATAATGCCATTTGCAGCAACATGGATGGACCTAGAAATTATCATACTAAGTGAAGTAAGTCAGAAAGAGAAAGACAAATACCATATATATCACTTATCTTGTGATCCAAAATATGACACAAATGAACCTATCTATGAAACAGACTCACAGACATAGAGAACAGACTTGCCGTTGCCAAGGGCAAGGAGGGATAGGGGAGGGATGGATTAGGAGTTTGAGATTAGCAGACGCAAACTATTATATACAGAATGGATAAACAACAAGGTCCTACTGTAGAGCACAAGGAACTATATTCAAATATCCTGTAATAAGCCATGATGGAAAAGGATATGTATATACATAACTATATAACTATATATTTATAACTAAACCACTTTGCTATATACCAGAAACTAACAAAACATTGTAAATCAGCTATACTTCATTAAAAAAAAATTTTAATAGCAAAAAAAAGAGAGGTACAAACCCCATTTATACAAAAATAAGCCATGAGGATGTCACAGAGCATAAGGAATACAGTCAATAATAGTATAATAACTTTGTACGGGGACAGACTGTTACTAGATTTATTGTGACGGTCATTTTATAATGTATGCAAATGCCAAATCATTATGTATGCAGTACACATTAAACTATCATAATACTGTACATCAACTACATTTCAATTAAAAATTTTACCTCAAAAAGTTTAGAGTAAAAAAGAAAAAATCTAAGTCAGAGAATATCACTCTTCTGCTCAAAGCTCTGTAATGACTTCCCACTTAGTTAAATCCAAACTTCTTCCCATGGCTGATACGGCCTACATGAGCTCCCCACCAACACCACTTCTTCTCTAACCTCATCTCTCTGTTTTATTCCTAGATTTACTGAGGTACTATTGGCAAACAGAAATTGCACTATTTAAGATGTACAGTGTGATGTTTTCATATATAAACATATTTTGAAGTGATTACATTTTGAAATGATTAGTGAAGCTAATCAAAATATCCATTACCTCACATAGTTATCTTTTTACTTCTTTTGTGTATGTGATGAGAACACTTAAGATCTACTCTTTCTGCAAGTTTTGAGTATACAGTAATTCATTATTAACTATAGTCACTAAGCTCTACGTTAGGTCTCTAGAATTTATGCATATTATAACTGAAAGTTTGTACCCTTTGACCAACAACTCATTTCCTCTACCCCACCATTTCTAAGAGTTTCACTTTTTTAGATTCCACATATCAGTGAGATCATGAAGTATTTATCTGTGTCTGCCTTATTTCATAGATCAGTGCTCTCCAGGTTCATCCATATTGTCACAAATGGCAGAATTTCCTTCGTCAAGGCTGAATTCATTGTGTGTGTGTTTCTGTATATGTGTGTGTGTGTGTATATATACAACTATATATGTCTGTGTGTGTATATTATATATATATATATAATATATATACTTCAGTTCCATTTGGAAGATCCAAATTAAGATATCTCACCCTTAATAACTATGGTTAATTATACAATAGCTGATACAAAAATTCTACTAATTCAGTGTTAGTTTTATAAATTTAAAAATTATCAAAGCTGGGTGTGGTGATTTTAAAATATAGCCCCAAATTCTTTGACATTTCTCACTTTGGGAGGGAGGGTCTACCTGTCCTCCACTTAAATCTGGGAAAGTTGTGGCTGCTTTAACTAATGGAGTACAACCTTCCCAGGCTAGGTCAGAATATGTCATGCAGCTTCCACCTCATTCTCTGGGGATGTTCACTTTGGGGTAAGCCAAGTATCATGTAAAATGTTGGACCATTCAGAGACTTCATGGTGAAGGGGCCATGTGTAGGTGCTCCAATCAACAGTCCCAGCTAAGCTCCCATCTGATGACCAGCATCAACCGTGAGCCATCTTGGATGTCAGCCTATGGCAGTTCATGAGAAACCACAAGTGAAGACTGTCCAATCAAGCCTTTCCTGAATTTGACCCACAAAACTGAGAGTAAGATTAAAGAGTTGTTTTGCACTTCTAAGTTTGAAATCAATGCATTACAAAGCAATAGAAATTCATATACCAAGACATGTAAAAACTGAGTTCCTTATCACATGCCACTTCACATATTATTCTGACTCTTTTTTTTTTGACTGCATCAGGTCTTTGTTGCTGTGTGCGGGCTTTCTCTAGTTGCGGCGATGGGGGGCCACCCTTCATTGCAGTGCGCAGGTTTCTCATTGCGGTGGCTTCTCTTTTTGCAGAGTATGGGCCCTAGAGCTCACGGGTTTCAGTAGTTGCAGCACATGGGCTCAGTAGTTGTGGCGCACAGGCTGTAGAGCACAGGCTCAGTAGTTGTGGCACACTGGCTTAGCTGCTCCATGGCATGTGGGATCTTCCTTGGACCAGGGATCAAACCCATGTCCCCTGCATTGGCAGGCAGATTCGTAACCACTGCACCACCAGGGAAGTCCCTATTCTGACTCTTCTTTCCACATGGTAAGAAAATGATCCATGTTAAATGTAGTCAAATATAAACATTGGCCTTGATTCATAAGAAGATAGGAAAATATTAAAACTGGAAGGTACTGTTGATTTCAGTCTCCTGAAAATGCCACCCATGAAGGTTGTGGCTTATCAGTAGCGCTTGAGTTAGAGCAGGGGAAGTCCAACTACAGGCCGGCAGACCAAATTCAGCCCAACACCTGTTTGTACAAAATAAAATAAAGATGGCCTAAAGTAGTTATTATCTTGCCCTTTACTAAAAAAACTGCCAACCTCAGAGTCAGAGAATGGCAAAATTGAAACAGGAACATAAGTTCTTTGACTCATATACTAGTACTCTTTTTTCACTATGCTGCCTAGACAAGAATAAAATTTTTCATTAAAATCAGTGTATTTTAATAAGCCTATTTCATGACCCTGTGAGTTTAATTCACATCACTAGTTTTTACATTTTGTAAAGACTCTTTAATTTTTGTTTTTAGGGGTGGATTGGTTTGGTGTTTTTGTTTTGCTTTTAGTTTTGTTTTCAAAAAGAGGAGGGTTAGCCATAGGAAGAAAAATATACATTATATAAAGTTTTCTGTGATACCATCTGTGAAGGAAAAGATAAGAAAATTGATATTTTAGATTAGGGGTTGGCAAACTTTTTCTCCAAGGGCCAGAATATTTTTCACTTTACAAACCATACAGTATGTGTCACAACTACTCAACTCTGCTGTTTAACTTGAAAGCAGCCACAGACAAGGCTTAAATGAATGTGCACGGCTATATCCAATAATACCTTATTTATAAAAACAAGTGGTGGTCCAGAGTTAGCCTGTGATCCTAGTTTGTCAACCCTGTCTCAAATAATTTGGGGACACACACACATGTGCAGGGATGCAATGCTTAGGGTAAGAGTTACAAATTCTACACAGAGAAGAAGGGGAAAGTTAACCGTGAGGTTCATGTAATATTTTCCCTGTGTACTACATGTTTTGCTCACTACACTCTAAAATAATACTTAATATCCAGTTTGAGAATAATAATGAATTAGAGTTGAGTACTACAGAAAGACCTCTTAAGTTAAAATTCAGTCTTTATTATTACAGCTTGAAAGTCTTACCTTTTTACAGCTGATTTATTTCTCCAAGAAATAAAAGGAGGCCATTCTAGATTTCAATAGCCCACTAAAACAGCTACATACCAGCCTTAAAATCCTGAAACAAACACGGTCTTTTTCCCTTGGTGGCCAAACTTTCCTAAACACAGTATTCTCAGACTGTATGAGATTTTTTTTCCCTCCTAGTTTTCAGAACCCCTGAAGTTCTCCCAAAACCAAAAAAAAAAAAAAAAAAAAAAAAAAGCTTATTCTTACCAGTTAGCAGAGGACATAACCACTTTCAAAGGGAGAGAATTTCTAATCCCCTCCACAGGGCTTTACACTATCATAAATTTCCTGGACATGCTGTCACCTACATGAAGGACCAACACTGCCTAAATGCTAACCACTCTGGGGCAAAGTGGGTGGGGTGAAGAAGACAGTGACCCAGTTCCTACTGCACATAGTTGAAGGTGATATTAAAGACTAGACATTTGGAAAAGAAGTATGCTTTATCTCTCAGCTCAAAATAAATGCCTACTTGAACAAAAAATAAATTTTTTTCCAGTGCTAAAAGCAAGCAAGTAGATTTTCTAGAGATTCAAAAAGAAAGAAAATATTTCCTTTGTGCCTAAGCTATACATAAATTCAGAAAGGTTTTTTAGAAGGACTGATTAAGTAAGCAACTAATCAATTAGAAATTCCTAGTGATGTTAATTATATAAATATAATAATGTGTATATATAGTAATAATTATAAAAAGCAAAATACAAAAATACATTATAGTAGTATTACTTTCAACCATTTCAATCTAAAGAATAGGAAATTTTGAAGTGTTTGCTTTGAAAGCTCATAGAATTATCCACATGTGAAAAATCCAAAATTGCTTTAAGTGTAAAAATTATCCTTTTTTCCACCTACAGGTAAGTCAAAATTACTGCACAAATTTTCTTCAAACTTTTTGAAAAGGAATTATCCAGAAAGGAAAATGTCTGAAGCTACACAATAGAAACTTCAGGAACAGAAGGAAACTATCTTCAGTGCCTGCTTCTATAGAGCACAAGCAAAATAAACCACCCCCATGCACGAACCCACACAAACACGCCCACACACACACTAGTGTACATTTATTAATTGATTCAACACAATTTTATTGAGTGCCATGTAAATTAATTTGCATATGAGGTATGTGTATGAACATGTATATATCATGTGGATATAACCCTGTGTGTGAAGGTATCTGTGAAACCAAAGCCAAGGACAAGGCCTAAGGGCAGGGAAGAACCATGCAAGTAAGGTCCTCTGAAGCAGGTTATGTGTACACGAATGCTATAAAGGTTGATGTTAGAGATCATAATGGGAATGTAAATGAGAAAAGAGCATAGACACATATCCTTCTAGAGCATAGGAAATGTCAGTGGTGGGCAAAGATGGAGAGACACATGCTCTTGGGACAGGACATGGAACGAATGGGAGAAAAGATAAGCTATGCTCCATGAGTGATGAAGAGCAATTACTGAAACTGGGAATTCTCTACACCTTTTGAAGTGAAATTAATTATTTTAAAATATTTCTGAAGTTGCATGGAAGACTGCTTAAGTTTGTGGGGTTTTTGACTGCAGTTATCAATGGTGAAAACCACTGTTTTCACTTCTAAAGTAAGAGAAAGTAAGGGCTGACCATTAACTTTTCTCCTTACTCTCTGGCAAACCTGTATTTCAACTATTTTAATATCCATAAAACAAGGTACCAAATTAGTAAACTAGATCTGAGATGCTGCTCATGTGGGAAACAACTCACAGTGACACCAGAGATAAAGAATGCTCTTATACTCACACAGCAATCCTCTAGTAACAAAGGCCATCATGTTTGAGTTAGCAGGTGGATATGGCCATCATAATACAGTAAAAGGAAATCCAACATGGTAGAATACTAAGCAGTAATTTCTGCAGAGATGAAAACAACTTAGTCATTTAAAAAGTCACTCTAGATGTCCAAACTAATAGCAATCCAGTTTTTAATTCTGATTTAGACATAAGATGCACACATATCAGAAGTTAGTAATTCATAAGAGAAGTAAGTAGGAAAAAACTCTTGGCTCTAATAATCAAGAAGAAACAGTTTATGTTTTAAAGTGGCAAGAATGACATCTGATACAATGCAGGGGAAAAAAAGGAAATCAGAATATTCTCTCCATTGTTGCTCCCAGGGAGTCCAACATTCCTCTTAACAAGAGAAAACGGCCCACTGTGAAGCCGAGGAGGCAGGAAAATATGACTGTTTAAGACTCAAAAGTCTCCCCAAGAGATGGAGCACTGAAAAGTAGTAGAACGTGGTCAGTCTAGAGAAGCATTCAGCAGAAGCTCACAGGCTTGGAAACAACTGATTTACCACCCTTAACTCCAAGCTTCCAGGGAGCATCTGACTTCAAAGCCCAAGATCTCTATACCCTGTCGTTTAGAGATAGCGCCAGACCAAGCCTGCTCACCTGGCTGTCCTTCATTCCCACTCAGACCAGCCCAGGACCTCACTGTAGACAGCCAGATAAGACTACCTTCTGGGTGCAGAAGGAGTTCAGGACATGCCACTCCAAAATATGCTGCTTTGGTATATCATTTTGTGCTGAAGCCTTGTAGAGGCTTTCTCTGAACTCCCCTCACCTGCCTAAAGACAGATCCTCCAAAAAGAATTCCATTTCCATAAATCCCACCCCCACTACAGGAATTTCATCAATCAAGGAAGATGGACTCATCATGGGAGAAGAGACTAGAAGTCCACTGCACCCCCAGACAAACTTTGTCACAAACTATCATACCCTCCCATCTATTCTTCAAAGAGCCCTATATCTTTCCCAAAAATCATTTACTCTCCTCTAAGTAGCCTACATTCCCCTCCCCCTCCCCTATTAATACGATATATAAGCTCTTAAATCTTACCATTTGGGGGAGGTATTTACTTTTTTTTTCCCCTCTGATGCCACCTTGCATGTAATATTAAAAATTAATAAGCTTGAATAAATTTTCTCTTATTAATCTGCCTATTGTCCATTTATTTCATAGACCCAGCCGTCAAATCTCGGACGGTAGAGGAAGAGTCTTTCCTCCCCTATAAACAGTCTCCTCCCAGCACCACGCCATCCCCACCAGGCTGCAGGCTGCCCAAGACAGGTGCATCAGAAAGAAATTTTTTTAAAAGGAAGAAAATGGCCTTTAATATTTTGAGTGGGATGATAATTCCTTGGTAGGTTGTACTGGAATAGCACTTTTGTTAAACAGTAAGCATCTCAATGTCGCATTCATTTTAAGAAGTCTTTGCCAGAAAATAATAATAATATTAAAAGTGACCTAGAGGGATTTGTTCCAGGATGTGAATGCTTTACCAACACCAAAGTAAGCTGTGTCTCTATGGCTCTCTTGTGCCTATGCAGAGTGAGTTGCCAGTTCTCTGTGACTCAGAAGCCATGTCCGGGCAGCTAGTGCATTCCATGCCCCAACTCAGTGAGTGCAGGGAGTTTGATCCTCGCCTCTACCAGGCCTAGACCTCACCTTCCCCACCAGAGGCTGCTGATTGCAAGAGGCACCCTGCTCTGCCACCACAACTAGTCCACAGCCAAGCTGGCTGAAACTTCCTGGCACCACAACCAAAGTGGCTAATAAGAACCTTTGTTCCCAACGCATTTGATTATCAAAATAGCATTGCATTTCCCCCAGAGAAATTCAGTTTTGCCTCCATTTCGAGTAGTCTGATGTGTAGTAATCAGAGGGAGACACAAATTTTGAACTTGAGTCTTATGTTGTGACTAACATTAATTTAAATACCCTACATCAAGGAGCGGGACTGTTCCTCCAGAGTGCTTTAAAACCCACCATGATTTTTCGTTGTTTCAGAAACCCACAGTACAATCTGCAATGCATTATAAATTTTGAGCAGAGAATCTTATCTATATTTCCTTGTGCATTCCAAAACCCCTTAAAATACTGATCACAGACAGTGCCCACATTCCAAGACGAGTGCCACAATTCTGCTGCAAGTTGAGGGAGAAAAGATCGAAAAGTAACAGATGTTTGGGTTGCCTAGTCTTGTTATTTTCAAGACTTCATCAACAATGCGAAATTTTAAATTAGAAATGTACTATAGTTCTATTGTTCCCTATGGAAATTTCTAACTAAAACCAGAGTCTAAGAATTCATTTTCAAACAAAAATTCTGACTTTGGTTTAAACAGGAAAAAAAAATTCTCTTAGAAGGGAAGAAAGTCCAGTCTGATGAGCAACCCCCTTCCCACTCCAGTCAGCACCACATTGGAGAAGAGGATTCAATGGGTGGTAACGGCTCTTTCCTGCTCTTGCAGACTTGGTGACTCCATGGCATGTGCTCCTGGGCTCCTGCTGTCCAGAAGGGAGGCTGTAGGGGGTGCTCACAGCCCCATTACAGCGAGAATGTTTTGTGGATCTGGTCCCACCATGCTTGGGATGGCTCCACACGAGGTATCCTGACTCACTTCAAAGACAGGAGAGCTTTAGAAGCCCCTCCAGAAGGCCTGTCTGCGTCAATGCAGCCATCCACGCTGCTCATCCCCCGCTAGGTTTCTGCATGCCTGGGAAGGAAAGTTATTAGCTCCCTCCTGGACTCAAAGAAGAGTGAGAAGAGTCCATTGTTTACTCTCAAATCTGCATCCTTGGTGGCTGTTGCTTCACATATTAGCCAACTTCAAAGGGACAGCAACACAGGGCTTAAATTATACAGGATTTCAGAAGAGCTCAGATCCAGAGCTTTGGGGGCTGAGGATGGACCAACAAGTAAAGCTGGTAAAGCAGAGCCAATTTTATTTGAATGTAAATTTACAGAAGGAAGTCAGTATCTTCTTGTTGTTGTTCCTAAAATTCTTTTATCCCAAGTCTTCCATGGAAGCACTCTCAACTACTCTAACCCACAATGATCCCTTCATTCTCTGAACTCTAAAAAATACATCCAGTATCTGCTGCCAACTAAGCACTTTTATTATATACCCACCTGTATTAGTATTTTTAACACTGACTCCCCAGATTGATTTTGAGTGTCTCAAGGGCAGACAGAATGTCTTACACTTACTTCCAGGACCTATCACGGGGATAGTGGGGATGTGGGATCTAAGAGAACCATTTGGTGTAAGTCTCATATTCAAAACAAAACTCAAATGTAGATTTTTTGGTATCTCCAAATGAAATTATACCTAAACTTTCACAGATATACTGGCAAGAGTTTTAAAAAGAAGCATTTAGGGCTTCCCTGGTGGCGCAGTGGTTGAGAGTCCGCCTGTCGATGCAGGGGACACGGGTTCGTGCCCCGGTCTGGGAGGATCCCACATGCCGCGGAGCGGCTGGGCCCGTGAGCCATGGCCGCTGAGCCTACACGTCCGGAGCCTGTGCTCCGCAACGGGAGAGGCCACAGTGGTGAGAGGCCCGCGTACCGCAAATAAATAAATAAATAAAATAAAAAATAAAAAGCATTTCATCCAACAACTTTAAATTCGTCAGTTTCTATGATCGTTTTTGGCATTACTTTATTTTTTTTTAATAATCTAGGATCCTCAAAAAAAGAGAAATGGCTTGGTTTACCTCAGATTTTCTGTAGTGCCCGGCATCATGTTACAAAAGATATGTTCATAAGGAAAATGTTCCCTAATGGTCAACAGACATTTCTGTAGGTGGAAGGAAGATGCATAAAACTGGCATGGCACTTCCCATGCCACCAAAAGTGAAAGGCCCAGGGCAACTGAAAAGGAGCCCAGCTAGACTGCCTAGCTCCCACCTCCAAAGCAACTGTGTCTTCAGGTCTTTCCTCCTTCTGTAGGAAGCAATAACATTAGTACCAAAAGAAAGATACCCTCTTCTACTGACACTGAGTACCCTCTAAGAACTTAGAGATAAGGTGGCCCTTTGAAACTTTAACCAGTAAAATCCAGAGACAATGGCTATATTTAACCTGTTTCAAGAGAAAGCCATGCAGGAAACTATCATGTATGGCCAAAGGGTTCCTTTAAAAACCCCACAACTTCAGCCCAAGGTAGTCTCTAGAAGTGATCTCAGGGAAGCAGGACAAGAATGTAACTGTACTGGAGTCTAAAACCCCATATACTGTTTGGAGAAAGATATTGTGAAGCACAGTGTCTGAAGAGTAAAGTGAAACACAAATTAGTGATGAGTTCCTTGTGTGAGTTCACTCTGTGAAGAGGCTCCAGGGCAGCTGGTCACCTTTTGATGACACCTCCAAAACTGTCCTAGGCACCTCTTCTGGCCCATCCTTGATCTTAGCTGCTGTGGTCATCATTAGTCCTGTACACCAAATTTTTCTGTCCTAGGCAATTCTTTCCGGCCCATCCTTGATCTTAGCTGCTGTGGTCATCATTAGTCCTGTACACCAAATTTTTCTGGCTGCCTTCTGGAGCTTTGTGGAATGGCATTCCCTCATTCTTCTTTGCAGTTGGGTATGACCTTGTGACTTGCGGCCAATGAAATGTGATTGATTTAAGAGCCAGTAAATTCACCACATGTCCGTTGTCCTCCCTTGCCCAGCCTGGATCACAAAAGCCCAGAGATGGAGCCTCCCTCTGCCTAGGCCCTGAGTAAGAACAAGCAGAGCTCTCCTGCTGACCAGTAGTGGCTATCTGCCATGAGGAAAAATAAGCCTTTATTATTTTAAGCCACTAAAATCTTGGGATTATTTCTTGCCACAGTATAACCTACCCTATTCTAATTGATAAGAGCAGATATAAGCTCACAGTGTTTAATCTCCTACCCCCTAAACTGAAGCACATTTGGGGTTACATCGTTATATTCCAGGAGATTGTAGAAGCCACAGGATAAGAAAGATCCATGTTACAACAGCGTCCACTGGGCTCGTTAATATTACATTTTTTTTAATACTTGAAAGTTGCAAAGAAAGTAGATCTTACATATTTTCACCACAAAAAAGAAATGGTAATAATGTGACGTGACAGAGGTGTTAACTAACGCTAAGGTGGTAATAATTGTTCAATATATAAGTGTATCAAATCAACACATTGTATATCTTAAATGTACACAATGCTTTGTCAATTATATTTCAATAAAGTTGGAATAATCAAGTGATCTCTTGTGGAGAAAATAAAATGTTATTTTATATTAAGACAAACAGACAGATGAGTGCAAAATGTCATACAGGGGTTTTTTTGTTGTTTTTTTTTTTACGGTATGCGGGCCTCTCACTGTTGTGGCCTCTCCTGTTGCGGAGCACAGGCTCTGCGGCCATGGCTCACGGGCCCAGCCGCTCTGCGGCATGTGGGATCTTCCCAGACCGGGGCACGAACCCGCGTCCCCTGCATCAGCAGGCAGACTCTCAACCACTGCGCCACCAGGGAAGCCCTGTCATACAGTTTTAAGATAGAATAGAAAACGTCAAAGAATTTTGGAGGCATAGGTTTAGAGGATGAAACAAGTAATCAGATCAGAAGAGGGATCTTTGAGAGGAGTAGCCTCAGTGAACAGAAGAGGAAACTGAGGTGCAGAGAACCTATGTGACTTATCCAGTGTCACTTAATGTAGTCCAAGTTGGCTTATTCCAATTCCAAAACTCTTTTGCCACCTTGGGTGTGTAGAAAAATGATTCTCCTGGTGTTCCCAACGACACAAGGGGAGAGACAGATCCTCATGTAAGAACCAGGCATCTTCACTATTCACTTGCGGGTGATTGCTTATACTGGTGGCAGTGAGGTGGCTGACCTCAAGATCAAACCGTCAATTGTTCACAAAGAGAGATATCTAACAAATATTCTGCTTTCCTTTCTTTCCCAACTCCTCACCTTACATAGATGGAAAGATAAAAAATAAACAAAGATTTGCCTTCCCCTCCCTCTACATGCCTCCAAGATTTTCCAGCTTTTGATCTTTGTAATCTAATCAACTGTCTCCACTTTGGGCTCATGAAATATAATGAGTTATTTTTTTAATATGCCTCAGAGAAGGTTCCTCAGTGCTAAACAATCTCTTTTAATAGGTGTCTTTAGAAGAAGGCAGGGGTTAAATAAATAACCCTCTACAGTCAGTTTAGTATCAGATCATTATTAAAGTATTATCTTGGGTAATGTTTGAAAGTAATATTTATGTTTTCGTTTTTAGGTTGGAACATAGGTTTTTGTTTTTTTTTTCAGACTCTTGGAATTTTATGAAACTGAGTTTTCAACTGGGAGAATTCTTTGGAAGCAAAGAAAATGACTTAAAAATCATAACACACCCTTATTCCCAGTCTTTCAGAGCTAACAATACATATGTAAGATAACTTGATCTGAAACTCTAGAAGCAACTTAGCCAACATTCTTTGTATCTATAAAATCAGCCTATGATGATTTAAGATCAATAGCTTATAAAAGTCAATATTCAAGTTCTACCTGTTTTAAGTGTGGTCCATTTCTACTACAGACCTTACTGAATGCTCAGCATTGTGAGGTGCTATAAGCCATGTAAACTCCATGCCATGCAATGTCCATGAGCACTGAATCACATTATTGCTTGTTTTTCATGCATATCACTCACAAAAGAGTAATTTCTTTTGCTTTTGCACAAGTCCCTGCTTATTTTCGGAGAGCATAACTCTCACAAATGAACTTTTGTCTCCCTGTTGTATTCTCAGTAAATGGATTTTTCCTGTGATGCTTTGTAGATGAAACTTGTCTCTAGAACAGTGAGTACCACCCGAAGTCAGATTTTAGTGATTCTATTGTCATTACAGCTGCAGAAGGAAAGTCTTTAAGAAATTTCCAAAAGCTCCCAAACTAAATGCCACAGGATGGTCCCCATTCTACCTGTCCAAATTGTCCTCCACTCCTTCTTGCCAAAATCTTCTCTGCCAGGGCCACCTCCCAGCAGCATTCCACTTCTAAGCTTTCACTCATACCGTTTTAACATATCCCATGTCTATGTTGCACAAACTTTTCTCTGCGCCCATCTAAATCCTGCTCAACCTTTGAAACCTAATCCAAATTCCAAAGCCTCCTGGAGCACTTTCTATATTTACCTTCAACAGTAATCCAATTCTGTGAATTCTGACAGCAATTGCTGTGCCTGCACTTCATTCGGTTGTTCAGTCTTATTCTGTTCTGCATCATCACGTAACTGCTAGATTGCATGCATGTGTCTTGGTTCTTTGATGTGATCAAAAGGTCATGGAGAGGAGGAAATATGTATAAGCTAGAGAATGAAATACATGAGGAAAAGCCTACATGGCAAATAAGATCTTCATATATTGCCCAGTTCTTAGATCATTATAAATGTTCTAGGTCTACTATACAATGACCCAAAGAGGCAGACAAAACTTCACCTCTACCCACCTACCACAGCAGCCACCCCCAAAACTGTTTGCCCTTTGGAGTCATACTAAAATGAAGGCCAAAACTCAGATGACCCTGATGAGCCAATCTAGCAAACAGACTGCTTCACCAGTGAGACTAACACATTAGACAAGACCAGGTGGCAGGAAGTTTACAAAGCAGCAGACAGTAGTGATGTGTCATGCATAACCAGAGGAAATCACCTAGCCACTGTCACCTGCAGACACTGCCCTCATTCCCTCCAGGTATAAGCTACCTCTAGAAATAGCCTGCATCAAAAAGATGGCCACAGAGCACAGGCATCCTTGACACATCCAAGAGATATGATCTTGAAAAGGCATGCACCTATGTCATATACGCAAGTTTCTCACTATAACTACAAGATGGAAGTAGACTCCTATTACTTTTGGAATATGGGGTTGGCCAAAAAGTTCATTCAGGTTTTCCCATAGCAGCTTACAGGTGAACGAACTTTTTGGCCAATCCAATATATATAGTTCTATACATATTTCAATGTTTTGGCTGTGTGGCTGGTTTAGTAGAGAATGGGAAATTTTCAGTATTTTATCTGTATTAACCAAAACTATTGTTGATGGTAAATCAATTCACTCTTCTCAGCATAACAGAGGTAGATGGCTGCACGTGCACACGCCCACACCCACACCATCTTCCTTGGACTTTACTTTCTTTGGTTAACATTACAGTTAATGTGCACTGCAGGTGGTCATCCACATAGAGGCAAAATGCTATTTTAAAAGTTGCCTTCAGTTTGTGCCTGTTGTTCCAGAGCAACAGTTCTCAACCATGGGTGATGCAGCCCCCAGGGGACATTTGGCAAAGTGTGGAGACATTCTGGGTTGCATGACTCGGGTGGTGGTAGTGCGACTGGCATGCTGTTAAACATCCTGCAATGCACAGGGCAATCTCCCACAACAACTTATTAGGTCCAAAATGTCAACAGTGTCAAGTTAGAGAATTTCTGCTCTAGGGGTAAAAGCAATATATAATCTTAGGTAAAGTGTGCTTCTTCTTTTGGGGTGGGGGGGAGGCAGGGGTGGGGAGGGGGAATTACTTTAATGATTCTTTGTTTTATGCAAAAGAAAAACCAAAGTCTTTTTCCGAAATAGGGAATTTCAGACTCAAAGGCCTAATAATGGCTTTGTGAACAGCATTTCTACAGAAACCAGTACAGTGTTAACTTCCTTTTTAAATTCCTTGGCTAGGGTAAGAATTTTAACTGAGCAGGACCCAACGGGGCCTTTCCAAGACAGACCCCTCCCCCATAACCTCTGCTTTAGCTCCTCTCTGAAGTACCTAGATAACAGTATCTGATGCACATTTCCTGAGTTGTTTTATGAAAACCCCTACCAAAGCGAAGATGTTAACTATTTGATGACCATGAGCACATATCCCCCAGGCCTACTGGAGCCTGAGGACTGATAATGTTACCCCCTGCGACACAGCCCTGTTACTTCACCATCAACCAATCAGAGAACTGTGCATGAGTTGATCACAAATCCTAAGACCCTCCCCCCTCCCCCACCTTGCCTTTAAAATACTTTCCTGAAACCTATTGGGAATTCAGATTTTTCAGCACTAGCTGCCTGCACTCCTTATCTGGTGCCTTACATAAATGCTGCGCCTTCCTTCACCACAACTGAGTCAGCAGACTGGCTTTACTGAGCATGGGCAAGTGGACCCAAGTTTGGTTCAGTAACCAATGAGGAAGGAGGCAGGGACAAATGGCCCAGATTTCCAGGAAGAACTGATTTGAGGGAACCCCTTCTAAAGGAGATAAAATGACTCCCAGCAATGTCACAGTAAGCAAGGGGCTAAGAAGAGCCAGTCGAAAATATGCTCCCTGTAATGAGCATGGCAGACGGCAACCAGAATTGATGAGACTTGAACCAGTGGTAAGTTTTCCTTTTTCACATTGTCATCCTCTTATAATACCCCCAAGCCCTCAAAAGAAGTTTTGTAAAGTATCACAGCCTAGTATTTGTTGTGTTCAGGGCATAATGATTACCCAGTCGAGGATTTAATTAGGGCAAGTGCAGGTAAAAGTGGGAAGGACACCAGGGGAGACTAGAAGAGTAGTGAGATCCACATGCAAGCCAAACCCTGAGTGAGGCAAAGAAGGAAGAAAGGTTGGATCGAAGCCTCCTAGACTATTCAGCAGCCTAAGGGAGGTTCAGCAAGGCAGTGGGAAAGTCCAGGAACCAAAGATGGCTGTCAGAGGAGTTGTGTGTCTTCCAGGATGAGTCTGCCTGAGTAAATCTGCCTGGCTCAGATACTGGCTGGGAAGTGTGGCCTTAGTGCAAACGTGGGGGGATAGATGTCAGCCTGCAACATCTGGGGAAGTTTGGTCAATTACAGTCCTTGTACCTGGAGATCTACTATGTGCATTCTCATGGCCATCTCACAAATATGACCATAACCAACTATTGGACTGGTCAAAGTATCTGTCTCCTGGACACCTACCCTCAACCCTATCATCTGCTCAAATGCCCTCCTTTCAGCCACTTGCAATTGATGCTTTAATTATTGATAAACATCTCAACGATAAATAGTTTCCAACCAACAAAGAACAAAGAAAACGAAAGGCCAAATCTTCCATAATCGCTAGAAAGCCTTCACCTATATGATAGCTTCACCTAGGACTGACATATGGCTATGCTGCTCAGAACTCCAGCTCAGGGTGCCTTAGTAACTTGCCAACCTCTCTCATACAATGACTGCCAACTCGCTTTCCAGACTTGAAACTGCTCCATTAGAGACCCATCATTACCCACTACAGAACTTCTAAGAGAAAATTGAGTTGAATAAATTATTAGCAATTTCATAATAAACTTCAAATCATCTTCCATACATTTTCCTCAAACTGCCAGGGTAATTTATATATTAAACATTTAGATAGTATCATCCTTCCTTGTCAAGTCTCCCTTGTGAGAGATTGTTAAGTGAAGAGTAGACCATTATATTCCAGGAGAGTTTAAGTTCAGAAAGGCCTCAAGGCAGACCGTGAGCTAGAAGACTTCTCAAAGGCCTGCCGGCAATGTGATTTTATGATTTTGTGATAATCAGATGAAGAACCTGATAGCACATTGAGAAACTTTTCCCACAACAGAAAAGGAAGCCAGCGGAATAGCCAGCCTTAGGGAATGCCTCGCTTCTTGGGCTATCTCTTAAAATATGGAATATATTTTTAAACCATAGATAATCATGCTGTGCCCTTATTCAGAACTTCTTTCGGAATAAGTTGTCATTAGAAGACAGTATTTGTTTGCATTTGTAAACATTCTAAAAACAGCATGCCAAAGGACTAGTGAGCCTTAGAAGATCATCATGAGATTTTTGGTTTTGGTCTTAGAATTTCAAACATGACCAGCAGGTATATTTCCAGTAACAGTGTGGACTAAAGTTCATTTCTCCCTTGTATCTTGCACAGTGGGTTCACACTTGCCAGCCCAAAACAGAAGAAATATTGATATAGTGATTTCAGACAAAGTTACAGTCAAGTTGGCCTAAAACACTGCGGACATAAAAATGTCCCTTAGCGTGTTCTTCACTCAAATCCATATGATTTTTGGTGGCCCTCACACTAAAATTACTGTTCACATTGTTTCCATCTTCTTCCATTTGCCCAGTGCTAGAACAAAAATGTTATTAACTTCAAAGAGTGCACACACCGGCACACACATACACTCATGCACTCACACACAAAAAGCTCAGCTTGTCAACAGCTTTGGCGTAGTAAAATACAAATGATAATTAGAAACATGTGTCCCCAGCAAAGAGGCACAGAAACTAAAAGGTCATCTTTTTCCAAATGACCTAATTAGAAAAGCCTGGAGTGCTGGCTACAGCATAATGGTTTTACACAGCTTTTAACTCCGACTTCCTGTTTTAAAACAGTGCAATTTACTGCTCCTGTAGCAAATATGAATTGTCACTTAATGCCAACAGATTTAAGCCTCACAACACCACCCGCCTCCAGCAATCTCCTCATTGTTAGACCCATCAGCTGAGGATTGCTGATTTACCATCCCAGAATGACCATTTAAAACCTAGTGCCAGGACTGCTGCCAAGTTGAGAACAAGGGTTTCATGTAGAAGAGAGCCCACGAGGTACTTTACATTAATGCCAATTGAAATATGCATGAATAGACCAAAGGGAAAAGCAGTTGTTCTGAATCAGACTATCAGTGAATGCTTTTTTAGATTCTTTTTTCTAGTCCCAGAGCTAAGATTTTGATGCTGAATAATTTTAATTGCCCAGAGACAACAGACACACACTGGCTGAAAATGCTGCATGGTAGAAGCTCAAACAGGCACCCAAATAGAATTGTCGTTTTAAATAGATGTCTCTGTAAATTTGTATTTAATCTCTCTCATATTTATTCAATATGTTGTGATGTTTCATTAAGTATTCATTTCACTTGTCTGTTTCATTGCCTCAATTCTCCCATCTGAAACACCTAACTAATGCTATGAGGAGGAATGTTTATCCAAGACTGTGAAGAATTTAAAAAAGCAGTAATAGCAACGGGTGCCCCGCTACGGATTATATTTCCTAGCCTCTCTTGTAGCTAAATGTGGTCATACGACAAAATTTAGGCCTACAGCAGGTGTACAGAAGGGATGCATACAATTTCTGAGTCACCTTTGTATAGACTATTTGCCTTGAATTCTCTGTCTTCCTGTTGCTGTCTGTGAAATGGTGACAAGAGCTTCTCTGACAGCCTCGTACTATTTGTCTATATACTTTTCCATGAGAGAGAAATAAACTTCTATCACTCTTAAGATACTATAGATCAGATCTACTTTGTTACAGTAGTTTAGCCTGCACCTCAGCTGATACAAACAAAGGGAGGATCAAGAAGTTGCATCTATTCATTGTGCTGTTGATTTTGGATAGATCTTTTGAATTGTTCAGTTCATTAGTAAACCAAAGAGAAAGTGACCTTAGGCTAATCCTCATTCTTGCTAATCCTTGAATCTACACCAGTCTTTAAGATCCAACTTAGTTCCTGGGTTCTGTTCCATAAAATAAGGAGGATGAGGGTTGTTGGAATTTCAAAATCCTATGGTCTAAGGTTCTATACTGTACTATGACTTGAAGTAGATCAGATCTGAATTATTTTTCATGGCATTATATCAAAAGAGAAAAATCTGTAAATGCTGTTTCTATAATTCCTCAGATAAGAGAACTTTTCATACATGCATTTCTTTCATTTAATACTTTTCTGCAATATTTTTAATTCCTCTCTTCCTACTGTTTCCTTCGTTTTATCCTTAGTCACACAAATATCTATTCCAATTTTTTAAATCCTTTCATTGGATTCTGCTGTCCCTCTGATAAGTATCTTATTTTATATATTACCTTCTCCATCCAAACTTGTCAAACATGTGGTCTAGGTCATCTGTGTGTATATTACGTTCTCATTCTCTCCTTAAATCCCTAAAACCTGTGTTTGCCTCTGCCAAATCTACTAAAATTTCAGAAGATAACTATATACTCTATTTTCCCAATCCTTATGTTCCTGGACTATTTGTTTATACATCCAACAAGCATTTACTGAGCCTCTCTCATGTATCATGAAATAAAGGAATTAGGATACAAATCACAGTGCCTAAAGATCCCACAGTTTCATACCACTGGGCTGTTTTAAAGAATCTCCTTGAACTTGCCTTACTTTCCATGAAAATACCATTCTTCTGCTTCTCACCCTACTGCTCTGATTATTCCATTCTCTTTCTTGACTATTCTTCTTCCAGCACCCCTTAACAGGATTTTCCTCCCATGCTCAGTACCAGGTCCTCTGTTCTGTCTCTCTACTCTTTCTTTGGAAATAGCATCAGTTCTCCTGGCTTCAATTAAAATGATTATTATCTGTCCCTAGGCATAAATTTCCACCCAAGCTTCAGTTTCATATTCCCAATTATACCTCACACTACCCTTGAAATCCCAACATGTTCAAACCTAAACTAATTTTCTTTACACACACTCCCATCTCCACACCCTACCTATTTCCCTAGTATATTCTCCTACATACATGTACATTAACTGTCTCCTCTTTCTCTTTCCCTATACAGGTTAGCCAAGCCTTCTTAGACAATATTAGTAACAGAAGTTCCAGTCAAAGCAACATTATTTCCTTGGCTGCTTTAATTCAGGCCAGTTCACTCATGGTAACAGAAGAGCAAGCATTTACCTTTCCTCAGACCATGGTTTCTTCCATGTAGTGCCAAGTAGGTGGGAGAGCAAATGAAGGAATGTCAATAAACAGCTACATAATTTACTACCAACATTAACCTGACAATCATTAGAGAAAGAAGTAATATGCCCAATCTCCAAAGAGTTCTCAAATATTCAGACTTAGATGAATATGTTTTTAAAAGCGTTTTACTCCAGAACCAAATTATATGAGTACTCCTGGTTCCTTCCATTTCTATGTTATTAAAAAAATGGGAAGCTACATGTCTTTTTCCTTTCTTCTTCTATGGTCGATGTTAAATTTACCTATCGTCCTCTTGGTTTTGGTTCCACTTTTGGCAGAGACCTTTTTATCTTGATTTGATACATATGTTTACATGTTTCAAAAAGACTATGAGACCTACTTTTGCCTCATTTCATACCTTATTTCACACATGCATACTTTTTATTGTGTGCTTTATCAGAGTTCTTAGATACAAAAAACACAAAAGGATTCTTAAAGAATGAATACAGAGTGCCCAAGATCACCTAAGTGTCAGGCTTAGAGGCTATGCAGTCAGGAACAATACCCAAACCAACTGAAGGACTACCCAGCAAAGACCCCTCCTACACTGCCCAAGGGACCCAGCACAGGACACTGGAAACTCTTCTACTGCTAACCTGGAAGGCCAGATGTCTCTGCCATCACCTTCACCTGCAATTAGTTATTCATATACATTTTCCCATTGCCCACTTCTGAACTGAAGTCTCGGTGAGGGTCATCTGACTGGTAATACTTCAGTTACATGACTGTACCATATCTGCAAGGGAGGCTGGGAAAGTGAATTATTGCCCTCAGCTTTGGAGAGAGATTAAAAAGGTAAGTAATATCATCAAATTTGAAAGAATATTCTAAGATTCTGTGCAAACCGTAAGTCTGACAAATGTCCACTACATTCACTCACTGGCTTCCCTTCCCAATTTCTCTATCTTTGCCAGTATTACTATTATTTTACCATCAAGGCTTCTACTATCAGTCATGTATGCAATTTTTTTAATCCTTCATTTCCTAAATCCAATTAATCAACAATTGTTTTCAAGCCATCTACTACTTGTCCAGTGTAATTATTGGTACTGGGAAAATTCAAAGAAATATAAGTCATGATATGGCCAAAAATCTGTAATAAACATATAGAAGAAAATGAAATAATTGTAAGTGGTGAATGAAAACACTTATTTTATTACAATAGGAATTTTGAGAAGAGATCTATCAGCATGGATCAAGAAGTCAAGAAAGGAAGGTTTTGTACAAGAATTTAGTATCCAATCAGGCCTTAAGTTTGGGCTAAAGATGGAGATTGTGCACACAAATCTACCTGTATTCTTCCCAAATCCTCACTAAAACAATAGTGAAGAAATAGAAAGTTATGAACCTATAACAAGTACTACTTACTCAGGAACAATGCCCAAAACACAGAGGGAATGTCCAGCAAAGACACTATCTACACTGCCTAGGGCACCCAGCATGGAATCCAGAGAGGGTCCACTGGCAGATAAGAGATTGCAACAAAATTATGGTAAATGTTAAGCAGATAGAGGAATGATAACTGATGTTAATGGTAAATGTTAAGCAGATAGAGGAATGATAACAGAAGGATACAGTTAATAAAGATGTCAATTACCTCCCACAAACTCTGGACTCATGTGCCACATATTACAGAAAATACCAGCAACTAGGTCTTTATACCCTTAGAAGAAGAATGAATATTTTTCCTCTGGAAAAACTGAATAAGCCTAGAGAAAGACACCACATTCTGACACACAGCACTTCTCTAGCATAAGCATCAGCCTCCCAAACAATAACTGTAAAATAATCCCTTCCAGTCCGTGAGCCACATGGAAAAACACAGGTTTCCCATTCAATTCTTTGAGGCCTTACTTTTAAATATGGACAAAATCAGACTTGAGAAAAATGTTCAAGATAAAAGACTGAGGTAAAAATCAATCAGAATATATGACCCCAGAGAAAACAAAGACTGAAAGCCTTTTTTTTTTAAAGCCCTTAGTTATTATACTGCACAGAAACAAGGTGCTCTGAAAAAAACGAATAGTCAAAGAACAAGAGCGAGCACTTTCAAATTAAAAATATTAATGAAATGAGAAATTCAAATGATGGGTTGGAAAATAAAATATAAATCTCTCAAAAGATAAAGCAAAAAACAGGGAAAAGATGGAAAGTCTGATAGAAACTATATAAAATACAAGGTTTTGATCTAGGAAGTTCAACATCTGACGTATAGAGAAAACAAAACAGTGAAGAGAAGGAAATTATCAAAGTAAAGGCACAGAATAAAATTCCACAGTTTATGAGATTGGTTTCCAGCTTCAAGTAACCCACTAAAAGAACAGAAATATTAATAAACAAATGAAAATATTCATACCAGGAGATGCCCTAGAGATATTTCAAAACACTATGAAAAAGAAGAAATACTAAAAATTTTCCTGCAAGAAGAAAAATGTCAAGAATAAAGACATTAATCAGACATTCAAGAACTCATACAATTTTTCTCACACATACCCTTTCTTAGGAAGTTATTTGGCAATGTGCTCTAGCAGAATGAGGGAGCAAACCAAAAGACATGAGCCAAAAAAGTAAATTCAAAAAGACAGAGTTGACTCCAACAGGAAGGTATTAAGGGAAGTCCTAAGATTACTACTTTATAACAGGCTTGGTAGTAACCATCCCACATAGGAACAAAAAGATGAAGATTGAGTGAAGAAGTCACCAGGAAAAACATTTTAAAAACTTGAAAAACAAATGCTCAAAACGATAAAGGGCTTGAAAAATGAGTGAAGAGTTATTAAAAAGGAAGCCATAGCAAGAAAAAAAAAAGGAAGACGTGAAACTACAAAAAAAAGAAAAACTCTGTAGAAGGAAAAAAATAAGAATGTGACTTAGATCTGGAGAGAACAATATTCACACAGTCATAGTAATGAAAACAGATTATATAGAAAGAAATAAAGTAGGGAAATGAGGAGTATAAGAAGCCTGTGTTCTTATCTTCAGGGCAGGAAGTAAGAGCTTCTAAAATTGCTCATCACAAAATACCAGCATAGGGAGTTAAACAGCTAAAAGAGTTAAAGATTTTTTCCTCTGGGGAGTAAGACTGGGGAGTCCAGGAGCAGGGTAGAGTTAAGTTTTTTTTTTACCAGCCTTTCTATGATATTTGCTTTTTTTACCATATGAGTGTTAATTTTGCATTTTAAGTTTTTTTTTTTTTTAATTAAGGGCTTAGGAGGGTAAATAGGATTTGGCAGAACTGATGGGTGAGAGTGCACATTAAAATCACCAAGGAGAAATGAAGTCTTGGGCTCAGTGAAAAGCCTGGCTGGTCAGAGTTGAAGTGTTACCATAAAACACAGCTGGAAAGCAAGGGTGGGACTAAGTTACTGAGGCCAGCAGTTTGTTGAGAGCTTTCGTAGATACCTGAATAACACTTCCATGAATGCAATGTTTTAGAAAAATCTGATTGGCTCTAGTGTGCAAAATGCCAGAGGGGAGGGAAAGAATCAACTTTCAGTCTCTCTCCTAGTCTATCTAATATATCTGGTCTAACATGTCCACCAGTTCATTTTTGCCCCATAATCATAAAGCATAATTATCATGGTACTGTTCGCCATGATAAAGTCAAATCAGCATTTAGGACTCTTTATGATCAAGGTCAGTGGTTCTCATTACTAACTTCTTATTAGTATCATCTAGGGATACTTTTAAAAAATACATGATTTTAGGGCAACATCTCAAACTAAACTCTGGGCAATAGTTCTCAAAATGTGGTGCCTAGACTAGCAGCATCAATGTCACCTAGGAAATTGTTAGAAATTAAATTTTGGGGTCCCACCCTGCAATACTGAATCAGGGTGAGACCTCCCGGTGCTTCTGATGCTTGCTAAAGACTAAGAATCACTGCTGCATGGTATACTGCTTCCAGTCCAGACTTTGAACCTGGCAACTCATTACATGACCTTCAGCAAATTACTTAGCCACTCTTGGTTTCCTCATCTAAAAAATGGAGATAATATCTACCCATCAGGTTTATGGAAAGGATTAATCTGAGTAAGGAATTTAGTTTATAAGTACTCAATAATTTTAAAATAGTATAGTTTTAAAAAAAAATTTTATATTCTCTAGAATCCAGACAAGCCAATCTACTTACCCTTTCATACACTTGTGTCCACACTGTATTAACTCAGTGAAATGGTTCTGCCTTCAAGAAGTTCACAATCTAATAGAAAAATACACATACACACTAATAAAAACTTAATAAATGTTGAAACACATTTAAACAGAGTGCTATTAGAATGAAAAGAAAGCTCCTTAAAAAGTCTTACAGAAAAGCTTAACGGAAAAGGTGGAATTCAAAAAATGGTAGAATATCAGCATCTAGAAAGGAGGAGGAAGAGAGTAATGCAAACAGTCATAAGAATGGGTAGCAAGTTAAACATAATCTATTTCAGCACTTTCAACATCGTGTAATAGCCGGCCCCTCCTTCTCTTACTATCGCCTCCCCCAGACAATCTTGAGCTGCACTTCATGAGCAGTACATGCAGACTTTCTTAGGACAAAGGTGGAATTCGTTACATGAAGTGTCAGGGGCCACACTTCGGCCTTCAGGTGGACATTTCAGCACACTGGACTCACAGCCTTTCTTTCTCTTTGAGTTCTTTCCCCTTCACACCCAGCTCCTTTCCCCTGTTCACCCCGCCCTCATTCACATAAGCTCTGAGCCTCTGAACTCCATTACTTTCTATACCAAGAATGCTCTTCTCTTCGCGTCTCTCAAAAATCCCACTTTACTTTTGGGTCAAAATTCAAATGAGAGTTATCTCCTTTTTGAAATCTTTAGATATTTACAACCAGAAGCAGAATATTCCTATGTCAGAGCATTTCTGAATTTCTATTATAGTCCTTAACATGTGCATTCTTTAATAGAACTATCAGTATACCTCCTACTATATTTATGAAACTTTAAAGAGCAGAGATAAGATTTTGTTCATCTTGTCATGTCCCTCTATAGTACCTTACACATTAACTTTCAGTTCTTATTAGCTGAATTGAATTGACCTCTCTTGTTCAGGAGTATCCAGTTATACCCATGTGTCTACACCATCAAGTCTAACATCAGAATCTTTCCATCTTTTGTAGCTGCATAGTGCCTATTCCACTTTATTTCCTGCTTGACCCCAACACAAATACAACAATACAGCCTTATCGGTGATTCTCAGCACCGGCTGTACATTAGAATTCCCTAGAGAGCTTTTAAGAAATACCATTGCCCAAGTCTCTCCACCACAGATTTTTTTAATTGATCAAGGGTGGGGCCTAGGCATCTGTATTTTTAAAAAGCATCTAGATGATTCTAATGTGCAACCATGGTTAAGAAATGCTGAGCTAGTGTATTTGCCTCACTTCTTCCTGACAGTGACTCATTCATCTTTAAAAATATTTTCACAATCTTCTACCTATCTATTTTGGTGATTTCCAGACACCTCAGTATCTGTACAGGATTCAGTTAAAAGTCTCACCTCCTTCAGGAAGTTTTCCACCTATTTCTCTCTGCTCTAATCTTCTATAGTCTTATGTTTTACTGACTTACTATTTTACAGTTTCACGTATCAGTGCTTGACTTTCCACTACAAAGGCCAGCAGGGCAGGAAATCCAACTTAATAAATATGCCACTCTCAATTATCTCTTTGGTTTGATCACATTTTAAGACAAACACTTCATACAAAATAAATGAAAATAATAAAAACTAGATGTATACATATATTCTGATTATATTTCCATAATATAGTGTGAAGAGTCCAAACTCTAGAGTCAGGCATACCTTGATTTGAATCCTAGCCCTAGCACCATCTAGTTGTGTGATGTGGGGCAAATTAGTAGCCTTTCTGAGTCTCAGTTTTCTGATATGTAGAAAGTGAGTAATAGCAGTACCTACCTCATTAAGTTATTGTGAAGATTAAATGAAGGTATGTAAAATGTTTAGCTAAACATCTGGCACATATTAAGCAATCAGTTCATAAATAAAATTAATTATTATTTAAGTGAAAATTTCATACCTAACTCCTTTTAAATCAGAATTTTCTTGAGAAAAAGCATCCATCTTTTAAATCTTTTCTTCAGAAATAAAGTGATCCTTTACGCTATATTGCTATATCTAACCAGATTATTTCCCTATCCCAAAGTTTAACTGCATTATTATGTTAGAAGGCTCGTTACATAAACTGCTCTAAGTAATTTCAATGCTTATGGATATATCCTCACATTATATGTAGTTGTCTACAATTTACAGATTTTAATTTAGTTACTAAATAGTAGGAAATTCTGATTAAGAATTCACCAGAGGGAGGAAATCAAATTGAAGGGGAGTCTGTATCATGGGCCATTTAGCTGAATTAAACCCAGTTTCCATGGGATGGTACAGAGAATGATTAGAATGCTACATCTCCAGTTACTACAAACATAAAGTTGATTACCACCCAATCTATGTCTCTTCCTTTTCACACTCACTACCCATGACTTCAGAGCATTTCAATTATGAAACTCAACAGGGAGAAAAACTGAGCATTTTCCTTCACCTTATGTAATCTCGTTCAGCTAACTAACATATACTGAAGTTGCCCCCAAATGACACCATTGAGAAAGATGGAGAAATGGGAACATGAAAGAAAAGGAGTGAGAGAAGGAAGGAGGCAGGGGGAGAGATCACAGGCCACAAATCATATAACTATAAAAATCAATGAAAATTCATTATAAAATAATACAGAAAAATGTTTAGTTTTATTTACTTTGCTCTGAACCCTACTCTTCAAGGTGCTTTAAATAGTTTTGCTGTTTAGAAAGTGCTAAGAGATTTCTACAATAGAAGTACTTCACTATTTTATTAAAGATTATTTTTAAATGAGCACTGAGCAATTTATAGAAAAATCTATGTTCTCTTCACCTACCTGTGAAAGGTTCAATAAACTGTTATTGCTTCATATTATTGAATAGTTGCAATTGTGAAAACAAAAATGTTTCACTTTTCCATTCATTCTTCACATTTCCCCCAGCCTGCTCTCTCATCTCCTTCTAAAGCTTTATTCTTACTTCCTTCATCTTTACTTTCACTATGTATCAGTGCATTCACATTCTGTAAACAGTGTTTTCAGATCAAAGCACAAGTTTTCATCTGAACTGTATAGGTTTCTGCTGTGTTTAGCAATTTAAGCTCGATGCTTTGTGACCACCTAGAAGGGTGGGATACAGAGGGTGGGAGAGAGGCTCAAGAGGGAGGGGATATGGGGATATATGTATACATATAGCTGATTCACTTTGTTATACAGCAGAAACTAACACAACATTGTAAAGCAATTATACTCCAATAGAGATGTTAAAAAAAAAAGGAAAAAAGCAGCTTTGACAGGTTCATATTTTTCACTGTTCAATTTCACTTACTAGGTACAACTGAAGAAACTTCAGATGCAAAAGCAGCATAATGTACACAAACTATTTTTTCCCATCAAATCACACATTGAAATGGTTGGCTGATTGCCTAAGAATCAATTATCAGAATTTTTTTAATTTTAAGAACTTCATCTTTGAATATAAAAATTGAAAATATTTTTCTCTTCTAAGTTTTTAGTTTTTGCTTATGAACTTTAAGTCAAAAACAGAAGTAGTAGCGTCTGTTGTTTCTGCCTAATAATTAGTACAGGCTGCAGGGTTACAAAGGTTAACACAAGGAAATCATTTGTTTCTTCCTACACATAGGAATATGAAAACACTTTTCAATGTAAACATACTTGAGATGCTGAGGTATATTGTGAGGACTTAAACTGTGGGTCTTTTGTAAATTCACTTGTCTGCCTGACAAACAAGAGCATGTTTCAAAGGCTGTCTATGCCTGGAAGCTTATACCAGAAAGAATCTGATTTTTCTTTTTCTTTTTTTTTTTTTTAAATGTGGGTTTGGGACCCTGGGGTGATGATAATATGTATTATGAATGAAGTACAGAAATTTGGAAGAGTGAAGGAGAAAAATTATTTTTCCAGTTATAATACAAATTGGTTATTGCTTGTTCCTCCAAAGACCAAAATACCGTAACTACTGGGAAGTCAACGAAATTATTTTCCAGTTTTGTGAATTGACACAGCAGAATAGGAGATCTCCATTTAAAATCTTTTGCAGTCAAAATAAACCCATCAGGGCTTCAGTATTTGGTAGCAGTGTTTTGATCTTTGAGAAGGAACATACAAATTAGAATTATTTGGAGACCCACTCACCGCAAAGTGACCAGCTAGTTTTTATGGAGTCTAGATTAGTGCTAGCATAGCAACACCTACTGGTACATTTATGAAGTAAAGTTGAAACCATCACGACCAGAAATCGGTTCCTCCATCTTAATGAGAAAAATTACAACCTGATTTTTACCTGAGATGTCTATGTATGAAAACGACTGCTTCCAAACAAAAGAATGGAAAGGAAAACTACAGCTGTGGAAGAAAAATAACTTGATGTTTAGAGTGCCACCAAGGCAACTGTTACACTTCTCTGTAAACTGAATTTGCCATTCAGCCTGCTTCTAAAAATTATGTCACGTAGTTCATGGTTGAGACTGACCCTTCCCTTCCCCCTCTTCCTCCTCCATACTTTGTTTAAAGGGAGTCGCACAGTTACAGGAAACCATTCACAAGAGTACTGAATGGATTGAAGCAAGCTGAGAGGCATCACGTTTATTTTTACCACAGATATGAAGTCTAGTCACCAAACAATGAATAATACAGCATGCAATGTCAGAGTCTGCCAGCTCTACCAACTCCTAAACAACATCTTAACTTAAAGAGACGTTCAGGAACAGCAAGGATCACAAAAAATAGAGCTGCAGAGAGTATAATAAGAACCAAAAGGAAAATCCAGTCAGATTGCTACTAATCCCAAAGTTCAGTAGAATTTGACTTTGCCAGTATTTAGAAAAGCCATAGCTCCTGTTTAAACCCTTCTGCTCTGTAATAATTCCTTGAAAAAACAGCCCCAGGAAAGTAAGCAAGAAGCCATGTGCTGCCAGTTAACCAAGTTGTAGGCCTGGACACTGACTGGCTGCCCCTCTGCTTTCTCAAAAAAGGCAACAATTCGTCTTTGCTCATCAATGAGTGAGCCACTGAAGGAGTTTAGGAGGTGGGCGATATGAACTCTTTACTAATCCTTGGAAAGCTAAGGCCTGAGGGAAAGTAAAGAGTATCTGAACTGCGGCAAGTCTGGTCAGTCTCTAAAACACTGAAATAAAAATCCTTTCCCTCCTAGATAAGGTAGTAATTTTTGCTTTCAGTCGTCAAGGGTTATATAAATTGAGTGTCTGCTATTCCTAGTCTGTGCAGTTCTACCTTTCAGTTAAGATGGACTCCACAACAGTTTTCTTTCTTTAGTTAATGATGTAGATACATCCACAATCCCTACAGAAAATTTTTAAGTGTCCTACTTGGTTTGAATCTACTGAGATTGATGGACTCTTAGAGAACACTAGAAAAGTTTGTGTCCCCAAAACATGTGAGTTTCGTACATCGCTGGAATAAGTCTAGACCTTTATCACCTGATGCCTGGCTTCCTGGGGCCACCTCCTAATTGCTCCCTCTAATACTAGCCTTACTCCCTTTCTGAACATTCCTGGCAGATTTATTTGTGTAAAATACTTCTTTCACTGAGTCATGTCCCTTCTCAGAAACCTTAGTTGCTCATCTTGCCAAAGAATTTTCACACTCCATAGCTTAATGTTCTGTTTTCCAGACATGGGCCCCAACCTTCTTTTCAACCACGGTTCTCACCAGCCCTTTAACACAAACCTTCCTCTCCTGTCAAGCTGACCAGCAGGTTAATCAGCCCTTTGCTCATGCACACGTTCATTAGTACTGCCTCCATGCCTCAAGTCTTGGTGTTTGCCTCCCCCTTCTCTGTTACTATCACTTCTGTTCCCTCAGCCACCCCTGCACCAGTGCTTTCTCCATTCCCTCTTTCAAAATCTTCTAGAAACCTCTATAGACCTCAATTTTTACTCCAGCCCCACATGAAGAATTCCTCTGATTTCCTTCCTAAGTTTTCTCTGTTCCAGACATATACTATCTTATAATTTAACTTTCCGTGTGTGTATTCCTTCTTCCAAATATGGCAACAAACTCGTCCAGAATAGGGATGGAACTTTACACTTTTGTATATCCTACATAACTCCAAATACAATATACTAATCGAGAGGTGAAAAACGGGAAGAAAGTAAAAAGCTACAAAAATTACTAGAAAAATAAATTCTGAAATATCATCTAGAATGAAAAATAACTCACATTTTCAAGCACTTTCACATACATTTTCTCATTGAGTAAAGTATTATTATCTCAAAATAGAGCCAGAAAATTCAGGAAACTCTCACAGTTTCCACAGTATAAGAAAATAGAAAGGGCAGTGGAATTGTAAGGTGGGGTACCTATAATACCTTTTTAATGATTCAGTAATACTTAATTCAAGGAGGATCCACCTCCTGAGATACTGCCCTGGCATATTTTCTGTAACTTAAGGTTAAATCACTGCATATTTCTTTGTTTTTTATTGTGGCTATTTGTGTGTGTGTGTGTGTGTGTGTGTGTGTGTGTGTGTGTGTGTGTGTGTGTGTGTGTGTGTGTGTGTGTGTGTGTGTGTGTGTGTATCACTGTGTATTTTAAGAGTGGTTACTTTGTAATTCAGACCTCCCTAGTTTTCCTCACTGAATATTTCTTTTTCACATAAAAAAACTTATTTCTTTGGACTTTTGTACTTACCTATTAGGAACATATGTTGGGGAAAAACTGGGGAATCCTTTTACAAACTGCTTTAGAGGCTCAGGGGACAAAAGATGTAAAAATATACTCTTCAAATATAAACCACTCTACAATTCCATTTATTTTTATTATTGCTGCAGTTATTCTCATGTATTCTTAAAAGGTTAATTTTCCTCATAATAAAATGCATTTGGCATCTAGGCAATTATACTAAACCCTCTTTTAAAGAATATTAAAGGTCCTATACATTCCCATGGTTTGTTTTCTCCTATCACATCTCAAATTGCTGTTACAGTGAAGTTAAACGTTATGTTAAACTAGGCCTGCGATGAACTTGCTTTCAGATGCTCTTTCAATGTAGTATTTCCTTCTAGTCATCAGCTTGAAGCAAGAATCACTCAAGGTCCTCAAAGGGCAAAAGGTAATGAGTCATCTTCATAGCCCTAGAGATCGACAGGCAAGCTGGGGGAGTTGGAAGGAGGAAGGGTAGGGGGAGAAGAGGAGAAACACAGCCCTCATACCATGTAATTTCCATATAAACTTGTATATGAACCAAAATAATATACCTAAAAGCTAAACAAAGTCAGTTACAAATGCTGTTAAAATAATTGACGTTGAGGAAGCTGCTGCCTATTGATCTGACTCCCTTTTTGCCTGTTGGTTCTCATTTGACACCACACAATGACATTTCCCTTTGTGACCCCCGTGTCTTGATCTGGAAACCTAACCAGTCATTTCTCACTGAAGGGGAAAGAACAGTTTTGTTAACATCTGTTTTTTAGGTCTTTTATTTTTAAGTTCTTGTTGAAAACTCCTTGATCTGCCTACCAGGGAATTGGAGCACATACCACGTGCCTGCCACCTAAATCTCTTTTCTCTTTATTTGTTCTACAGAATATTGATTTAGATTTTGGCCTATTCGCATTGCTTTAAACTTTTAAACACTGGCTCTTATAGCTAGAGGAAACACTTTGCTGAAGCTAAAATGATCACCCAAGAGAACTTATTGGGGAAACACATAGACCAAAATTAGCCCTTGGCTCTGAATGTACAGCTCCCATTGAAAGCAGTGGAAGCTGAACTCTTAGGATTTGAAGACACATTTTCCTTTACATTGAATATAAAGGCTTTTTGAAAAGGCTGGGTTTATTTGAGTTTCTGTTAAAGAAGCTGAATTAGCTCTCTGTCATATTATAAAAAGAGAGGCAGCCAATGCTTCTCTAATTTGTCTTGTAAGGGTTCTTTTGATATCTAACAAAATTGCCAAGACACCCTTTTTTGTTTCTGTACACTGATTGTTTAATACTACAAAGGACCAGGCATTATACCAAGTACTTTCAGTCTTCTATAGTTCCTACAACATTTTACTATAACATTTCCTAATCCTTTACAACCAAAATAACAATAAAAACAGAGTAATATTTAGAATCAAGATGGGAGAAGGGGGAAATAATGGTTGAAAGCAAGCAGTCTGAGTCTCTGATGAAAGAAAAATTTTAAGTTCTGACTTTACCAACTGACGACTGCCATAAATCCTCTTACTCTCCAGAAAGGTCTTTTATTATGCTGTGGATAGTGCTGTTGAGAAAGATCAAATTTCCAAATGCCTCACCTTAAAACTGATCTTACTACTGAAATACTCAGGATGAATTAACTGGCACAAACTGACCCTAAGAGTCTGTGGCTCCAAACGTTCTGAAAGAGGCAAGTGGTGTGGATGTGCTGACCACAGGAAACCTCTGCACCAGCATGAGTCCTCCCACAGCATGACTGCACAACACCACACTTCTCCAGGGCTCATCTGGAGGCTAACACAGTGCCATCAGGTTGCTGATTTACTCAGGAGAATCTTACCCTGGTTTCCCCATCTGTCCACAAACATAAAATGCATATTGTATACTTTGAGGTAAGTAAGGGCAGCAGTCACGCCTCACTTCCTTTTGCATCTTCCATCCCTAACATAATTCCTGCACAGAAGCAATTAGTGTTTATTAAATTTTAATGAATGATGAATGAGAGATGCCAGATGACACAGGGTACCTTATAAGTTCATAAAAAAACAAACCTTGAAAGACCCTGGGATAACTTAATCCAGTTCTCTACTTATAAAGTAAGATTATACTTATACCAATAGGCACAGCTACGTGACAGAGCAATTTGGGAAGCACAGAGACGGGAACCCGACCTAGCCTAAGAGGGTCAGAGAAGATGTCCTGGAAGCCTTGAGTCTTGAATTGAGTCTTTAAATTTGTAATAGGTGTGTGTATGCGTGTACAGGTACTCCAAGCAAAGACAACATTCAAGCCAGAGGACAGAGCACCAACAATGCATACACAGAGCAGGAATCTGTGTAACAAACGTTTAGTCAGGCTGTGGAGAAGAATTAGCCTAGAGAGGTTGGGAGAGACCAGACAATCAGGAACCTTGGTTGGCAAGTCAAGGGGTTGCAAATTTTCCTGTAAGCAATGGGTAACCACTGAAAGGCTTCAGGCTAGAGATGACAGGGCTGAATGCATTTTAAGTAGCTCACTCTGGCTGGTCGTTGGAGGATGGTGTTAGGAAGAACAGGCCTGAAGATGTGTAAGTGATGTTGCAGATGTCACAGTCATTCAGGTGAGGGAAAATGAAGGCAAAAACAGGGAAGTGGTAGTAAGAAAAATGTTAAAAAGTGGAGTCAACAGGTCTTGGTGAGTGATTATATGGTGCAGAAGGGGAATTGGAGTGTTGAAGATGGGAAAGAAACAAAGAGTAATAAGTCAAAGGCTTATGACTTGGGTGACTAGCTGGCTAATGTCTCCATCAAATGAAAAAGAGAATACAAAAAAGAGAGCAGATTGTGTGAGAAGAAACATGCGTAAAATGATGAGAGTGTCATGTCATCAAAAACAAGGGAATAAAGCATTTTAAGAAAAAGAGAGTATTGTAAGTAATTGGGAGCACATTGAGCAAGCAGACATCATGGAATGCAATCATATAAATAACTTGATCTTGTCTCTTGATTGGCCCTTTAAGTTTGCTCAGTGAACCTTGCAAGTCTTTCCCACTTGGTAAAAATCTATAAATCTTACGACTTTTCTGCTTATTTTCAGGTAATAGAAACTACAATCACCTTAAGTCACAAATACCTTTTTCTTTTTTTTTACTTCTTATGTTGAAATAATTATGTATTCACAGAAGGTTGCAGAGAGGTCCCATGTACCCTTCACCTAGCTCCCCGCAATGGTTACATCTTATGTAACTATAGTATGGTATCAAAACCAGGAAACTGATATTGATACAGTCTGTGTGTAGAGTCCTACATTACTTTATCACTTGTAGATTTGTGTAACCACCACTGCAATCACACTATCAAACTATTCTATTACCACAAAGATCTCCCTTACGTTACCCCTTAATTGTCACACCAATGCCCTTCAACCAGCACCCCTAACCCTTGACAACCACTAATTTTCTTTTCATTTCCATAATTTTGTAAATTCAAGAATATATTTAATGTAACCTTTTGAGATTAGCTTTTTTCACTAGGCATGTCCTTGAGATCCACTGAAGTAGTTGCATACATACTTTATTGCTCTTTATTGCTAAGCAGTAGTCCACAATATGGATGTACAAATTTGTTTAATCATTCACCTACTGAGAGCCATTCTGGTTGTTTCCAGTTTCTTAGTATGATGAATAAAGATATGGAAGGTCATATACACATTATTGTGTGCACATAAGTTTTCATTTCTCTGGGACTGCAGGGTCATACAGTAAATGTATGTCTTTTTTTTTTTTTTTTTTAACAAACTGCCAAACCATTTTTCAAAATGGCTGTACCATTTTACAGTCCCAGGAGGAATATATGAGAGATCCAGTTTCTCTTCACCCTAGACAGCTTTTGGTGTTATCATTATGTTTTCAGTGTTCTAATAGGTGTGTGGTGATATCTCATCATGGTCTTGGATTTGCATTTCTCTAATGCCTAGTTATGATCAATATATTTCCATGTATTTATTTGTAATCCATTTATCCTCTCCAGTGAAATGCCTATTCATGTCTTTTACCCATTTTCTAATTGAATTGTTTGAATTCTTTTTACTATTACTTTTTTTTTAAATACATCTTTATTGGAGTATAATTGCTTCACAATACTGTGTTAGTTTCTGTTGCACAACAAAGCGAATAAGCCATATGCATACACACATCCCCATATCCCCTCCCTCTTCAGCCTCCCTCCAATCCTCCCTATCCCACCCCTCTAGGTCATGGTAAAGCTCCGAGCTGTTCTCCCTATGCTATGCTGCTGCTTCCCACCAGCCAACTATTTTACATTCAGTAGTGTATGTATGTTGATGCTACTCTCACTTCGCCCAAGCTTTGATCTCCCACCCCATGTCCTCAAGTCCATTCTCTATGTCTACATCTTTATTCCTGCCCTGCAACTAGGTTCATCAATACCACTTATTTTTCTTAGATTCCATATATATGCGTTAGCAGCCGGTATTTGTTTTTCTCTTTCTGACTTACTTCACTCTATATGACTGACTCTAGGTCCATCCACCTCACTACAAATAACTCAATTTCGGGTTTTTGTGGCCAAGTAACATTCCACTGTATATATGTGCCACATCTTCTTTATCCATTCATCTGTCGATGGACATTTAGGTTGGTTCCACGTCCTGGCTATTGTAAATATTGCTGCAATGAACATTAGGGTACATGACTCTTTTTGAATTATGGTTTTCTCAGGGTATATGCCCAGTAGTGGGATTGCTGGCTAATATGGTAGTTCTATTTTTAGTTTCTTAAGGAACCTCCATACTGTTTTCCATAGTGGTTGTATCAATTTACATTCCCACCAACAGTGCAGGAGGGCTCCCTTTTCACCACACCCTTTCAATCATTTATGGTTTCTAGATTTTTTGATAATGGCCATTCTGACTGGCGTGAGGTGATACCCATTGTAGTTTTGATTTGCATTTCTCTAATAATTAGTGATGTTGACCCTTGTTTCATGTGCCTCTTGGCCACCTGTATGTCTTCTTTGGTGAAATGTCTACTTAGGTCTTCCGCTCATTTTTTTACTAGATTGTTTTATTGATATTGAGCTCCATGAGCTGTTTGCATATTTTGGAGATTAATCCTTTGTTGTTTCATTTGCAAATATTTTCTCCCATTCTAAGGGTTGTCTTTTGTCTTGTTTATCATTTCCTTTGCTGTGCAAAAAGCTTTTAAGTTTAATTAAGTCCCATTTGTTTATTTTTGTTTTTATTTCTGTTACTCTAGGAGGTGGATCAAAAAAGATCTTGCTGTCGTTTATGGCAAAGAGTGTTTTTCCTATGTTTTCCTCTAAGAGTTTTATAGTGTCTGGTCTTACATTTAAGTCTTTAATCCATCTGGAGTTTATTTTTGTGTATGGTGTTAGGCAGTGTTCTAACTCCACTCTTTTATATGTAGCTGTCCAGTTTTTCCAGCACCACTTATTGAAGAGGCTGTCTTTTCTCCATTGTATGTTCTTGCCTCCTTTGTCACAAATTAGGTGCACATATGTGTGTGGGTTTATCTCTGGGCATTCTATCCTGTTCCATTGATCTATATTTCTGTTTTTGTGCCACTACCATATTGTCTTGATTACTGTAGCTTTGTGGTATAGTTTGAAGTCGCGGAGCCTGATTCCTCCCCAACTCCGTTTTTCTTTCTCAAGATTGCTTTGGCTATTCGGGGTCTTTTGTGTTTCCATACGAACTGTAAAATTTTTTGTTCTAATTATGTGACAATGCCACTGGTAATCTGATAGGGATTGCACTGAATCTGTAGACTGCTTTGGGTAGTATAGTCATTTTCACAATATTGATTCTTCCAATCCAAGAACATGGTATATTTCTCCATCTGTTTATGTCATCTTTGATTTCTTTCATCAGTGTTTTATAGTTTTCTGAGTACAAGTCTTTCACCTCTTTAGGCAGGTTTATTCCTAGGTATTTTATGCTTTTTGTTGAAATGGTAAATGGGAGTGTTTCCTTAATTTCTCTTTCTGATTTTTCGTTGTTGGTGTATAGGAATGCCAGAGATTTCTGTGCTTTAATTTTATATCCTGCAACATCACCAAATTCATAAATTAGTTCTAGTAGTTCTCTGGTGGCATCTTTAGGATTTTCTACATATAGTATCATGTCATCAGCAAACAGTGACAGTTTTACTTCTTTTCCAATTTGTATTCCATTTATTTCTTTTTCTTTTCTGATTGCTGTGGCTAGGACTTCCAAAACTATGTTGAATAAGAGTGGTGAGAGTGGACATCCTTGTCTTTTTCCTGATCTCAGGGGAAATGCTTTCAGTTTTTCACCATTGAGTATGATGCTTACTGTGGGCCTGTCATATATGGCCTTTATTATGCTGAGGTAGGTTCTCTCTAACCCCCTTTTCTGGAGAGTTTTTATCATAAATGGGTGTTGAATTTTGTCAAAAGCTTTTTCTGCATCTACTGAGCTGATCATATGGTTTTTATTCCTTAATTTGTTAATGTGGTATACCACATTGACTGATTTGCATATATTGAAGAATCCTTGCATCCCTGTGATAAATCCCACTTGATCATGGTGTATGATCCTTTTAATGTGCTGTTAGATTCTGTTTGCTAGTATTTTGTTCAGTATTTTTGCATCTATGTTCATCAGTGATATTGGTCTATAATTTAATTTTTTTGTGATATCTCTTTCTGGTTTTGGTATCAGGGTGACAGTGGCTCCATAGAATGAATTTGGGAGTGCTTCTCCTGCAATTTTTTGGAAGAGTTTGAGAAGGATCGGTGTTAGCTCTTCTCTAAATGTTTGATAGAATTTTGTTTGTTAGAAGATTTTTAATTACAGTTTCAATTCCATTACTTGTGATAGGTCTGTTTATATTTTCTAAGTCTTCCTGGTTCAGGCTTGGAAAATTGTACCTTTCCAAGAATTTGTCCATTTCTTCATGTTTGTCCATTTTATTGGCATATAGATGTAGTAGTCTCTTATAATCCTTTGTATTTGTGCAGTGTCCATTGTGATTTCTTGTTTTTCATTTCTGATTTTATTGATTTGCATCCTCTCCCTTATTTTCTTGATGAGTCTGGCTGAGGGTTTATCAATTTTGTTTATCTTCTCAAAGAACAAGCTTTTAGTTTTATTGATCTTTGCTATTGTTTTCTTCATTTCTATTTCATTTATTTCTGCTCTGATATTTACGATTTCTTTCCTTCTACTGCCTTTGGGTTTTCTTTGTTCTTCTTTCTCTAGTTGTTTTAAGTGTAGGGTTACATTGTTTATGTGAGATTTTTCTTGTTTCTTGAGGTGAGAATGAATTGCTATAAACTTCCCTCTTAGAATTGCTTTTGCTGCATCCCATAGGTTTTGGGTTGTCGTGTTTTCATTGTAAACCTCATCTACTGTGTCCCTTCAACTTTAGGACAAACTTACAAAACACTCCCCTACCAGTCTAGGATGGCAGTGCAGGAGAGGAAAGGAATCATAACTCAGCTTTTTCCAAAGAAACCCTACTCACCAAATCACATCAAATTCTCAACCTCCACCTTTTACATGTTCAAAATAAGCAAAGGGCTCACGAGTCCTAAAGTCAGGTCTCAATCATTTTCATTGAAAATATGCATCATGTGGTACCTCTCCCTGTCTTATATTACCGTATTTTGATACTTGAGTCAAATTTTCCCATTTAACATCTTATTACAGTTACAATAAGGGCAAATTCAGCAGATGCTCTGTAAATATGAATGAATGTGTTATTATTGCATTTATTTAGCACTTCCATCAACTGATTAAAACAAAATGGAAGGCTCTTAGAATGGAATTGGATTTCTTCTCAATCTTAACTAAGATATCCATACACAGGATACACATAGTAGGCACTCAAATTGTGAATTACTGAATTGAGTTACAGTCAATAATGAAACACTATTGTTCAACCAAAGCTCAAGTAGCATATAATGAATTAGCTGGCATGCCATAATCATATGTTATTGAAATTGTGATAATTTACTTATTATATGCAATGGGTTTCTGAAAAAACTTCTCTTTCCATTAGGATTTCATTTTCAGCATTTTCTTGTCAGTAAAATCCTCACATGACTAATGTAACTTCTCATCACAGGCAGAATTGAATATTCATGCCTAGCTCAAATCACTGTTATTCTGGCCTGTTGCTTTTTTTTCCCCCAGATAGTTAACCCATCATTTGTATGGAAAATTTATTACAGTTTGCCATTTATAGACTCTCTTTCAGTCTGTTCTATGAACTGTAAATGTGGTAAGAAATTGTATTGGATGATTATGGAGGGTGGGGACAGAAAAATTAGACACATGGTAATCTTATGTTTGTTCATAAGATGCTTATCATTCTTCCTACTTTTGCTGAATGTTCCTAGTAACAGAATTCTTCTACTAGTTATGTGTTCTTCTAAAGTTTTCCTATCATATTAATGAAGAATCTTATTAAAGTCCAAAACAAATTAACCAGCATAAGTACTTTCTATGAATACGGACAGGATGAACTGCTATGATTTCAAATAACAAAAAAGTGTACTGCTCTTTTTACCTGATAAATAGACTTGCATTTTAATTTTTTATTATCTAGTAATAGACCAATAAATAAATGTAGTCTAGCACTTTTTTGCATAAGTAATGAATTCTCTGTAATATGAGATTTTCATGACAGCTCTCTGCTATTAATAAACTTTGCTGAGAGTATAGAGAGAAGGGAAGGGTGAGGTTGGTTTGAGAATTACTGGATCTGCAGATTAGTGAAATGAATGAGTCAAGTTCTACTATGTCAAAAATATTATCCATATTAATTTGTATGCTAAACAGTTTATAGTGATTCTGTCCAGCAGCAGCAGAAGCCACCATTAATTCTAGTGATAACCCAGGGCTGGTATTTTCCTCTACCAGGCAACCTGTGAAACCTGTGAAAACAAGCCCAAATTATTGTTGAAGCTGAATATTAATTAGGCTCTCTCTTGCCCTGTGACTTCTCCAAATAATTCTCTGACAGTTAGGCAACCACTAAATGGCTAAGTATGCCCTGAAACAATATGTGTGCAATCTGGGAGTAATGCAAAAGGAGAACTGGATTAACTGAATCTTATAAACAGCATATTCTGTAGGGTGTTTACTTTCTAGGAGCTTCCATTCTGAAGCCTGGCATTCGTCGTTGACACCATACAGCTTTTAGCATAAACACCTTCTAAATGAATATTAATTGCATATTAAGAATACAACCCTTATATTTTGCCCACATAGAAAGCTAAAACTGTACAATCCATTATCAAAATAATATCTTGTTAACAAGCAATAACAAGCATAAATTCCCTAAGCGTATTCAGGCTCAAGTCATATACTGTAACCCATACAGCTTCTACATCATATTCAGCTCATTCCAGCCACAGCCCCTCCTCAACAGGTACACCAGGCTTGCCATCTTCTCTGTCTTATTTCCCCAGAACCTCTTCCCTCTCTCCTCCATGACAGGTCCTGTAGTTCCTTAAAAACCATTGCTTCTCACCAACATCCACCCTACCTCTCAGCCAAACTTCATATCCTCGCCTGCTCGATTTTGGACTAGTTGCCAGTATTTCATCCAGTTTAAGAAAGTTTTGGTTATTTGTCCCTGAAGGTTGGGTTTTTTTCCCTTCTGAAGGAGATGAAGGAAAGTTTCTTTCGATTATTATGATTTAGAATCCAGCAGCTACAAGACAACCAGACGTCTTTTAAAATGCCCAGAGTCATCAGTTCACAGAATATCATGATTCCTGTGAGTTATTATGCAAAACAAGTTTTTGTCTCTCCTTTTCCCTTGTGATACGTTACCGAAGGCCTCTTACTATTATCCTAGCTCAATATGAACCTGACCGCAGAAGGCAGATGGGTATGCGCAAGGAAGCAATGGTGAGGCGGGGGGTGGGAGTGGTGAGAGGAGGAAAAACTCTATCTTGCCATAATACAGATTAAGGAAAATGTGATCCTTGACCTCAAAAAATATATTTGAAGGCGAGCCTCATAAATGTTGATTCACCTAAAGTGAGATAAATCAATAGAAAAATAGAATCCTGGATTGGAAGGGGCTTGAGAGATCATCTAGTCTAAGGCTGACCCTCTAAAAATACTCTTCAAGTGTCTTTCAGACAAGGAAATAAATTCCTTGGGTGAATGTCAGACATTTGAGAGGATAACTGTCATTAAAGGGTTTTATTTGCCATGTGCACAAGCAGGCAAGGCACTGTATGAAGGATTGAGTTAGCGTGGCTTCAGGACCTGGAACACTACCAAAGAGTTAATAAAGTAGCTAGCCAAGAGCAAAAGGATAAATGACATGCCTGGACCTGGTCAAGTTTAAAAGCAGAAATTATTGTCCATGGAAAAATGACCAAATGTAAACTTCAAGTTACACTGACAAACCAAAGCAATCTCAGGAAATTTAACAGTCTTAGCTGTAAAGTGATGGGTTAACAATCTACACTTTCAGGAGGAAAAAAAAAAAGTAAGAGGCCAAAATAACAGTGATTTGAGCTAGGCATGAATATTCAATTTTGCCTATGATGAGAAGTTACATTAATGATGTGAGGATTTAACTGACAAGCAAATGCTGAAAATGAAATCCTTAATGGAAAGAGAAATATTTTTCAGAAACCCATTGCAGATAATAAGTAAATTATTACCAACTTCAATAAAATATGATGATGAACACGCAAACCTTTAATGTCTAACATTAGGCATTACTGAACAATAGAGGTTTCAGAAAGATGAGCACCTTTTCATGTTGCTCCTTTTATTTTTAAAGTATCCACCTCTCCTTGAGATTTCTTTCAGCTACCAATAAAAGAAAAACTGTTACAGGGTTTTAATGTATTCTTTACTTTTTAAAAGACATAAGGGAAAGTGGAGGATTCCCTTTTCTCCCTACTAATAACTGTGATTTTTTGAAAGTAGTGTGTACTTATGTTTTCTTGGACATGTCAATAAACACATATTTATATTTGTAGATTAAATTTTTACCAGTAAACAGTATTTAGACCTCTACTAAATTAGGCATAAAACAAAATTTCAATTTTAAATTATCAATTTTAAATACGAAAGTGTCCAATTGTATTCAGTCAGTAGGTGTTACCCTGATGTTCTCAGGGTCAAAGAAGAAAAACCAAACCTTTCAAGAGCTTCTTGTTAACAGTGTTACCTCACAGAGCAAAATTTATATTTGGAATTCACAGTGGTTTGGCCTTTCTGAAGGAAATGCCTAAGCAGAGGACTGTCTGTCAGTCAACTAGCAGTGCAAGTTTGGAGAGAAAGTGATTCCTTTTTCATTCCTGCTTAGTGTCAGCTTTTTACTGGGTTAGAAAAGCATTTCACCCATCAGGATGAAAATCAAAGACCCTTTCTGAAGCAGAATAGAAAAGAAAATCTGAAACTGAGGTAAGGTGCTGAGGTAAGGTAATTTCCGGTATCTCCAGTGGCTGAACGGTGAGTTGGCCCAAGGAGGTGGGACCTTGGGAACCCTAGGAGTCAGAATTCCCAAGAGGTCTCTTGCTGCAAAAGCCTTTAAAGCTCTATGGATGCAGAAAAGAATGGAATAATCTCTCCCCCACATAATGATCTGACTATTACTTCAACAGACGCCAAGGTAATTTACCACTGAATACTTGGAATTATCCTCCTGATGCTTTCTCCTGGAAATAACTATCTGTGAAAAGGAGGAACAAAAATTATTTGAAAAGTAACTTCTTATCCTTTCTTGATCCCATACTGGGTTAACATGATCCTAATAGCTCTGTTAAACTTCAAGATGGAAATTACCTCAAGAAATAAATCGTTTCAATACAGAACATAACATTACTTAGCATGGTAATGGTTCTGAGAAGTCATGAATTAAAGAACTCTATATATTCTCAGTGAGTACTTTTCACTATATTCAAGTGTTCCTCTGGACACACTTTGGGAAATAATGCCCTAAGCAATCAAAAACGACATGAGTCTTCCTTTAAGTGATATTAAACCTGGTGTTTGCCTGATAGATTTGTCTGCTCAGTTTCCTCTATTTTTCTAGTGTATCTTAATGACTCAACTTGAATTTAGAAAGAAAAATAGAGTCCTATTTTTTAAGCAAAAAAATCAACTTCGATCACTGAATGAAATTGTAAAGAGCCTTGGTAATCTTGTTTTTCCAGAGATGAAAACTGAATTGAAATAATAAATGCTTATGAAAAGGGAAATATGGCCAAAATCACACAGGACATAAGACCAGGACTAGCATGTGCCATCCTTGCCTATAACCCATTATAACTCAGCACACTGGTCCAAGCCACAGGCCTGATTCTTCTCCCCATCTTTCTCAAAACCTGCCTCCCACTCATCCACTCCAACATTCTACACTCTCAGTGCTCCTGACTTCTCAATCTACTCCCTTGTCCTCTACCTATTTCATTTTCCTGAAGAGATGCCCTGGTTGTAGACTGCTTCTCCCCATGGAACTTCAGTCCCTATCACCTCCATCTTATTCTTGGATACAAATCCTTTCCCTGACCTCCAGATCCACACACTGTCTAGTTCCTTAGATCCAACAGAAAGAAGCAAACAGAACCCAGATCTCCAAACTACTAATCCACCCATCATTCTTCTCATTAGATTCACTGACTCACTGTCTTTTCAGTAAATGCTCTCATTTATCTTATTGAAAAGGATAATCAAGATAGCAAGTTCCTAGTCGGGCGGGGGGAGAGGCAGCATGAGAAGACCTTAACAGAGTAAAAAAATATTGTTTCCCTATATATAGTCTTTCAATTAACCAAATATAGCACTAAGCTTTTATTTTAGTTTTTAATTAAAAATTATTAGTGACCAATTTATCATAACTTGAGTTTTACATCGGACAGGCTAATCACATAGAGCTATTCAGTACAAATAAACAACAAACTTTCTTGTGCAATAGAAAGTTTCCCAGATAGGCATTGTAGGAGAGGAAAATAAACTTTTTTTCTACCCTCCTAGATTTGGACAGGCCCAGCAAACTAAACTAACAAAAGACAGATTAACTGGAGAAAAACAGTCTATGTACACATATAATGAGCATAGATACAAGTGAACTCAAAGGAGTAGTTAGAATTGGAGGCTTATATACCATCTTAACAAAGGGCAATAAATTGTGGAGAAATGATAAAACAAAGGAAAAGGGATTTGGGCTTTTAAGGGTGGTAAATTGTGGGAAGCTAAATATGAGAGGAAACTAATGGAAGATAAGAGTTATGTCAGTAAGGCTTGTTTATAGAGATTCATCTCAGTGCCCACTCTTTGCCTCCAGTGAGAAGGGTTGTTCTCCTGCTCCTGTTACAGGAGGGGGGGGGGGCATACCTTCACAAAGGAAATTTATGCTCCACCTTTAGGTAGAAATACAGAGGGCAGATAATTCCTCCTGTGTCTGCTCTTAATTGCCTTCAGTTCAAAATGATCCTAACACCGAAGTGCCATGTTTTGAGGTAGCATATTCTGATTCCCTTCAGCACAGAATGAAACGAGGAAAAAGGCCATGCGCACTGGGAACTGTAGGGATGTGAATACATCCAGCCTTGGATCTAGGGGAAAAGTCTTTTAAAGTGATGGTTCCTTATTTCACTTTGTGTGAACTGATATTTGATTCATATCATATGCATCATATTTGATTCTACAGAACATAAGGCTTGAAACTGTAAATCAAGAAATCAAAAAAATACAAATAATCCTTAAATTGTCTATCCATCATCACATATCTGGAAGACTTACTATTTTTATTTTCCTCACTAGGTAGTTATATAAATGAATATTTGGGACCCGAAACCTTCAAACAGAAAGTGCTTGTGCTCTATCAGTAAATATTACTGGCAAGATGGTCCTCTCATTTATTACATCTGCTAATATACCTAAAAAAAGAATGAATGAGTAGCATTTTCCTATTTATGAAAAATAAGAATGCCTAATTCAATAATGAAAAAATAATGTTTTCCATTATTAGAGGAAGTATTAGAGGAGAGCTTATCTGATTTTTCACTTCATGCCAGTAGAATTAGTACTCTGCTTATTCTGGTGATGAGTGGGGAAGAAGTGAGGAGCAACAGAACTCAAGGATACAAATTAAACTGTGACAAAGACAGATAATCTTGAACAACCTTACAGAGCACAAACCAACTACAACAGCCTCCAGCCTCCTTGCCTCCCCTCTTCTCCATTCTTCTTTCTCTGTCACTCTCTCTCCCTCCCTCAATCTGCTTTTTGTCTCTTTTTTTGTCTTTTTTTTTTCTCTAGGGGAATAAGATTTGGGGGAACATGAATATTTTTTAGTCTCATGAGTTTTTATGTATATGATGCTTCCTGCCAAATAGTTGAGCCATTAGAATTATAGATCTAGCCTGTAACACTGTGTGTTGTCCTTTAGTTGACCGTCTGCACCAATGAAAGGCACTGTTGTCAAGACATTCCCCTTTGCCCTTGTGGTTACCATTTTACTCCAAAGGATTTCCAAGGGTGAAGCTATTATATTGCTCCAGTTACTGTATTCACCCTATTAAGTCACATTTTGGCTAAAAGCCTAATAGATGGCAGAGTCAATACTGAATTCAGATGAATTTATTCTTCAATATTTTTTAAAAGATACTTTTAGAACAAGGCCCTACTGGCAATTAACTAATATAATTGACAGTTATAAAATCAAAATAACATAGAAGCATGTATCATTTAAGTAATGCTTAAAAAAACATTCTTATGTAAAGTGAATTTCCTTTAAAACGTCATTGATTTTCATCTAAATTCGGATACACATTCTCCAGGCCAAAAAAAAAAAAAAAAAAAAGCTCTCGTATCTGGTAGCAGTTATAACTAAAAATGTGGTTAGTTGTATAGAATCAAATATTTAAAAGTAACATTGTTCTGATAAAACATTAACAAAATATTCAGAATTATAATAATATAACAAATAATATAAATAATTTAAATTATAAATAATAATATAACAAACAAAAAAATTATAAAACAAAAATGGAACTATTAATATAAGGGAAACGCTGAAAGTACAACCCATTATGCCTCATCTGATCCTGCTTTTATAGAGTAAACAAATTCTAAATCTAAAATAGTCTACTTTCCACAAACCTCAAAATACTTCAACTCTTGAGGCAACTGTCTTAATTTTTATTTGTACTTTAAACACAAATGGAAGAAATCAATCTCTATCTAAGCACTGGGGTTTAATAATCTTTGAAGTCACTCCACTGCTTATTTGCTATGTTACCCTGGACAGTTCACTTTAAATCTCTGGATTTCAGTTTTTTCACTTACAAAATTATGAGAGAAGGTATATATTTCAGTGGTTTTCACTCTAAGGTTCCTTAGAGATGCTTCAGAGACAGCAAGAGAGAAGCTCAATTTTGTCTCTGTTATGTACTGAGGTCCCACACCGGGACATCATGAAAGAGTGGGTTGGAGGGGATTTATCTGACTCCCAAAAAGCCATCTCAAATAAATGTATAACCTAACAAAAGACATGCCCCCAGCCTCAACATACCTGCAAACAGGTTGTTACCCCCAAATCCTTACATTTAGACATTCTTAAACCACAGCAGGACCCACGTCCTATTTCATTTTATAAAAGGTTTTTGAGGGGGTTTTGCTCAATTTGGAAGGAAAATGACCCAAATCAAATGAGCTTTGGGTTTTATAGTTAGACCACTTGGGACACAAACTCCTAATCTGCTCTCTATGATACCTTGGGCAGGTTCTTTAACATCTAAGAGCTTCAGTTTCCTCATTTTAAAACCAAGGATAACACCCAACTGGCAAAGTTGCTGCAGTGATTAATAAAATACTGCATATAACTGGGATGTTAAAAATTGGGTGGCTTTCCCTGGGCTGTAACAACTCCGCAGTCCTTTGAAGTGACACCTCTAAGACTTCCAATAATCCCCAAGGCAATTACAAACATTGGCACCCTTTGTCTTTTAGGCTCTGGCTTCCCCAAATTTTACCTCTGCCTCCCTCCACATAAAAGTCAGTATACTTATTTCAGTTTTCACAAGCATTTATAAGTAAAAATGTGATCACATAGGGTGGTTCATACTTTTTTCTCTCTTCCTGGCTTCCTCTCCCACATCTATCTCTACATTTCCATGCCTCCCTCCAGAACTGGCTTGGGAGCTCTCAATTTTTCTCAATCATGAAAAACATCTTCTCTTACTGTAAAATCTTGGCAATAGCTATTACTCATATTCTGATTCTAGCCCACACATCGTCCATGCATTATTTAATAGTTACAGAAAACATAATTCTAAAAAATTTTAGACATTGTGATTATCCCCCCCAAATTTATTCAGTCAATCACTCATTATTAAATAGTTACTCTGTTTAGGTTTAGATAAATCTTGTTACTCAAAGTGTGGTCCACTGACCAGAAACTGTCAACATCACCCAGGAAATCATTAAAAACGCAAAATCTCAGAACCCACTCCCGACTAATGAGTTGGAGCCACAGATAACCCCACCTCTCTTGCTGCACAATCCTTGAGAATTCATGCAATTCATGCCTAAGCCAACCAGTGCCATAAATCCTTGGTCTCAGGAATCAGTTTAGGATGTGGACAATGCAATGATTGTCCAATCAGAGTGATGCTCAGTATTTGGGCTTTGTGTTTATCAGCAGAGGCCCTCTCTTCCACATCATACCATCCCTCAAATATGAATAAGGAAACATAAAACCCTAGTTGTTCTGCACAGCCATCTTGCAATGATGAAGACAAATCCAATACAAAGAGGGTCTCAGTGAGTCTCAGCAGAGTGGAACCAGAACTCTGATGAACTGCCTTCTGAAACATATCCTACATTTTCAATACATAAGCAAGAAAGCTCAGCTTAACTCTTGAGGCTGGATGGAAAAACCATGACCTAAGAGCCAAATCTGGTTTGTACTGCTCCAGACTAAGAATAATTTTTACATTTTTAAAAGGTGTGGGAAAAAAGAAGAAGGGCGGGGGGAGGAGAGAGAGAAGGGGGGGAGAGGAGGGAGAGGAGGGGAGGAGGAAAGGGAAAAAAGGAGTGGAGGAGAGGGAGGAACCGAGAGACATACATGGCCCACAAAACCTACAATATATACTATTTAGCCTTTTACCTCAAAAGTTTGCTGACCCCCTAAGGCAACCAAACAGAGGTTCTCTTAACTTCCTCATGCATGTAAATAGCCTGGCACTTAGCAGGTATTCAATTAATATTAGTTCTCACTATCACTCGCCTAAATTCTCCCTTCCCTAAGATTCTGTGATACAGTAGATAAAACTAAAAAGTGAAATATGCAAATATTAAATAAAATCATGTTTTTTACACCTGTAATTCTTTACATTCATCAAGAGATTGTGTTGAATTATTAATGGTTAAAAGCACTAGTTCTAGAACTAGTCGCCCTGGGACCCAATCCTTATCACTCACTAGCTGTGAGACTGTAGACAAGTTATCTAACCTTTCTATGTCTCATTTTCCTAAGTTAGAAATAATATCCACAGTACCTACCTCAAAGTTGACAAGATGGTTAAATGAGTTACTACATGTAAAGTACTTCAGATAGTGCCTAACACATGGTAAAACAAATTAATAAAGGTTATCTTTATCATATCTCTGCTTTACAATTTTCTAAAATGTTTAAATATCAATCAAGATTCATCCTAATGTTGGTACATATATATAATTGTTCAACGAATGTTCACAACTGTGGGAAATAAAGATGAGATTGCTCCCAATACTACAAACTTCATCTAACTAATCACTGGAATCCTCACTTATGCTTTCAGCACACTGTTCTTTAGTAGTGATGGTTTGGGGTTGGTAAAACATTCTTAGTTGCCTACTAGTTCTCAAACTGTGGGTATTGGGAAAGAAACAAGACTAAAAAGTACCTGAAGAAATTGCTATTGTTTCCTCCTTTATTGGTTTAAATGATAATGTCACTACTAAAGAACAAAAAAATATCCCCAAGAGCATTCCTTTTGACCCTTAACTTCCTCTTTTCCTCTGACTTTATTTTTAGATAGCTATCAAACAGGAAATTCCACCCCACTAAGAAATGGTGAATTTTCTAGCTAGAGATTGGATGGTGGGGCCCATTAGGAAATTAGTGATGAAGAATGAACCAGGGAGTTGGGGAGGGGAAGGATGGATGGATACTGGTAAAACAAGAGGCTATTTCTATTGTATTTCCCCTACTAGGAGTGAAACCAGTAGCTTCCATTTATCCCTAAGGAACAACTTTAAAAAACCAGACCAGATGATTTCAGGCAAAATTCAAAACTCAAAAGACTGGCAAGACCACTGAGCAGATACAGCCAACAGAACTGTTCTAATGCCCCAACACCGGATGGATGAGGGTGTGTAAGTACCAAGAGACATAACAATGATTTTCCACTTACTGCTAAGTGTTGCCAAATGTGCTTTAAGCACCTCATGTACTGGAAATACACTGCAAATTACCTTCCTTATGTTGTGAAGAGGAACAGAAGCTTTTTCTTTCTTTCCTGTTTATATTATCGATCAATGCATATTCAAATCCACCTCTTCTGCCTTGTAAGAAATTGATGTATAGGATGTACTTTATAACACTTTGTACCATTTGGATTTGAAACTGTAAGATGCCACAGTGTGACCTTTCTGAATGAGCCTATTAGCCTAAATGTAGTTTCAACTTCTTAAGCCAGGAAATATGAAATCTCATACAACTACTAAAATTTTCACATATTTTTTTGCAATTTGCAAAAATAGCATTTTATTCTGGATTAAAGAATCAACCATAAACATAATTCTACAGGTCACTATTACTAAGGATCTCTAGTATTGGTTTCTGTAGTGTCGGAGATGTGGATGTGGTAATATTCCAAGTCGAGAGATTATCATTTTTGTTGAAGCTTGCACGTAACAAGGTAAAAGAAATGTTATACACTTACATCACCAAACTGGCAAGCTCACATAACAGAGACTGGCCTGCTGATCTTAAAATACCTTTGTACAAAAATAATGATTAACAAATGACTTAATACTATGAAAGCTTTCTTAAAGTTTTAATCTATTAAAAATCAAAAATTAAGCTTTATTCTTAGTCTGTCCTCGTAATTACATTTAACTATTTTTTCAGCCAAGTAATATCTGCTTATAGTAAACAACTGAAACAGTACAAAAGGGTATATATAATATATAAATATATATATACACACATATATATGACTCCCTTCCACAACAGACACCATCGCAGAAGAAACTACATATTACTAATGGTTTGTTGCATCCTTCCTGGAATTTCAATACAGTATAGGAATATATATTCTTTTTTTTTTTTAAACACCAATGGAGCATCTTCTGTACTTTGCATTTTTCACTTAATATTTTTGGATTAAATTTCCATTCAATCCTAGTGGCCATGCAATCTTTTCAATCTAATGATCAAATCTTAAAATCTGAATACCATAATACTGCACAAAGTGTTAGTCCTAGTGCATCTTCTACCTACTCAATATAAGTAAAAGAATGGTTGGTCAGACGTGTATGAGAAACACTTGGTTAAAAAAAGGTAAATAGCCTTCTTAATTGCTGAATTTTCCAGATTCCTAAATGTACTAATTTGCACAGTGACTCATTAAAAGTCTCATGCAGTAAATTACATTTCACGAAGTAATTTAAGCAAGAAGTTTTCTTGCAGAGGAGCACCTTTTGGGGTAGGTATTCCAAAGAACACACTTTGGGAACTGCTGAGTTATAGCATCTAATTTAATCATCCTAAAACCCCTGGCAGATGGGTTGTACTGTGCCCACTTTACAAAATAATAAAGCTGAAACACGAAGTTTAAGTGACTTTCCTATAGTCACCAGCTAGAAGTGGCAGAACTGGCATTAATCCACCAAATATATCCTCTTCTCCTTATACCACTCAGAGCTCATCATCCTTTTAGCATCACCAGGCACTAGTGATATTAAATACATATTCCTTGTCTTTAACTTAATTGATGAGCTAAGCTTAAAAACATTTTGATAGTATAAGTCTTGAATATCAGAAGGACGAAAAGCACCCTACATATAAAGCATGCAACAGGATTTCAGAGAGGGAAGAAATGATTGTGGACATAAGAGACCAGGAAGGGCTAATCTACATGACTTAAGTGTATGTTAATCATGCCCTTCCATACTCAATTTTTTCAGCTACAAATTGAAGATAATGCCCTTCTGGTAGTATTTTAAAGCAGATCAAGTGAAGGCACTTACACAAAAATTGACTTCTCAAACAATGTTGGTTCTTATTGTCATCTCCCATAATTTCCAATTTCCTTCCACTCTTAATCTTCACATTATTTGGAAAAATAAACCATTTTACAGAAAACTGTATATCTTTTTGCCATGATTCACATACACTTCTAGCTTACTAGAATTCAAAAATGCCAAATCTTTTAAAAATTTCTCTAAAAAAAATTCAAAAATATTTTTGAAGATTTCTAAGTCAAAAAGTATAAATATTTTCAAAATAACTGTCAAGCCTTGTAATTTTTGCTTACAGATTAGAAAATGGAAATAAGACCAGTCGTAGAAAAAAATACCATGGGCCTCAGATGATGAGGATGGGAGAAGGTTATACGCATGAGGTCAGGAAGTGGCCTGAAGGAAGAATAAGGAAGACACTGACTTCTCCTCTCCTCTCTTCCACTGAGTTGAGACAGAAGGTAGAAAGTGCATGGGAGGACACCAAGAGATGTCTACTGGCAAGGGCAACCTAATACAGGGTATCACTATTCCTCCAAAACTTCCCCCATTCAGTTTCAGAATTCACCTGCAGTCACATCCGCAGCCCAAGGAATAACAAAATTATGGGACACTCAGTTTCCAGCCTTTGCTTTAATTTGCTCCCTAAATTGTTAGCAACTTGACCTATCTCTTGATAGTTTTTGAATTTCTGACAGCATCTCCTCTTCCTTGCTATGACCTCTTGGCTTTGGCAGAGATAATGCCATTTCTTGGACTAGTGGGCCTCTTGCTCCAGTAAAATGCAATGTCTCCTAGTAAATCCTCATATGAACATGCCATTATTTAACCTCACTTGCACACTGCCCTGCTCAGCGTTTATTTTATACAGGGCCGATCTCCCACTCACCTTCACCCCTATTAGATCTAGACACTTTAAATGGAGGAACCAAGCTACAGCTCCCATATTTTTGAATTACTAACTTAATTTTCTCACCTTGAAATTTTAGCTAAATTTTTATAAGACATTCAAGAAAAGATTTTTAAATATCCATTTCTTATTTTGGCAATTATGCCAAACATGTCTTATGCACCAATTTACACATTCTGCTGCCTTCACCTCTTATTCCAACCACTGCAGCAGCAATCAGTTCTATGCAGGCTTCAACCACATTGGCGCTGATGAAATCTGATAGGCTTTCACTCTAAACAATGGGAGAGGAAAGCCAGTGGATAAATGTTTACTCCAATCTTTCTCCTATCTGCTCTGAGATAGATTTCACAGGTTTCTTAGAAGGGCCCATGGTATTGAAAACCCATTGCCTACTATACTAAAAAGCTACAATAATCAAAACAGTATGGTACTGGAACAAAAACAGAAATATAGATCAATGAAACAGGAAAGTCCAGAGATACACCCACACACCTATGGTCACCTAATCTATGACAAAAGAGGCAAGAATATACAATGGAGAAAAGACAGTCTGTTCAATAAGTGGTGCTGGGAAAACTGGACGGCTATAAGTAAAAGAATAAAATTGGAACACTCCTGGGACTTCCCTGGTGGCACAGTGGTTAAGAATCCGCCTGCCAATTCAGGGGACATGGGTTCAAGCCCTGGTCCCGGAAGATCCCACATGCCACAGAGCAACTAAGCCCGTGTGCCACCAACTACTGAGCCTCTGCTCTAGAGCCCGCAAGCCACAACTACTGAGCCTGCATGCCTAGACCCCATGCTCCGCAACAAAGAGAAGACACCACAATGAGAAGCCCACGCACTGCAACGCAGAGTAGCCCCCACTCACCACAACTAGAGAAAACCCGTGTGCAAAGACCCAACGCAGCCAAAAAATAAATAAATTTATTAAAAAAAAAGAACACTCCCTAATACCACACACAAAAATAAACTCAAAATGGATTAAAGGGATTAAAGACTTAAATGTATGACTGGATATTATAAAACTCTTAGAGGAAAACAGAGGCAGAATACTCTCTGACATAAATTGCAGCAAGATCTTTTTTGATCCATCTCCTAGAGTAGTGAAAATAAAAACAAAAATAAACAAATGGGACCTAAATAAAAGCTTCTGTACAGCAAAAGAAATCAAACAAAAAGAAAAGACAACCCTTCGTTTGAAAATATTTGCAAACAAAGTGACCGACATGGGGTTAATCTCCAAAATATACAAACAGCTCATGTAGCTCAATTTCAAAAAACAATCCAAGCAAAAAATGGGCAGAAGATCTAATAGACATTTCTCCAAAGAAGACATACAGATGGCCAAAAAGCACATGAAAAGATGCTCAACATCAGGCTTCCCTGGTGGCGCAATGGTTGAGAGTCTGCCTGCCGATGCAGGGGACGCAGGTTCGTGCCCCAGTCCGGGAAGATCCCACATGCCACGGAGTGGCTAGGCCCGTGAGCCATGGCCGCTGAGCCTGCACGTCCGGAGCCTGTGCTCTGCAACGGGAGAGGCCACAACAGTGAGAGGCCTGCGTACGGAAAAAAAAAAAAAAAAAAAAAAAAAAAAGCTCAACATCACTAATTATTAGAGAAATGCAAATCAAAACTACAATGAGGTATCACCTCACAACAGTCAGGAAAGTCATCATCAAAAAATCTACAAACAATAAGTGCTGGAGAGAGTGTGGAGAAAAGGGAGCCCTCCTACACTGTTGGTGAGAATGTAAATCGGTATAGCCTCTGTAGAGAACAGTATGGAGGTTCCTTAAACAACTAAAAATAGAGATACCATACGACCCAGCAATCCCACTCCTGGGCATATATCCAGAGAAAACCATAATTCAAAATGATACATGCACCCCAATGTTCACTGCAGCACTATTTACAATAGCCAGGACATGGAAGCAACCTAAATGTCCATCAGCAGAGGAATGGATAAAGAAGATGTGGTACATAAATACAATTGAATATTACTCAATCATTAAAAAAACACAAAATAATGCCATTTGCATCAATATGGATGGAACTAGAGATTGTCATACTGAGTGAAATAAGTCAGAGAAAGACAAACATCATATGATATCGCTTATATGTGGAATCTAAAAAAAGAACGGTACAAATGAACTTATTTACAAAATAGAAGTAGAGTCACAGATATAGAAAACAAACTTATGGTTACCAGCGGGGAAAGCTGGGGGCGGGGGGGGGGGGGGATAAATTGGGAGATTGGGATTGACATATACACAATACTATATATAAAATAGATAACTAATAAGGACCTACTGTATAGCACAGCAAACTCTTCTCAGTACTCTGTAATGACCTATATGGGAAAAGAATCTAAAAAAGTGGATATATGTATAACTGATTCACTTTGCTGTACAACAGAAACTAACACAACATTGTAAATCTACTCCAATAAAAATTTTTTAAAAATAAAAAAAAGAAAATCTACTGCCCGCTGGCATGACCAACTTGATAACACATCTTTGTACTGCTTTTTCCTTCTTCCTGTTTCATTCCTCTGTCCTTGTCTTTGGCTCCCTAAGATTACATCCCCAAACAGACAACTCTCACAAAGGCCTCTGCCTCAGGCTCTGCTTCGGTGGGTAAGCTGGTGTATTAATCATGGTCCAGTAGGGAAACAGAAACCATGCCAGAAATTTTAAGAGAGAAAATGTAACAAAGAATTTTTAGATTTTAACAGAGGATTAACTACAAAGAGGTACGAGAATGGTAAAGAACATGCGTACAGGGCTTCCCTGGTGGCTCAGTAGTTGAGAGTCCGCCTGCCGATGCAGGGGACACGGGTCCGTGCCCTGGTCCGGGAGGATCCCACATGCCGCGGAGCAGCTGGGCCCGTGAGCCATGGCTGTTGAGCCTGCGCTCCGCAACGGGAGAGGCCGCGGCAGTGAGAGGCCCGCGTACCGCAAAAAAAAAAAAAAAAAAAAAGAACATGAGTACATCAGATAAAGGAAGCAGCCGCTGCATCTAGGGCTAAGACAAAAGTACTCAAAGCAGGAATAAATTTGGAAGAGGGCTCTCCCCAAGGCTGAGAGTCAAACCTCAATAGCGAGGGTGTGGCTGTGGCCCTTGGATGGCTGAGGAGTCAGCTGGAGTGTCAACAGGCAGTGTCCTGCTGGCCAGCCCTATTGGGGGCCAAAGAGGAAGCCGTCCTTTGAAACGCCAGGAAGACTCTCTGTGAAGCTGTGCCCAGGGGTTCTGGTGAGACCCTCCAGGACGCAGTGCTGCTTCTGGCTAAACTGGCCAGGAAGCTACCTTTGGGGGCACTAGTAAAATTCACTGGGAAAGAACCCATCGTACCAACAAAGCTTCACATTGTGCCAGCTGGCTAAGAAAAATGTCTACAGGTTCCCACTCCAGCAGTACAAAGCAGGGCAAAGACGGTGGACTAGAAACAGAGAGGCAGTGAGTGATAACTAGCACACAAGGCAAAGGCCGCAATCTACTCACAACTGGCAAAACGTGTTCTTTTCCCCCGGCCGTTTACCAAAGTCCCTGGGACAGAGAAGCTCAGGCATGAGCCGCAGTTTCCTTCCAGTATCTTCCCAAACCACCTTCCTCTCACCTGCTGTTCTTTTGTTTTACCTGCCTAGCTTCCCAGCTCAGAAGAGAACCTGCGCCTTCCTTCTTTCAGGACTCACATTTTGCACTCACCAGCTCCTCGTATCTATCCCTATAAGAAGGGCTCCCGTGCCTGGTTATAGCCCATAAGGCCCCACGTAGGCCATACCAGCTGATGAGCTCCTCCACCAGGGAGAGGCATCCAACACCTCCCTTTCTCTCACACTTTCACTCGGAACTAGCTCTTGCATGTAAGATGTTACCCAGATTCTTTGAGTCTAAAGTGCGCAGGGTATCTTGAAACCAAGGGTAATCACCAGTTAGAGCCATACACCCGCAACTTTCCTTCACTCGTCAAGCTCACACGAATTGTTTTTACAAAAACTTACATGTCCTCCAAGCGCCACGTAGCCTAAACAGTAAGGTGTTTCCTCGAGTTCTTTTTCAGAGACTTGGAGTCAGCAGCAACCAGGTCTAGCTCCAGCCAGCTAAGACTGGTTAAGACCACCGACCTTCCAACTGGGCATGCGCCGGCGTCCACTGCGTGACCTTTTGACGTCAGAGGGCGGAGAATTCCACGCCCAGAACTTGCTGGGGCCAAGCGTCTACAGATCAGTTGCACCTGAGCAGAATGATTGTCTCACCTTTTTCTTATCTCCAATTACATTTCTCTGGGTTCCCCACCCCTCAGCTTTATCCCATAAACATCCTGAGCCTTTGGGGAGGCAGATTTGAGATCCGTTATCTCCGCTCCTTGCTTCGCTGCCTTGTGAAGAAACCCTTTCTCTGCTGCAAACTTCTATGTCTCAGCGTTTGGCTTGCTGCGTGTCGGGAAAACGAACCTGGTTCAATAACACTTTCATCCTGTCAACTTCTTCCTCACTCAGTAAAGTCATCACAATAATTGAAAAACTTTGAAATGGTAAACTCAGCTAATCAAAATGCTTCCAAAGTCCTGATATTGAGAACATTCGTTTTGGAGTCCGACAAACCAGTGTTAAAATTCTGGCTCTGGCATTTGCTAATTGTGTGTTCTTAACCAAATATATATATTTTTTTAACCTTTCTCTCTTCTGTAAAAGGAAGATAAGGTTTGTTTTATAAGGTTATTTTAAAAATTAAAAAAGATGCATTTGTTCACCCAACAAATATTTACTGAGTACCTACTATGTGCCAGAAATTTTCCTAAACATTAAAAGGTAATGTATATAAACATCTGGTTCATGATTGAAGCTTAATATACAAGAATATCCTTTCCTTTTCCTTCCCTTTGTGACTATGAACATTGCCCATAGTAAGTGAGCAACAAAATTTAGTTAACATTATTCTTCTTATTTGTATTTCTTTGTCATATAGGAAGCACAAAAGAAAACTCTTTATAAATTACATTCATATACTAGCATTATTAGGGATCATTCCTATAAGGATACCCAGGTGGCTTTTTTCATAAAGGTGTTTTGAATATTCATTATTTATGTGAAATTTGCCAAAAGAGAAAAATATCTCAGGTAAACTGCTGTGTGTGATTAAGATCATTGTTAGTGGGCACACGTGCTTTCTATCTTACCCATTATAAACAATAGTAGACATGTCAAATACCTTCGACATTCTTATTGCTTCAAAGATTTTTGTAAGCATGAAACATTAACATTTTACATAGGGGGATGGAGAGGTTAAATCATTTGCCCAAGGTCACTCAGTACATCACTGACCTAATTACTAGCTAAACTCTTAGCTTCCTGTGCCCTGGTCCTCCTACCTTTTCCCTAACCTTGAGAAAACATTCACATAGAGTGATGCCTACTTGCCTTTTACTCTTAAGAAAGTACACTGAAAAAAAGTATAACTTGACTTTTACCCAAAATCAAATTAATCAGAAAATAAAATTAAAGCACATTTATTTAGCAGAAAGCTACTCTTTCCATTAATGAGAATTTTATTAAATATAATATTTCAGGCAATTCTTTTCTTCATGGTTTTTTTTTCCTCTTCCTTTCTCAGATTTATTGAAAAGCATTTTTATTAGTGCAATAATAGGTTCTGGGACATGCAATTATATTGAGATGCTGACACTTTCCTGTTAGTTGCAGCCTTTGGCCTGAGGCCAAACACTGAACCCAAGCATATGAGTTTCTTTGCCAGCAGTCCTGGCATGCCACTCGCCTGCACTTGTCCTTACAGCAACCTCCAATTTTATGCAATATAAAGACAATTAACTAATTTTTCCCTACCATTACAATGGATCCAAATAGATACTTCCATCTGTCTTTTAGGGAAAACAAAAAGTTCCTTATAAAATTTTTGGAGGATGCAGTTAAGGACAAACCTCATTAGAAGCTTTTGATTGGTTTCATGTGGGGAAACACCATAAAGGGTTTCATTACTTTGTGAGTCATTTACAAACATGAAATGCAAATGCTTGTGCCTTTGTCATGAGTTTTCTTTATAGCTTTCACTTCTGTACATTTTTTTATTGCAAATCCTCCTTCCAAGCTCTGAGCCAGAGCATTTCAGAGTAAAAGTGTAGATATCGACTATAAATAAAATACAGATCCAAACCTCTGGAATTTTTTTTAATTTCTCAGGCAAGAAAAACCATCCTAAGAAAAAAGAAACCACCAGAGGATGCTTCTGAATCTACTCCCACTTTTCGTTTAAAGACATTATGTTCCAATCTTAAAGAAGTTAAACCTTTTATCTTTGCTAGATTCTGTGCCATAGATTACCCACATATCCCAACCTCCTTCTTGGAAATGTATGTGTTGTTAGAAAACCCACATACAAACCTTAAAAGTTTTGCTTTTCAGTTAGATGTAAAGAATGACAAAACACACACACACTAGACCATGCCCTCTAAAGATATCTCTGGGGCTTCCCTGGTGGCACAGTGCTTAAGAACCCGCTTGCCAACACAGGGGACACGGGTTCGAGCCTTGGTCCAGGAAGATTCCACATTCCGAGGAGCAACTAAGCCTGTGCGCCACAGCTACTGAGCCTGCGTTCTAGAGACCACGAGCCACAGCTACTGAAGCCCACGTGCTCTAGGGTCTACGTGCCGTAACTACTGAGCCTGTGTGCTGCAACTACTGAAGCCCACACGCCTAGAGCCCACGCTCTGCAACAAGAGAAACCACTGCAATGAGAAGCCTGCACACTGCAACGAAGAGTAGCCCCTGCTCCCCGCAACTAGAGAAAGCCAGCGCACAGCAACTAAAACCCAATGCAGCCATAAATAAATAAATAAATAAATAAATAAATAAAGGTCTCTGACCCAAATGCAGACAAAAACAAAGGGCAAAGTAGGTTCCTGCCATCCCTAGACTGCCCAGCAATGTACTGATGACCTTCCACCTCTACAGGTTGACTGTTACAGCAAACTTTGGCAGTGTTTTGTGCATCACTTCCTCAGCCAGGAGGTTGAGACTAGAAAGACTAGTCCTTCTGACCTAAATTAGTATGAAAGGCTCCTGGGAGAGGTCCCAAACACTCATGTGTCTTTTGAACTACAGCCCCTCAGCACTGACCATATCCCCTTCCTTTCTCACGGCTAGGATCATCCTTGGTTTCCTGGAGCCATTTCAGTCCTACTGGATTAGGACTCTGACCGCAGTATATCTCTCATCAATCTCCTTTCTTGGGTACATACCGACCAGACTCCTGCTTTAATCTAGTCAGACCTCACTCAGTGGCAAAGATTACTGTGAGCACTTTGAAACACTGATGCCAAACCAGATCAGGCCCAGTAGGCACAGTCCCTAAGACACTGACTGGACTCCTGCACACCTTTCTTAGGTTGGCTCCACAGCCAGGTACTAAGCAAATGAAACCCCAGTCCTACACAACCAAACCCCCACCACCACCCTCCAGAGATCAAGCCTCTAAGCTAGTCTCAGGGGTTCAAATGGTACAAAGGTCAGAGATGATCATTTTTCATTCTTAAGAAGGTGTAAAGGAACAAAGGTCTCTAGGAATCTGTGAAGTTCAGAATAGGTGTGAGGTGAAAAGAAATTGAATTTGTTACCAGAATGGCCTTTCATAACGGAGGAAGAATTACAATGAGGTGGCTGGTGATGCTCTACTGACCACCAAACCAACTCCATTTTAGCATCACAGAGAGCTAGGATGGAGGAACAAGAACTGCTTGGGAGACAGGAATGGGAAAGGACCTGGTTAAGGCAACAATTGAGGCTCCAAGTCCCCTCTCTCTCAACAGAGTGTAAGAGAAGGAGCCACATTCCCACACTGATAGAGTATATTCTCTTGAATATAACCTATAATCTTTGTGTTTTAAACTGTACTCATTTGTTATTCAGTTCATTTAAAATAATCATAATACAATCATGAATATAAAATACAGAAATATACTCATATATGTATATGTGCACCTATATGTTTGTATGTATGTATATTATATATCATGCATATATATAATAATGATGCATTAGAGTTTTCACAGTACCCACTGGAACCTCACTCATCAGTGAAGACATTCTCATGTTCTCCACCTCTCAGCAACACGACTACCCCTCTATATATTCCCTGACAGCACTCATAATTTACATGACTTCTGTTCTCTTCTCACCTGTCCCCCACACCTACAATACAGGTCTTGACCATCTTATGTGTTCTATCTTCTACCCTCTTCCTTCTATCACTGGCCAATGCAATTTACCTTTCTCCTTCTTAAACCAGTTTCCTAGCCTCCTTACACACCAATATTTTTCCACCTTCTGTACATATTTTACTCATGGGTAAGAAATAATCCCCATGTAATTTTGTCCTCATAAATCCTATTCAAGTGCATTGAATTTTCTTTGTCAAATTACTTCTCTGTTTTTGTTCAGAGCCCTAAAATGACATGGACAAAGACTAAATATAAGCAATAATAAATTCTCTTTTAAATTAATATTTGAATAAGTATGTGGAAAATAATTGCCATTAATACCAATAACCATATTAATTTTGAAGCTAGAGCCAGAGAATCATTAGGGCCATACAGATTGGGAATTACTCTATTTGAAATGCTCATTTCATTGGAATCTACTTATATAAAACATTGCAGGGAACTTGTTTCTATTGTACCCTAATTTTTATGATGCTTGAAAAATATACACTGGTCACATTTTATGTACAAGATGAATGAAAACCTTACCTAATTCAACAGTCACATAATCCATATATTACAAAGGATAGGAATATTACTGTTTACATTTTAAATGTCATCTCCAGGAGGAAATAAGAAAAATACAGGTTCCTTGCTTGATCTACTTGACCTACCAGGTTTGAAACGTGGAATTGTTAGCACAATTTTTTTTAATGCAGGAAGAATAGTTGCTTCAGATTTTGAACATAAAGTGAGAAATTATTGATATTTTTAACAGATGTTGGGTTTTTCTATAATCCTGAAATGAGCAACTAGGGCTCAAGGGGAAGGAAAGGGACAAGCTTAATACTTCCACATTTTAAAGAGATTTACCAATGATTAGAGAGAGACACCTTCCCCAAGGCTTAGTAAGAGTCAGCTGAGAGGATTCTACCCAATTAACTACTGCTGTCCTACTACTGCCTCTGCCATCTATATTAGCCATGGCCAGGGAAAAGGAGGAAGAAAGAGTCACTGGGATCGTTAGCCTTATGGGAAATTCAGATTTCATGGTGATAATAGATTCTCTTGCCTCCTCATGGGTAAGGGAAAGGGTTGCCTTCCCTCTACTGGATAAAAGAGGAAGAATCCAAGAGAATCACTCGTGAAGTTCAGAGGAGGCTACTTGGAGGATGCCAGAATATCACTCCTCACTGTGAGGGTTTCTGAGGCAGCAGACTTGCTAGTCTGCTTCAGTGTCTATTTCAGGAGAGAAAAGGAGAACTAGGGAGATGGAGAGCAAGGTAGGAACAGCTGGCAGGTTCACATCAGTTTTCCACCATTCAAGTGAACATTGCAAGGAGTAGCTAGGCCTGGGCTATCTAACCTGAATTCCACCCAAGAGGGAGACTACCATTCAAACGTGAGCCCATAGAGCAGGGAAGAGTAAGGCACCTCCCCTCCCCCAGAGCTTTTTGAAGAAGTTGGACACATGCCCTCAAAAGAGCCAGCTTTCAGACACCTGCCATGCCAGGATCACTAAAATTCAAGCCAAAAAAGGAGCGATAACTAAATGAAAACCAATTAACGAACCTTCTCCTTCCCCCTCATCCCTCCCCGCTCCTTCTCACAATGCCAGGGGAGCTAGACCCAGCATAAGGAGGAAGACGAGAAATTCAAAACACACAGTGTGAGACCCTCCCTTTCAACATGCCAGAGTGAGAAGAATGAAAGAAGAGACCTCACTCCCTTCCTCACTTCTGGTCAACCCTGCTCTGGAAGCAGACATGGTGATACAATTCAAATCAGTCAATGAATTTAAGATTTTAACTGAACTAGATTGAATGAGCCCAGAAAATTATACAGTTTGCCTAGGATGTGTCTATGGGCTCCGCAACCTAGACAGAAATATTCTTAACAGTACCCTTGAAGGCAGATTTTTAAATGTAATAATCCACGTGGTTGAAACTCTTCAATAAATCAAATAAATTTCTATAGACCCCCAAGCATGGATTTGCATAATTTAGATTTGTATCAAATGACTACTGTGTACTTTACTTTTGAAAAATAGGATGTTTTGGAACTCAAGAGGGTTCATGTGGCAGTGGCTACCAAGATGTCTTGAGAAGGTTTATTTATGAATCTAGCCCAGATGGGTACAGAGGAATCTGTAGCCATGCCACATGGTGACCTAAGTTCAGCTTATACCTGGCAAAATCTAGCTATACTGGTCTCAGTCACACCAAGTACAAATTCTCAATTTTGTTAACTAGTGAAATGAACAGTTTAATAGTCTTGTCCTACTGTACTTACCAATAGTCCAAAAACAGGTAAAATCTGCCTTTGCTGAGACCAGGAGTCACTGGCACAAAATTTTTCTTTTGTAAGTTCTAGGCCAAAGTCCAATTCGTAATTCATCCATAAGTCAGTTTTAAAATGAGCAGAGCTACAAGTGCAATCACTGCCCAGCACAAACACGATTGTTTTGGTTGTATAAACCTAACTACCTAGATTTATATCCATTTGCTCAGCTTCAGAAAGAACAGAAATACAAGCTTAATACTGATGGTGAACAAGTATTATATTTTGATTGACTTTTCTGTGCTTGTGAAGATTAAGGAGCCCATATTATTTGAAACTGGGAGTCCTTCATTTTCTCTCATGTTAACAGCAGACAGTTGTCACATGAACATAGTCTATCAAAGCCTCCCGTTGCCAGGAGCCACAGTAAAACAATAGTGGGTCAAGCAGCAAGTAGCACCAAATTACACAAAGTGCCTTTGTCTCTGGCTTCTTTCTTGAGCAGAGACCAGCAATACATATGTAGTGTATCAGAGGTTAGAATTAGACTATATCCAAAGATGAAAACTGATATTCCAATTTGTTTAAGGTATTTTCTTTCATAGTTACATTAACTCATGAAGTCAAAGTGCAAACACCCAAATTTATGTCTAAAAGTATATTTATGTAGTTGGAAGTACATTTGCTATACTAGTGATAATTGATAAAAAGCAAGAACTCATAAATATGATTGGATGTAATACAAAATATAAGCCTTAAATCAGTGTCAGTTACTCTGGAAACACAAGCCATTATAAAATAACTATGGTTGCTTTTTTTTTCCTTATTTCATTAAAATAATTTAAGCTTTTGCTATACATTTATTATTTAGATTTATATAAGCAAACAATCAACTTCTTTTATTTTATTTGGAGTTTTACAGTCTTTGTTTAGAGAGAGGAGAAGTTTGATGTAAGCAATTTAACTCCATTTTTTCCCAAAATAACAAAAGAAACCATTTTTCACCTACAGAATCCCAAGGAGATTCTCCTTATAGAGTTATCTCATCCTATGCAGCTGCTCCCATCGACTTTGTAGCCAGTGACAATGTAACTGTCTAAGTATTCTAATGAGTCATGATGGGAACCAAATTTAGATACAGTTCAGCTTTTCACTGTATGAACGCTTTATTTTGAATTAATCAAAAATAAAAATACAGTCTGTTGTTCTGACCTGAGGAGACACAAATAATTTACAAAGTTCAAAAAGCTAATTTTAATATTAACAATAAATATAAATATATATATATTTAGTATTCATGTACATGCAGGTTATCCTAAAAATAAAATGGGAAACAATCTGCAAGAATTATTTCTTATATCTGTTTTGATAAAGCTTGGAAGTAACATGAAACTCATGAGAATGTTCAATATCATAAAGTTTCTAGTTTGATATTTAGGAAAAAGGAAAGTAAAGACTCCACATTTTTTACTACTTAACTCCAAATTCCGTCCCACATTTCAAAAGAAAGAAAAAGAGGAAAGGAAGGAAGGAAGGAACAAAGGAACCAAGGTATGAAGGGAGGGAGGGAGAAAATAAAACTGAAATTTTATCTACAAAGGCTAGCACACATTAGTAAGCTATTTAGCTAATATACTACTTCTGAAAATTAACAGATATTGTAGGAAAAAAAGGAAAGGCTATTGTTCAAAAATTGGAGTCATTGTAAGGAAATTTACTTTTTCTGTCAATAAATATTAATAATGCCTTCAATGTGCCAGACACTGTTCTAGATGCTGGTGAAACCACATAAGTAAAATTTCTCTCATAATAGAGTGTATATCCTAATGAGAGAGGCAGGTAATTAACTATATAAACCAAAATATACTGTAATGGTAGGTAGTAATAAACGTTATGAGAAAAAATAAGCAGGGTATGGCATAGAGAGATGTGGGTAAGGAGACTTTTCTGAATAGGTTAATCGTGAAAGGCTTCTCAGAAGACATGACTTGTTGACAGAGACCTGGGGGATGATAAGGAGAGAGCCAGGGGTAAGTGTGGGGGAAGACCATTCCACGAGGGGAAAAGAAGAGTACCAAGGTAGGAATTTTATCCTGATTCCTCACATCTTCTGATTCACGTGCCAGCCTTCTTTAGCTCTTACTAACGCACTCAATTTTTATCAACTTTTCAATGATAATTTCATGCTAAAGAATGACTATGTTTTCAGTGAAGCCCTCTTTTAATAATGTTTATTTAAGGGCTGGAAATGTTCTTGGAGATAAAGTAGATCATACTCTTATATTACAGATGTGGAAACTAAGTCCCAGAAAGGCTACATGATCTTCCTGCTGTCACACAACTAGTTAATAGTAGAGCCAGGAGTAAGGTAAAATATATATATATATATATATATATATATATATATATATATACACACATACATACATACATATATGGAGACAGAGAGAGAGAGAGAGAGGATGGTGGCTTTTATAAAACTGGTGACAATAAATATTTCATGAATGACCAACTACTCTTCTAGGTCAGCCATTTTTCAAAACTGTACAATCTCTTTGGTAAAGTTGGTTTGTCTCCCCTAATGGAATTCTTCAATAAATTTGTAGGGATCTCCTTCACATACCATTCTATAAGTGCAGATAGGATTAAGCATGGTCCTTGGCAAATGGTTCGTGACCTAAATTAGAAAGGAAGGTAGAATATACACATAGAAGATTCTAGTAATATGCTCATTTCATGCCTGGATAGTCCTGCTGAGTAATATATAATTTTGACAGTAAGCTCTTAAGAAAGAAACTTTATGTTTACTGTAGACATCTGAACATATTGTTGGCAAGAAATAAATAATCCATATTGATAACAGCCAAAATTTAGGCAACGTGCTCTCAATAAAATACATTGGTCTCTGTTGATTGGCACATATGCTACTAATAAACATTTTATTAAGTACAATATTAGGCTTTCTATATTGTTATACTTGCAGCACATATAAATGCAAATTAGGACTACAAAGGCTATTATCATTTGATCTGTATTAGTTCATCAATGATAACAAGGTACACTGTTACACAGCATGGGAACTTAAAACTGGAGTAGTTGATAGTTCTGAAATTCAGTAAATTCTACCTAAATTTGTTCTTCCCTTACATAAACAATATAAAAAAGAATTAAACCCTCCCTGAAAGACAGCAATAAAAAAAATGACCTGGTTTTCTGCGCCCAAGTTCCCAGTACTTTGCAGAGCATAAGTTAAAAGTCTCAGCTTTTCCACCGTGCGATTCAGAGAATGTGGTGGGAACAGAATGCGAAGGCAACTCAGCTGGAAAATATCTTAGATGAAATATTTTTGTCGAGCACTTTTCTCATGTGAATTTGCCCCTAGTTTGGTATATACCAGTTACCAGAACATGGCATTCATTTTACCTCATGCCTTGAGGATTTTTTTTTAAATCAACAAACTGCTGCATAAGCCAGCAGAAGAAAAGCAAAAAACAAAGCAACCATGTTTAACAGGAGCTGTTTCTCTTATGAGATCAACAGACAAGAGTCAAATTTCAATATCCTCAAAGGTCCTTTCCTGTGATAAAGTGGCAATGAGGAAAACTCCTTAAGGCTCTCTGCCTAGTTTGGCTTTCTTCCTAACATCACATCAAATCCTTACCCATAAGGATTCATTTCTATTTTTTAAAGATACATGTCAATTTGATAGCTTTTATTCAAAGTGAATAACAATCTAAATATTAAAAGCATGTTTTCCTCCAGATGTGCTGATGTCTCAATAGGTTCTTTTTTAAATCAAAGAAAACAAAGCATTACAACTGCTTATCAGATTTACAAGCTTGTAAAACTGATGTCCTGGACAAAACAGCAGCTTATCCAGTAGGTATCATCTGATCAAACATATTTCATATACATGAAAAAGAAAGTTAAGAGACCATATGAAAATGTAATCGCTAAAAAAACAATTTAGAAATTAACTCAAATGATGGAACAAAAATAAATTAGGCTATCTTGACCCTATTAAAAGTTTACATTCCAGAGCAGTGGTTCTCAATTGCTCTCAAATTTAATTGTTCTGGGATAGGGGCCAGGTATCAGGAATTTTTTTTTAAGCTCCATAGGTGATTCTAATGTGCAGCCAGATACAGGAATCAATGTACTACATTAACAATAAAATCTAAAATGGGAAATGAGATCTAACTCCAAATAATTTCTCAGAAATACAGCAATAAACAGCAAAGGAAAAGAAAAATTAAAAGAGCCTTAAAAATACATGTTCAGGGCTTCCCTGGTGGCGCAGTGGTTGAGAGTCCGCCTGCCGATGCAGGGGACGCGGTTTCGAGCCCCGGGCCGGGAAGATCCCACATGCCGCGGAGCAGCTGGGCCCGTGAGCCATGGCCGCTGAGCCTGCGCGTCCGGAGCCTGTGCTCCGCAACGGGAGAGGCCACAACAGTGAGAGGCCCGCGTACCGCAAAAAAAAACAACAAAAAAAATACGTGTTCATACAAATTGCCATTTAACTTTAACAATGATCAGCAGCCAACCATGTTTCTATAGAGGTGAATATTCCAAAGTGTTGCCTATCCCTTCCAGCCCCACCACAATCTCATAAACCCCCTTTCACAGAGTACTAAGAAACTCTTTTCCCTCATTCATTGCTACTCCAACTGGACTGATTCTGGCTTCAAAATTGCTAGAGATCACAGAGGACACAGAGGAGACAATCATTAACTGCTAATTTATTATGACGATGCTGGTACAACTCTAGAAGCACTTCCTAAAAGATTAGCCTACAAGAAGAAACAGTCATCTCTACTGAAAATTTGTTAAGATTTTACAATTATTTGAGGTAATGGAATCCTTTGTTTGCTCAAATATCCAGAATTTCTCATTTTTGTAACAGTCACCAATATGCTAGGATGGGAGGGAAAAGAATGAGTTAAACAAGGTGTAGTCATTAGACCTTTTCTTTTTTCTTTTTTCAAAGATTTATTGAGGTATAGTTGGTGTACAAAAAAACCCCTGCATATATTTGATACATACAACTGGATGAGTTTGGATATTTGTATACACCTATGATACCATCACCACAATCAAGGTAATAAAAGTATCCATCACTTCTAAAAGTTTCCTTGCATCCCTTTGGGATTTTTGCCGGGGGTGGGGGGCACGGGGGGTGGGATGGGGAGAGGGTTGTTTGGTTTTTTGTGGTGAGAACATTTAACATGACATCTATCCTGTTAAATTTTTGAGTACACAATATCATATTTTTTAACTATAGGCACTATGTTGAACAGCAGATCTTTAGAACATATTCATCTTGCAGAACTGTAACTTTATACCCATTGAACAGGAATTCCCCATTTCCCCCTCCCCTGGCAACCACCATTCTATATTCTCTGCTTCTATGAGTTTGACTAGTTTAGATTTTTCATATAATGAAAAACAGAATCATGTAGTATTTGTCTTTCTGTGACTGATTTCACTTAGCATAATGTCTTCCAGGTCCCTCCATGTGGTAGAATTTCCTTATTTTTTACGGCTGAATAATACTTTATTGTATGTATATACTATATTTTCCTTATCCATTAATCTGTTGATGAACATTTGGATTGTTTATTTTGGCTATTGCGAACAATGCTGCAATGAATATCGAAGTACAGATATCACTTTGAGATCCTGATCTCAATTATTTTGGGTATATACCCAGAAGTGGGATTGCTGGACCATACTGTTACCCGTAAGCTGGGTTTGACTCTTGTTGGGTGTCAAGCTGAAAGACACAACCAAAACAAAGATCAGGAGAAGGAAGAATATATTACTTGCAGCAAGTAAGGAGAACACCCGGGATCTTTCCCAAAGCAGTGTCCCTCAGAACAGCAAAACTGGGGAAGCTTTAAGCTAAGGGTATGTGCATATTCATGCAGGGGCTTGAGCAGAGGAGAATTCTGCATAAAATTGGGGCAAAGGTTGATTGAATCCAAGCTTTAGTTGACTGAAGTCACAAGAGTCAGAAAAGGTCAACATCATCATTCCATCCTCCACCTGGATGGGGTGCCTTAGTTCCTGCAGAGCTCAAAGATAAGTATCAGATTGTTAAGTATATCCCTTGAGGAGGAACTAGGACTCTGTTTTACCATTGAACTATTGTTTCTTGACTGCTTTTCCTTTGTTCCTGCATTCTCCTACTTCCCTTAAGATCATTAATTACTGATACCTGTTCAAGGGCAAGCATTCTGGCCAAGCTTAGATCACAAAATTTCTTAGGCCAAAAATGTCTTCCCTTATGTCAGAAAAGCATGCCTGGTTCTCTTTCTTGGGGAATTACCTACCCTATCTGCTTACAATATGTTATTTCTATTTTTAATTTTGGTGGACCACATCAAACTAAAAAGCTTCTGCACAGCAAAAGAAACAATCAACAGAGGAGAAAAGGCAATCTATGGAATGGAAGAAAATATTTGCAAACCATATATCTGATAAAGGGTAAGTAGCCAAACTATTAATAGCAAAAATAATAATAATAATGATACTGAGCAGGACCCTGTGGGGCTTCTGGGCACAAAAGCCTTTCTGTGTCCCCTATTTCTTGATTACAGGAAACAGGCTTCATTCAGCCTCCAGGACCTTCCCAGAGTTCCAAGGAGCAGGTTCAAACAGTTGCTAATTAGGGAAGGGAGGGAATGCAGAGACAAGGGAGGTACAGTCAAGAAAAAAAATAGTGCAACCTTTTGTTTAGGGGCAAGGTCCTGGTTCCCCATCAAGGGATATACATAACAATATCTTTGAGCTGTCTTGCAGATACTGAAACCCACACCAGGTGGGAGAAATGAACAGTATGCTGCCCACAAGCATGTAGACCCCAGACCAGTTGGAACCAGAGGTTGATGACACTGACTCCCACTTACCTCACAACCAACCAATCAGAATAATGTTCACGAGCTGATCACGCTCTCTTTGAACCATTACTATAAAACTTCTCACTATCCCCTCCAGGTTGGGACACACAGTTTTGAGGGCATTAGCTCGCTGTGGCTCCCTTTGCCTGGCAAAGCAATAAAGCTATTCTTTTCTACTTCACCCAAAACTCTGTCTCCGAGATTTAATTCAGTGTCAGGGTACAGAGGCCGGATTCAGCTTCAATGATAAAAATAACCTAATTAAAAATGGGCAAAAGACCTGAATAGACATTTTCAAAAGAAGACATACAAATGGCCAACAGGCATATGAAACATCACTAATTATGAGGGAAATGCAAATCAAAACCACCGTGAAATATCAACCACACACTAGGCTGACTATTATTTAAAAAAAAAAAAAAAGGGGCTTCCCTGGTGGCGCAGTGGTTGAGAGTCCCCCTGCCGATGCAGGGGGCGCGGGTTTGTGCCCCGGCCTGGGAGGATCCCACGTGCCACGGAGAGGCTGGGCCCGTGAGCCGTGGCCGCTGGGCGTGCGCGTCCGGAGCCTGTGCTCCACAACGGGAGAGGCCATAACAGTGAGAGGCCCGTGTACCGCAAAAAAAAAAAAAAGGTAAGTGTCAAAGAGGTGGAGAGATTGGAGAAATTGGAGCCCTTGTACGCTGTCAGTGGGAATGTAAAATGGTACGGCCACGGTGGAAAACAGACCTTCACTTCTGATGCCAACAAGCCTACAGTTTATGTGATCACAAAAAGAAAAGAAAAGAAAAGCTAACTGGATCAGGACTTATCCTTTAAACCTCATTTTAGAATTTATAAATGACTTCAATTTAGTCAGAAAATACATTATCCACTGTTATCCCTTTTCCACAAAGAAATAAGAATATTGCCATTTTCAGTATGGGGCCCATGTGGCTCATAGAGATAAGCTGGTGTAAAAATCTATCTTCAGACAAAGATAACTATAATTAAACAGATAAGCACAATGGGGGGTGGTGAGAAGGAACCTTAATTTGTAAATTTCCAACTTGTAAATACTCTCATCATGGCAGAGTTCAAGCTACAAATGTGATGTCAACCAGCTAGCAAAATTCCTGAAAATGTAACAGTTGGCTCTGGTCAAACAATATATGTAGACTTCAGTACACCACTGCCTATTAGTGTCTAGTTTATTTTACCTATTCCCTGCTGTATATGTATTAAAAGCTTGATCCCATAGAAGTGATCATTATCTCCTCACAAATGCCAAAATATGTTGAGATTGCATTTTACAGGAGACCTGACCTGGAAAAACTCTCCAGTCAAGATTTATACCCTTTATTTTATGCCACTTGCCCCATTTCTAGTCCCTCATAAGAATCACATTAGCAGTCTCATTCATTTACTATTAAGATAAATGTTAACTCCGTGGTTTTAATTTGGGCATGGTTTGTGGTATTATATTGCACCAAATGTTGTCAGATTTCTAGTCCTAGCTCTGCAGGTCCAAGAATTTTGTAGCCCTGAGGGAACAACCATAAAGCCCATGTATTCATTTACAGACCACTCCATCAAGTAGGGGCGGTGCTATTCTCACAGTGGTAAGTGCTGGCATGACATTCCACAATCTCTCATTAGGAATTACAAATGGCAGAAGGATATTCTGTAACGTAAATTACAATACAGATCAATCATATAACCATGAAATTTACTGTTCATCAACAACCAAATGTTTGTTTATATAAATATTATGTATTTTATATAATGAAAGAAATCATGCTGTCATAAATTATTTTTGAAGTCAGGAAAGAACTCCCAATCACTTGGATCTTCTGTAAGTTCAGCCCATTCCTTTTTTTTTTTTTTTTAGCCCATTCTTACAGTAATGGAGGTAATGGAGGAACCCCAAGAGATGGTGAAGACAGAGGAAGAAGAACATTTAATATTTATTAGTTTATGAGGTTTAGTTGTAATTAGTCATTCTATTCATCTTTCAATGTATCTTTCTGAGTCTCCCCAGGAGGGGTACAAAAACTGGGAGGTAAGGAGAGAAAGATATTTTTGCTCAGTTTTTAGATAACCTCTTCGTCATTTGTCCCCTACCAAACACAACTAGTCATAGTAGGAGGGCATCATTCACCTAGTATAATAGTAAAGAGATATTGAGGGAAGAGACTACTGCTCAACTATATATGAAACAGTGATGAATTTATTGCCCAGGCTAAGAGAAGGCAAAACATAGTCTCCTGAACAAAGCACAAACCTGATTTTGCATTGGGTTTGGAGGAACCATGGAGTTCAGGGATTGGCTGAATTTTAGAAATGGAGTGAGTATATAGGCAGTGGCTGACTTTCAGTGTGGAGTTTAGTGATTGTCTGGTTTTCAGAAATGTAGGTACCAGGGCAAGACTGCTGCTGATTGTTTGGGAAAAATTTAGAACTAGTTTTGTGTTACTTTGTCAACAACTGGGATTAGGACCAAAAAACAAAACAAAAACAACATTCTTTTACTTCCTTTCACAAACTTGAAGAATAGGAACATTTTGGCCTCAGAAAAAAATCAGGAATGGTGATATGGTCAAGTAGAATTTCTTCTAGATGACACCTTCCTAATACATTTTATGAGAAAATATATGGATTGTCTAAAGAAATTAATTTTTACTTCATTAATAAACACAATTATTATTTACTAATATAATAATGCATTGTGTTTTGTAGTTAATCATAAAATCTCTAACAATTCAAATATATGATTAAATCTAGCTTTAATAGTGAGAGAGTAAACCTGACCTAAACAGCCAAAGTTAAAAATGTTGAAACACGGGGGACTTCCCTGGTGATCCAGTGAGTAAGACTCCACACTCCCAATGCAGGGGGTCCCAGTTCAATGCCTGGTCGGGGAACTAGATCCCACATACCTGCCACAACTAAAGGTCTCACATGTTGCAACTAAAGATCCCACATGCCACAGTGAAGATCCCAAATGCCGCAACTAAGACCCAGCACAGCCAAAAATAAATAATAAATAAATAAATAAATAAATGTTTTTTTAAATGTTAAAATATGGACTATTGCACATGATAGTTGGAGGATGTTTTTTGTGTGTTCCATGTTTATCTATATTCAAAACTGGAAATTTAGGAATCAGCTGGATCTGTTCAAAATCTAACTGTCATTTACTAGATGTGTAACTGTAGAAAAATTAGTCACTTTTCTTCATTAGTAAAATAAAGATAGTAATAACTTTCAATGTTGTGAGAAGCAATATATAGAAGAAATGCCTGCATTCATATAGAATACATTGTAGAAATTATAAACAGAAATGTAATGTGAGAAAAGTAAATGATAATGTTGCCTGTCATTGCATCTACAAGAATTGCTGCTGAATAATAACAATGATAATAACAAATTTGTTTTAACAATAATGAGAAAATTATCTAAATCCTGAATTATGTTTTATAATATATTTCTATCATTTTTATGTGCAGTCTTTATCTTTATTTTCTCCTCAACTGACTTCACAGGTTAAGTTGAGAAAGAAGTTTTAGCACTTTCAGGACACTTAACGATTTCTATCTATGCCTTAATTAAACCTAATTTATGAGATCCACATTTATTAAGACTAGTAATAACATTTTCATCTTTCTATTTCCACAAAGTGGTCAGAGAAAAATGTAATAAAATATTCAAACTGTTGCAGTAATTGCCAAAGACAGCAACAGTGCCAAACTCAAATCACTAGCTAGGAGGCAACAGTGCCAATGCAATTCTCAAACCATCTAATTGTTGACTCAAATGTAAATGTTGCTATTTCTTGTGGAAGAGATGCTGCACTAATACAGTACCCATTAGCCACATGGGATGATTTAAATTTAATTAAAATAATTAACATAAAATAAAATTTTAAATTCAATTCCTGTCTTACTAGCCATACTTCAAGTTATCAATAGCTACATGTGGCTAATGGCTACCATTTTGGACAATGCAGGGGAGATTCCAACATCACAGAAAAAATTCAGATAGTGTTGGTCTAGACACTTTTCCATGTATAATGTTTAAAAATGCAAATATTTTCTGAATTGTCAATTCTTCTCTCATTATATTTCATCCTTTTCTCTCCATTCTCACAAGTATTTATCACCTTCCAAGTTCAGGATTCTCATGAGTTAGCTATTATAATCATCTGTAAATAGTCTCACAGTTTCTATTCTTTTTCCCAGCTCATCCATCTTATAACCCAAACTTGATTAATTTTTCCAAAGCAATGCCTTTTTCCCCACCCAAAACCTTCAGAGTCTTCACCTTGACTATAGTATACATGCCAACAAAAGTATTTCGTTCATGAGGTTCTTCCACCAACTGGCTTCTTTCCTTCTACAAAAGGATTCCCAAAACTATGCAAGTTCTCTGTTCCATCACAAATATAAGTTCATTACTCCCTAGTTATGCTTTGCCCATTTCCACTTTTGCTCAAGCTATTTTTTTTCTACCTGGAAACACTATTCCCCATACTTAAATGCTATTCATAATCCTATCATATCCAGTTTAAGTCTGATTTTATCCTTACAGCTGAACTTGACTACCTCACAACTGTCTAATAACCCATGTCAGTGATCTCTCCTCTATAACTCAGATAGTCCCCATTGACTATCATATTTTATGACATTCATAATAACGACTGCTTCTTGCCTTCAAGGAATTTACAATCTGTTTTCTAGAGAGAATTATATATCCACAAACAGTAGCCAAGAACTGTGAGAGGTTTTTTTTGTATACCCCCATACCATTTACCACACATCTTTCATGAGGTATATTTTATAAAATAATAGATTCAGATTTTATCTAGAAAAAGGAGTAAAAGGTAGGAAAAAAAACAATATTTCTTGAGCATAACTCTGGATCTTCACAACCTTCAAGGTTAAGTATTATTTGATTTATTTTACAGATGAGATTCAGAGAAGTTAAGTAAATTGTTGAAGGTTATAGCTAAGTAATGGCACATCAGAGATTTTAAAACAGAGCAGCATCTAAAGCTCATGATCTGTAGCTCAAAGGCATACCTCCTTCGAGAAAGGACCTGTGCTTTTTCCTCCAGAGCCAGTAATTTGAAAAAGTACTCATGGCACATAATCAAAAGTTATCTCTATGATTTCTGTCTTCTTCTGTCCTTTAAAACGTGATCACAGGGGCAAGGTTTATCCTTCTCATTGGATTGAAAGTTAGGCAGCCCCAGGGCTGCCTAGGCTCTTTTTGGTAATAGAAATTCCTATGGTCACTTTAGCCCTTCATTCAGAAATTACAATATTTAATCCAACATATTAATTAACCCCTCAAACGTCATTCACAATAAGACTCTTCCCCACTGCTCTCCAGCTAGTCCTGGCAGCAGATGGCCACCTGCCTTCAGGAGTGAGATGTGGTCTATTTCTTCTCTCTTTCCCTCACTTTTTTTTTCCTCCCTTACTCAATAGCTGCTGTTTCTTGACCTTCCAGGATCAAATGTGTGGTGGGAGGAAGGAGAGGTAAAAGAGATAGGAAAGTTATTCCTTGACTGTAAGTCAGGAAAAGGTACCATGGAATGTTCTTTAGGCCTGGCAGACTCATACTTTCATGGGTACTTTTGCAGATTCTTTGGAGACTTTCATGCTAGGTACCTGAAAATGCAATTCCCTTGACTATGCTGTGGCTGGCTGCTCCTAATCATTTTGTGGTCTCTGACCTCAGTGACATAGCTCTTAGCCTCTTACTCTAGGGTCCCCTCACCCTTATACACCATCTTCTTTTGCCAGTTCCCATGTTTAAATGACTTCAGGCTAATATTCCTACTGAATTTTCCACATGGCTACAATTCATGTACTTTTGTCCCCCTAACAGAGGCACATACAGAAATTTGCAAATATGGTCCTTTTCCTTTAAAGGTTGCTTTAACTCACTCAGGTATGAATCGGATGTCAGTCTACTCTGTTCCCAATTGTTAGGAACACACACATCTAGTTCTCTGAGCTGAACCTCTCTCAACAAGACTCCAATCACTCCCATGTCAAGGAGGAGGGGTGATATTCATAGCACTCAGAGTTCTCTCCAAAAACTCTCCCCACAAAATCCTATTCTGTCTCCACTTTCTTGGTTCCTCAACATGGGTTTCAGAGTCATCTCTCTAGTTCTCAGATAGGGGGTCACTCTCATAATTCATTCTTGAATATAGCCCCCAATGTCTTTATGCCTCAGCCAAAACTGAGAGGATGAGTCCCATTGTAACATCCTGTTGTGCATATTAAAGGACAATTACCTCAGACAGAATATTATCTCTGTCATGGGTTATAGATTGTATTGATCCCAAAGTGGCAAATTTGCTCTAAAATATCCATTTTCTATGTACTTATTCTGCATCCTTTCAGTTCCCAATTATTTTTTCATGGTGACATAATTTCTTCACTTTTCTCACCACTCTATATATCGCTTTTAGAGTCTACCAAGTACCAAATTATATTTTGTTTTAATTTTCATCTCAAGCATCACTCTTGGCATTTGTACTCTTTTAATCTTTCTCTTTTTACCTAGAAAATGTTGTTCGGTAATATTCCTCACTTCCACCCATTTTGAGTCAGAATGAACAAAAATTAGATATTGTTTTTGCTCTGCCTCTAATTTCACATAAATTTCTAGTGTTATTGCAAGTAATAATCTTCACTCATCCAGTTGTCTTTCACAAAAGGAGCAAAGCAGAATCTGCTCCTAAGTTAAACAGAAAGCAGAAATCAGAATGTCAAATTATAATTGGCATATCCCAGACATAATCAATATTGCCTTTTGCAAGTTCCTCCCACAGTTAAAGCAAACCCTGGTTAGCGCTGGCCAAATCTTGACTAATTTGGCTTCAAGTTATTACCATACTTAATATCTCTGAATCAACACTGATGACTAAGAAAAGTGAACTACAAGAAATGATCAGCCTTCAGTGCAAAAACTTTTTCACTTTGTGCCAACTCTTGCTCGTGCACCTGTTTTATGTTCAGAGTGGGAAGAAAATCAAAAAAGATGTGGCCAATTTTGAAAGAGACACAATGTTTTCAATGTCTCAAAATAGCTCAAATACATAGTGTTGCTTCTTCTACTTATTCAAACTGCAAGGCTGATTAAGCATATGTGTAAAGCAGGCATGCAAATAAAAAATTACCTACTCAAGTCCCACCTTACTCTCCCAGGTTTCAACTTCTTATCTAAGAATTGATATTCACCAAGTAGAGGCAGAGAGAAACCAGCAATTCAGGGGTTCATACAAGGAAGCAATGTGAGAGGAATTTCAGTATTGCATTTGTGAAGGGCTCTAGAAATAATCTAACCCAGCCCCTATTTTTCAGAGGGAGACCTCCAGTCTTAGTTCAAGTACATTGTGCTGGTTAAGCTAACATAATATTACAATAAAATTGCTGTGATTTGAATCCTAGGAAACTGAGAAGAAATGGCATTTATGTTAACTAGAGTCAGATTTTTACCAAAGTTGTCATTCGAGAACCATGAAAGGGCTCAGCAATTGGTGATAAGAAGGTATTTTAAAAGATTGTTAATATGAATAAACCATTTTCATTTCCCTGGAGAGCCCACACTGCAAAAGCGGAAATATGAAGTCATGTTCTAGATTCTTTCCTTCAAGCAATTCTGTGAGTACCACGGGTTCTCACAAGGTTCAGGACAAAATATAGAGTTAGATACATGGGTGAAGACTGAGACTCACATCTGTCCAGATCAGGTTTAGATTATGAGGGACAAGATGAGAGTCAGGACAAGGATCAACCATTAATGGATGAGTGTGCTGTAATGAGACAGGTGGGTGATTCAAAACTGAAGATAAATCCCTAAGAGGAAAAGATATCCAGGGTTTTTGTACAAATAGCTGAAGACTCAAACCAAGTTCAAGATTCAAAGTATGTACCCAAGAAATAAAGGACAGAAAGTGGTTAGAAATCCAGATGGGTAATGTTGCATATGCAAAGAAGATTCCAATCTCCCATTAGCAGAACAGTGAAGAATGTAATGATGCAATACTTCATTGAAGAGTGAATGTACATTATGTTGTATAGATATTTTTCTATTGATCAAAAATTTTATTTCATTTAATCTCCAAGGGTAAATTTTTTAAGTTGAAACAATGACATTTTAAATAACCCACCAATATTTTCTAAAAGTATTAGGTCACACTTTTTTGGGCAATTGATCCACAAATTGAATTTCAAATCAACTCCGTGCAATGTAATACAAAAACAATTTTTAAGAAACTATCTGGGACAAGGTAACAAGGATACAATGATGAATAAAACATAGGACCTGCCCTCACAGAACTCAGTGTGACCGTGAAAATATCCAAGCAATTAAAAATGTGGTGAGTGTCAGGAAATGAATGCTGTGGGAGTACTACAAGGGGAATTCAATCTAGTATGTGGAATCAGGAAACAGTCTCCTTGACAATGTATCTAAACTAAGATCCGGAGAGTGAGTAGAAGTTTGTCAGGTAGAGATTTGAAAATGTATGGGGTTTATTTTGGACTGTCACCATGACTGGAGAGGCTCAACTGGCATTCACAGGAATTAACCACCCAATCAACTGACCAAATTGTGAAAACTGATATATCATTGTTGTTTTAAGCCATTCAGTTTTGGGGTACTTTGTTGTTTTGCCTTCACATGGCCTGGCCAAGGTGCTGATGAGCTAAAAATGGTCTTCTGATCATCCTAACACACTACTGACATCAGAGCCTGATTTTCTATGCTCTTGCTGACTAAAAACTATGAGTACCCATGATTGGACCTGGCATTTAATTATTTTGTTGCCACAATGATGGAGGGTGCTATTAGCATTTAGTGAATAGGTCTCAGGGATGCTACATACCTTGCACCACAAGAAATTATTCAGCAACTCATTTGACTTTGGAATATCATGCCAGACATTCAATCAGGGGGAAAACCTGAGCCTACAACTTAAGTTTCTTTCACGTATAAACACAAAGTGTGCTTTATGCTGTTTTGATATCCATGATATTTGAGGAATGTAACTACTATGAAAAGTGAGAGAAGATTGTATTTTATTTTGTTTGAAAGTATACCTATAGTTGTTCATCATTCTGGAAAATCACATCACTGACAGCAACACCACTCATGGTATTTGGGCTGCTGGTATAACACAACTGTGTCAGTTTGCATTTATGCCATCAAATCCACAGGGATTCTTCAAACAGGGGCACACATCTGACTACCCCATGATATCTTCTAGTGTCACTTTGCCAGAATATTTATGTATGGGAATACATACTATTTTAACATTAATCTTTTTATTCATTTTTACTTTATATAAATGTTGTGGTATTATTGATTTTATATTATCTGTGGAGTTTATTTCAGGAAAGTAGAGGTGACATTACTAAATATATGTTGTAAAAAGAGAACTTTGGCTTGGAGATGATTGAGCTCTGAAGGAAAAACGTATCCACTGGAGCCCGTCAAATTCTTGTAAGCGTTTTAAAATGTTGGTACTTTATAAGAAGATAATACCTTTGCATCCAATTGATCACTTCCCTATTCTTAGACAGTTCCTTTGGATTGAGATATGAGTTAAAATGTGTAATGTTTGAAGCCAATCTTAACGCATACAGTTATTGGCTGTCGTACATGTATCTCATAGCTTGGGTAAATTCCTCAACCGTTTGGCCCTATTTTCCCCCCAAACCAAGGACTGAATCAATTGTATAGGTTCTCTCTGGTCACTAGTGCAGCCCGATCTTATTCAGTCAGGGTTTCAATCGATTCTTCTATGGAACATCAAAATTGTCTTCTTTGAACAACTCAAGCATGGATCAGCATTAGGACTGTACTCTGTCCTCTTAAGTTCCCTGAATTAACCTTTCTTGCTTTTCCTTATTTTATTTTCCATCTTTACTCACTGCTTTATCTATCAATTATCCCCATAAAATTCTAAGAGATATATTCCTTGTATCTTGAATATTATGATGCTCCTTCACTATCTATACTGCCCTTTACATAGCCATCTGAGTCTTCCAATCTCCTCTCCTGGTCACTAAGTCTCAACTCAATGAGTCTCTAGAGCAGGTATCCATCTCCTGATTGTTTTGCCTCCTCCTACAAAAATAGCTATAAATAGCAGCCCATGTAGAGTTCTGATGAATTTTTTTATGCCAGACTCTCCCAGAAAAAAAAAAAAAAAAAAGTGGGAGCTTTTGTATAACCTTGAGTTTTTGTGTAATTTAGGCAAAACACTTAACCTCTGTTTGCCTTAATATCCTGATATGTTAACTGAGGTTAATAAGAGAAAATTAATCTCATAGAGTTGTGAGCATAAAATGAACTTATATAAGTTAAGCAATTAAAACAGTGTTTATACAGAGTGAACACTATACAATATATTATTATTATTATTACACACAATTTTGGAAGTTATACTTTACAGTCCAGTTTGGTGTTTAAAGGCAATAATTTTAAATATATTTAGTAAAACATTCTACTTCTCACTTAATTAGAAAATTTGCTGATTGTACAAATATAAACATACACTATAAAATTCTTGGGCCCCCCAGGAAACACAGAAGAATCTGGCCTATTTCCAAATGGAATTTGCTTCAATACCAGCAGCCTGAGTGAGGAGTCGGCAACAGTCTGTAAGCATACATTGTGCTGGTCCTTGTCATTCATTGGGCTTTTGTCCCAACTGAGGCATGGTAAGCCCTCCAATCTGAAGTTCACTCCAGGTTACATGAAGTGAACAACCGTCCACTGAGCTTTCTAGAAGCTTTGTTCTCTTGCAAAAATGACTCAGCATTTAGGCAGTTGTTCTGCACATGCCAAATTACTACAGACTTTAAAGCCCAGAGAAGGTAAGAAATCAGATTAAGGTCTTACCAGCATGAAAATTAATCAGAATTCAATTCTCCCCTCTAGCTCTCAAATCTGTGCTTTAATTAGACTGGCGAGGGAGAACCAGACAATAAACTGAAACCAGTCATGAACTTCATTTTATTAAGCCCCTGGCAAGCTTCCTTATTAATTGCCTACCCAACATCCCGTTCTTGACTGATAAGCTCATCCAGTTGTGCAAATGTCCAAAATAGAATTCTAATTGTATGGTTGAGGTCCCTACATCCCATACAGCACTCCATTCTGAGATTCTCAGAAAAGAGGCAGATGAGTCCCAAGTAGTTGGTTTCAGCATTTAAGATTGGGTGTGAGAAGGAAACATGAGCATTGCAAAAACAACAGGACTTAAATCACCAGGAGAGAGATAGTTTAAGGAGGTGCTGGATCCCATATTCCCACCATGGGCACTGGGAGAATCTTGGCTTTCAGATAAAGATGGGCTGAGGGAGAAGCATAGGCATGGGTTGTAACAATAATAGAGTGGCCAAGAAAGAGATATTGGGGGCCAGACAACAGTCATGGCTTTCAGTAACTGTTAGGAGGAGAAAGATGATTTTCCAAGTCTTTGGAAAGGAAATTCGGGGCTTAGGCAGTGGAACAAAGAAATATAAGGATTCAAAGCACAATGAATAAAAGATTATGTTCTTACACTCTTCCTCTTTCTTTTTCCCCTCAATGTCTCATTCCTTAACTAGCCATGATATAAAATTGTATTTTTGTATGACTTGTGAAACTATTTTCATTAGAAAATAGATTAAACTGCTTTGGTTTGGGGGTTTGGGAATTTCTTTTCTTGTTTTGGCTAATGATTATTGGCCCGCCATAGGAAAAAGATAACCTATCACTTTGAGCAGCTACTTTGCTAAAGCAGTAAATTGTATAGCAGAGTAACAAACTTTCTAAAAGTACATTCAATTTATCTGAAGAAGTGAATTACCAACTTGCATGGTTTGAAGAGATGAATTTGTGGTACACATATAATATCTGACTAATGGAATACATAATTAAAAGAAGATCACTCTTTCAGGCATACAAATTATACAAGAGCAACACTTTGGACAGTGAATCATTAAATGCCCCCCTACTTGGAGTAGGCCAATTAGCAAAAGGTGCCCCCCCCAAAAAATTGTGCCTGACACAATTCCATGCCAGGTTGTACTTTCCAGTCCTCAGTCAGCCTCTAAGGAGAGCATAATCATACATTGGAGCCCTCAACACAAATAACATCTTATTTTATAATCTTTACAGGCAACAGAGCACATTCAATATTCCACATCCCCAGGGCCATTGCACTGTACAGCTTTAGGGGATACCAAGCACATGAAAACATCATGATGGTCTCCCTGGAGTTGTGCCACATGGCTATCCTGCATAGTACTTCTTCCCAAAGGATGGAATTAGCATGCAATTTTGAGTATAGGGTGGGAAATCTCTGACAAATGAGGCCTCCTCCCAAACCCTTCCCAACTACATATTGTTCAGCAGGCATCTGATCTATCAATTCTACCTATCCATTCAATATCTAGTCAATATCCATAACCTATCAATCAATTCTGTCTTGAGTCCATGTCCTTCTCTCCAACTCCACCTTCTTTTCTGAGGCACCATCCTCCCTCAGCTAGACCACTGTTCTCATGTTTCTGCTATGTTCCCTCATCCAGCACATTTTCCACAAATATTACCATAGTCATATTCTTTAAACAAAACTCTAATCATGTCAATGCTTCTTAAAACTTGTCAATCATTTTCTATTTCTCTTAAAATAAAATCCTAAATCCCATGGTCAGCAAAGTCTCTGCATGGTCTTCTCCTGTCTTCCTCTCTAGTCTCATCTTACATCACCCACTCTTTCTCACTATCCTGCAGGCACATGTGCCTTCTTTCAGTTTCGTCAGAGTGCCAACCTCTTTCCTACCTCAGGACATTTGGATGCCCTGTTACCTTTGCCTAGAATTCTCATCCTCCCCATCTTTCATTAGGTCATTCCTGCTCACTCTTCAGGTTGCAACACAATTGCTTCTTCTTTAGAGGAACTTCAAAATCTAAATCAGTTTCCATCATGAGAGGTGGTAATCTCTCATCATCTTCTGTGCTTTACTGAATACTAATCACAGTTCATAATTAGATATTTATTTGTATCATTTATTGAATGCATCTCCCCAAGTTGTAAGCACTGCCAGGACAGGTGGATCCACTGCATCTAGCTCAGTGTATGCTATACTTGATGAATAACAAGGTGGGTAATGGGCTTAGAGAGCTGGACTGTATACATAATTTTAGAAATTTCAGCATATATTAGACATAAAAGTGCTACAAAACATTCATAGTAAGAAGAGAAGATGACCAAAGACAGAAATCTGGGGATCTCAAACATCCCTATGTGTGGACAGCCTATTCCCAATCAAGTTAATTCCCAGCTACCCAGATGAGAAAGAAAAATTTATGTGAAGATGATGGTAGTATCGGTGGCAGTTGCAGTGAAGGTAGCATTTGTGTTGCCAACAACGATAAGAAATTTTTTTTTCCTACCCACCATTTTCTGCACAATTTCAGTAACTTATTTTGATGTCAAACTTTATCACAGTTGAGTTCTAACTTCTAAGCACATAAACTACAGAACATAAAATCCTCCTCTGTGAAAACCATAGACAGTTCTGACAATATATTTGAATTCATTAACCTCTTAACTCTGGTACAAGTCCATATTCACAAGTATGACAATGATTAAGTTAATGAGTTAATCATTCCCTTCTAGTTACAGTCTTTCTTAATTAGTTGATTTAAATTGGGGAGTGGGAGGAGGAAGGGGAAGAATATTCTGTGGATTCTATTTTCATAGTGCCAGATAAGATTTCTGAAGACTCTCTTTTTTTTGAAAGATGCAGAAATGTAGACATCTTTTTAATAATGTTTATGATTTTTTAAGCTACCAAGTCCTACTAAGCCGATTATCATATTTTAGTGAAATAAATCACTTGGCAAGCACTTTCTACATGTGCTATGGTCCTGCCCTGCAGAGACCATACCCTTAAACTGGGCCCTAAGGGAACACAAAGAGGCCAAAGGATGTGACATGGGCCTGACAGGCTTGTGAATTTGAAGTTTTCTAGTCACCTAACCAAAAATTAAGGGCCATGGATCATATTTCCAAGGTCAGCTGCATCCCCTTATAGGGCCTTAGTTCACATGTAACACCCTGTTCTCTGGTTTTAAAAATAAGTGTCAAAATTTACTCTAATGTCCCCACATGAATTGGATGAGGCCCCACAAATACCCTATCGTTACATTATGCAGATATTATTCAAATAATATTCTTGGCATTTTAATTTCTCTTTCTCGTTTATGATTTAAAGAACTCTCTCAAGTGACCTTAAATGAATGCTAGATGACAGTCTCAAATTTCCTCTCTTCAATAATTTCTCTCTTATCAGTGCACTTGTAAGTTTTAAAATATCTTTGCCCCTCCCCCTATATAGTATAAACAATTGGGATGGTGCATACTCGTTCTGTACTTTTGGAGTTCAGGAGTATTTTTCCTTTTACCTCCCAGTGTCTATAGCAGAAAGAAGCAGAAAGGTGAGTGATTCAGTAAAAGCAAACCGAGCTAAAGAACTTAGAAGATGATACCAGAGATTCATTGAGGCACCTAAGAGAAGTGATTTACACACAACTTCCCTTTCCACTTCCATTCTCATCTGCTCCCTAAAACATTTCTCACTCTCTGCTTCTATGAGTTTGACTGTTTCACATACCGCATGTAAGTGGAATCATGCAGTACTTGTCCTTCTGTGACTGGTTTATTTCACTTAGCCTAATGTCCTCCAGGTTCATCCATGCTGTCACATATGGCAGGATTTACTTTTTTAAGGCTGAATCATAAAAGCAGAGAGTAGAATGGTGCTGGCTAGGGGCTGCGGGGAGGGGAAAATGGGGAGGCGTTGTTCAACTGGTATGTAGTTTCACTTACATGGGATGAATAATTTCTAGAGAAATTTCTAATTTCCAGGTTGTGCTGTACAACCTGGTATACTTAACATAAAATTACCAGGTTGAATTGATTCTCCTCTTTCCACTACTTTTTAGTCAAACTCAAAACATATTTTAATTTAAATACTTTTAGGTTTTGTTTTTTGTTTTGTTTTGTTTGTTTTACTATGCATTAGTCTCCAGGATCCTGAAGTAATCAAAATTGGAACTCTGTGACACTACCATTTGGAAGTATAGAGAAGAGATTTTTTTTCTTTATGTTTCTTAGGTATCATCTAACTGTTTACAATTTTTACAAATTTATCTTCACTTAACAAATGCGAATATTAAGGCCTCCCTGAGAGTGACTTGATATAATTCTCTTCAGTAAATTTAAGCCATTGTAAAAAAAGAAAGAAAGCTTGTAAGGGCAGGAATTTACTGAAAACTGAATCCTTGCTGAAGAAGGCCAATGATCCCAGGACTTCCACTTGGGTCTGTAGAGAGGTCTCATACTATGTTTTGTTTCTAATTAGCTCAAATATTGGCCATGGGAATGGGGATAGGGTCTCAGCTTAGCCCTGAGGTCCCTAATAGGATGAAGGAGAAGAAAAAGGAGGGAATGGGGGAAAGAAAAGCAAGTTAAGCACTGACCTGGGAAACCATTATGTCATTTTGTTTCTGATTTACATTTTTCCCATGTATTCTGAAAACCAAAGAATATGAAAATTAAATGTAAGAAATCAAAGTTGTTCTAAAAAGTAAATACAACCTAGCACTTTCACTTTAATACAAAAAATAATTTTATATTGTTTATACCTTTTATATATATTTATATTGTTTATATTTGTTTTCATACTATATTATAAGCTTCTTGAAGGCAGGGACCTTGAAGTAGGGCTTGTACATGCCACTCAGGAACCACAGTGCACCAAGTACATACATACTTGAATGCAGAGATGAAACAGAATCTATCGTCACTTAAATTTTTAGTGCCATAAGAAATTAAACGTTTCATGTTGAGTTATGAGGGATTAAATTTATCTGTATTTTAGTAAATAAATTAAAAATGTGTTTGAGAAAATTTTTATAACTTTACAGAAGTGTTTCTTGTTTACCTGTAATTTTAAAAATTAAAAACAACAGAATATAATTCCAGTCTTTGTGTATGTGTGCATATGTGAAGTTATGTGTATATATATTTTATATGCATGTGTGTGTGTGTGTGTGTGTGTGTGTGTGTGTGTATGAGGGAATGTGTATGTGTGTGTATGTGCATAATAAGAGAATGGAGGGAAAGAAGCATCTCTGAGCACCTGAGCAGCCTCTTGACTGAAGAGGACTACAACCAACATGGCGTCTTTTCCTTAAGACCATACACTTAGTCAGCAGCTGCCTTGACACTTGCAAGTCAGATCTCTACTGATTTGCAGCCTCACTGCCTCAGAATGTGCTGTTGGTGAGTAGAGTGTCTGGCAAGTGGGAGAATTCAGAATGCAAAACACTGGGGGAGAGGTTGGCTCCACTGGGAAAGAGGTCACAGTGCTTTCTTCTTCATGGTGCATTCAAGGGAGTACAATCTTTCAGAAAAGCAATAGCAGCAAAACAGAGAAGACTAGTATAATGCATCTAATATGATCAGACAAAGAAAAATAACCCCATGAATAATAATATGTAACTCATGAACCTGACTCTATATAGCACTGGATAAAGAAATAATTTAACTATTATAAGTCCATCAGATCAAAATCAGTAGTCAACATTTAGACTAAAATGGGTATTTTCACACTGGTTTATGCAGTTTGGCCAATTTCACTCTGTAAATCAATCTGTTTAAGCAGATTGATCAATTTCACATGGATGTAGTTTAAGACTGTTACAAGAATGTAAAAAAGTCATACACACAGTCATTTCATAGGTGATTGACCAAAAATGGAATTAACGAATACAATTATATGAATGGTGTTGGAAGTTGTATTTGCAGTTGAAAGACTGCTCTAAAACATACGATACCTTGTAAGTGTGTCCAGTTTTTTAAAGCTTCCCCCAGGCATCCTTGCTGTAGAAGGTTTAGGGGCAGGTTATCAGACACTCATGGAAGTATCTCTGGGCTAAGAAAGGGACTTTCAGGCCACAGCACTCTCATGAGTTCTAAGAAGTCATTCCCAGTGAGAGGGACCACATTCGAAGAGGATTGACAGTTTAGACTGAAAACAGCTTTCAAAGAGACTAATCTTATAAAGTATTGCAAATGAATAAGGGCAACAGGAGTAGGTGTTCACCTGCCAGTCTCCGCCGAGCAAGATGAGAGCCTGTCTGTACTCACACATGCGCTGACTTAAAAAAAAAAAAAAAAAAAAATCACACAAAAAACAACATCTTTGCTACGGAGACGTTTTTAACAAGTATTACAGAAAGAGCACCAGCTACCAAAAAGAGTTGCCAGGGCCAGAAGGAGCCATCAATCGAAACAGTTTACATTTCAAAGTTTTTCCAAGAAGAGTGAAACCATCTCCCCGCCTTGATAGAAAACGGAGGCACTGTAGTAAAGGTCCTACGTGCTGCCTTCTAAGACAAGTTCCTTTCTCTCCAGTGGTCCTTTAACCCTTAGGCTGGTGCTAACAGGTAGAGACAAACAGAAGTGTTTTCATCTCCTGGGGCTGGTGATCTGAGCAGCTTACTAGGCTGTGGAGTTAGGATAAAAAATCCTCTTCCTTTTATGAGTTTTGTAAGAAAAGATCTTTCTTGCTCCTGGGTACTATTTGAGATTAATAGGTCACTTTTACTTCTATACTCAGTACTTCTTCATATCGCTTAACAAATAATTACACATATCTGCCTTGGAATGTTTTTTTCCCCTGGAAATAATTCAAGAATTGACTCTTACTTAGCTTCTTTAACAATCTAAAAAATGAATGCTAACAGTGCTACATTTTACCAGGGTGTGTATTTATTTGTCGCTTTTAAGAAATGGGGTGCTTTTGTGTGTGTGTTTGTTTGAAAGAAAAAGTTTACATGTTTTTCTTTGGCCTCAGGGAAAAAAGAGCATTTCTTAAATTCAGTAACAATTTTCAAAAGGTCCATAACCTAATGTATACTTTTGGTTTTAGTTTTAATTTTCTGCTTAATTTTTTCATGACATTTCTAAACACCATATCTAATTTCCTGAATCTATTAGAATAAACTCCACATACTTTCATTCTTCATTCTAGAAGCCAGGCAAATAGAAACACTAGTCTAAAACAATCTTTAATTTCATAATTAAGACTTGGGGAAAGAAAATAACAGACACTGCGAACCTTTTTTCACTGACTTGGTCTGGTGAAAATAGTTACTTGTGTGCCTCCCTCCCACACGTTTGTCCCTATGTCAACAATCCCTCCACTAGATCCAATTGTGTCACCACATCTCTTTGACCCACTGGCAATTTGTACAACCATGATAAAGATTCAGGCACCCTGATAACCCAGCAGCATTGCCATAACCATTTTCTTAGATTGCAATAGCATAGATTGGATAGAAAAGGGAAAAACTGAAAGGACCATCCTCTCTTTTTGCACACACATACAAATGCTATTCATTATGATTATAAAAATTACACTTTCTTAGATTGATCTGTTGATATTAATTACACAGTATCACTGAAAAATATTACCAGTTTCCATGCCAACATTCTTTGTAAATACCATTGGTTCTCAATGAACTCATTCTGACCTTCTGGTCTGAGGCTGTCACTGTGTGATGTACATAATTCTCTCAACACTGATCCATTACTTCTGCTCAGTGTTGGGGGTCAGGCCAATAGTGTAAAGTCAAAGATAATTAGCAGCCCTATCAATAACCAGCTACACGATTGCTGCCTAAGTGACAGGCCAGAAAAGCTAAGAAAAGAGGTAGCAATATGAGGTAGAAGGGAAGTGCCGGTACATTCTGTGGTTCGAGCAGCTGCTACGGACTATCAGCATCACCAGGAGACCTCATTGCATTAGCATAAATTCAAATGACAAATGCACAGTGCTATTCAGAGACTCATTAATTTGCAATGGGTGCAGTGCTCATGACATATTAGTGCAAAATTCAAATGTCTTTGTAGCAATGTGAATTTAGTTGTGAGACCAAAGTTGCTAAAATGAAAATGTGTGGTTTTTTTAGCAGTTTATTAAATTATGAACTGTGATGACTATATCCGTGCATCTTTTTAAGCAGATGAGGTCCAGCGTGCTCCAGCGGCAAATCGCATGGTTTATGTTGATATTTTCCTGTCAGACAATTTCCAAGCAGCAGATAAGATACTAGACTGTCTGCTTTGCTCTGCGGCATGTGGACTGAGAGCTCCCCCTTCTGGACAAATGAAACTGCCACTCTAAAAGAAAGCCCGACCATTTATTGTCTTCTTTCTATATTTTTAACAACAGGTTCTGATGAAAAAATGTCGGTGTCCACCGAAAGCCAAAAGAAAGTAATTTGGTATCATTTATTGTAAATGAAAGTATATTATCACCTTCTACAAAATGCAGAAAAGCCACCCTCAATTGAAGTTTGCCTTGTATAATATTATATGAAGCTACTCCAAGACCTCATTTAAAAGTATCTTTTTAAAAAATAATTGCCTGATTTATATATACCAAGAAAGTAAGCAAAATACAAGATAATAATAAAAAATTGTCATATTCATATGCTTTCATGATGCCATAAACAAGCTTACAATTATTAGCATTCAATTGTATAAAGAAAAAAGCATGCATATATAGAGACAGAGCCTTTTAAACAAAGCAACCAAGTGTATATTGTATTCAACTTTGTTGAATGAGATTATGAACATACACAGACAAGAAAAGTCAGATTATACCTGTGCCAAATGTATCTGGTGGACTAAATTTTCTTTTAATATACGGAATCTTCTGCCAAATTATTTAAAAATTAGTCAAAGCAGATTTATCACTGGTGTGCCTTTTAAAAATAAGCATGCCATATACGTATATAAATAATGATTCAGATTAGTATAACAATGGGATAAAAGGGGTTAACTTTGTCTGCAGTACTGAAAAAAACCAAATGTACAAAATGTCAACCCCTGGACTTCTTACTATCCAGGGTTCACAGTCTCTTAGAGGAGACCCAGATCTCAGTTTATATAACTACTCATGTTCGTAACTAATACTTATAAAGACATACATTTAGCATTTTGCAGTAGAAGACATAGCTTTCCAAACCATGAAAACATACCTTTGAATAAACTGAAAAGGAGGTTACCATTTAAAAGTTGCTTTTAGGAGAATAGAAAATCCACAAGTAAAAGTTTATCCTTTGGCCACTTGAACTAACTAGTCTCCACCTGGCTACCAGAAGTGTGCTTTAGCAGAGCCTTATGTAAAACTATGTTTTTCACTTTCTAAACTTTGAATAAATTATATAATGTAAAAAGAGGGTTGTGTCACACTATTATTGCTTCTAAATTATGTACTTTCTGAGTACTCAGTTTATGATGAATTTGGGGAAAGCCATTCCACTAAAAGCTGTGTACTTTAAAATTACATTTTATAATATCATTGATGTTTTGTGTCATCTTCAACAATTAAAAGTAAGATCATTGTCATCTATTCTACCTACTTGCACCTGAATTGGTCTTACGTGACTTAGTAGGCTCATTTTATTTTATAGTCACTGCTACAAGAAAGATACAGAGGTAATGAGGATTGAGCAGGATAACTGTACATTAAACATGTGGAAGGAGCATGTAACTGAGCAATATCAGATTTATCTCTGTACCTGCAGAGATAAATGTATGTACAGGCAGTGCTTTTCCCTACCACATTCTTTTTCACCAAGTAATTAGAATACAAGGCTCACAATATGTTAGGGCTGGAAAGGCCGATGTTGATCATCATTTTACAAACACAAGAACCAGAGACTCAGAAAAGTCCATCAAATTAACCAAGATCTAATGGCTAGAAAGTGGTAGAACTGAAAAAAAGGAACCCTGATCTCTAGACATTCCTTCCCAACTTTATCACACAACAGAATCGCTTGGAGGGCTTGTTACAACAGATTGTTGGGCCCACACCCAGAGTTTCTCATTCCATATGGGGGGGGGGGTTGGAGCAGGAAGGGGGGAATTCTCATTTCTAGCAAGTTCCAGGTGATACTGCTTTTGCTAGTCTAGGGATCACACTTTGAGAACTACTGGTCTCTAAACCAGTTTTTGTAAACAGCTGTTATCTTATTCCTAATAACTTTTCTCATGATAATGAGCAAAGCAAACTCAAGTTAATACCACATTACTTTGCTATAGTCTCTCTAATAGAGGGCTGGGGTAATACCTACAGTGTGAAAAGTCTGGAAGGGTACAAGAAAAAAAAATTAAAGCAAGATTAAGGACTGTAGGGGCACTAAACACTAAAAAGATTATGGCCACTGAGGTGAATCACTATCCCAACCCAACCCACCTAAATCTTAAGGTAAAAAGCAATATTAAGCCATATCCAGTGTAAAAGAGACAAACGACACCCTAAAATGTTCTCTCTCTCTCCATCCTCAGAAATCTCTATGTCACTTATATCCTAAGAATTTCCTACTGCATTATCAAGTCATACCAAAGGCAGCTCTACTTCTATCATTTCCAAGTTGCCCTTTTTCATTATCTCTTACCATTTCATTTCATTATCTCTTACCATTATCTATTTTGTGAGTGCAAAATAATCTCTGAGCTGCAGTTGTCTTAAATCATAACAGAATCTAGTCAGAAGCCAAACACAGAGAAGATGACCTTATCCTCTGCTGCCTTCCCCCACTAGCTAGCAATATTTACACCAACACAGACGTTTGCCTTCTTTCCAGTCTCTAAAACAGAATAGCAACCATAGACCTAATGAATCAAAGTGCAACTCATCATTGCCTATAAAGTATTAGCAAATTTATCTCAGAAGAACCAGAAAGAAAGAGCCCCTGCATAAGGAAACTTGAAATTGCTGTGCTTGAAGCAACAGCTCAGAGGAGCAGGAGTATATTCAAGAGCAATTTCACTCAGGCATTTGCCGGTTCCTTAGTCTCCTGTACAGAAGTCGACAAACCTGTTCAGCACCATGGTCTCACAGTTGTGATATCATTGCCTTTTCTCCTGGTTTGGAGAATGACTGTGATGAAGGTAATCACCAGAATACCACCAAAAATAAAACAGTTTGTAAAATAGTTTCAGTTTGGAAAGTGAAAGTGACTGATGGTGTAAAAATATTTTAATTATATATATAAAGCTTGATATGTTTGTGCTCTCTCTCCCATTTTTATTGGGGTTTAACTACCTCATTTTTCATAAGATTTTTAATTAAATTACCTTCTATCAGTTTTGTTAAAAAATTGATTTCATGGAATAGGTTTGATTCCAATTCATACCATAAATAAGATAGCACTGTTCTGAACATTGATAATCCTCCCCCAAAAAATAACACCCCTATTTCTGGGGCTCTTTAGTAAGTTATTACATTAAAATCTGCTTTAGTATATTACTTAAATGTCTACAGAAAATAATTTTTCCATTTTAGAATAATTTTCAAATATAAATGGTTTATAAGCAGATTTCACTCTTTTTGCCTTATATTCACTTTCTACCACTGTCCCCATTTTTCAGATAAGCCAACCAATGCCAGAAAAATTAACATAGGTTTGCCATAATTACAGGTGCATCCAGGGTGTCTCTGGGCTTACTCCCTGCCTAAACCAACACTTTATGTTCACCATCATTTAACCTCGGCCTTCCTTTAATAGACTCTGAATCCCAAAATCTTTCCCACTCTAGGTGGTTCCTTTCTCATTTCGTCTTCAGGTTTAGATAAAAGAGACCTTCTGTCTACCACAATCCTTGAATGTTTTGAAATTTCTGAATTGTAGCAAAAACTTTATTTCCTTGTCTGAATTAAACTGAATTAGTGTTTCTATCATTAATAATAAATAATAATAATAAAAAAATCATGAGTGGCAAACATGGAATTTGTTCAGAACAAAAGACTATGAGAATATGATTCCTCTTTACAAGGCAAAAAGATATGTACTGCTTTGAAAAAAAATTGTCTTTTTTTAAAAAATGTATTCAGACCAAGTATTGTAACTCAGAGGTTATTTGGCAAAAAGTTTATTAATGTAAATGGCTAAAAGCTAGCCTCATGTGAATACTAAGGCAGAAAAATAAGACTCTATTAATTCAGGTTATCTGCTCTATAACTGCATTTTTATTTATACCTTTTCATTTCAAAATATATGTGCATATACTATTTTTAATCCCTCAGTAAAAATAAAACTAGATGTTTTCTGGTATATTAAGCAAGTCTGTTTTACCTATTTCTAAAATCTTCTCTCTGATATTTTTAAGACAGTTATCTTACACAGACTCTAGAAATGCAAAGGCAATAAAAATGAATATGTTTTGTCTCATAGGGGAATCTTTTTAAATGAATATATGAACATTCTCCATACAATTTAATAATCTGTATCCACCCATAAAATTCTACAAAGAAGTATATTTTTGTGTGTGAGCCAATTGGCAAATTTGATTTTAATATGAAATCAGTAAAATATGCATATTAAAAATTAAGAGAGTTCGGGTCCCTATCTGCCATTTATAGTAAAAGCTTATATTTCAGAGCTTAATAATGAACCTCCCTGGGGAAGATTTAATAAAGCAGGTGCTTTGGTATTGCAGGCAGTTTTGCTTTTCTGTCTCTCTTTTTCCTACCCCCAAAAGGAAAAAAAAAATCTAATGACCCTGTTTATCCAGCATAAATCTAGTAAAGTATAGTCTGGACTATAAATCACCTAAGCTGATCCAGATCTCCGACCCAACCCACTGTTCGTTACTGAGTTTATAAAGCACAACATGCCCCATGAAATTATAGGCTGAATCATTCTCTCTCCATCCTTACCACAAGAAGTATAAAACCAGTTTAGAGCAACTGGCAATTGCACAGTGTTTCAAATTTAAAGAAATACATGTTATGAGGGGGTGGAGTAGGGGTAGGAGTCGTTCTTAACTGTTCTTTTCTCCAACAGAACACTGAACATCTAAAACATGTTCAATCCTGATAATGCTTGTCAAATATTTCACAGTTAAGCTTTGTTCATATTTTTTACTATGAAAAATCAATTTGATGGAATTCAGATTCTAGAGATAGAAGAGCTGGAAGAGACCTTAAATAACCTTGTTCTACCAGGTTCTATAGGTGAAAAACTGAGTCCCAAGAAATTAAGTGATCTGTCCAAGCTTTTGCAAAAAGTCCAGCATAAAACTCAAGTCTGCAGACATCCAGTCCAGCATCCTTCTGACTGCTCTTTTCATCTGTTTTTTTTCTTTAATAATTAAACAATTTCAAGGAGCTATACAATCTGATTTCACAATTAAGATAAAGCAGTCATTTTATAACCAGGACTGTGTAAAAATTCACTTGGTGTTTAGTCATTATAGTCAAATAGTATCATTATCTTTCAATTACAGAGATCAATTTTAGTTCATTAGCAAAATAAAATGCTTGCAGAAGGTCCACGCGAATTCTTCAAAGCTGCAATCTTCTAAATGCCAAAAGTGAAATACATTTCATAAAAAAACAAAATTTGACAAAAGCACTTGAGGTTAAACCACAGCTGTGCAAGCCTCACTGCACTGCTTTATCATAGATCTGCTATAAAAGCATGATTCAAAGGTCTGAAAAGGAAAATATGTGCCATGGCCAACTAATAATTGCCATTTCCCCCTATTTCTTAGTTTTAGCGGCTTTTCCAAGAGAGATTTGGGTCACGGGATAGTGTGACATAAATAGAGCATTATGCACACAGATTCAAGCTAAGATGATCTACAGGCTACATAAAAGGAAGACGAGAATAATCTTTAAGCTTTACAAAAGGATTACTGCCTATAGGTAAAAACAGTGGCCCAAACAATATAGCTATTAGGAATGGTGGCAACCTTATTAGACTTTCTGAACTGTGAGCCGTAATTGCTATCCAGGGAAATCCCAGCCAGCTAAGCAGAGCTAAAGCCAGAGGGGTAGCAATATTATCAAGTTTAAATTGATGCTAATATACTCTAAGTAATACTGTATTGGTATATTTTGGAAGAAATCATTTACAAAATATATATAAAGATGTTGCAGGACTTCCCCGGTGGCACAGTGGTTAAGAACCTGCCTGCCAATGCAGAGGGCACGGGTTCGAGCCCTGGTCCGGGAAGATCCCACATGCCGCGGAGCAACTAAGCCATGCGCCACAACTACTGAGCCTGTGTTCTACAGCCCGCAAGCCACAACTACTGAGCTCAAGCACCAGAACTACTGAAGCCCATGCGCCTAGAGCCCATGCTCTGCAACAAGAGAAGCCACCTCAGTGAGAAGCCCGTGCACCTCAACGAGCCCCTGCTCGGCTCAACTAGAGAAAGCCTGTGCGCAGCAACAAAGACCCAATGCAGCCAAAAATAAATAAATAAATTTATTTTTTTTAAAAAAAAAGATGTTGCTCCTTAATATGTTCAACTATTGTGAGGTTACATGAAAGTTTCTAAGATGATATGGACATGTGAGTGTTAAATTGTTAGATTGTGTAAACTGAAAATATGGCCTTTGGTATTCCAACATATTTTTAATTGTATGTTTTTCAAAAAGAGGAGGTGGTAGTCCATTCATACTATGATGTGGCCACATTAATGTCACAACTAGTGATGCTCATGGTATTAAGTCAGGCTTCTTTTATACATAAACCCTTTTCAATATAAATCAACTCTTCATAAATTTCGTTATGAAATTTAAACAATACATGATCTCATTCTTCTTAGTGATTATTTGTTTCATGGGACACAATCACTGGAATTCTCAATTACCAGAAATTCAAGATGTTCATCTTGTTAAACAGTTAGTTAATATAATTGAAAGATCTTTTTGTGTCATACTGCACAAAGGGCCGTGGTAGTCAGGGAGCCTGACAGTAAGTTAAGGAGGTAAGCAGGTAAACTGGTTCAGGCCAATCAGGCATGTGGAGGTTTGAGCCAGTCCAAATTTAACCTAGCAGGGGAAAAACTATGTGACTGTCCTTGCATGAAGACTCTGGGAAATGGTTTATCCCAGTTATATAATATTGTGTTGTGTTGCTGTCCCTTCTATTCTAAAACTATCATTACTGGAAGTAACTGCTACATGTGCAGGTGAAAGTGAAAACCCCACTGCACAACTCTTGATCTATTCTGCATTTTTCACCTGCACCCCTAGTCTTTTGGATTATGATATTTACAACTAAATGCCTTATACATAAAATCTAGTATTGTTCCTACTCTTGCTCTTGTACTTTATTTCATAAATAAATCCATGTTCTTAGGGATCCTTCTTGTCAAATTGTCCTAAATGCTGCCATTAATTCTTAGAAATTTTCAGCACTGCCCTATTGTTTCATAATATGTTGCTGAGCATTTTTCACTTATATTTACCTTACAAAGAAAACAGAACTAAAAGAAATACTTTGGTATATTTATGTTCTCTTGATTTAGCTTAGAGATAAAGGAAAAAGTTTCAACCCTAGAGTTTAAAAAAACACTGGAATGATCAGCTCAGTGCTTTGTGACCACCTAGAGGGGTGGGATAGGGAGCGTGGGAGGGAGATGCAAGAGGGAGGAGATATGGGGATATATGTATAGGTATAGCTGATTCACTTTGTTATAAAGCAGACACTAACACACCATTGTAAAGCAATTATACTCCAATAAAGATGTTTAAAAAAAACAAGACAAAACACTGGAGTGACTAGAAATGAAGCTCTCCATCAATAAAAATTTTTACATAAAAAGTAACATGCTATCTTAAATAGCTTAGATATTCTGTTTAAGGGCAAGCACCTAGAAAAGATAACTTCTCAAATTATTTCACTTTTTAGTTTCTTAAGTGACACATTTATGCATTTGCATTAAACTACAAACATTACAAGAACTCTGAAGTTCCACTTGATCATCACCCTAATCCAAATCAGCTTCCAAGAGGTAAGCACTGTGACCAGTTACAAGTGTCTTCTACTAAACTCTTTCCTATGCATTTATTTATGTATTTATTTATGTATTTATTTTTGTTTAAGGCCACACCGTGTAGCATGCAGGATCTTAGTTCCCTGACCAGGTGTCAAACCCATGCCCCCTGCATTGGGAGCACGGAGTCTTAACCATTGGACCACCAGGGAAGTCCCTCTTTCCTATGCATTTATAAAGATATATAGAATAAGTGCACAACTGCATATATATATATATATATATATATATATATATATATATATATATACAGAGAGAGAGAGAGAGAGAGAGAGAATCCGGATATAGTATTTGCTTGGTTTTACATGAACACAGAGAAAATAACTTTTAATTCTTGGATTGCATAATTTGATTAATTGTTCTGGGCAAAATAAAACATTTCCTTAGAACCGTTGGCCTATGAGCTAGCATTGAATTTTGCTCCTGAAATAGCATATAAGCAGGAGAATCCCCTACCTAAGGAAGAAAAATCTGCTTTTGTAGCCCTATCATGTTCTTTGCAGCCCTCCGACAGACAACATGTATTTGGCTTCAGGCTCATCTATAAGCGAGCAATGTACCCATTATAAAAATTTGTACCTGATGAACCTCAAAGTTTCTGGATCACATACTCTTTTGGTCCAGCAACCGACTTTGCTCATCTTTTATTGTCTTGCTTGTTAAATTCGCAACACACACACACACACACACACACTCATAAACATAGCCATGGAAAGAATTAAACCCTACACTGTTATTCCCTTAGTGGGGAAAAGGAAAGAAAAACAGGAAAGTCAATATTCAGTATTTGCTGTGGTTATTGAAGTATACATATGTGTGTGTTTCCCCTTGGAGGCTGCTTGATAGAGGATGGGTTTACAGAAAGTTTAAATAAGTGGGTCAATCGCTCTAAGACATACAGAGACAACTCTTTTTCAACTGTATTATTGGGGAGCTGTTTGATTTGATGTTTGATTTGAAATCAAAAGGTTTAAATAAATGTTTGGAAAGTATACTGGATGGCAGTATTTAGCAATCTTGTTTTCTTTATATAATGTAACACACTAATGGACTACATTTTTCTTTGCTTTCTGCCATTAACTCTGAAAATAAGCAAGTTACTGTCCAAAACAGAGCCAAAAACACCACAGGGTTTCTGGCTGTGAAGGGACACTTCATGCATAAATGTGGGAAAGGAAAAAGTTGATAAACAGCCAGTTGGGAAGTGTGAAGAGATTATTTTTATTTCGTGGTGTTTTCAGTGTGTAGTAAGTATCTCAGATGTTCAAAAATATATTACTGTGCCTGAGAGTTTACAATCCCCATAGTAGTTATTATCCAATGTAGTTGATATGAAACACTTATAGCAGGGACATTCCCCCTTAGTCCCTCCCTCTTGCTCTCCCTCTCTCTATTTCTCTACTCCAAATCCAACAGGGTTAAAATGCAGCTTAACAGAAATCAAGCATAGGTACCTTGGAATTTTAATGAATGGATCCATGAGATGCAGTTCCTAAAAAAATGAAACAGATGCTGCCCATTTGCTGCTGTGCTCTCTTCCTGGTTATTTTTCTTTCTTTCTCAGTCAAAAGAGTCTGGAACTTCAGGGTGATTTTTCTTTGCTAACCATCTTCTACCCAACATTGAATACCAAAGTATTATGTTCAGACCTCAAGGTTTACAATGATAGTGTTTGAACAAAACTGGGAAAAGAAAAAACTTGAACAAATTACAATCTGCATTCCATGGTTGATCCTGTAGAATTTTTTTTTTAGTTATATATAAATACACACACACACAACATGGCCAACCTGGATCTCTGAAATGTTGAAAATTAATTATCTGACCAGAGTGCCGACCTCCAACATCTTTGCAAGGTGTCCAGGGTATGATACACATTTTCGGTCTACATGAAACATTACCTGTGCTAGTCTTGCTCATTTGTTCATTCCTCTCGTTGTCATTGCCTCTGATCATTCTATTAATCATGATCTTGAATTTTTTATTATTATTTATAGATTGTGACAGTTTTATAACACAGGAAACATTTTAAATTTAATTTAAAAAATTGTAATTGTCTTATTTAATCAATAAAGGTGTGCTGCTTGGGAGTATAAATGGGAAGTTAATTTGTTTTGCAAAATAAATGCCACAATAGTGGAAAGACAAAAATATTCAAAATTCTCTTACTAAAAAGCAGCATGAAGAATATTTTCATTTGATATCTTGGAATAAAGGAGTATTAAAATATAATCAATTGACACATGTATAATCATGATTATAAATATTTCTTATATAGTCACCTCCCCAAAAAGGCTACTTTAAAAGCAAAGAAATTATCACATAAGAGGGCAAAAGGATTCATCTATAATAAATCTGCTGAGTGAACATTCAGAAAGGCAGAGAGTTAGAACTTTTGTGAAGCTAGAAAACAATTTATAAGTACCATCTAATCATAATAGGTAGTGATTGCATGGGTAATTCCTCTAGGTATTCCATCCCAGTTTATTAGATGAAAACCAAGAAACTCCAGAATAAAACTTGTTTCTTGGACCCTCCATCCAAAAGGAACCAAAGTAACTCACAGAATTTCCAATTTAATTTTGGAAGCTAGTCAACCCTCTGTTTAAACTTCTGAAATAATATTGGTAAAATAGAATCACAGACTCCTATCTGTTAGCTTTTCAAAGACATGTGGTTCCTCTGTTCCTATGCAAAGAAAAGTTTTATTTCTAGTAAACAAAACATTTCATGGGAAAAAAACAATAAAAATGATTTTATAAAGATAAAATAATACTTCTGAGGAGAGAAAAAATGGCAGTGTGCTTATATTCTCTATTTTAAGATAGTTTCTTTTTATATCAGCAGTTTCTTATCAAAACAAGAAATAAACTGTTCTTAAGATATTGAAAGATCAGCCCCTGAAGGATATTGGTGTTTGACAAATAAAAAACATAGTGATTTTTCCTTTTGTAAAATTTGAAGATTGCTAAACTCAAAATAAACCTCAGAAATAAGAGGGTCTCAGTAGCACCAAGAGAAATGTAGTACACAGAGAAAATTCTTAACCAAAAACTGCCAAATTTCCTACTTAGTTTTATTGAATAAATAAATCCATTGGTAGAGTAAGGGGTTGGGTGTTAAGGCTTCCTTCTTGAGTCTCCCTACCTTAGAAATAACCAGACCAATGTACTCCCGCTAAGTGTTAGAAAGTGATGTACATCTTTGGGCCTCAATCTTTGGAGGAAATGTTCCCATACTTAGATGGCCACCCCCAACTCTCTCTCCTGAGTGACCACTTTGAGAATACTCTTACAGCTGTCCTGCCTATAAAACTAATTCCACAGTTCATCAAAAAGTTTAACATAGAATTACCATGTAATCCAGCAATTCTCCTCCTAGATATATACTCAAAAAAACTGAAAACAGCTGTTCAAACAAAAACTTGTGTATGAATATTCACAGCAGCACTATTCAAAATAACCCAAAGGTGGAAACAACCCAGATTTCCATCAACAGATGAATGGATAAATATCATATACCCATACAATGAAATATTACTCACCCATGAAAAGTAATTGATACGTGAAGTATCAATACATGCTACATGGTTGAACCTTGAAAACATTATGCTAAGTGAAAGAAGTCAGACACAGAATGCCATATGTTATATGATTTCATTTATATGAAAAAACACAGAAAGGCAAATGCATAGAGACAGAAAGTAGTTTAGTGGTTGCCAGGCACCGAGGAGAGTGGGGAATGAGGACTGACTCATTAATGGGTATGAGGCTTCCTTTTGGGGTAACGAAAATGTTCTGCAACTACATAATGGTAATCATTGCACACACTGTGTAATAAAAGCCACTAAATTGTAAGTGGTTAAAATGGTGAATTTTAAATTTTATGAATTTTACCTCAATTTAAATAATAATAATTTCAGTGCACGTGACCTGGCCCAGAAAGCCTTCAGGTTTGGTGTGCCTGGCGCAACTGAGTAAGAGACACTGGCAGCCAAGACTCCTCACAGCAATACTGGAGGTGCACTGTTTTCACGTTGGATAAAGTTCCCACAACAACACCTCAGTGCCTAAGCTAACTCTCTTAAAATGTGGCAGTTGTGGTCCTAAAGATAAAACCCTTGGTCTGTTGACTTTTATTAGTCATTTTAACAGTATGCATTTTCAAGAGATCTGGATTTTAGAACATTCTTCTTTCCAAGTTAAGGACTTTCCGCCTTTTAGCTCTTTGGCCATTAGATAAAAGATATTTTGCATAGGAAGTGGTGAATTGGCTTCCTTATAGGGCAACCATACATTCAGTTTCCTGGAAAACTTCTAGTTCACATCTATTGACCTAGTGTAATTATTAGTAGTGTCCCTACCACTTTCAGAAGTGTCCCAGTCTGGATGATAAATTATATGGTCTCCCTACTTCAAGGGGACCACTGTTAAGCTTCCCTTCCTGATCTGTCCAACAGAAGTCTTTTTTGTGCCAGCTTTGATCCAGTTCTCTGGCAAGTTAGATATGATTTGTCTTAATATATGCGTTCTGTTTGCCAAGGCATACATAGCATGTTTGGACAATATGGTCTCATTTTATGATCTTTTGCTCTTATTTATTCTTCATATCCTATGGTAGAGCTAATCGTTTGTGAAAACCAAAATGTTAGGAATGATGCCAACAGCAGACTTTTCTGTAGGATATACTTTCAAAAGTAGGTTAATCCGAAAAGAAAATGTCTTAATATACTCAGTTTGGGTAGACCCTGGTGTTACTGAATAGTAGTGTTGAGCTAAATCTGGAAGAAATTTCATTTACACCTATTTGATGGGACCAAGTGCTACAGATAATTTCATGGTTGTCTTTCAAAGCTTACTAACATTCCTCTAGGTAAAAAGTTGTCATCCTTCCTTTTTCTTTTAATTTATTCATAGTCTTAGAACTTATCTTCATACAAGATTAGATCAGAGAAGTAAGCGGGCTGAAAAGTCTGAAATGGGCTGAGAGGTTTTCAAATTAGATTGCTAGTAAGCATATCAAATTTAATGCATTCCTTTAAATGTCTGCTTAACACATCTAGAAATTTCTTACTTCTAGGAATTTAGTGGAATAATGGTCACATACCTCAGTATTTGCTGTCAAGATTATCCTAAACAAAACTTAATCAGGCAATACTTTAGTTGGGCTCCTTTGACTACAACAGAAGCTCACATAGAACATCTTAAGAGAAGGGAAGTTTATTGTGAGATTATGCACAGTCTTGAAGAATCAGTTACTCTCTGCATCAACCTTCCCTGGGCTAGGTGGTCTTAACTACTGCCTTCCTTTGCTTATTCAAAATGTAAGTTCCCTAAAATCTTCACTTTCCTTATGGCCCACCATGGTGCCAACTTCACTCCATAGCATGCCTTGAGCTCCAGCTCCTAATTCTGTCCACTAATTTAGTTCAAATAACTAAAAGTGAGAATCTAATTGGGCCAACTCATCTTGTATTAGGCCATGCCATAGGTCATTGACTCCCCTATTAAATAGCTGCCCTCGTGTCAGATTCACCACCCACTCTCCTTCCCCCCAACCAAGATAAATTGTTTTGGTCAGAGAAGAAAGGCTGGGTCATGTAGCATAGTTAAAATGCACACCACCTCCCTGTTGGCAGGGATTTTAAGCAAGGGAATCTCCCTCAGAATGGGAGATTTGGTATACCTACCTGGGGCAGATTTTCTTTTGTATTTTCATCACTCTTTTCAGTCCATCTCCATGAAAAGCTAGCCCTGTGAACATGCTTTTTCTCCATCCCTGCTCCAACTACCCTGGACTCTATTCTCATTAACTCCTACTCTTAATTAGATATCAAATATTTCCAACATCAATTGTTAATGACAACTTGATGCTACTCCCAGGACATTATGTTTAAATTAGTGACTCCTCACAGCTAACGGAGACATATTGGGAGCCTATCTGTACTGTTAGAGGAATATTTAGAGACAAGAACTGCTGAGCACCTCCTAGCCCCCAATTATATCATACTTCTATTTACTTGACTAACTTGGGATTTTCTTGCTTTTCTATTTAATTCAAATCAATACCCAAACAAAACATGTTTTGCTTTACATTTCCATAACACTGTTTCAAAGTACAAAATTCATACAATAAAGTCTGATTTTTTAAAGTATTTTTTAGAATTGTAAGCATAAAGTGTATTTGAAAGTCCTTTCTGTGGAAATAAAGGCCAGAAAGCAGGTGATAAAGCATACTGTATTATCTGTGGTCTTTGCTGCACACTCTGCAAAGTGGTTTCTATGAAGTTTAAATAATTGAATAAGATTTACTAAATGCCTATCTAGCATAATATAGTACTGTAAAATAATCTACTTCTTTAATGAAAGCTATCTCCCTGCCCTCAAAGAACCTATATTCAGTTCATGAGTTCCTCCGTATTCCCCACCTCGCTCAGTTTCTCAAGTTTTCAAATGAATAACTCATTCAGAGACTTGGGGAAAATAGCAAGTGAACAACCCTGGAAAGCTTCTCTGGGCAGAAAAAAAAAAAATCCCATGGAATTTAATGTGTTAAGAAAATATCTTTCTTATTTCTCTGGTCCCCCAAGCAAGCCTGTCGAATTCCCTTATTTGTCTGCATAGGAGACAATCAGGGACTGTACCAGCAGCCAAGGTTCAGGAGAGTGACGTGTCATAAGCAGAGGGTGGCATGGGAGCAAGCGCAGAAGATAAAGGTACACCTATCTTTAAGGGGTCGTGTGTTTTGACTATCTTTTGTTCTCTTCCTGTGTCCTCAGGAAACATCATTCTGGAAGGTGAGGGTATGAGAAACAGGAGACAAGATGAAAGATATCAGGCAAGAGAAAGGGAGGGGAAGTAGATACACGGCCTGGCATCTCAGAATGTGAGGATTTTCTCTTCTCTGGGAAGCAAAAAAAGAAATGTCTTCTCAAGGAAATTTAACACTTTCATGCATATAATTAATGTATTAACACTTAAAAAAACATAGTGATATCAACTGTAGCTAATTCTATACTGAAGATACTGTTTTCAGGCATAGACCATGCAAAGAGTCTGCAAGCATATAATGAATTACATTCCTGGAAGAGGAGCTATCAATGATATAATTGGGTCTAGATTTTTCAATAGAAGTAATGCCGTAAGGAGGATAGGGGGAGTATGTCCCCAACTAATGCTGATATTAAACATTTTATAGACTAGACAGCAAAAACCTATTTAATCCCCCCAATTAAAATGTTTGTTTTAAACTTGTACAGATTAAAACCTAAAATATGTTGAAATTCAACAGCCCCCAAGTATGAATCCCAGCTCTGTCACATTCTAGCTATACGACTTCAGGTAAGTTTCCCCATCTATAAAATTGAGATAATACCTATCTCATAGGGTGTGAAATTGTGATATAACAAGTGATACATATTTTGCTTTTCTTCCCTGACTCCTGGCCAGAGCTCTTAAAACCCTTGTAATTTCCTAAGTGATAAAGGTAAAAGCAGTGTCTTTTATTATAATGTTTGGCTTTTGTCCCTGGCTCCTGAAGTAGGTCAAGAGTGATAAAGGTGAAAGTAATGTCTTTTATCGTTAATAACAAGCCCCTTTAAACCACACCTGAGTTTATGTTAATGCGGGGACCTAGGCTAGCCCCTAGGGATGGGAGGGCTTGCTGCCAGGGGAACCAACAATGTGATCAGAGACTTGGAACTTTTAGGCCAGCCCCCAACCTCAAGGTGGAGGAAAGAGGATGGAAGTTGAGTTAACCACTATTGGGCGACGATTTAATCAGTCATGCCTACCTAATGAAGCTTCCATAAAAGCTCTACTAACCAAAGGGGTCTTGGAGGTGTTGGTGAACACAAGTTGCTTGGAGTGTGATGCATCCAGAGAAGGCATGGAAACACCCCCACTCCTTCCCACACATCTTGTTTTATGCATCTCTTCCATTTGGCTGCTCCTGAATTGTATTATTGGGCTGTACCCCGCAGACCTGCAAGCCCTGGACTTGCCCAACTTCAGGACCAAAGAAAGAGCCTGGAGTCAGCAACAGAGCCATCAGTGATTTAATGGATGGGGGATCTACATGTCTGAAGCAAGGTTCTGGAGCAACACAGCATGGTGTGCAGCAGATGGCAGGGTGGACATGGTGGCAGTCTTCACTCCCAGGCAGAGGGGGAGGTTACCAGTTACAGGGAGATTTGATGTTGGATTGGCTCATCAATTACCAGGGAAACCAGCAGAGGGGCATGTCCCTCACCACTCTTTTGATAAACTATCATGGTGGAGATGTTCTAATCTAAAGATTAGGACAATCACTAGCTGAGGCCTGGGACAAGTAAGTGGGACGGTCAGTCAGGTGAGTAGGGAGTAGGTGATGCAGACCCTGGTCAGGCAGGGAATGTACAGAGCAAGAGAACAGCCATCTTGAGTGGCCGACCATTCATGGATCTTTTATAATAAACCAGTAAGTTTAAGTAAAGTGCTTTCCTGAGTTCCGTGAGCCATTCTCGCAAATGATCAAACCTGAAAAGAGGGCTTCAGAAACCCCTGATTTATAGTAGGTCTGTCCGAATTACAGGTGACAACCCGGGACTTTCGATTGGTGTCTGAGGTGGGGGGCACTCTTTTGGAACTGAGCTCTTAACCTGTGTGGTCTGCACTAACTCTAGTCAGTTAGTGTTGGAATTGGATTAATTGTAGGACACCCAGTTGGCATCCACCAAGAAATGGAGACTTGGTGGGAAAGCCCCACGGATTTGGTGTCAGAAGTGTTATGAGAGTAGAGGAAACGAGTTTTTCTGGTATAAGGTATTGAAAGAGTTAAATTAGGTAATCTATATACAGTACTCAGCAATGCCTATCAAACACTATGCACTCAGTAAATGTTAGTTGTTATCATTATCACATGTATTGATTAATAAACAGGCTCCTGTCTTTCCACTCATCTTATAAATTGGCCTGGTTCATCAAAGCACTTTGCAACTCACATGACCTAGACAGAAACACCAGCCAAACCTGTAATGTAGAATCTTCCATGGTTATTTCTGGCGTGGTTTTGGTTCAGTCATTTCTCCTCCTGGCTTGAACCATACCTCTGGTTCCCAATATCCACACTGCGCCCTCTTTAGCTCCAGTCCTATTCTGGCCCCCAACACTTAGTTGGGACCTGCCCAAGGTAGCTATTTCCCCTGCACCAACCACTCCCCCAACTTCAGCTGAGTGAAAGGATTTGAATCACCATAATCATCATATATTTAATACAATCCAGTATAAAGATATAAAATATAATGCCCTCATAATTTTCCTTTAATTTAATTGAATCTTGATTCTTCCCTTACTCCTATCCCACTTAAAACTGCTCCTTCTCTTCTCAGTGAAAAGCCCTCCCCTACTTCTCCAAAATTCTAGGTGTTGATTCTTCTCTTTTTCTGCTTCCTAAAATCAACCCGTCAACAAGTTATATCACTCCAATTTTAAAATACATTCTGAATCTCTCCCCTTTTATTTGTATTGTTGACACCTTTGTCCACTGGAGAGTCAGCATCAGCCTCACCTGGGAACTTGCTGGACTGTTGCTCAGGCCCCATCCCAGATGTACTGAATCAGATACCTGACTGAAGGGAGAAGAAAAAGGGCCTCAACCTGTGGTTTAACAGGCCCTCCAGGTGATTCTGTTGAACATTTCAATCTGAGAACCACTGCTTCCATCAAAACCACAATCATCTCTCAGTGTCATTGTGTGGAAATATCTTAACAGCCTTCTGACTCATCTTTCTGCTTCTACACTTGCTCCCCTACCATCCATTTTCCACACGGCAGCCAGAATAATATTTTTTTGAGTTGAAATCCTCCAATGACTTCCTATGTCCATTAAACTAAAATCCATTTTCCTTACTCTGGTTTACAAATCCCTATATGATCTGGCTACATCCTACTTCTCCAACCACGTCTCTCTCCGTCTTTCATATTCTTGCAACACTGTTCTCTTTTCACGACTTGAACATACCATGCGGGTTTCTGCCACAGGGCCTTAGGAAAAACTTGTTCCTCAGCTGGAAGCATTCTTGTTATTTGGGTCTCAGCTTCAATGCTTCCTCCTCACAGTGGGCTTCACAGTAATTTTATTTAATAAACAGCTTCTGGGATCCATTAACTAGTCACTATTAGATAACCAACATTTATTCTCTACATATCAATATGATCTCATAGATTTCTTATTTGCTATTTTGAGAGTTTATTATCTTTCTTCTACTATAATAGCCTAAGAGTAAGGACTTTGTCCATTGTGTTCACTTTTGTTCATCCAGAAACCAGAACAATCACGGGCATATAGTAAATGTTTAACAAATATTTATTGAAATAATTAGTTAATTGGAACAAAGCAGCAGAGGAAGAAATACTTTTACCAGTGTCAGGGAACTTGTAAAATCTTTGAGGAGATTGTGTCAAGTGACTTGAAAAGGAGATAGAGTAGGACAATGGATCAAAACTAAGCTTGGAGTTGGATCCAGCAAGGCTCAAATCCCAGCTCTACCTCTCACAGGGTAGAAGACTTGGAGCAAATTTCTATCTTTTTTTTGTAACCTCTTCAGCATCTTCCTCTCAGGGTTGTCATTGGGAACAACGAAAATGATATAACAGGGAACTCGGCACATAGAAAATACACAGTAATTATAACTTAGAACTACAGAAGATTTGGAGTTCCTTAAAAAATATGTTATATATTGCATATGACAATATGAAAGTAAATCAAAATTAAATAAAGGAAAACATTCACCTATAATCTTGTTACTTCAAAAAAACAATTTCATCTTGTCATTTCCCTTTTATATACATGGAATATTTTTACATAATGAAAATCCTAAAGTAGATTCAATTTTGTAACTTCTTGACTTTTTGAAAACCCAATTCAGAGATGTCTCCTTTTCTTTCTCCTTTTTAAATTTCCCTCAAGAAGACAGAGAGAAGTGTTCAAGTTGCTGGTCTCTCCTGCCTTTGAAGCCAAAAGTTTTACTACCTTCTTGAACTGTAATCTCTACATTAGCAGTTTCATCTTGCACTCCGATATTATGAATGTCATGCCTTTAAAATGTATGAACCAACCCTTATTTGCACTAAAAATTCCCAACCTTTGATCATTTCTCATCCTTTTGTCTCAAAAATAACTATTCCAGGTTTTGACTCGAATAGTGGTCAACTCAAAGGCACACATTTCTGTGTTTGATCATGAATCTACAAAATTAAAAGATTTTGTTCTCACTGGAGGAATGCTAGTAACAGGGAGAGGAGTGAATCCTGGAGGCTGATGGAAGCTGACAGTCACAGTAACATGATGACTGTTATTGTTCAGGAAAAACCCTGAGTGCCATAAATTGTTGGAGTGCCCGTGGTCACTCTTAAGCACTGGGAAGGGATGACGTAGATGTAGTGAGAGAAGCACTGTAAACTGATGGACTCTCAAAAGTGAACAGGGGAAAGTGAAAGTCCCAAGTTCACAATCTATCCAAACAATATTAAACGAATGACTACTATACGCCATACAATGTGCTAAGTGCTGGGAAGATAATAATGATCAAAGATAAATAATGCATAAAACTGAAACCTAGCCATAGTTCTTATGGCCATAAATTTATAATCTAGTGTAAGAAATCACAATGAGCCAAATAAACACACAAATGCACATAAATGTATAATTGAGATTCTTGTTGGAAAGAAAGGTACATAGTGTTATAACATCATGAAATAATTGGATCTCACTGGATTTGGGGGTCAAGAAAGGCCTAAGAAGGGGGCATTGAAACTGAGATCTAAAAGTAAATGTTAACTAGGAAACTGCTTTTGAGTTGGGGGTAGAAGGGAATGGGTAACAGAACATTCTGGACAGTGAGAATAGCATACACAAAGGCCGAGTCAGGAGGAACAAGGCATGTTGATGGAACTGATGGAAAAGCAATATGATGATGACCAAAACTGCTCAGAAGGTGAGCTGGAGCACTCTGGAAGTCAAAGTCATATGTATCTGGATCAGTGATGGAGTTCTGACTCACAAAAATCTGTTGTGAGGATTAAAGAAATTAAACGAGGTAACTCTGGTAGAGCACATAGTACAATGTCTGGCACAAAATAAAGCAGCTTGTGCTTTCTATTATTATTAATGGGAAAAATTAAATAAAATGGAGTCACTTATGTCAAAGGGTTTTTAAATGGAGCCCGGAGCCATTAAGGAAGTGGACCTTATGCCTTCACTGGGTGAAACATGAACTTTAGAACTGGACCAGACTGCAAATATTCCAAGAACTCTGCAAGAACACCTGCAACTTGCTCCAGTAACAGACTTTAGCTTAGTGATAGCCTTAGCAACCAATCATGTTTAGCCAAGACTAACTTTCTGTTGCCAACACCAATGAAAATTCTTTATAAGCAATTTATGAAGACATTTCCTTTATTTTTTATTTTTTTATTTTTTGGCTTTTTTGGTTTTTAAAGCTCACGACTTGTCTCCCCAGGGAGACATTATTTGGGTTGCTACCCAGATCTGTGTAACACAAATTGCAATTCTTTGATCCCAAATAAATGCTTTTGCTTGATTACTGCCTCTTAACATTGTTGGGTTGGCATTAACATTATTTGGTATTACCATGTCTAATGCCTACTGTAGGTCATCCCAAAATATTCCTCAATGGCATATTAATTATTTTGAATTAAAGTTTCTCAGTGAACAGCCAACATAAGAGGGACACTCTGGCTCTCCTTTCTGCCTCCCTGAAAGCAGGAAATAATTCTATCATGTGAAAAGAGCACCTCCTACATCTGGAGGTAGAAGGACACTCAACACCAAAGACAGGGAATTTGGAGACAAGAAGCCTATGTAAACACACCTTGTTACTTCTTTAATTTACTACCCCAAGCCCAAACTCTGTTTAGATTCTTTACCAATTGGGCATGAGAGTTGAGAACGTTTACTTTGTTAATAATATTTATTCATTTTCTGGTCATTAAAAAGTATATTCAATACAGAAAATTTGAAAAAAAATTTAAAAACATGAAGAAGCAAATAGAAAATCAGCTGAAAACATACATAAACCCTTTATTAATATTTTGATGTATTTCCTTACAGTACACTTCTCTCTATGTGTTTATGTATGGGTATGTACACTTTTCTAACAGCTTTATTGAGATATAATTCATACTTCATACAATTCACCCATTTCAAATGTACAATTCATGTTTTTCAGTATGTTCACAGGGTAGTGCAACCATCACCACAATCTAACTTTATAACATTTTCGTCCTCCCCCAACTTCCACTCTCCCCTCCTCCCACCACCATCATTTAATTAGCAACCACTCCCTATTTTCTTCAGTGTCCCAGCCTCCAGCCCCAGGCAACCACTAATCTACTTTCTGTCTTTATGGATTTATGAAATGCCTATTCTGGGCATTTTGTATAAATGGAACCATAGTCTATGAATTTTTTGTGACTTGCTTCTCAGTATAACATTTTCAAAGCTCATCTATGTTGTAGATGTGTCAGTACTTCATTCCTTTTTTATAACTGAATAATATTTCATTGAATAGATATACTGTATTTTATCTATCTATTCATCAATTGATGGATATTTGAGTTGTTTCCATTTTTTGGCTATTAGAAATAATGCTGCTATAAACATTCATGTACAAGTTTTGTGTAGATGTATGTTTCCATTTATCTTGGGTATATACAGAGGAGTAGAGCTGCTGAGTTAATGGTAACTCAACGTTTAACATTTTGAGCAACTGCTGGACTGTCTTCAAAGTGGCTATACCATTTTATATTCCCACCAGCAACGTATGAGGATTCCAATGTCTCCTATACTCCTTGAATTAAAATCTTAGTGTATTTAGTTTTGTGTAGTGCTTTACAAACTACATGAGTGCTTCTCTCTTTGAAAGAATTACTTTTAATGACTGCATTAGTCTGCTTAGGTGACATAACAAAATACCACAGACTAGGTAGCTTAAACAACAGAAATTTATTTTCTCACGGTTCTGGAAGCTGAAAAGTTCAGGACTAAGGCTCTGGCTGAGTTCAGTTTCTGATAGAAACTCTCTTCCTGGCTTGCAAATGGCCACCTTTTTACTTTATCCTCACATGGCCTTTCCTCAGAGCACATGCAAAGAGAGAGAAAGGTCTCGTTTCTCTCCCTCTTTATAAGTACATCAATCCTATCAGATTAGGGGCCCACACTTACGATCTCATATAGCCTTTATTACGTCCTTATAGGTCCTATCTCTAAATACAACATATGAATTTGGGGGTTAGGACTTCAACATATGAATTTGGGGGGAGTGGAGTAGAGAATTTAGTCCACAGCAAAGGCTAAACAGTAGTCTACTGAAAAATTCTATATGAAAATAATGCTCCAGGAGCAAGATACTAAAGTTAAGAAACTTTTTCCTTAAAATATATTATTTGCAAATTTCCTTTAAAATTCATTTTGTTGTGTTAGCTACATACCCTTCACGTCCAAGTGTGGATAAAAGTGTCTTTCTGAAATTTCTCACCTGCATCTACTTGCAATCTGGAAGAACAGACTTCACACTCTTTCAAAAGATATTTAAATTTTCTGTGTAGCTCAACTGTTGTTGTCTCTAACTCCATTTCTATGCTAGAGAAAATGATGCCTTTTACACTAGTGAGAGCCTGAATAATCTTGAAAGTTTTCATGTGAACTGATGAAAGAAAAGAGGCCATCCTAGACTTAGCCTTATTGGAAGCTTCTACTAAGCAAAAGAAAAACTTCAGAATTCCAAAGAAAACTAATTGGAACCCTGGAGCAGATGGGAAAAGCAGAAATTTCAGAACACCTCTGTGACCTCATTACAAGCATAATGAAGGAGGCAAGATGGAGTTAATTAGAAAAGAGGCGAGAAAAAAGATTAAATGAGAGTACAAAAACAACAAAATGTAACGCAGAGAAAGGGAGGCATTCAGCAAGAAATAGAATAGGCTGATCTCTGCAAAACTATTCAGAATGGAGGGAGATGGGAGCTAGAATCAAACAAAGGGAATATAAGCCAGGTGGCCACTGAGGATGAAAAGTCTGTAGAAAACACAAAGAACAGGCACCTGGGAAAGAACTACCATGTATCAAGCAGAAAATATAGGCCTGGTAGCCAAAGTAATTTAGCTGGTTACACAGGAGGAGTCATTCTTAGCTGAGTGGCACTGTGTGCCGTGTAGGTGATGGATAAAATTCAAGAGTTTTTCAATAGTCACAAATAGACACTAGTCCAAATTTGTCCTTTGCCATTTAAGACCACCTTAAATTTTTGACAGCTTTACCACTTTCTAACTTAAGGGATATTCCTCTATAAACTATGTGTAGAGACTGAATATGACCTCTAAAGATCAATGATTATTTTCACAAGCAATATTTATTCTTCAGATATAGCCTGCAGACAGTAAATTTTAAGACTTGTTCATAAAACAGCATTTAAGACATGCAGTTTGTTCATTTATCTATGGCTCACACTTGTTTTGACAACAATAAAAAGACAATATCATACCCCCAAATTTCACTGTAAAAGTTTGTGACAAAGTATATCATGCTTTCTAATCCAAATATAATTTTGCTACTGTGTAGACTGGTGGTTTAGATTATGAGAAATAAGTGAAAACAGGATCAGGAAATTACTCAGATGATACAAGTCAACTTCTAGCTAGTTCAGCCAAAAATCATGTTTCTGAATTGTATAGATGAGCTAGTTACAATGAGCACACAGATGAGAAATTTTCCACATATTTTCTTTATTTATATTTAAAATAATCCCTGTCTGTATCCTGTGGTTGAATTGAACATGAATGAAACCATAAAACATGACTTACTATGATTCATGTTTATACAAAAATGCTGGTAAATTTAGGGCTCCAGATTCTCACTCATGTACTGCCCCAGGGATGTCACCAAGCAGGCATCAAATTGGACTGACCAATCATTTTTGCTGTATTCATACAACTCTCTGTGTATCAAGAATGTAAGATTTCTTCTAGCTCATGATTGTCACATGAATAATGTAGAGGATATGTTTCTCACATGTACCATATCTTTAAACCTCTCACAGAGCTACATTACATTATAAAGGTAAATGAAAAGTTAATGCTGCAAACTTCCTTTACAGTATAAAGGAAGAAATGAAAAGTTGAAATAAAACAGAGAGGAGGGTCAAATTACTTTGAATGTGATTTTTGGAGGGTAGATTCCAAATGACAGGAAGGTACTATCTTATTAGAACTTATTTAAGAATTTATACCATGACAGTCTATATCATTTACGCCCCTTGTGAGAATTATTTCCTAGCAATTAGTCTCTCCTAGAAAGTCAGAACCTCATTTTAACAACCATGGTCTTTCTAATCCACTAATCTCTTTAATCTCTCCACCTCAAACCCTTCCAATTGTCTGCCAGGACAATTCCAATTTCTGCCTGAAATTCCTGACTCTTCTCTTCTGCGTCTTCTGAGACTGTAGACCGTTTCTAAAAGAAGTCAGATAGCCATGTGGACTGGCTTCTACAAACTCTTACCACACGTTTTTTTCCCTAATTGTTTTTAACTTACAAGATTGCCATCAATGAATAAACAACAGCAGCTGTCCACTTGTCAGCACTGGAGTCATTCTTTTCCCATCTTTTTACATCCCCTCCCCCTGCCTTCTTCATGATAATCTGTGTTTGTTAATAACCTTGGTTCCTTATATCGATTCCTTCTCTTGCCTGGCCACTTGGATTTGAGCTGTGTTTTGAACTGTAGTTATTTGTACTTAGACTTGCTTTTTATTGATGATCATTCAGTGCAAAATACAACACTACTCTTTTTTTCTGTTAATATTTATTTACTTATTTAGCTGTGTTGGGTCTTAGTTGCAGCACACGGGATCTTTGTTGCTACGTGCAGGATCTTCATTGTGGCATGTGGAGTCTTTTAGTTGTGGTATGTGGGATCTAGTTCACTGACCAGGGTTCAAACCCTGGCCCCCTGCATTGGGAGCGCAGAGTTTTATCCACTGGACCACCAGGGAAGGACTTCAGCACTACTCTTTGAGGATAGGTCTTAATCACCTTTGATTCTCACACACAAAAATACAAGAGCAGCCACTGAAGTAACCTGTTCCCATCACCTACCCCAAAATTACTACCAAATCAGATGCTCCTTCTTCCTGGCTTCTTCCAGATAGGGGGTAAATTCTGAACATTTTTCAAACTTATTTAGGCCTCAACACTGTTTGATAATCTTTTTTTCCAGTTCCTGGTTTAATTTTTATCATATTTCCTTCTGTATTCTTCCCAGCTTCTACAAGTGTCCAGAAGGCTGCCCAACACTCCACCCCTTATTTGCAGTAGATATTTTACTCTATCCGTCACTCCAAAGTCATTCAACAATATTAAGGCCATTGACTTCTTAACATCCCAGGGGGCAAGTACCAGTTTCTCAAGAGCTGAGTTTGGAAATGCCTTTAGTTTGCAATGTCTTTCTGTAGCCTTAATACTTGAGGCCACTGACAGAATCCTTGCAAATATGGCAGAAACGAGGTGGTCTCCAAACCCAAGCCCCCTATCTGAAGATCTGCTGGTTAAATTGGTTTTATTTGAAGTAGATGGAAAAACTTAATAAAGGAAAGGGTATAAATATCAAAGTCACAATGGAGAAAATGGGTTACTGATACCAAACTGAGCTCATGAGGATCCTGGAAAATGTTTTAAATACTCATCAAGGAAGATGTGAAAGCCAGCATCAGTCACTAGGAAAAGCATCAGAGTAAACAAGCTGCAGCAAGCAGAATGCATATACCAGGATGGCCCGGCAAATAGAGCAGGATGGGAGTGAAAGCACATCTCTCCTTAGATGGAGCTGAGCTGTGAGTGACAGCAACACAGTATGATGACAAGGGTAGAATGGGGAACTGACCAGCTGAGAACCAAGTGCCAAGGCCTCTGCTCTCACAGAAGATGGGGAGAGAGGAGATAAGACCACATGAACAAATCATGCTCCTCTTTTAAAACAAGTTTAGAATTTAATTGTTATAGATTGACACACACTCTTACGCAATTTGCTCTTATCCTATTTTAAATCAGAACTACATGCAATGCATGGAGCAAGTATATTCTGTACTCTATAGGGAAGCCTTTCAGGGGAAAGGCTTAAGGGTATAATAATAATGCCACTATTATATCTATAGCATTTTATCATAATGCATTTTGACAAAATACTTAATTTTATAATAATGAATAGTATATAATGTATAGTATTTTCTTATTATTATGTAGTATAATAACAAAGATTACATAATATATAGTATAATATAACATAATATTCAATACTATAAAGTGGTATTTGTCTCCAAGCCTTCCACTAAAGCACCGACCTTCTTCTCTCCACTTCTGGCTAGCTCCTAAATTGCTCACACTCCTCCTTATCTGTGATTCGACTGTGAAAGTATTTTTCCTTCCACTCAGTGAAGGTCTTGCTTTGTGGTTGCTCTTTGCACTGCCCAGAAAAGAAGCCAGTCCTGTAGCCACTGAGGCTACAGGCTACCTACTGCCTTTCCCTTCTCCAGCCCCATTGTTATCCAAGCATCAGTGTTCAGGGACATATTCTTCTCATTTATCTCATCTTCTCTCAAAGCTTTTCTAATAGAACTGAAGCTTCTATTTCAGAGTCCCCTGGACGTGACCAGGTAAACATCAGTTCACTTTTTCAAATCTCAAAAAGTATGCAAAGGCCAAGTAAACAGAGATCAGAGACCTGCCCACTCCAGCTCCCCCAGAGATCTATAGCAAAAAACACAGGCTGCATCCTAAGCCACTTCATTTAGTACCTAGTAGATAGATCATCACAGAGGGAAATATTGTGAAACAGTTGATGGCAAGCAAAGACCACACAATAGCCTAGTGGGGGTAGCTTACTAAGACCGAACTTTGTGGAAGACAGACAAGTATGAAGACGGAGGAGATGGTGCAGGATAGAAAGGGGCAAAGAGGAGGAGAAGGAAAAAGAAACAGTATTCTTATTCGAAACCACATAAGATACCACCACTTTTACAAGATAAGTATATTTGGAAAATGACCACTGCTCAGTTAGACCCTAGATAACCACTCATCCTGATGGCTTACTTCATTCCCACAGTTGTCACTTTCCTCTGAGCCATGGAGATCTAAGTTGTCAATTAATAGATAGTGTAAGTTTACCTAGATGTCATGTAAGCTTTTAGCCATGTAGAAATACTTACAATGTTGTACTTCTCTTTCAAGGCTATCATGCTTAATTAAACTCTGTTTTTCTGAGGAAAATCAGTGTTTAACAAATGTTCAAAGATTATAGAGTCAGTGACCCTTCGGGATGGGAAGTAATACAATTATTATTTTTTAAATGGCTCTCCACTCCTCTGAGACTACAGAATGTAATATCAGCTCTGAAAAATGTTTATAGTATATATGTATATATACATAGATTATATAAATTTTGAAATATAATTGCATGATATTTAAAATTTCCTAATACTAAGCACGGATTAATTTTAAACAGTTTTGTTTCAGTAAATGCTTTTTCTCTGTTTTTAAAACCTGAGTACCACATAATAAATGCAATTCAAACTGGAAAAGAACTAGATAATGGAATATGATATAATTAGAAAACACTTGTCTCCTAAAGATACAGCATCAATGTCTCTGAAAGAGTTAATATAACTGCCAAAAATACCAAACCAGGGACTATGAGAAAGCAGTGAGAAAACTGGTTCAATATAATATTGATTTTTCAAATTCTTGAGTCCAGAGCGTGAGTTCCCCACTTGGTCTATAGATCCAGTCTAGGTATTCCTGGAACGAATATCTATAGTTCAGGCAGAGAGCTCAAGAGAGATCTAGCAATATAAATAAAGTTTGACCAAATTAATTCTAACATGGTTTAGCTACAGGTCTACAAACAATCATGCCATTGTTCTCCTGTGAACCCTTGGACTTGCCCATGTTATCCATCTTGCTGTGAAATGTCCAGATATACTCCAGCAGCCAGGTAAACAATGGATGGCATTTAATAAAAGCAAATCAAAGTTAACATTTTGAATCAATTTCTTTCCCTAATATAGCGGCAGAGATTTAAAGCAAATGCTTTAATTGTGCATTTCTTCTGGGCAATCTTATTCTAGCATTAAAACAGTGCCTCCTACAAATTCGTCACTCCCACCTGCCAGTACTAATGTTGTAGTTGTGTAGGCATAACCCATGTGCATATATTCTGGAAGTTAGTGTTCCTTTTCAGTGTACTTATCTATATACAAACAGGAAGAAGTTAAGTCTAGACAAAAATCTGTATCTCTTAGGACATTTTGTCTTAACCATTTTCCTCACGCTTTTTATTCTTCTCATAAAACTGCTTTGTCAGATAATACTGGTTAAATTCTTAAACAAAAATAGCAGAGAATTGTAAATAAAGAACAGTATAAACAGCTCCTTGCTCCAAATTAATACATTTCCTATTATATTTTGTCAGTGTAGTTACAGCTTAAAAGATATAAAAGGAAGGTCCAAAGCAGCTGTGTAAACAATAAATATTATCTAAAAATGAAACACCCTTTATTAGCTTTTTAGGACTTTCTATTTCTTTTGGCTAATAGAGTGAATAATTCAAATGAAACATTTGAAGCAAAATCATAAATCCATCAAAGAGCTTATTTTCCCTAAATCCCAACTTCCAAAACATATGGAAAATTGCCGTAAGGTAAAGAAAGTTGTTGCTTTTATCACACTGTGCATCTAAATTCCCAAGATGATTGATTTAACGAGGTTCGCACATTAGAAGCCTTTTCCATTGTTACAATAAGAGGAAATCACGAGACAGATTAATGCCCTCTGCATGGTGCCACTGTATTAAAATGTCTTTGAAATGTCTTCACTCCAGGAGCACTTCCTACCCATGCCAGTGCTTAGTAAAGTTGGTCTCTGTGTAAAGAATTTATTAGTTATGGCCGATGAAGCTGTTGTGCTGGAAATAAATACCTGTGACATGCTTACTTTCAAAGGGACATATAAGCCAGTCAGTTTGCAAACAAAATTTGATTTCATGGCTTGGTTACAAGGAAAGCACATCTCTGAGGTGCTTGCAAGTGAGGCCATTCACAGGTCTGCCACGGTATCTAGGATCTTGTCACAACAGGGCAGTGTTAACAAACTGGAAGCAAAGCCATGCACCCTCCTATCACTTAGAAAACTTCTCACGCTTAGAGGGTTAAGCGTGAGAAGTTTTTCTCTAAAGTGACAGAATGTTTTCTTGCCCTCGCCTTCCCTCTTTTCCACATACACTGGAGAAAAAAAAACATTTCAACCCACTCTTGCAAATCACTGGGATGGTGATATCTACCTGAGTCTGTCCCTTCTTACACCACTCTGGTAATACAAAAGAGGTGACTTTAGAAGAATTTTTTTAAACCTGATTAAGCTCATACCACATGCAATCAACCATCCTACTAATAACATTAACTGGGCACCAATCATATGCCTGGTAATGTGCTGCATGCTGGGATATACACATGAACGATTTATGAACCCAAAATATTATTTATTATTTCATGACCATGAAGTAGATAATAAAGTCCAAAGTATGTAGCCTATACAGTAATAAGACAAGTTAGAAATAATAAAAATCACATTGAAAAGCAAGAGAACTATGGCTGACAGATACCAAAATGTATACGGCATAGAAAGACAATTGTTGGCACACATTGAACATTGGACCAACAAGCCTGGAAACAGAAAGATTTCTATCTATCACGTCAGTCTTATTCCCTGGTATTATGCATTTCTGCTTCCTAGCCTTTACTTACGCTCCCCTGGACTGGAGTGTTGTGGCTCCTCTCCATGTATCCAAGGCATGCTCTTCAATAAAGACCCAACTGAAACCCCACTTGCCTCATGGCAACTCCAAACCCCAACAACCTCTCACTTCCATAAATTCTTACAGTTTTTTTAATCTCCACCTCATACTTCAGCAAATACTGTTCTATACTGCTTGCTATTTTTTCCCCTTGGTTAATTTTATAATCCTAGCTAGCTAGCTTACAAGCTTCCTGAGGGCAGGAAACAAGTCTTCCATAACGTCTGCCTCCCCACAATACTGACTATAGGAATGAGCCCATTGTTATTTGCGCTAAATAAATACCTGACAGTTTGCTCGAGGATGTGCTGTTACCAAAAGGGCTTCGTGTGGTTCTAAAAAAGTTGAGAAACGCAGAATACACTTATTTACCACTTTAAAGTAAAAAATGAAACAATTATCAAAATACATAGAAAACAAGAACACTGGGGTACAAATAGTAAAGTTGTAAATGTTTAATTAGGTCATTAGTTGAAAACAGTGAAGATTAGAATCATGAAAAAAATCCATAAGCAAACATAACAGGAACAAACAACGTAAGAAAATGCATAGTCTCTTTGCCTTACTCTGAAAAATTCTAGCATTGCTTCTTGAGCATCCCCTTCGATTTAAAGAGAGGATAGAGAGAAAAGCTGTTGAGGCAGCTACTGGTGAGAGAGGTAGGCATGAAAATACAGACCAGGGTTCCAGTTCTACTCAGATACTAACCAGCAGAAAGATTTGGGAAAGTTATTTAAACTCTTTAAATTACAGACTTCATATCTGTAAAATCAGACTGCTAAAACCTAGCACACTGGGTTGTTGGGAGGATTAAGTGAGTTCTTAGCCTATGTTTGACTCTCAGCAAAGGGAGTAAATGTAACCATGTTGTTATCCATAACAGGCTTTGAAATTTTTACTGATAATTACTTAGAAGAAAAAAAGTATCATTTGTTCCTACTTGAAAGCATGTTTCCTCTTAGAAATTAGCATATCTCTAGGCAAATTTTAAGAACTGGACCCTATAAGAGGAGATCCGTATAGCAGAGATTAAACAGCATGCTGGTAGTGCAGAGAGAAGCCAGGTGAGCATGCCAGAGAACTTTGCACATGTCCTTTCTCTCCATTTCTCACTTCACCTTTCCCATTCTTTTGGCTATTTCTTCAAGCATTCTTGACCTCTTCCTACCCAAATCCTACTTTCACCCTTTCTTCTTTTCCTATATTTTCATGAGTTCCCCTTCATCCATCCTGTTGCCTACACATATTGCTCCTGAGAATGCAGAAATTTTAAAAATGAAAACAAGAGGAAAAGTATTGATTCTCTTTCGTGTGTGTAATAAGTTGAACCACATGAAATTGTCATTTTATAGGTAAAATTTATAGACACAAAAATATACAGTATGTAACAGTATGTCTACCTACAAATATCTTTTAATGCTCTTACTGTTCTGAGTTTGTAAAAAGTGAAGGTAACTTCACTTTGGTAACATTGAAAAGTCATGTTCAAAGTGTGTTGAAATTTCAACTGGTTTTGAATAACCTTAAAACTTCCTTGCATTTGGCCAAGATGTGACTACAGCTTGTAAGTCAAATGCTTTTTCAAAAAATGAGCCATAAAACATGGATCAGTGTGTGTGGGTATGCAGTTAGGGTTCTCTGGTTGCAAGCAATAGAATCCCACTCTGTCTAACTTAAGCATGAAAAGTAACTTAATGAAAGATAAAAGATAATTCATAGAATTTTTAAAAATCTGAACAATCAGGTCTTGGGGAAAAAAGAAGATGGCCAACCATGAGCTCTCAAGAGCAGGAATTAATGTTCAGAATACTTAGGAAGCTCCCAAAGAATGATAAAACTCCATTTAAAAAAAAAAATAATAGACTTTATTTTTTAGGGAAGTTTTAAGTTCATGGCAAAATTGAGTGGAAGGTAAAGAGATTTTCCATATACCCCCTGTCCCTACATATGCATAGCCTCCCCCATTATCACCCAAAGTGTATAGTTTAAATTACGGTTCACCCTTGGTGTTGTACATTCTATGGGTTTTGACAGATGTACGGCATGTATCCACCATTATAGTATCATGCAGAGTAGTTTCACTGCCCTAAAACTCCTCTGTGCTCCACCTATTCATCCCTCCCTCCCCATAACCCCTAGCAACCACTGATTTTTTTTTTTTACTATCTCCACAGTTTTGCCTTTTTCAGTCACATAGTTGAAATCTACAGTATTTGTCCTAAAACTTATCTGAAAAAAAAAAGTGGCAATAAAGTTCTTATAAGTTAATATATGTAGAGTGCTTAGAACATGGCTTGGGACATCATAATGCTCAATAAAAATTAGCTGGATATTATTCTCCCAACTCTCCTGACATAGGACTGTTATTAATTCTACCATTACAGTCACCCCTCACCCTTTAAGCTTGTATTTATACCTGTGTCTCTGGAATATGGTCTTGGCTTTCCCCCAGACTATATTTCTTTGCCTCATCTCTCAGAAAACCAACAGAGAACACTCCTTTTGGACTGACCTAATTTTTTCCCACCCACATATTGCCCCCATAATCAGTCTCTTAGTCTGATCTCTTATGACTCCAAATATGTCAGCAAACCAATGAAAAAGCTGACCCTAGGTATTCAAGACATCACCTCGGGGCTTCCCTGGTGGCGCAGTGGTTAAAAATCCGCCTGCCAATGCAGGTGACGTGGGTTCGAGCCCTGGTTCGGGAAGATCCCACATGCCGCGGAGCAACTAAGCCCGTGTGCCACAGCCACTGAGCCAGCCCTCTAGAGCCTGCGAGCCACAACTACTGAGCCCGCATGCCACAACTACTGAAGCCCGCATGCCTAGAGTCTGTGCTCTGCAACAGAGTAGCCCCCGCTTGCCACAACTACAGAAATCCCGCGCCCACGCACAGCAGCGAAGACCCAGTGCAGCCAAAAATAAATAAATAAATATTAAAAAAAAAAAAGACATCACCCTCATGTTGTTTAGAAAAGATCACAGTAATTAGGAGAGCATCAATTTAGTAGTGAAACCACCATTGAAGTTAGGTAACTTGGGATAAAATCCTATACTCTGGAAATTTCACTCATCTATGCTAAAAATTATCTTTATTCTTCTATGCCTAAACTTCACATAAATGTTTCAAATACTAACAAGGTGGCTTGGACAGCAAGAGCTCAGTGGCACTCAGATTGGTCCCAGGGAAGGAGTCAGGCCATGGGATCATAAAGCAATGGCAAGCCATTGAAAGAGAGGGAAGGAAGTAGATCAGCCATTAAAAGTTGTAGTGGATTTTGTTAAGACGTATAAATAAAGGTTCAAGGAAACTAAAGAGTACTCAGAGTATACAGGTAAAGGATAAGGTTTATTTTAGTAAATTCAGTTAACTTGTTAGTGATCGAAAAATAAGGAGTGACAATGACATACATATAGAAAGTTATGTTCCACCAGGCATTGTAGTTGCCTACCCACTAGCAAGTTCTCTGCCTTTTCATTACTAACAGCACTCAGTTTTTTCAAATATAAAGCAGCATCTTCTCCTCAAAAAACTGGGCTTCTATTCAACCCCAAGAAGGTAAGCTTGTCTAATTCAATTCTATTGTGATAATTCTACTTCCCTTGCAAATGATCACTTCAGGAATAGACATGTGCTACCAAAGTGGCCAATAAGAAGTAAAGAGAAATTTCTGAAGATGGATGGATGTGCAAGTTTTATCACTCTTAAAAAAGGCCAGGAGAAAATTTTAAAAACGGAAAGGAAGTATCAAGCATTTATTCTCTCTTTCCTTTGAGTAACTAAATCGTTTATGAGGAAAAAATCTTCTTTATTCAAGAATTCCAACTAATAAATGCAACCTTCAAGAGAATAATGAATCTAGGCAACAAGTACCAATGCATGCCAAAATACTATGCAAAAGCTGATGTGGAACTTTATAAAGAATGGATCTTATTGACAACTTCTGAATCCACTGATGAACCATAATATCACTAACAGTAGAACAACCAGATATTAACTGTCTTCTGATTTGAACTTTTAGGAAGTACACAGTATCACTTATGAAATATTCCTGCAAAATAAAACAAAGGTGAATCTGAATCTGTTCAACTCTTTATATTTAAATACCTTAAATATGAGGAAGAGGATCAAGTTTAATGCATCACAAGGAAGCAATCAGCCAAACCCAGTATATGGATAGTCTACAGGATAAATGATCCAGTTTCTTCAACAAAATAAATGGAGAGAGACAATTATAGATAAAAATAGATTTAGAAAAATGTAACAACCAAATGCAGTGTGTGGACCTTATCTGGATTCTTTTTTTTTCTTTAGATAGTTGGGGAAAATTGAACATAGATTAGTATGTACATGTTTTTAAGGAATTACTATTACTTTTACATGTGATAAAAGTATATGATCTCATTAAAAGTCCATATTTACTAAATGCATGCTGAACAATTTATGGGTTAAATATATGATATTTGTTGTAATATAGTCAAGGTTAAAAAGTGGAGGAAAGGAATAAATGAAGCAGATCTGCAAAATGTTGATAATTGTCAAAGCTGGGAGGAGGGTATATGCTTGAAATTTTCCAAAATTGAAAGATTTTAGAGACATGGGAAAAATCTGACACAGAAGGATGCACCCTCTTCCTTTTTCCAGATTCTGAACGTTACAATGACCCTGATGGGGCAACTCTTCTTATGGCAGAGCAAAAAAGGGAAAGAAATTCAGTCACTGATGATATCATTGAGCCACTGGATTAACCAGCTCTGACACCAACCTACTGTGTGATTTTATTAGGTCAAGTAATAAATGTTTTATTATTTCAACTAATTTTAAAATGGGTTTTCTATTACTTGCAGCCAGAATTATCCTAATTGGCACAATGTTATATGAAATTATTTTATTACTGTTTTTTAAACTGTTATTTTTAATTAAACAAGGTAATGCCTGCTCATTGAAAAAATAAACAAACAATAGAGAAGAAAACAGGGCACAAAGTTATTCCTCTTTATGCTCCCCCCACCCCATTTCCCACTCCTTATCAGATGCATCCACTATTAACACATTTTTAATTAACTGGAATATCTGCACCTATGTTTGCCCAGATGATACTGTTTGTGAGTATTCCTTTGTCAATCTGTGTGCCTATATATCTATGTGTATCCTCATATGGGACCTAATCCTTTTGGGACAAAGAACTTGTCTTTTCATTCAGCTATGATTGTCTCCTAAGTGGCTAATGTAGCACTAAAATTTCACCAGGCTCTCAGTAAACATTTGCTTGTAGGTGATCATGATGTTAAAAAGAATAGCTGGGCTCATAAGAATCATTTCCAAACTGCACACAAACTGAACTCCAAGTCTGCAAATGCAATATTGTACCTTCCCCACCCCCACAGAAAAATAACAATAGATCACAACTAAAGATACCAGCAGGTGTGCAACATGCAAATGGCAAGCATAGAAACTGAAGTGACTGACATTCTGAAGACATTTTCCAGCAAGATAAATTGTCAAAGCTGAGAACATTTGAACAGCAGGGCACAGCAAAGAGGCATTACATCTTCACATTTCAAGTCATTTGGCTGTGCACAGCAGAGTTACTTATAAAACTTAGTAAAGAGAAATCTACATTAACTGTTGAGCCATCCATAGGACTGCATTTGGTAAGGAGAGAGGGCATATGTGCCCATCTGTTCCGGATCTAGCTACCTTCCCAACCTTCCCTCTCTTGTCATTTTTAGAATGTAAACATTTTGAATGTAGGGAGGAACTGGGTTCTGTGGTATGTTCTGAACAGTTTCCAGCACTTTGAGCACTTAGAACATTTTTAAGGAATAACAACATTTTGCATTGGACTGGAGGGAATAGAACTTCCCCTTCATTTGCTAAAATGAGAATATCTTTTATTCACCAAAAGCTGTTCTTTGGCTGACCAATTTAGTAAAAGAATAAAGAACTCTTCCTCTCATGCTTAGAAGAGACCTGTTCTTAAACAATGAAATGGTAATTCAAGAAGACATGTAGCATCAGAGAGTTAGTTTGTAAAAGTAGTACTTCTGTGAACAAGAAAGATAGTTTCAGAATGTAAAAGCTCAGCTGAACCCAGCCAGTGGTTCTGCTTTGGCAGGCCCAGTCTCTAGAGCAGATATAGAAGACAAGTGTGCAAGGTTAGTCTGGGCACTTATAAAACTGGACAGAAAACTTTTTAATTCCACATGTCCAAGTTGCAAAAGAGGGAAAGGGCTAGGGTCAATCTTGTAGAATCTTTAAGAAATAATAATAACCTGTTTCTTAAAAAGAATATCAAAAAATTTTAAATCCTATTTGGAATTTATCCTACAAATATCATTGCTCAAGTGTGAAGCGGGTGTAAAATTAAAGTGAGTCATTGTGCACCGTAATAGTGAAAGATGGGAAACAATGTGAGCACCCATCAATAGGGGACCATTTGAGTCACTTATAGCACATCAACACAATGGAATACTATGTAGCTATAAAAAAGAATGAAAAAGTGCTCTACATCGTTATGGAAAGATCTGAGTTTAAAAAATACAGAATAGTACGTATAATATAATGTCAGTTTTAGAATAAATGAAAGATAAATATCTATATTAGTAGCAAGTATATGCATAAACAAAACTCTGTAAGGGCACATTTAAAATTTTCACAGTAGCTACCTGGGGAAAGTGGGAACTGGTCATGTGTGAGAAAAGAATTGAAGGACTGCTTTACACTGTGTAGATTTTCATAGTTTCTTATTTTGAATCACATGACTATTAAAAACATTTTAAATTAAGTTCCTTTTAAACTTTTATTAAAATTTAAAATTAATTAAACAGGTCAAATTTCTTTTTAGGACGATTTTTAAAAATACATTCTTCCAAATATTACAAAAGAAGGTCATGCTTCCTACCCCGATTGCCTCAAAAAATAAAAAAATTAATAAAAAATTGGAGCAGGTAAGAAGGATGTAAGTATACAACACACTATTTTTCCCTAGATAGCTGTTAACCAGAATATATAAATATTTGAAATGGTGAGTTGCTAATGTAAAATGAAAGATGTAACCTCAGGGGGAGAACTGAATGCACAAGGGAATGACTACAATTTAGAGAAAGAAAAATACACAGTCAGACTAATGCTAAAACCTCAATTTTGTCCACAGAGACTGTAAACAAGAAGTCTAGGTGAGTGACAAACATTATAAGATCTTCAACAATGAATGCTGCTTTATATTCTCCACTCCACTTACATCAATAACAGTTATATTTATGGAATATATAGCTGGCATCACCCAAAGGCCCTATTACCATAGAAAATAAAAGTGTGGATAAGGGCAACTCTGCCCATTGCCCCTGGTGAAAATAAATTGTTGAGGATACAATCTAGTCAAAAAATGAATGCCTAAAGGCCTCTGTTAAAAGTTTTAACTTAATTCCAAAAAACTTTTGTTGTATCTTTATTTTCTGTTATTTCTCAATTGTTTTGAAAATAAGCACTTATGGTAGTAGGGGAAATAAATGCTGTATTAGGTCCTCTGCCAAGGCAATATGGGTCCTTCTCCCTCAATAATAACACAAAACAAAACAAAACAAAAAATTCAAGTACTATTGTTGCCTTCATTTTACCCTCTTTTCTTATTAAAAAAAAAAGTTTAAAGAAAATGGCCACTGCTTTTTAATGTTGATTAAATGAGAAATAAGCCAATATTACACTAAAAAATGCAATGAACATAAGTGATAAACCAGCTAACATTATTATATTTGCTATTTAATTTAGAGATATTAATTATAATTATAAATCAATATAATGTAGGCATAATATTCTCTGATAGTGATAAATAATTTCACATTGTAATTCACACAAAAATCTTTCACTGGAAAATGAAGTCACTTTTTTAAATCGGTGAAAATACACTTGAGAAGATTGGAGCCTCTCCAAATAACTCATAGAAGCACAAACATGAGTTGATAATCTGAGTGTCATTTCACCACAGTGTTTGCGAAGTATCAGATGTATGAAAAACTATGGTGAAAAACAAGGGGAAAACATGTCTCAACAAATTATCATTATAAGTTATTTTATTTCTATACATGGTTTTTAGGTTTGTTTTAAATCAGTTATCTTTCCTACAATCCAGACCACAGTATATCATAGATGACATTGTTTCATTTGTCTAACCTCATTAAAATTTATACCCAAGTAGTTATCAGTAGTTGCAACTTAAAACATTTATAAAAGGCCCTGTTTAACAATTTGGGTATGCTATACTGTGACCCAAAATCAATCAATCAATCAAATCAATCCAAATGCAAAAGCAAAAGTGCAGTCGCTCATCTTGATAGTTTGCCTAAGTCACTAAGTATCCAAAAGTAGAAGTGAAAACTCTTAAGGACTGGAAGGCTCTAAGAGGCTTTTAGTAACAGAGGGGACTTCTTCCTCAACACCCCTTGACAGATGATCATTCACACTGGATAAGCACTATCAGAGATGAGGAATTAACAGCGAGCAAGCAGTTCCTTGTTGAATAGTTCTAATTCTTATTGAAAAGCTTTCCTTATTCCAACAACTAGCCTCCATACCTTATAGCAATTATTCCAAATCAAACAAAACAAAGTCTCTTTCCCCTACATGGCAGCCTTTCAATTATTCAAACACTGCTGCCATGTACTGAGGTTCTTTTAGGTTCCAAACCAAATATCCTGAAGCCATTCCAGTGTTTTCTTATAACATACTTTCCAGACTCTCTACCATCTACCTTCCCCGATTCTCTTTGATACTCACATATGTCAGTGTCCCTCTTGGAGTGTGACACCTAGATCTGAGTGTAATACAAGTTTAGTCTAACCAGCAGACAGTGCCCCAGGAAAAGTCTCTTGATGTGAACAATGCCAAGCTTCAATGAATGCAGCCTGTAATTGTATGCCTTAACAGTCATACCACTTTTTTTGGTCTCATATTGCATTTAGGATTAACCATAATGCTAAGGTCTTTGTAATATTATACTTTCTGATTTCTTTTATATAATTTTAATAATCTTAGGACTTTATATTAATATTGGCAAAATTTTATCGGATTTCATCTTTCCAATGAATATTGATTCTGTTATCTAGTATATTCACTATACCTCAAAGTTCATATTAGTTGTAATTTTTATAAGCTTGGATACTGTTTCCAAGGCATTAAAAAGAATGTTTAATAAGAAGACTAGCGCATTATGAAACTTCACTAAAGAAAGTCTTAAAAATTGACATCATTGCATTAATTAACCATATTTTTTTTTTGCATTTAGTTCACAGTCATACGCAATTCCAGTTAATTACATTATCACCAATTCTACATTTTATAACCTGTTCAAAAAGTACATGAAGAGGGGCTGTCAAATGACCAAACCACTCTGTACCATGGAATATTGCTGACGCATCAATTTCACAATCCAAAAAAAAAAAAAAAGGAAATGGCATTACTTAAGAAGGACTTTTTGCTGGTGAATACATGCTGCCACCCAGAGATTACATTTCACATTTCTATATACCATGTACAAGTTTATTTTCTCATCAAAAAATTTTTCTTGTCCACCACAGATGACCTTAGAATTTGGAATTCAACTGTTATGGAGTGTGCAATTTTTAAAACACTAGTGAAATTACTAAGAGTGGTCAAGGGAAAAAAGTAGAAATATGGTATGATTACTCAGTTCCAGTTGAATCTGGATAGGTGAGTTCTATCCAGTTTTATCTCCAATGTGGTAATAACATAAAATAGTCTGGAGAAAAGTCTTCTTTTAAACTATTATCTTATTAATAGTACCCAAAGTTGCATGAGTGTTTGTTTTAAGTGGCTTCTCTTCTGTCAACATTTGTTACCTTCTTGGCAAATAGAGGAAGAGTCTAGGAACAAGATACTCCTCCTTGGTTATGATAGTATCTAGGATGAGCACGTGAATGAACTAATGAATAAAAAATAAGTAGAGAGAAGGAGAGACAGGGAAGGAGGAGTGAGAATTTTGTCTACTAACAAATTGACCTTGAAGCTCTCTTTGTTAGAGTATAAATGCTTTCCTTAAGTGACTTGTGGTGGGAAAGCAAATTCACCAAGGAAAGAAGCACAGAAGCAGTGGGAAAGAGGTACACTAATGACTTGAGACATACCACCCAAATCTTTCACACAAGTTCTTGGATATACTTGATTAACTTATTCTAAAAGATTTTTGATTTTTAGTAGGGAAAGATAAACCCCTCAGAATCCTGTCTGTGGACTAATACAGAAACATAAGCCAGTTGAGAGACCGTGGTCTGGCTACATGCAACATTTTGGAAGGCCTAATTAAAGTTGTAAGAATGATATAAATTATTTCTTCAATTATTTTAAAAATATTCCTTTTATAACAGATGAGTCTAATGCAAAACACGTTTTTCCCCAAGGGAACAAAATAAACTTGAGATGAATAGATTTCTAGAAAAAACTAATTGAGTTGACATAACCTTATAAGAAAACATTAATTATAATACAAGTAGACTATGTAGAGATTAACTGATCTAAAATGCTATACATTGTGTAGGTGAAGATGAACTTGGTTTCACAAAGCAATTCTGGTCATTAAAATTTCAGGTTATAGGGCAATCTAAAAGTTTTAAAGAATATTCTCAATTTTTGAAAAGTAGTTTATTCTATAAGATTTCTCATTAATGTGCATTCTTTTCTTGGATCTTTTCCCTTGACATTAAGAAAATCACTTGATTTTTCTTTAACTTGCACTGTTCTGCCAACTACAAATTTGAAAGGCAATATTATTTGCTCTTCCTCCCCCTTATTAAAAATTATAAGCATTAAAAATTTTTATTCCTATTTATGTTTTGTGCCACTTTGCATAAAGTGTGTAGGATGTTAACTGTGTAACAGAGAAGGGTGATTCTTGTTGACTTAACTCTCCCCCAACATCTTCTTAGCATGATACTGTGTTGGTCCAGGGATGGCTAGGAAGAGGAGAGATGCATGGGTATATTGAGCCACACTGGCTCTAAGCTCTTTGGATCCTTGAAGCCGGAAAAACTACCTTTTCAATACTGTGAGCAACTTTATGTCCTCCAAGATGTGAAAACATATACCACTTTTTCCTTTGTCCTTAGAAAAATACCACAATGAGTCCTTTTGTTATATAGATATAAAACAGCGATGTTTGGGAAGCTGTGACTCCTAAGAGCTAAATTGTTCATTGAGATCATGGAAAAGGCTGAGTTCAACTTCCGCAGACTCTTTCCTTTAAAGAAAAATTCCTTTTTCATATCTGTTTTCATTGCAGCATACTTCCAAACTGTTGCTTTCCTTGTGGGTGAGGATGTGTGATAAATCTAATTATTGCTCACAGAATAGCTAGAACTAAGATTTAGAGCTACTGCAAAGATATCTGATATTATACTAGTTTCAAGGATAGAAAAGTGAACTCGAGTCAGAATCTCTGGGGATGGAGCCTGCACATGTATATTTTAGAAAGCTCCATGTATGCTTCTGAAGCACAGTCAGGCTTGAAAAGGCTTCTACAATGGATTGTAGGTAACCCTCTCATGGTCTAATTTAAGGTTAAAAAACCGAGATTTTGAAAATAATCTGATGTTGGGCTATTATGTTCTGATGTGACTGGAGCAAAGACACACCAGGAATGTTCTAAGACTGAGGGTTTTCTAAAAAGAAGTGGAAGTGAGAAGATCCAGGGACAAGACTGAGACTGCACGTGTGAGACTGGGATGGTAAAAATTTCTCAGCTCACGTTGGGCCTTATAGTTCAGAGTATAGGACCTTGGAGCATCAAGTATACTAGACGGTGCTCCTGGAATAAGCTGAACTTCACTCGTGGAAGCAGACCAAAAGCCAGACTAGAAAGCACATGGGAATGGCAAGTGCCAAGGGAATACAGGCAGGGCACTGACAGCTTCACCTACACTCAGGAGCTAGGTTGTACTTGTGCATGAATTATGCACAAGATTGTCGAGTTACCCATCTATTTCTCATTTTTTGTGTGTGTGTTAAAGTTATCTAAATTTGGTTCTGTGCTAAAGTACAAAGATCACTCCATTTAAGATATTACAAATCATCACTAGTTCAAAACATCCTCTGCCTCTGGGACAAACAAATAGAGAAGAAAAGTTTCATCTGGCATTCTTGGCATCCGACTTCTTCTCCATCAGCAGCTCAAGATGAAATCTAAACGCTAGCACATGCTCCAGGCCCTGACAGAGAGAAATATGTTGCAACAACAATTGTTGCTACCATGTTCAGATTCACATGCATAATAGATACGACTTTGCAGGTTGCCTAGCAGTGATGAGACTGTATTTCATGTAAGTGAAAAGTGTATGACGGTAATACCTGCATGTGGGCTCAGAAAACTAACATGTTGCAATGAAACGTGCAGGATTTACAATATTTAATGACTTTTGTGCCATATAATGCACAAGGGTCCTTGGATTCCTTTTTTTGGTAAAAGACTCATCGCTGAATGTGCTGATACTATGATGCAGTGGCTACAGAAAGATTCTAAAATTTCATACATATTTATACATAAGATTCCTATTGCTGGGTAAAAATGGAAAAGTCAACCTGTTATTTTGTTAAATATTGCAAAATTCCTTCCAGAGGAGTTGTACATTTTACACCCTCTTCCCCCAGAAATGTAAGAAAGTGCCTATTTCCACAAACTTACCAACAAGAGTATATTACCAAACTTTTGGGTGATGATAATCTGAGAGAAATACACCTTGGTGTCATTTTAACCTAACTTCACTTGTTATGAGTTTGGTTGACTATTTTCTCATGTGTCTAGGGATCACATGTACTTTTTTCTGTGTTGTGTATGTTTATGCCCTTTGCTCACTTTTCTATTGAGTTCTGGTCTTTTTCTTCTCAATTTCTAAGATTTGTAAGACTCTCCCTAAATTAGCTTATAGATTTAATATAAGTCCAAGAAAAAATGCCAACAGTTTTTTTTTTTTCCTGAAATAAGAAGTGCTGGGTTTTTTTGGATGCTTCTTTCTTGTTTATTTTTCTCTAAAAACTTGAGAACAACTTGGGTTTGCTTTAAATATATAGAACAACTTATAAGATTTGCATATTTCTTGTTAACTTTTCTCTAGGTACCTATTTTATCTTTATGTTGCTATTGTAAATGGGGTCTTGTTTTCGACTATATTTTCTAACTAATTTTTGTGTCTATTAAAGCTATTTTTTGTATATTTTAATTTCATATCCTGTTACCCTTCTGACTTTGTTTGTAATTACTTTTTAACAGATTTTCTTGGAATTTCCCAGTTATCCATTCATAGATTGTCTTTTCCTTTCCTATTCTTAACATTTTAATTTTTTCTCTTATTTAATTGTGCTAACTAACACTGCCAATACTATTTTAAATAGTAGTGCCAAAAACACGTGTCACTGTCTTATTCCTGACTTCACTGAGAATGCCTCTGATGCTTCCTTTATTATGTAAGATGTTGTTTGGGGGATGATGACACACAAATATGCACATATGTGTGTATATGTATTTCTCCATTTAGATAGATATATAGATATAGTTAATCTACCAATCACCATTTTAGTGTTTTTTTATTAAATCAGAAATGGAGACTGAATTTTGTCAAATACCTTTTCAGCATCTATAGACATAATCATATGATTTTTTTTCCCTAAATCTCCTAACGTTACTAATATCAAACCATCCTTACTTTTATGGGATAAACCCCACTTGGCTAAGAAGTATTATTTTTTACTATACTGATGAATACTGTTTGCTTATATTTTATTTAAAATAGTAATTGCCTCAATATTTAGAAGTGATACTGATTTGTAGGGTTTTTTTGTCTTGTGAAACTTTAGTTGTTTTGGTAACAGTATTATACTCCCTTCATAAATGAATTTGGACATATTCTTATGTTTTCTTTATTAAACTGGAACAGCTTAAATAGCATAGGAAACACCTAACTATTATGATATTTTTAAGGGATAACACTTTGACCAATTTTTCTTTTTTTTCTAAACCCATCTTCCTTTTCCTCCATCATCAAATTTTAGTCAATAATTATTTTTCAGAATACTTATTTTGGGAATCTACCACTTGATTTGTCACCTTAAAGTGATATTACTTTACTTCTGGTTATTACTAAGGAAGCACTATTGAACTTACATTACTTTCTACCATCTGACCTCCTCCTTCTCCCAAATTTTTCTGAGGTGCTCAATTCTTGCATTGTTAAGGCATATAACATTTATATACTATTATTTCACCCCTATCCTTTTGGACGTTTTTTAAAATTCTTGGTGCTATATTTATATCTATGTATTGCTTACTGCTAGTCCTTCTGTCACTGCATCCTGATGGGAAAAATGCATCTTCAAGTTCTTACTTGTTCTACACTTTTTATCTGAAACTTCAATTTCTTTCCTGAATGCTATCAATTCCCATTTTCATTTCATTCCTATTGTCATTTCATTCCTATTGTCTGGTCATCTTTTCTCTGAGTTCCTTTATTTCTATTTCATGATTTTTAAATAGCTGTATGATATATATATAATATATATATAATATATATTATACATATACATATTATATATATTTTATATATATACATATATACACATTTTCCTTTCTAAGAACATCGTTTGCAATTTTCTTCTGATTGTGGTGCTGTTTTCTAGTGAGTTTTCTTCCATTGCCAAGCTCACTTGTAATTCCTTATGTATGTGGATGTAGCACTTTTACTATTTTTATTCATAATTGAATGAGTTTCTTTTTCTTGGCTTACCTATTATCAAGAGAACCTGTTGGATGCGAGAAGAGAGGTAAGGGTGCTTTCCCAGTTTCTTAGATCAAGGAATCTGCCTTCTGTTGTTACTGTGACAGGTATTTTCTTTGCTATCTTCCACTGCATCTTTCCACAATCGTTCTCACTGCTTCCCCAAGCCCTAATGCCTTGTCCTACTTGTTCTCAGTCCTGCCCTCAGCAGTTCTCACTCAGATAGGACCCTCCCTCTTTTGGAGGGCGAATATTTGCTGATTTTGTGTGTGTGTTCTGCTCCTGCTAGAAAAATCTTACTCCAAGTTCTTCCCCACAGCACCTGTCATCCTGCAGCACCTGCCATCCTGCAGCACCCTTTGGCATCCCAAGCTATTCTGGTTTCATATGTTCTTTCCTCAACTTATATTTTATTTAGAGTTGGTGGAGTAGGGTGTGGGGAGTTGTATGTTTTGTTGTGGCTTTTTGTTGTTTTTACTGGAACCCAGGATTCCTCTAGTACAAATTTCAAGTTATTATCTCTGTTGTTCTTACCTTGTGTTATCCAAGAAGCTTTAGTAAATTTTGATAAAACTAATAGCCATGTCTCTGGAAGATTGTGGAACACTCAGAAGCATCTGTGTTCACGTATAGCATCAAACAGAAGGTGTAGAAGAGCTTTTCCAGTCGAAGGATGGTCAGCCATCTGAGACTAGAGAAAGCATGCTGAGCAGAGGGAAGCTAAAAATCAGAGTATATCTGCAGTGTTGAAACAGCCAAAATAACACATGATGTGTTATTTATGAAGCTAGTAGGCACACTCAAGAACCCTCACAACTTCCTGTGGGGGAGAATAATAATAATAACAGCAATAACAGCTAACACAGAGTGCCTCCCATGTGCCAGGCACTGTTCTCAATGCTTTACATTTCTCTCTCACAACAACACTGTGAGATGGTTACTGCTCTTTTCCCTATTTTACAGGTAAGAAAACTGAGGCACAGAAAGTATGAGTAATTTGCCAAAGGTTACACAGCCAGTGAATAGTAGAGCTGAAATTCAAACCCATTCTGCTCCAAATGCCATGCTCTTGACTGGCATGTGATCTATACCTGTCAATCTTTTTCAAAAAAATTAGGCATCTTCAGAAAAGCTGATTTTTAAGGTGTCCTAAATATAGGACTCTACTTTCTTCAGTTTCTTAGGACATATGCCCAAAGCCGCCATAATTTGAGCAGTAATGTTAATGTGACTACATATGAGCCAATGAATAGATCAGGGAAATTTTGCTTTGCACATATATATTAAGAACAAATATCACTCTGGTACTTTAGAAACCAATGGGTAAAAATTCAAATCTGGAAGATAGTTATTTAAGTGAGAAAGTAAATGATTTACTTCAGATGGCAATGATTTGATGTGCTCCACATTGTAAATAGAAAATGTGATTACAGCAAGTCCCCTACATAGGAACGAGTTCCATTCCAAGAGCACGTTCGTACGTCCAACAAAGTTAGCCTAGGTACCCAACTAACACAATCGGCTATACAGTACCAGCTACATCACCGCTGCTTTTAAACTTGCTTCCGACATCCTGGGCTTGAAATAAAGATACTGTACTACTGTACTCTGTACAGTACTGTACAATAAAGTACGCAAAAGCACAACCACTTGTAGAGGATACACGCACGTGATGATGTACGCCAGACAAGTGAACTAACATGCAAATGCACATTCACATCTTTGAAAGTTTGCAACTTGAAGGTTCGTATGTAGGGGACTTACTGTAATTTTATTTCATTTTAAAATCAAACTAATATTAAAAAATAAATCCTCTTCAAATTAAAAACCATACTTGCTCTGTTTGCTAAAATGACATCTTTCATTTGTGTTCTATGTATGGCATGCAATCTTGCTTCCTTGAATATGGTCCCATGACTAAAAAAAGAGAACTCTTTTAACAACCACCAGAATGTACCAAACACCACTGATGAGTTAGTGTCACAATTATTAGAGAATATAGACATCGCATAGACAATTTGTGTTCTTAATTCCAAACTAAAATCTGACTTTCCAAATTTTTTTTTAAAAAGGTATTTTCAGGAAAGCTGATTTCCCTGAAATATTTTACTCAGAGATGCCTAAAAATGATTACTCTGATTCATATAATAAACTGTCCAAAAAAGTTTTTGAGAAACATTCACAACCTTAAAATTTTAAATTTCTGCTCAAATGGTTTTCAAAAAAATCATTAAGAAAATGAACAAGCAAACCAATGACTAGGAAAAAAATAGTTACAGTACATATATCTGAAAAGGACTTGGGGTATATAAAAACTCTTGTACATTAACAATAAAAAGAAAAATAACTTAATAAAAAATGTGCAAAAGATTTCAACACTTCACAGAGGAAGGTATGCAAAGGGTCACTAAAAAAGATTTTTTTAAGTGCACAACACTGTGAATTTTTAGGGAAAAAGAATGAAATCTTGCCATTTGGGACAAAATAGGTACACCTTGAGGGTATTAAGTAAAATGAGTTAGAGAAAGACAAATAACATATGATTTCACTCATATGTGGAATCTAAAGAAAGACAAAACAAACAAACAAAAGAAATGAAAACAAACCCATAGATACAGAGAACAGACTGGTGGTTACCAGAGGGGAAAGGGGTTGGCGGTGGACGAAATGGGTGAAGGGGTCATTTGTATGGTGACAGACGGTAACTAGACCTTTGGTGGTGATCACTTTGTAGTGTATACAGATATCAAATATAATGTTGTACACCTGAAACATATAATGTTACATATCAGTTTTACCTCAATTTTTTAAAAATGGCAATGCAAAATGCAGCAAAGATGTAGAACAACTGGAATGCTTATTCTCTGCCCATAGAGGTATAGATGGTATAACCACCTTGAGAAACGGGTTGATAGTTGCTTGTGAAGGTAAACATACATCTACACTGTCAACCAGTGATTTCACTCCAGCTATTTACTCAAGAGAAAGTAAAACGTATGTCCACAAAAAGACTTATACAGGAATACTCACAGCCCCCAAATTGGAAACAATCCAATATCCATCAACAGGAGAAAAAATAAATAAATTATGCTGTATTCATACAATGGAATACTAATATAGCAATAAAAAAGAATGATTTCTGAAACACACAGCATGGATAAATCTCAAAAACATGACATTGAACAAATGAAACAGAATACATAAGAATATCTGTTGTATGATTTCTTTTATCTGAAGTCCAAGAATAGGTGATATGTGGTGACAGATATCAGAAAGTGATCCCCTCTTAAGCATTGGGAGAGTGACTGAAAAGGGACATAGGAAACTTTTGGAGATTATGGAAATGTTTTTTATGTTGATTGTGGTGGTGCTTATACACGTGAACCCAAATATCAAACTCATCAAACTGAACACTTAAAATATGTGTATTTTATTGTATGAGAATATCCCTCAATAAATAAAAAGGGAAAAATTAACAATGTTCATTTTCACTTATTTATTCAAAAACATTTCTTGAGTAAAGTTAGTATAATTATATAATTGATTTAAATTTGGACTTAAAGTGATAAATGTCATATATTTCCTGCCATCAGGATCTTAAATTTCATTATTTTTCCTTCTATAAGTAAAGGAAACACAATAGCATCTGAAATGATCCTTAAGTTCTTTGGCTGAAAAAGAACAGACCCTCATTCAAATTACCTCAAATAATAAGGATATTTTGTGAGCATGCACACTGACATAATCTTAAGAAAACCCAGAAACAGCCATGAGGTGGACTTCTGGAATTTGGAACAGGTCAAAAATTGAAGGACTTCATATACCACAATGTTCATTGCAGCTCTATTTACAATAGCCAGGACATGGAAGCAACCTAAGTGTCCATCCACAGATGAATGGATAAAGAATATGTGGCACATATATACAATGGAATATTACTCAGCCATAAAAAGAAATGAAATTGAGTTATTTGTAGTGAGGTGGATGGACCTAGAGTCCGTCATACAGAGTGAAGTAAGTCAGAAAGAGAAAAACAAATACCTTATGTTAACACATATATATGGAATCTAAAAAAAAAAAAAGGTTCTGAAGAACCTAGGGGCAGGACAGGAATAAAGATGCAGATGTAGAGAATGGACTTGAGGACACAGGGAGGGAGAAGGGTAAGCTGGGACGAAGTGAGAGAGTGGCATGGACTTATATATACTACCACATGTAAAATAGATAGCTAGTGGGAAGCAGCCACATAGCACAGGGAGATCAGCTCAGTGCTTTGTGACCACCTAGGGGGGTGGGATAGGGAGGGTGGGAGGGAGACGCAAGAGGGAGGAGATATGGGGATATATGTATATGTATAGCTGATTCACTTTGTTATAAAGCAGAAACTAACACTCCATTGTAAAGCAATTATACTCCAATAAAGATGTTAAGAAAAAAAAATTGAAGAACTCGAAGCAGGTATGGGAGCTAATTAGCCTATCACCCCCTCAACAGAAGGACTTTGTCGATCTCCCTCTGTTACCAGCTCCTGTGCTTCTGCTCTAGCCACCATCAAGCCAACTATCTCACTCCGTGCTGTAGTATGTCTTTTGCCTTCTGCTTATGAATGATTTCTGCTTGCTCATAGCTTAGTCTCTAAGTAAAGACTGCTTACTCATCACTTCAGCTCACTCAGCCCTACTGCTGCTAATAAAATAACCATTGCTTTCTCCATATATCTTCAGTAAGATGTACCCAAACAGAACATCTAAGTTGGCCTAAATAAACATCCATACTTTGACAGAACTTACTTGCAAAATCACCTTGCAAAATGACCAGGCCATTCAGTAGACAGCTTAAAGACCAGCTGCACTGAGTTTATTGTCCTTCCTTGAGTCAACCACAGTGACATAAGACGGAATAGATGATGTCATCATAGCAAGATATGGGTAAGAAAATACATATGGCTTTACCCTCAACAGGGTGCTGCTTTAAGCAAAGCAATCTCCCTTAGATGGCGCAATAATTGGTAAGAACGTGATTGGCCTGTACTGCATGTTATCACTCCTAAATAATCCAAAAATAAACCTGAAGTCCATGGCGGATTTTTCTGATGGGAGAGGAGAGACTGACTATAGGGTACCAATCCCTAGAGATAATACTTAATTTGCATTGTGTCATAAAGCTCATGGAAGTGAAGTGAAGCGTAATCAGTGTGCTCTTGGTGGATCCTTACAAAAAGAATAATAGAAACCAGGCCGGGAGTGAGGCATAAGTCATCCCATTTAAGTGAGGGGTCAGTTAGAGTAACATAATTATAATAACATAATAACAATTACGTGGCACTCCCTACACACCAGGAGCTCTTCTCAGCACTTTATGTTATTAACTCTTAATTCTCATACATATTATGAGGTAGAGGAGACCAAGACACTTATGGAAAAAGTCATTTATTCAATGCCAAATATCTCAGAAATAGCAGAGGTGGGATTTGATCATAAACAGCTTAGCTCCAGAGTACATTTTAACCACTATATCATTTGGCTTCTTTGTGGCTATTCACCAATTTACCAAGATAGAATCTAGTTTGAAAATGGAGGACTGATGCCTGTTTTAAAGGAAAGAAAGCCTGCTTCCAGTGGGTGACCTGCTTCTATAACTGACTTGATTAAACCGTGTAAGAAACCACTAGAGTAGCTCTCCAATGACGTCATGAGACTTCATTAATGAAGTGATGAGAGTCACTTAAGTGACTCTCTAGATCTAAGGGGAAAGTGCAGGCTCCATTCCTGGTACTATCTGGATATCATTGGTGAAAGGGAGAACCTTCACCCATGAGGTGGAAGATAAGTATGAATCAAGAGCCAAGCTCAGAACCATCCAGCAGTGGCTGCGCAATCACCTGCAACACATGCACCCAGGAGATCATCTCACCTCTCATCTTACCTCACCTTACATTGTTACACAGCATCTAATAATTTTCAAAGCATCTCCATTCCTATTTTGAGCTTACACCAACCCGGTAAGGTAGGTAGAACTTTATCATCCTCATTTCACAGATTATGAGGTTCAAGTTCCAAGATGGTAAGTGATCATGAAAGGCCACATGAAAAGTTAAGTGAAAAGGGGATGAGGACCCAGGGTTTCTGCACCCAGATTCGATGTTCTCCCCATAGCACTTTACCAACATGGACATGTGAGAGACAATCCAAATGCTTTCAAATAATAGAGCAATGAGACAACTTAGCCAGGCTTTCCACGTTAGGTCTAAGATCAGCAGTCAGATACCCAAGAATGCCATCCTAAGTATATGGCAGCTCATGACTTCTGACTTCTTGTTCAGTAGAGAGGTTACAAATTCATTTAGTTTTCTGTATATTTGCCTTTGAAGTCATCCATCCAGTCAACAATAACTGGGTATTAAGAGAAGGACTGTCATGTATGTTAATCAAACATATGTCTAAGTTTTCACCAGGGCAAATGAGAAGCTTACATGGGTTAAAACTAGCTGAACTTCCAGGGCTTCCCTGGTGGCTCAGTGGTTGAGAATCTGCCTGCTAATGCAAGGGACACGGGTTCGAGCCCTGGTCTGGGAAGATCCCACATGCCGTGGAGCAACTAGGCCCGTGAGCCACAACTACTGAGCCTGTGCGTCTGGAGCCTGTGCTCTGCAACAAGAGAGGCCACGACAGTGAGAGGCCCACGCACCGTGATGAAGAGTGGCCCCTGCTTGCCACAACTAGAGAAAGCCCTAGCACAGAAAAGAAGACCCAACACAGCCAAAAATAAAAATAAATCAATTAAAAGAAGGCTCAACATTAAAAAAAAAAAAACTAGCTGAACTTCCATTACAAGTACATTCCAATAGATTAAGATCAGTTGACCTAAACCCACACAAATGATCCACCAACACGATATTTAAGTATACTACATTCTATTAATAGTCTATTTTTACAAAAATTATTTTAAAAACTAAATAACTCTTTGATTTTAAATTATGAACAACAAAGTTTAAATTTCTCAAGAAATGTACCATTCGTTAGGAAATATTGCATTTGTTTTGAGAGTCAAATTACCTTTGACCAGAACTTTATAGATTCCAGTCAGAAAAGACAACAAAATATACTAATGTGGTAGCACTTGAAAGGTAGCAGAATACGCCACCCCAAAATATGATCGTAGGAGTTCGGGACAGGACACCCCACCCCAAACTATGCTGGTATGGTATATTGATTATTTTGAGCTGTAGGTACTTAAAAAACAGAAAATTCAGGGACAGGCTTTCTCTGAACTCCCCTTACCTGCCTAAAGGCAAATCCTCCAAAAGTAACTCAGTTGTCATAAACCTCCTCCCTCGGGAATTTCTTCAACCAGGAAAGATTGACTCATCACGTGAGATGAGAGTAGAAATGGCACCACATGGGAATGTAAATTGGTGCAGCCACTATGAAGAACAGTATGAAGGTTCCTCAAAAAACTAAAAATAAAGTTGCCATATAAAAAGAAAAAAAGAACTTTATGGATTCAATAATTTATTTCAGGAAATATATCCCCAACATATATGATTTCTTCATATATGATTAACACTTCCTAAAATTCTCATTAATTTATTTATTCATTCAAAAACAGTTACTAAGTACCTACTTTGAGCCATTCTGGACACAAGGGATGCAACAGTGAAAAAAAATAGCAAATTGAAAAAATCTTTGCCTTCACGGAGATAGCACTGGGGGAGGAAGAAAAGCAACCGATAAAAAACAAGTAGGTAAAATGTATAGTATAATAGATGGTGATAAATGTTAAGAGAAACAGTAAAGGAGGGAAGCCAGTTAGAAGGAGCTGTAGTTTAAATAGGGTGACAAAGGCATCTTAGTTTGCCTGGGACTGATCGGGTTTTAAAACTAAAGTCCTACGTCCTAGAAATCTTTAGTCCCAGGCAAAACAGGATACTTATCACTCTAAATCTAGACTGAGTGTCCAGAAAAGACATACCATGAAAATATTATTTGAGTAAAAAGAACATTCCAGATAGAGGAAACAGAAAGTGCAAAGACTGAGGCTGGAACATGCCTGGTTTATTTGAGCAAAAACCAAGGACCAGTGTGGTTGGAGCTGGTGTGAGCAAGGTGTGAGAGAAGTAAAAAATGAGATGGAAGTATGACCCAGTGTGGCGCTTCAGGGAAACGTTCAGTGTCCTCAGCAGGAGGAAGAAATATCGTCAGTACTTCTACTCCTTACTAGGAAGAAACCTGCCCTGGATGCTGGTTGTTCCCAATTCTGACTTCTGGTACTTCAGGGAGACCAAGAAGCAAAAGGGGACAAGAAAAGTAGTTGGGAAAGGGGGGAGAAAGAAATGAGCCCAGTCCTAAGGAAAGGATCTCTCCCATAAATTCATCTTCCTCAAGGAAGTTTGAGGTTAAATCCTCAGATGTGCCTGTGTATTTATCCCATCTCTCCATTTCTTCCTCTCTAATCCTGTTCAGCTAGGCTCCTTCTGTTTGTTGACAACTCAGGGTTTTAAAGTTAGTACTACCACCAGACATTCCTGCTAATGGAAGAAGTCCAAATTCTATTTGGCCACGAATACAATTACACCCACAGAAGTATATTTTTGCTCCCAGCTTCAGTCTTCTTTTTGCCAGGTAGATAATTTATACAGAGCTAGAAAAAGATTGCTTGGGGGCAAATGACACAATACACTTGCCACAGAAAGACACAGCCTCCATTTCTGAGACCGAGACATTGAGCAGTTCACTTCACTTTTCAACTCCCATTTCAGCACCCGTTTTAATTTAAATGGAGACGATATTTCTTTACCATCTACTAGCACCAGAAGGGTGTCATGAGGACACTTTTAAAATGCTTTCAACTACCCAAGATGAAAGATACTTTATGAGCATTATGCGATGCTGTCACTGAATCTTCATTCTCACTAGCCCTCTTTATGTATCTTTCTTTTTTATTTTCAACAAACATAATCATGCAGTACACCCATTGTCTGCATACTTGGCAAATTTGCTAACTAGGCATTCGTGTGCTCCTTCAGGTGTTTCATCCATATTTATTGATATTCATCAAATAAGCAGGAGTAGTGATGTAGCCTCTTTGCTTTCTTTATTTTCTGCTGCTTTATTTGAAGATGAATTAAATTATATTTCACACGTTATCAGCAGCTGTCAAAAAGCATACCTTACTCAAAGACTTATTTTGTATTCAGAAAGCACGGAATCATGCAACCCAGTCACCCCAGAAGCAAACTCAATAGTTATCTATAGCTGTTTACTGAGAGGCAACTATGTGTCAACCATCAAATTCTTAAGGCTGTATCTGGGAGCATTACCAGGAATGGGTAAACCACCATGTGACATATATGATTTCAAAGACTTCTAGCAATAGTCCTTCCCCTGAATGTATTTTCCTAAATAGATGCCTCTAAATAATACGAGAGGGTCCATTAATGGTCTCTAGGCCTTGAGTGGAGGTTTTACAAGTAATTTCAGCCACAAACACGCTGATAAGAGGGGTGAGTTTAGGTTTGGGAGAGCGGGAAGTAAGAGGATAAGAGCATAAGCATAAGAAAAACACTTGAAAGAGATTAAACTGGATATGTGAGACCCTTACCTGATAGAAAAATGAAGAGTAAAAACGAAAATATTGTATTTTAAAGGGTATTTTTATAAGTATTTGAAGTCATTCAATTTCTAGAAATTGACAATTGATACTGTGCTCATAATCTAGCAAAAATTTAGCCTTTAAAAATTATTATGTATATTTAACATAGCAGGGATGGGACTTCCCTGGTTGCGCAGTGGCTAAGAATCCACCTGCCAATGCAGGGGACACAGGTTCAAGCCCTGGTCTGGGAAGATCCCACACATCACTGAACAACTAAACCCGTGCACCACAACTACTGAGCCTGCACTCTAGAGCCCATGCACCACAACTACTGAAGCCCACACGCTAGAGCCTGTGCTCCGCAACAAGAAAAGCCACTGCAATGAGAAGCCCATGCACCACAACAAAGAGTAGTCCCCATTCGCCACAACTAGAGAAAGCCCATGCACAGCAACGAAGACCCAACACAGCCAAAAATTAATTAATTAATTAATTAATTAAAAAAAGATAATTGGAGAATATTAGAAGCAATTAAAAAAAACATAGCAGGAGTTTTTTTGTTCAACTCTTTTTTTTCTTTTGTTTTCCTTGTATTCTGTTTTGTTTTCTTTCTTGAAAAAAAAAAGAGGGAGGAGTAAAATATTTACTAGAAAATGTACACACACACACACACACACAGAAAAGAAACAAAAAGTTTAAGTTCATGTACCTCATTCTTAAATCTGAGATTGTTGACAAGTTCATTTAACCTTCATATATATTGATTACCTAATCTGCCAGATGCTTATAACATTACCACCCTTCTCTTAACCCAGGATTACTCCATTATGTGAGATAACATGTACAGAAACACTCTGAAAAATATATCACTATTCAAATATTAGATAGAAATCATTATTTTTTTACTTTCAACCTATTAATTTTATTCTCCCTTCTGTCCATCAAAGTTTACCCTGAACAAACTTGCAAAAAAACCCTTTTGTGGGACTTCCCCAGTGGTGCAGTGGTTAAGAATCTGCCTGCCAGTGCAGGGAACACGGGTTTGATCCCTGGTCCAGGAAGATCCCACATGCTGCAGAGCATCTAAGCCTGTGTGCCACAACTACTGAGCCTGCAGTCTAGAGCCTGGGCGCCACAACTACTGAAGCCCACGCGCTCTAGGGCCCGCATGCTGCAATATTGAGCCTGCGGGCTGCAACTACTGAGCCCGCGTGCTGCAACTACTGAAGTCCACACTCCTAGAGCCCATGCTCCACAACAAGAGAAGCCACCACAATGAGAAGCCCACATACCACAAGGATGAGTAGCCCCCACTTGCCGCAACTAGAGAAAGCCCACGCACAGCAACAAAGACTCAACACAGCCAAAACAAAATAAAACAAAAAAAGAAAACAAAAAAAAAAACCTTTGGCATTTTCTTATGCAATTGCACTCTGCCACTTCCATAGGAGACTATGTTTATCTTCGCCCAACCTCTAGCAAGCATATCACTCCACCCTGTTAGCCAAAGTGAAAGAATAGTCCTGAATAAAAAAATAAGTGTCAATCATTCAATAGACAAAAACTACTGTGTTTCAGTCATCTACTTGTCATGATGAGAAGCCACAAAATTATATTTGCATAGGAAGTACAAAAATAAATAAATAAAAAATAAAGGAGGGGGAAAAAAAGAAAAACCTGAGCAATCACCACATATTTTTCCTTTGAGGGAACATTCCTCAGTCTGTGTTTCAAGAAGGTATTTTTGTTAAGGATTTTTTTGTAGATTTCCCAATATGTAACCTTATAATGATGTAACCTGCATCTCTATAAATTATATAGCATGTGTCAGAATCAAATGCTCTTAAAATATTATAAAAGGTTGCTAAATATATTTTGCACATTCCTTCCTAACTCTATGTTATACAGTAATTGATACACAGCCCACAAAACATCTAAAAATACTTTTACAGCAAAATAAGTGTCTGCAATTTCTTTCTACTCTATAGTAAATGTGGACCACAAAAACCAATGTAGAAATTCAAAAGTACAATTCAGGAAGCGAAGGAAAGGAAAGATAAAATAGTGGTCTCCACAACTCAACATTTACTTCATCTCTGCCTAATTACCAATCCATGCATAGTTCAAAGAGTTAGAGTCCATTAGAATCATGCTCTTTTCCCAAACATATAGAAGTATTTTTTTCTCTGGTCAGGAGACTGAATTTAAATTAAGCAAATATGAAGAAGTAGCAAACAACTTGCTTGGACACACTGTTGTTCGTCTATCCCACATCCAGTCTCCCTTCATCCTTCCTAACAGAAAGATGGTTTTCTTTAGGTATCCATGTCTCCCCTCCATGACTCAGGAGAGGAGCTCCTGACTCCTCACCCTCTCTAAGCGTACCTCTCCACTGAGTAAATAGAAAATTGTGTAACTCTCAAAATTGCTTTTGGTCTAAGGTAGGATGTGTCCTAAGGTACACAGATTAGACTAAAGGGAACAACTTGATTCCATATGATTCCATACTTGAGGGCGGCGATCTCACTCTCTCCTGTTGGATGTGAACAAGAAATCACACAGCCCTGACAGTAACCACAAGGGAGAGAAACAGGAATCAGATGAAGCTGATGCTGTGTATGCTAGAGCACAGAGGTAGAAAAAAACCTGGATCCTCAATGACTTCACACCAGCCATTTGATAACAAGAAGCCTGCCTTACTTCTGACTTAACCAGTTATATAAAATAAATGTCATAATTGTTTAACCAATTTAGGTTGGATTTTTGTTGTTGTTGCTACTTGCAGCCAAACACATTGTAACTGTTAGCAGACATATTCCTTCCAAGTGTTCTTTTATTTTGTGCAGCTAATTAATGAGTAGACCTGTTAGGTAGGTACAAGCAAGCTCATACACGTACGTTTGCATTCATTGTATTGTATGCAAGTGATTAGTCCAGCTAGCTGCTGTTACTGGGCTGGAGAGGTGAGGGAACAGTAAAAATGCTTCATGCATCTCCATACAAAGGTATCAGTTTTAGCACTAACACAAAACAAGTAGTGACTCTTCCCTGCTAGGAGTTGTTAAAAACAACATTCTCATCACCACAGTGTACAAAAATTATTTATGAAGAGAAAACTTTAGTTTAAAAGCCTGCATGCTATCTCATCTTCCTGAAGGAGTCTTTCCACTCTTCCCCTCTACCTGATCTGGCTGAGTCTTACTCACTCTTCAGGGTTCAATATCATAGCCTCTTCTCCTGGGAAGCCCTTTTTGACCCATGAACCCCAGACTAGATGCTCTTCTTATTTGTTTCCATAGCATTCTCTTTTTACCCCAATCCCAGCTCTCTACTATATGGCAATTCCTTTTTGTTTGTTTGTACTCACCCCTAGCATGTAGGTTCCCCTGGGGCTGGGATGATGTCCAATTCACTATTGCATCCATAGTATCTAACCCAATGTTTGTTCATCATAGGTGTTCAATAACCATTAACAGAATGAACATAGGCCCAGAATGCTTTGAATAGAACAAGACCTAGAGTTGCAGCATAAAATAGCCATCCTTTTAGAAAATTGAATAGGAATTACTTTGGAAAAAGCAAAATTTCCAAAATAAGACTTTCTTTGAGGTGAATTCTGAGCATTTGTAATTGCATATTTCAAAAAATTTATTAAAGGCCCTGATGCAAAAAGAAAATATATCTTATGCTATAAGAGATAAATATATGTGTGTATATATACATATATATATACTTATATTTTTAAGCTATGTAAACTAGGGAAGAAAAAAAAGTGGGGTTTATAGCAGAGACAGTACCCTTAGCTAGATTGTCTAGAGTAATCATCAGTTCCTTAATGAGAAATAATTGAACATGGAGATCAGAATTCTATGTCCTTTATCATTTATTGTTCTTAAGTACAGTTATATACTTCAGTCATTCTCAACAATTTTGTAGTATTCATAAAGGTCCAGATTAAAGGGTCCTTTCAAGTATTTTTGATGTAGGTAAATCCTAATTGACTGTTTTACCCTAAAGATTCTGTTGCCCAGAAATGATGATTTTTATTATGTATGAAGTTTTAATAATTATTAACTTTTTAAATTTTTAATTGGGATTACCCTGGTGGTACAGTGGGTAAGACTCCACACTCCCAATGCAGGGGGCCTGGGTTCGATCCCTGGTCAGGGAAGTAGACCCTGCATGCATGCCATAACTAAGAGTGCGCATGTCGCAACTAAGACCCAGCACAGCCTAAATAAATATTATTTTAAAAATTTCCCATCTCCACCTTTAAGTAAGTAAACAAATAAATAAAATTTTAATCACTGGTCATGTTATTCTGGGTGCATATAATTCTAGAGGTCAATTACTATTTAAAATGGAACAGAGACAACCAAAGTTATTACACCACAATTTTTGGTATCAAATAATTACAAAAACTCAAACTTCACTAGAAGGTGGAAATCTCAAGCACTTTTCTAATATAGGACTTTGTTAAAAATAGAACTTGTTTTATGCCATTAGAAAATGTCAAAATTTTAACAATATAAATTGTAACAGAAGGCTTTCATTTTCCTTAATTAGAGCAAAGAAATTTGTTTTTTTAAAGTAACATCTTTATTCATGAAAACCAACACCCCAAAGAGGTCATAAAGTGTGTAAAGAGCAGATTTTATGGGAGATAAAGCATAATAGTCACACTACATATCTAGAATACTTGCATTTGTTTTTTTATATATATATACAGCAGGTTCTTATACATGTATACATGTCAATACCAATCTCCCAATTCATCCCACCACCCCCACCCCCGCTTTCCCCCCTTGGTGTCCATAGGTTTGTTCTCTCCATCTGAGTCTCTATTTCTGCCTTGCAAACCAGTTCATCTGTACCATTTTTCTAGATTCCACGTATATGCGTTAATATACAATATTTGTTTTTCTCTTTCTGACTTACTTCATTCTGTACAACAGTCTCTAGGTCCATCCACATCTCTACAAATGACCCAATTTCGTTCCTTTTCTTGGCTGAGCAATATTCCATTGTGTATATGTACCACATCTTCTTTATCCATTCATCTGTCGATGGGCATTTAGGTTGCTTCCATGACCTGTCTATTGTAAATAGTGCTGCAATGAACATTGGGGTTCATGTGTCTTTTTGAATTATGGTTTTCTCTGGGTATATGCCCAGTAGTGGGATTGCTGAGTCATATGGTAATTCTATTTTCAGTTTTTTAAGTAACCTCCATACTGCTCTCCACAGTGGCTGCATCAATTTACATTCCTACCAACAGTGCAATAGCGTTCGCTTTCATCCACAACCTCTCCAGCATTTGTTGTTTGTAGATTTTCTGATGACGCCCATTCTAACTGGTGTGAGGTGATACCTCACTGTAGTTTTGACTTTCATTTCTTTAATAATTAGTAATGTTGAGCAGCTTTTCATGTGCCTCTTGGCTATCTGTATGTCTTCTTTGAAGAAATGTCTATTTAGGTATTCTGCCCATTTTTGGATTGGGTTGTTTATTTTTTTAATATTGAGCTTCATGAACTGTTTCTCTTTTGGAGATTAATCCTTTGTCCATTGATTCGTTTTGCAAATATTTTCTCCCATTCTGAGGGTTGTCTTTTCATCTTGTTTATAGTTTCCTTTGCTGTGCAAAAGTTTTTGTTTCATTAGGTCCCATTTGTTTATTTTGGTTTTTATTTCCATTACTCTACGAGATGGATCAAAAAAGATCTTGCTGTGATTTATGTTAAACAGTGTTCTTCCCATATTTTCCTCTAAGATTTTATAGTGTCTGGCCTTACATTTAGGTCTTTAATCCATTTTGAGTTTATTTTTGTGTATGGTATTAGGGAGTGTTCTATGTCATTCTTTTATGTGTAGCTGTCCAGTTTTCCCAGCACCACTTATTGAAGAAACTGTCTTTTCTCCATTATATATCTTTGCCTCCTTTGTTATAGAGTAGTTGACCATAGGTGTGTGGGTTTATCTCTGGGCTTTCTATCCGATACCATTGATCTATATTTCTGTTTTTTTGCCAGTACTATATTTTCTTGATTACTGTAACTTTGTAGTATAGTCTGAAGTCAGGGAGTCTGATTCCTCCAGCTCCATTTTTTTCTCTCAAGACTGCTTTGGCTATTCAGGGTCTTTTGTGTTGCCATTTTAAGATTGGACTTAAAGATTTAAAATTTAAGATTTAAATTTAAGATTTTAAGATTTTAAATGTTAAGATTTTTTGTTCTAGTTCTATAAAAAATACCATTGGTAATTTGGTAGGGATTGCATTGAATCTGTAGATTGCTTTGGGTAATATAGTCATTTTCACAATATTGATTCTTCCGATCCAAGAACACGGTATATCTCTCCATCTGTTTGTGTCAGTTTTGATTTCTTTCATCAGTGTCTTATAGTTTTCTCAGTACAAGTCTTTTACCTCCTTAGGTAGGTTTCTTCCTAGGTATTTTATTCTTTTTGTTGCAATGGTGAATAAGATTGTTTCCTTAATTTCTCTTTCTGATCTTTCATTGTTGTAGTATACGAATGCAAGAGATTTCTGTGCATTAATTTTGTATCCTGCAACCTTACCAAACTCATTGATTAGCTCTAGTAATTTTCTGGTGGCATCGTTAGGATTATTTATGTGCAGTATCATGTCATCTGCAAACAGTGACAGTTTTACTTCTCTTTTCCAATTTGTATTGCTATTATTTCTTTTTCTTCTCTGATTGCTGAGGCTAGGACTTCCAAAACTATGTTGAATAATAGTGGCAAGAGTGGACATCCTTGTCTTGTTCCTAATCTTAGAGGAAATGCTTTCAGTTTTTCACCATTGAGAATGATATTTGCTGTGCGTTTGTTGTATATGGCCTGTATTATGTTGAGGTAGGTTCCTTCTATACCCACTTTCTGGAGAGTTTTTATCCTGAGTCGTGTTGAATTTTGTCAAGAGCCTTTTCTGCATCTATTGAGATGATCATATGGTTTTTATTCTTCTATTTGTTCATATGGTGTATCACATTGATTGATTTGCATATATTGAAGAATCCTTGCATCCCTCGGATAAATTCCACTTGATCATGGTGTATGATCCTTTTAATGTGTTGTTGGATTCTGTTTGCTAATATTTTGTTGATGGTTTTTGCATCTATATTCATCAGTGATATTGGTCTGTAATTTTCTTTTTTTGTAGTATCTTTGTCTGGTTTTGGTATCAGGGTGATGGTGGCCTCATAGATTGCTTTTGAGTGTGTTCTCTGCAATTTTTTGGAAGAGTTTGAGAAGGATGGGTGTTAGCTCTTCTCTAAATGTTTTATAGAATTCACCTGTGAAGCCATCTGGTCCTGGACATTTGTTTGTTGGAAGATTTTTATTCACAGTTTCAATGTCATTCTTGTGATTGGTCTGTTCACATTTTCTATTTCTTCCTGGTTCAGTTTTGGAAGGTTATACCTTTCTAAGAATTTGCTCATTTCTTCCAGGTTGTCCATTTTATTGGCATAGAGTTGCTTATAGTAGTCTCTTATGATGCTTTGTATTTCTGTGGTGTCTATTGTAACTTCTCGTTTTTCATTTCTAATATTATTGATTTGAGTTCTCTCCCTCTATTTTTTTTTAGAATGCAAGTTTTATTTTTGAATCCCCATTAAAATAAATATGTTAATCTTTGAAAAATATTTGGTTATATGCCACTAAAATTATTCCTAGAGCCCCCAGTGATAGTCATGCCCCATTCTGGAAAGCAGTACCATAGGGAATTACTGGAGGTACCCTGGGGAAGTAGGATGAGGCCACTGTTTGTTGAGCAAGGGTCATCTGTGTCCCAAGTAAGCTGCTTGTTGCTGTTCAAAATTCTCTGAGTCCTAGACCTACCAGCATATTTGATCCTATCTTTCCTGGCTGGCAACAATTTGGTGGCTCCCTATTCTCTTCTAGAAAGAAGAGTAAATGCCTTAATATAACCTACAAGGTCCTTGGGGATCCTGGGATAGGCCTACCATGGCCCCAGCAGGCTGGTGAAGAGAGGAAGACAGGAGACAGGGAAGATCTCCTGGAGGAAGTGACATTTGAGCTGAAGTCTAACCGAGTTGTGGGAGAGAAGTAGGTGATGTTGGTGAAGAGCTTTTTCAGTAGAATCTCCCTCTTTTTCTTGATGAGTCTGCTAAGGGTTTATCAGTTTTGTTTATCTTCTCGAAGAACCAGCTTTTAGTTTTATTGATCTTTGCTATTGTTTTCTTTGTTTCTATTTCATTTATTTCTGCTCTGATCTTTATGATTTATTTCCTTATACTAACTTTGGGTTTTGTTTGTTCTTCTTTCTCTAGTTCCTTTAGGTGTAAGGTTAGATTGTTTATTTGAGATGTTTCTTGTTTCTTCAGGTAGGATTGTATTGCTATAAACTTCCCTCTTAGAACTGCTTTTGCTGCATCCCATAGGTTTTGGGTCATCGTGTTTTTATTGTCATTTATCTCTAAGTATGGTTTGATTTGTTCAGTGATCTCTTGGTTATTTAGTAACGTATTGTTTAGCCTCCATGTGTTTGTGTTTTTTATGGTTTTTTTCCATGCAATTTATTTCTAATCTCATAGTGTTGTGGTTGGAACACATGCGTGTGTGATTTCAATTTTTTAAAATTTACTGAGGCTTGATTTGTGACCCAAGATGTGACCTATCCCGGAGACTGTTCCATGTGCACTTGAGGAGAAAGTGTAATCTGCTGCTTTCGGATGGAATGTCCTAGAAATATCAATTAAATCTATCTGGTCTATTTTGTCCTTTAAAGCTTCTGTTTCCTTATTTATATTCATTTTGGATGATCTGTCCATTAGTGTAAGTGAGGTGTTAAAGTCCTCCACTATTATTGTGTTATTGTCAATTTCCTCTTTTATAGCTATTAGCAGTTGCCGTATGTACTGAGGTGCTCCTATGTTGGGTGCATATATACTTATAATTGTTATATCTTCTTCTTGGATTGATCCCTTGATCATTATGTAGTGTCCTTCTTTGTCTCTTGTAACATTCTTTATTTTAAAGTCTATTTTATCTGATATGAGTATTGCTACTCCAGCTTTCTTTTGAATTCCATTTGCATGGAATATCTTTTACCATCCCCTCACTTTCAGTCTGTATGTGTCCCTAGGTCTGAAGTGGGTCTCTTGTAGACAGCATATATAAGAGTCTTGTTTTTGTAACCATTCAGCAAGCCTGTATCTTCTGGTTGGAGCATTTAATCCATTCACATTTAAGGTAATTATCTATATGTATGTTCTTATGACCATTTTCTTAATTGTTTTGGGTTTGTTTTTGTAGGTCCTTTATTTCTCTTGTGTTTCCCACTTAGAGAAGTTCCTTTAGCATCTGTTGATGGTGCTGAATTCTCTTAGCTTTTGCTTGTCTGTAAAGCTTTTGATTTCTCTGTCGAATCTGAATTAGATCCTTGCTGGGTAGAGTAATCTTGGTTGTAGGTTCTTCCCTTTCATCACTTTAAATATATTGTGCCACTCCCATCTGGCTTGTAGAGTTTCTGCTGAGAAATCAGCTGTTAACCTTATGGGACTTCCTTTGTATGTTATTTGTTGTTTTTCCCTTGCTACTTTTAATAATTTTTCTTTGTCTTTAATTTTTGTCAATTTGATTACTATATGTCTCATCATGTTTTTCCTTGGGTTTATCGTGCCTGGGATTCTGTGCACTTCCTGGACTTGGGTGGTTATTTTGTTTCCCATATTAGGGAAGTTTTCAGCTATAATCTCTTCAAATATTTTCTCTGGTCCTTTTTCTATCTCGTCTCCTTCTAGGACCCCTATAATGTGAATGTTGGTGCATTTAATGTTGTCCCAGAAGTCTCTTAGGCTGTCTTCATTTCTTTTCGTTCCTTTTTCTTTATTCTGTTCTGCAGCAATGGATTCCACCATTCTGTATTCCAGGTCACTTATCCATTCTTTTGCTTCAGTTATTCTGCTATTGATTCCTTCTAGTGTAGTTTTCATTTCAGTTATTGTACTGTTCATCTCTGTTTGTTTGTTCTTTAATTCTTCTAGGTCTTTGTTAAACATTTCTTGCATCTTCTCGATCTTTGGCTTCATTCTTTTTCTGAGGTTTTGGGTCATTTTCACTATCATTATTATGAATTCTTTTTCTGGAAGGTTTTCTATGTCCACTTCATTTAGTTGTTTTTCTGGGTTTTTATCTTGTTCCTTCATTTGGTACATAGTTCTCTGCCTTTTCATTTGGTCTATCTTTCTGTGATTGTGGTTTTCGTTCCACAGGCTGTAGGACTGTATTTCTTCTTGCTTCTGCTGTCTGCCCTCTGGTGGATGAGGCTATCTAAGAGGCTTGTGCAAGCTTCCTGACGGGATGGACTGATGGTGGGTAGAGCAGGGTGTTGCTCTGTTGGGCAGAACTTAGTAAAACTTTAATCTGCTTGTCTGCTGATGGGTGGAGCTGAGTTCCCTCCCTGTTGGTTGTTTGGCCTGAGGCGACCCAGCACTGGAGTCTACAGGCTCTTTGGTGGGGCTAACAGTGGACTCTGGGACACTCATGCTCAGGAGTACTTCCCAGAACTTCTGCTGCCAGTGTCCTTGTCCCCCGTTGAGTCAGAGCTGTCCCCTGCCTCTGCAGGAGATCCTCCAATGCTGGCAGGTAGGTCTGGTTCAGTCTCCTATGGAGTCACTGCTCTTTCCCTCTGGGTCCCAATGCTCACACTACTTTGTGTGTGCCCTCCAAGCGTAGAGTCTCTGTTTCCCCCAGTCCTGTCAAAGTCCTGCAATCAAATCCTGCTAGCCTTCAAAGTCTGATTATCTGGGAATTGCTCCTCCCATTGCTGGACCCCCAGGAAGCATGACGTGAGGCTCAGAACCTTCACTCCAGTGGGTGGACTTCTGTGGTATAAGTGTTCTCCAGTTTGTGAGTCACCCACACAGCAGTTATGGGATTTTATTTCATTGTGATTTTGCCCTTCCTACCACCTCACTGTGGCTTCTCGTCTGTCTTTGGATGAGGGGTATCCTTTTTGGTGAGTTCCTGTGTCCTCCTGTCAAAGATTGTTCAGCAGTTAGTTGTGATTCCAGTGCTCTCGCAAGAGGGAGTGAGAGCACATCCTTCTATTCCACCATCTTCAACCAATCTCCTGCATTTGTTTTTAATTTGATGCCTATTTTCACTTATTTCTAGTTTGCTGGTGATAACAGGATTTTCCAAGTTTATTTCTGTTGAAAAATAATTATTTTAGCTGCATATCTCAAGAGGACACCTATAGAAGCTTTTAAAAGCCAGCAAAGTTGTCCCTAATAAGAGTTCTCCAAATATAATTTATTAAAGCAAGCAACAAAAAAAACAAACTAGGTTAACTGAATTTCTTTTGCAAGTTACAATTCCTATCTATAAATGTTTATTGAAAACCCATTGTGGTTATCACTCAGGCCTTTTATGGGTTAGGGGTAGGAGGTTGAAGAACTGTAGTTAAAGACTTTCATCTTGCATTCTAGCAACTGCATCCTTGGCATGTGTCAATAGAAAGAAAGAGCAAGAGATCTAAGGAAAGATGACAGAGTTGGCAACGAAGTTAGCTTAGTAAATTCTTTGAGCCTCTTATAACCACCATGAAGAGTCTTGGTCCACCTTTATTGAGTATCTACCTACTTAAATCCAAACACGTTAATTGGGACAGCTTATTCTGTTATTGCATGGTTGGTTGGTTGACTGGGTGTTTTTTGTTAACAAGGGAGAGAGTAGTTCCCTATACTACTATTGCCTAGACTAGTACATATACTACAGTTTGTTGCTTTACTAATATTTGCTCTTAAATAGTGACTGTCCTTATATGCCACCTTAATGCTCCCCCCAAGATATATTTGTGTCTCTGTCTCATGCTCTAGTTCTCTATCTCTCCTCTTTACCTCACTCCCACTCTCACATAGGTAAGTCTCTTTAGAAAAAACATTGCTAAGAGTATTAAATATGAAATGATGTACCCTATAATTATATGCATCTCATTTTAGAAGTCTAGAAAGGAGAGAAATTCAAAAGCAGCCAATAGATTTTACCTACATAACCTAGTAGGAAGAAGAGTTGTAAGATTATCAAGCTGACCAACTTGAGAGAGAGACAATGTAAGGCTCCAAGAATGATGGCATTTTGGCCCTAAATATTGTGAAACAACATCTCACAGTGCACCACACATACTAAAAACCTCATGTTAAGCAAAGAGAATGGAAAGCTTAGAAACCTGACATTTGAAAGGAGAAAGGTAAAAGTTGGTTACAATCCAGAGATGAACTGTGAAGAAGGTACCATTGAGAAGAGTGGAAAATAGAAAGAAATCAGAAATGCTGCAAATCCCAATCATATCTATGGAAGATGCATAAAGGAGAAGTGGATGGCAAAGTGGGACATTTAAAATAAAAGAACTTAGCTCAGAAAATAAAAATATCATCATCAAAAGTAGAAACAACAATAAAGGGAAAAGCTAAATAGATTGGGAGTAGAAATTATAAATGTAATTGCATGGAATTTTAAATATTTACATACACAGACATATATGAAATGTCTATCTAACAAACTGTAGAACAGTGGAGAAGAGGTTCACCTTGGAGCCCCTTTGTTGAGTGGAAGTGAGTCTTAGGACCACGCCTCCCTATGCTTGCTAAAACATTAATGTCAAAACCTAATATTGATATTAAATAAATCACTAAATCTTTGCTAAAGTATGTAATATGTAACTAGAAATAATTCTCTAAAGATGTGTGGATAAATGTGAATATTCATAATAGTATGCTGTACTACTATAAGCACTTTTTCCTTTTTTGATATTTCAATATCCAGCAGTGTGTAATTATATAATGTCAACCTGTTATGTTTGAAAATAATACCCCCACAGGGGTTGGCTTATATCACAAGATCTTTGAATATGAATGTGCTTATAAAATTTTTCCTTTTGTTTATACCTATGTTGAGGTAGTTTGTTGCTATAAGTTGTGGTAATAATACTTCACATTTTATAGCCCTTTCATACAAGGATTTGGAGAGATGTTACTAAAAATAGGAGAGTTAAAATCCAATAACTAAAAAACCTAAAGTTGTGGTTCTTTCTCTATTTATTGTGGAGTACTTTAAAGGTAAGATTTTTTTTGGCTATTTCTCAAAATTTTCTGTGGTAATACAGAGGAAGATTATACTAATATAAATGTAGAGGCAATTACAAGAAACATACAATTGCATAATCAACTAGAGTATATGTAATTGAAGAAAAATTTGTATCTAGAGCAAAGAAAAGACAAGCAGTTAAAGATTGCTTTGAACTCCGATGAAAACATGCTATATTTAAAAATAAGATGACATTGGTAAGCTTCTTTTTGAATTGATTTCTTGGGAATATAACTGGACCCATATTTGCAAAACAGCAGACTATGTCTAGTATGCTAGGCTAATTCACCATTTGGAATGGAATCTACAACTAGTTCTTACATAAAAAATAAAAACTACAATGAGAAAAATATTAGTAAAATTGTATTAGATTTTGAAAATTTACAATTCATTATAGCAAAAGTCCCCAACCTTTTTGGCACCAGGGACTGGTTTTGTGGAAGACAATTTTTCCACGGACCAGCAGAGGGAGGGATAGTTTCAGAATGGTTCAAGCACATTACATTTATTGTACACTTTATTTCTATTATTATTACATTGTAATATATAATGAAATAATTATACAACTCACCATAATGCAGAATCAGTGGGAGCCCTGAACTGGTTTTCACTTGCTGATAGGGTTTTGATATGAGTCTGCAAGCAGTTGATTTATTATGGTCTCTGTGCAGTCAAACCTCTCTGCTAATGGTAATTTGTATTTGCAGCCGCTCCCCAGTGTTACCATCACTGCCTCAGCTCCACCTCGGATCATCAGGCATTAGATTCTCATAAGAAGTGTGCAATCAAGATCCCTTGCATGCGCAGTTCACAGAAATGCCGCCACTGAACTGACAGGAGGTGGAGCTCAGGCAGTAATGAGAGTGATGGGGAGAAGCTGTAAATACAGATGAAGCTTCGCTGACTTGCCTGCCACTCACCTCCTGCTGTGTGGCCAGGTTCCTAACAGGCCACAGACTGGTACTGGTCCGTGGCCTGGGGGTTGGGGACCCCTGCATTATAGTGTGATAAGAATATAAGAATTTACTGCTAAATAGAGAAGGTGAACATACGTTGCAAAAAATTCTTATTTCAGGTGAACATATGTTGCAAAAAATTCTTATTTCATGAATCACTTGATTTCGAAAAGGATTGGATTTCTTCATACTTGTGAGTAAAACCTGAATTTCAAAGTAAAAAAAGAAAAACTCATTCTAAAATAAGGGCTTCAGTGACAGACTAAGTTTTAATTCTAACTTTGTCATTTACTATGTTTCTTCAGCATTTTCTTTATATATATTAATACCTGCTGTGGAAATGTGTTATGATGTATATAAAGCACCTAAAACTTCCTGTTAAGTATGATGGATTAAACACACCTGTTCTCTGGTCCTTCCCCAAAGCCCTAGATTAAAAAAGAACAAGACAAGACAAAAAAAAACTTTTAAGTATGAATCCACAAGGACAACAAAAATAAGAGAGAAGAATGTAGGAGACACGATTTGACAAGATAATTTTAATAGTTGGAAAGCAAATGGGTGAAAAGTAAGTGTCTTAACATATCAGAGAAAGCTGAAACCTGTCTACAATCTACTTATGCCACAGAGCCTGGGTAGTCTCAAGAACTCACAGCACCAAGTATTTCTGAAGCTACATGTGGAGTAGGACTGAAAACAAAATTACAGACAAATCTCTCTCTTCCATCTGTGCTGAAGACTGAAGTTTACTATCTGGGGAGAATGAATGAGGGAAGTTCTGGAACTAGGGACAGAAGTTACAAGCGAAGGCATGAGTAAAGTACCAAGTTGAAAACAGGGGCACTGAGTGCAAGGTTACATTTAGAACAACCTTCCTCCTCAACCCCTACTTTGTTCACAGAACACCAGCAGCCATTCTTACCCCATAACCCAAGACAGAAGATTGAAGATTCCTCTCTGAATTAACTGGCCCAAGGGAAAGGACATAGAAATGAAAATAAGAGGGAAGGAAGTAAAGAACTGAGGGACGCATCCAGGAAGTTCAATATGAAAATATCAGGGTTTTCTGGGGGGGGAAAACAAAAAAAAGAAAAATGGAAGGACATAAGTTGTTATAGAACTAATACAAGAAAAAACTTCAAATCCTAAAAGTCATAAGTTCCAAACTAAAAGCTGGATTAAAATAGATTTTTTTAAAGCACTGGTAACAGCTAAGGCAACCTGGACTTGAAGAGCCAAAATCACAGAGAAAGGGGAATCTCAATGAGGTAAGTGTCACATTCATTGGTGCCTTTTCCCCTCAGAGTATGTGTTGATTTGCATTGTGGGGCATTGAAGTTGAACAAAAAGTGTAGGCCTAGAGTGTGTGTCAGTTTCCATGGTTTGGGGAGACCCAAATTTAAGTTCAGGGATACCCAGGCTTCCAAAATTTGAGGATCCAATATCCTAAAGCAAAGGGGACCACAGGAAGAAGTAAACCTGACATTCCTTGGAACTTTCCCTCCTCAAGGCATTTGCAGATTCTTAAGATGTGCAAGAGTAGAAGCCAAGAAACCAAGCAGAAATCTGTAGTTAGAAGCTAAAAATGAAATAGAGTCTTCAATTGACCACAGCGTCAAAAAGACAAAAATTGGAGTTCAAAGCCTGCCAAGGATAAGAGGTCTTGGTAGACACCTCCAGACTTTTAGCTGAGATTTACAAATGGAAATACTGTAAGAGCAAGAACAGACTGGAAATAACTATCCACAAATATATGGAGGTTGATCCATCCATCTAATTGCCTACCAGAGGGGAAAAAAGAATTCTCTCTGGAAAAAGACAAAACCAGAACCTCTATAATTTTTAATTTACAATGTCTAGCATTAAGTCGAAAATTATGCATGCCAGGAAGACAAGAATGACTAAAAACAAAGAGAAAAAATGAAAACAGAAACACAGGTATTAGAGTTATCAATAAGAACTTCAAAATAACTATAAAAATATATTCAAGAAAATAAATGGCAAGATGAAAAAATTCATCAAAACTGCACTCTATATTAAAAAGAATCCAATGAAAATTCTAAAACTGAAAAAGAAAATAACAGTTTAAGAAATCAATAGATGGGTGTAACAAAAGATTAGACAAGCAAAATAAAGGATTAATGAATTGGAAAATATTTCATTAGAAAAAAATCCAAAACAGAAATATAAGGAGACTAAAAGAATGGAAAAATCAGAAACAGCATTAGAGTCAAATGGGACACAGTAAAAAGGTGTAACAGACATATGAGTGGAACTCTCAGGATGACAGCTATGTGGCAGGCCTGAAGAACAACCAGTGCAGATCAGGGCAGGAGAACACAGGCCTCTAGAAGGGATACCTCTCACACATAGTGAACATGATGGTTACCCAAAGTGTTTGGATTTCAGCTCTGTTGCAGAATTGGGATTAATTAATGATAATTACATAGAAAAATAAGGAACAAAAAAAGAATTTTTTTAAATTTCAAAGAAAATATAACTTACATCTGAAAGGAAATGAAATAGAGTAAAATATATGGTTCACTATCTGTGTATAATATTTACATGATGATAACAATGTAAACAAACATTGACTTAAATAAAAAATGGTTATATAATTTTACTGAAAGAATGAGGAAGGGGAGATATGTCTGTCTTGAAGGGATGGGGATATAAGAGAGCTAAACTGCAATCTTCTAGAGCAGGAAGTTGATAAATAATATTTAAAACTGACAAATCAAGAAATAGCAATAAAAGCTATTTATATATATGGAAGCAAATATAAGAATAAATAGTTAAAAATAAAGTAGTTGTGACATTCACAGAAAGACAGACAAGATGAAAAGGCAGAGGGCTATGTACCAGATGAAGGAACAAGATAAAACCCCAGAAAAACAACTAAATGAAGTGGAGATAGGCAACCCTCCAGAAAAAAAATTCAGAATAATGAGAGTGAAGATGATCCAGGACCTCGGAAAAAGAATGGAGGCAAAGATTGAGAAGACGCAAGAAATGTTTAACAAAGACTTAGAAGAAATAAAGAACAAACAAACAGAGATGAACAATACAATAACTGAAATGAAAACTACACTAGAAGGAATCAATAGCAGAATAACTGAGGCAGAAGAACAGATAAGTGACCTGGAAGACAGAATGGGGGAATCCACAGTTGTGGAACAGAATAAAGAAAAAAGAATGAAAAGAAATGAAGACAGCCTAAGAGACCTCTGGGACAACATTAAACACAACAACATTCGCATTATAGGGGTCCCAGAAGCAGAAGAGAGAAGGAATGGATCAGAGAAAATATTTCAAGATTATAGTCGAAAACTTCTCTAACATGGGAAAGGAAATAGCCACCCAAGTCCAGGAAGCACAGAGAGTCCCATACAGGATAAACCCAAGGAGAAACACGCTAAGACACATAGTAATCAAATTGGCAAAAATAAAAGGCAAAGAAAAATTATTGAAAGCAACAAGGGAAAAATGACAAATAACATACAAGGGAAGTCCCATAAGGTTAACAGCTGATTTCTCAGCAGAAACTCTACAAGCCAGAAGGGAGTGGCATGATATACTTAGAGTGATGAAAGGGAAGAACCTACAACCAAGATTACTCTACCGAGCAAGGATCTCATTCAGATTCGATGGAGAAATCAAAAGCTTTACAGACAAGCAAAAGCTAAGAGAATTCAGCACCACCAAACCAGCTCTATAACAAATGCTAAAGGAACTTTGCTAACTGGGAAACAGAAGAGAAAAAAAGGACCTACAAAAACAAACCCAAAACAATTAAGAAAATGGTCATAGGAACATACATATAGATAATTACCTTACACGTGAATGGATTAAATGCTCCAACCAAAAGACACAGGCTTGCTGAATGGATACAAAAACAAGACCCATATATATGCTGTCTACAAGAGACCCACTTCAGACCTAGGGACACATACAAACTGAAAGTGAGGGGATGGTAAAAGATATTCCATGCAAATGGAAATCAAAAGAAAGCTGGCGTAGCAATACTCATATCAGATAAAATAGACTTTAAAATAAAGAATGTTACAAGAGAAAAGGAAGGACACTACATAATGATCAAGGGATCAATCCAGGAAGAAGATATACAATTATAAGTATATATGCACCCAACATAGGAGCACCTCAATACATACAGCAACTGCTAATAGCTATAAAAGAGGAAATTGACAGTAACACAATAATAATGGGGGATTTTAACACCTCACTTACACTAATGTACAGATCATCCAAAATGAATATAAATAAGGAAACAGAAGCTTTAAAGGACAAAATAGACCAGATAGATTTAATTGATATTTATAGGACATTCCATCCAAAACCAGCAGATTACACTTTCTTCTTAAGTGTGCACAGAACATTCTCCAGGATAGATCACGTCTTGGGTCACAAATCAAGCCTCAGTAAATTTAAGAAAATTGAAATCATATCCAGCATCTTTTCTGACCACAACGCTATGAGATTCGAAAATAATTACAGGGAAAAAAACGTAAAAAACACAAACACATTGAGGCTAAACAATACATTACTAAATAAACAATAGATCACTGAAGAAATCAAAGAGGAAATCAGAAAATACCTAGAGAAAAATGACAATGAAAACATGACAATCCAAAACCTATGGGATGCAGCAAAAGCAGTTCTAAGAGGGCAGTTTATAGCTATACAAGCCTACCTCAAAAAACAAGAAAACTCTCAAATAAACAATCAAACCTTACACCTAAAGGAACTAGAGAAAGAAGAACAAACAAAACCCTAAGTTAGCAGAAGGAAAGAAGATCAGAGCAGAAATAAATGACACAGAAACAAAGAAAACAAAAGCAAAGATCAATAAAACTAAAAGCTGGTTCTTTGAGAAGATAAACAAAATTGATAAACCTTTAGCAGACCCATCAAGAAAAAGAGGGAAAGAACTCAAACCAATAAAATTAGAAATGAAAAAGGAGAAGTTACAACACACACTGCAGAAATACAGAGCATACTAAGAGACTACTATAAGCAGCTCTATGCCAATAAAATGGACAACCTGTAAGAAATGGACAAATTCTAAGAAAGATATAACCTTCCAAGGCTGACACAGGAAGAAATAGAAAATATGAACAGACCAATCACAAGAATGACATTGAAACTGTGAATAAAAATCTTCCAACAAACAAATGTCCAGGACCAGATGTCTTCACAGGTGAATACTATCAAACATTTAGAGGAGAGCTAACACCCATCCTTCTCAAACTCTTCCAAAAAATTGCAGAGAACACACCAAAACTCATTCTATGAGGCCACCATCACCCTGATACCAAAACCAGACAAAGATAATACAAAAAAAGAAAATTACAGACCAATATCACTGATGAATATAGATGCAAAAACCATCAACAAAATACTAGCAAACAGAATCCAACTACACATTAAAAGGATCATACACCATGGTCAAGTGGGATTTATCCCAGGGATGCAAGGATTCTTCAATATACGAAAATCAATCAATGCGATACACCATATTAACAAACTGAAGAATAAAAACCATATGATCATCTCAATAGATGCAGAAAAAGCTTTTGACAAAATTCAACACACATTTATGAAAAAAACCCTCCAAAATGTGGGTATATAGGGAACCTACCCAACATAATAATGGCCATATACGACAAACCCACAGCAAACATCATTCTCAATGGTGAAAAGCTGAAAGCATTTCCTCTAAGATCAGGAACAAGACAAGTATGTCCACTCTCACCACTATTATTCAACATAGTTTTGGCAGTCCTAGCCACGGCAATCAGAGAAGAAAAAGAAATAAAAGGAATACAAATTGGAAAAGAAGAAGTAAAACTGTCACTGTTTGCAGATGACATGATACTATACATAGAAAATCCTAAAAATGCCACCAGAAAACTATTAGAGCTAATCAATGAATTTGGTAAAGTTGCAGGATACAAAATTAATGCACAGAAATCTGTTGTATTCCTATACACTAATGATGAAAAATCTGAAAGAGAAATTAAGGAAACACTCCCATTTACCATTGCAACAAAAAGAATAAAATACCTAGGAATAAACCTACCTAGGGAGACAAAAGACCTGTATACAGAAAACTATAAGACAATGATGAAAGAAATTAAAGATGATACCAACAGATGGAGAGATATACCATGTTCTTGGATTGGAGGGATCAATACTGTGAAAATAACTATACTACCCAAAGCAATCTACAGATTCAATGCAATCCCTATCAAATTACCAATGGCATTTTTTACGGTACTAGAGCAAAAAATCTTAAAATTTGTATGGAGACACAAAAGACCCCAAATAGCCAAAGCAGTCTTGAGGGAAAAAAACAGAGTGGGAGGAATCAGACTCCCTGACTTCAGGCTATACTACAAAGCTACAGTAATCAAGACAATATGGTACTGGCACAAAAACAGAAACATAGATCAATGGAACAAGATAGAAAGCTCAGAGATAAACCCACGCACCTATGGTCAACTACTCTGACAAAGGAGGCAAGGATACACAATGGAGAAAAGACAATCTCTTCAATAAGTGGTGCTGGGAAAACTGGACAGCTACATGTAAAAGAATGAAATTAGAACACTCCCTAATACCATACACAAAAATAAACTCAAAATGAATTCAACACCTAAATTTAAAACAGGACACTATAAAACTCTTAGAGGAAAACATAGGAAGAACACTCTTTGACATAAATCACAGCAAGATCTTTTTTGATCCATCTTGTAGAGTAATGGAAATAAAAACAAAAATAAACAAATGGGACCTAATGAAACTTCAAAGCTTTTGCACAGCAAAGGAAACCATAAACAAGACGAAAAGACAACCCTCAGAATGGGAGAAAATATTTGCAAACGAATCAACAGACAAAGGATCAATCTCAAAAATATATAAACAGCTCATGCAGCTCAATATTAAAAGAACAAACAACCCAATCAAAAAGTGGGCAGAAGACCTAAATAGACATTTCTCCAAAGAAGATATACACGTTGAAAACACATGAAAGAATGCTCAACATCACTAATTATTAGAGAAATGCATATCAAAACTACAATGAGGTATCACCTCACACCAGTTAAAATGGGCATCATCAGAAAATTTACAAACAACAAATGCTGGAGAGGGTGTGGTGAAAAGGAACCCTCTTGCACTGTTGGTGGGAATGTAAATTGATACAGCCACTATTGAGAACAGTATGGAGGCTCCTTAAAAAACTAAAAAATAGAATTACCATATGATCCAGCAATTCCACTACTGGGCATATACCCAGAGAAAACCATAATTCAAAAAGACACATGCACCCCAATGTTCATTGCAGCACTATTTACAATAGCCTGGTCATGGAAGCAACCTAAATGCCCATCGACAGATGAACAGATAAAGAAGTTGTGGTATATATATACAATTGAATATTACTCAGCCATATAAAGGGACAAAATTGGGTTATTTGTTGAGACGTGGATGGATCTAGAGACTGTCATACAGAGTGAAGTAAGTCAGAAAGAGAAAAACGAATATCGTATATTAACGCATGTATGTGGAACCTAGAAAAATGTTACAGATGAACCAGTTTGCAGGGCAGAAGTTAAGACACAGATGTAGAGAACAAACATATGGACACCAAGGTGGGGAAGCTTTGGGGGGGTGGGGGTGGGGGTGTGATGAATTGGGCAACTGGGATTGACATGTATACACTGATGTGTATAAAAATGATGACTGATAAGAACCTGCTGTATAAAAAAATAAATAAAATTCAAAGAGAAAAAAAAGATAGACTATCTACTGGACCCATGGAGAGAAAAAAATGGAGCTGGGTTGGAAAAAAAAAAGAAAAAAGAAAGTAGTTGCCTCTGGAGAGAGGGAATCAGAAGAGGAGAAAAATAAAACAGGGGCCAGCTATTTCTCATGACTCTTGAAGTATTGCTTGGGCTTCCCTTGTGGCGCAGTGGTTAAGAATCTGCCTGCCAATGCAGGGCACACGGGTTCGAACCCTAGTCTGGGAAGATTCCCCCACGTGCCATGCAACAACTAAGCCCGTGCGCCACAACTACTGAGCCTGCGCTCTGGAGCCCTTGAGCCACAACTGCTGAGCCCACGTGCCACAACTACTGAAGCCCGTGTGCCTAGAGCCTGTGCTCCGCAACAAGTGAAGCCACCGAGCACCGCAATGAAGAGTAGCCCCCGCTCGCCACGACTAGAGAAAACCCGCATGCAGCAACAAAGACCAAATGCAGCCAAAAATAATGAATAAATAAATAAATTTATTTTTTTTAAAAAGTTGGAATAATTTATCACTATCTACCCCACACCACCCCAAAAACAAAAAACAAAAAAAATCATTTAACACTCACATTTCACCTCCAAGTAACAATCAGATCTGCTTAGGTGATTATATATTTGAGAAATGGTATTTATAGTGTGGCTATTTACAGCTTCAAATAGCATAGCAAACCTGATAAGTACCTGGAGAAACAAAGTAGTCCAGAGCAGAGGCTCAGTGTTTGTTATTAGGATGGACAGATAATTGGATGGATATAAGGATGAGTACTGACTAAGAGGACAAAACATGATCATAGCACATACCTAATCTTAGACATGCAGTCTGAAAATATGAGAGTGAGGCTGTACCTCATGTATTCCTTCTTTCACAATTTTGGGTTACCTTATACAGTCACAGTTCTCAGAACTGGAAAGGCTATTAGGAGATCATTTCATTCTCTTTATTCTAACAGATGAAGAAACAAAAGATTTAAGAATTCAAGGTAGGGAGAAACTCTGGGAAGACAGTGGTGGCAGTGGGGTAGTTTTGAAGCTCCCTAAATTCTGTCATAAAAACAGAAAACAGTTATAACAGCAAAACCAAAACCCACAGACCAAGACCTAAAACAAAGTAGTGATAAGGTACCCTGTTGAATCCCCAAATCAAGAAGATAGGGACAAAACATTAGCATCTACATGACCTGTGTGGAGTTGGCATTTTTGTATAAGGAGGTGGAGAGGTGTCTGACTGACCTAAGGATGGCAAAACCCCCAAATCACTGGAAAGTGTTTCAGGCTAAGAGTCAAGGCTTCTTCCTAATAAAAATAAAATTGCTGTTTTAGAGGTAAATGTTGATTTAATTGATATCACAAAAGATCGGTGAGCTATTCTTATGCTGTAGACTGCAGGTTGGGTCACAGAAAATTTGAATATTGGAAAGTTATCAGGTTATAACAGTCACATTAGTTGGCAGTTTTTAAAAATTCGTAGTTAAATAAATAGCAGTTTGAAAGACTATTCATGTATGTGTGTGTGACCTTATCTATAACAATCTATCAATATTTTTATATAATCTTTCCTTCAGACTATTAGTTTTGTACTCTTTTTTTGGTACTAAAACAAATATTCTAGAAAATCACTATATCTTGATTTTAAAATTGTTTCAAACTATGAAATTGACCTTTAAAAATACTAATGTTTTAGCTAAGGGCTGAAGTATCCTTTTAGCATCAGGAATACTTACTCTTATTTTGGGGATATCAAATCTGCTATTTTCCCTTAGAATGCATGAGAAGACCCTCCAGTATACATTGATATGGTGCCCTGAGGATGTCTCTATTTATAATGTGGGGTATCTCATGAACAATTCTGGTTCTAGGCAATAGTGCTCCAAGGCAGAAGAGCGTGGTCTGTCCCAGGTGAGTTTCTTAGGTGGCCCCCTACAATGCAAATTGGGCTGCCCTCAAGGCACCCTGTAAATTTATTATAAAAATCTAAAATAAAAAATACACAAAAACCCAAAAAAGTTTGCCTTAATAAAATGAAAACTCTTCCCCTGAACTAAATGTAACTTTAAAATAGAGCAGAGCAACAGCTGCCATAAGAAACAATGGAGGAGGCCTCCAGTACTTCAAAAAGCACTTGTATATAACTCTGAAAGAAGTTTTTAAAAATCCGATTTTAAGTTGCTGAGGTGATTATAGTGTCTTCCGTGCTTTGCAATCATTACATTGCTTTGTGGGTAGACAATGAGCATTGACAATTGTTACAGTTTATTATAACAAATCCAGGATTTGTTTTAATAACCTTCTCACTTTAATGTCTCCAGAAATGGATCCTAGCAAGAATTGCTGAATAAATAGTTAAATCCAAGTCTTAAACTACCTTTTAAACTTTAGTTATTTGCAACATCTGCTTCTGACTGTGATAGAGTAACAGGGAGCTTTCCACCTTAAACAGTTACAAAACTTGACCAAAATATAGGAGAGAGCTGTTTTCAGACATTGAATAATAGGTGGCATAGGAGTATGGTTCCTGAGGAGAGGGAGATGCTGAGCTCTGCAGCCCTCCAGCATTCTGCATGAAGACAGTTAACAGTCCTCAGGGAAGGGGAGGGAGCCCAAAGTGAACCCGGTGATCTTGCTGAGTTGAAGAGACAGAAGTTGAAATTCAGAAAGGCCAAGACAGGTAGACTTTTTGGGGCAAAGTACCAGAGAGGTGGGAGCTACAGAGAGATTTCCAGAGTTCTGTGGAGGGTGTCCCACAGATCTTTGGCTAAGCACTAATTTGTACATGCAAGAGAAGGTAGTACCTCTGACCAAACAAAGAAGCAGCAGAAAGCAGTAAGAGGATCAATTTTCACATCTCCTACATGGATGGAAATAGTCCCATGTTCCCATCAGGCAGAGTGGGAAGACATGTAATACACTAAGCTTGAGGAAGAATCTTCAGAGGGTACTGCCTTAGCCACAGGGCCAAATTAGCCCTAGACTAAAGGCTGTTCTGGATCTGCCTAACAAAGCTTAAAACTCAGCCTCACCCCCATTGTGAATGTGCAAAGTGAGAGAGTGGCATGGACCTATATACACAACCAAATGTAAAATAGATAGCTAGTAGGAAGCAGCCTCATAGCACAGGGAGATCAGCTCGGTGCTTTGTGACCGCCTAGAGGGGTGGGATAGGGAGGGCGGGAGGGAGACTCAAGAGGGAGGAGATTTGGGGATATATGTATACATATAGCTGATTCACTTTGTTATACAGCAGAAACTAACACAACATTGTAAAGCAATTATACTCCAATAAAGATGTTAAAAAAAAATTCACCTAAAAAAACAAAAGCACAATATCCATTATCCAATCAGTATTCACCACACAGGAAAAGAGGAGTACATGACAGAGATGATAGAATTGGCAAACATGAGGTGACGAGGTGAGAAATGGAAGATTTTTTTTTAATGGAACTTTTAGAGATGAAAATTTGGGGACCTGAAATTTTTAAAAAATATATCCTGATATAATTAACAGCAGATTAGACACTACAGGGGGGAAAAAAAGTGGATTTGAAGACATGCAATAGAAACTGCCTGAAATGAAGCATAGAGAGAAAAGACTGGGGAAAGAAAGTATCACTGACCTCGGGGACAATGTAAAGTTGTGTAATATATGTGTAATCGAAATCCAGAGGAAAGCCAAGAGAGGGGAGGAGGGAAAAATATATGAATAAATAATAGTTTGAAATCTCCAAAATTTGGTAAATTCTAGTTATTTTTTAAATTCATACTATCTCTAAGAAAATTCCATTCTCCAGTGATTGATGAGCCTAATATTTAACTTGGGGAGATAAAAACGTCAAAAATTCAAAGCTAGTACTGAGAAATTCAACATAACATCTCAACTCTTTTATCAAAAAAAAAGGGACAGAGAGAGAGAAAGAAAAAGAAAATAAATAGTAGCCATAGGAAGTGAATTAAGGTTGAAATGCCATGTGGTATTTTACCCTTAATTCTGAATTTCCTTGTTCTCATCTATCTAAATGAGGCCCTAATGATATTTAAATGAAGCTACTTGTAATTCCCATAATAGGCAAAGAGAAGGGAGGTTAAAATAATTCTATTATTTCACAATGATGAAACAGATTGAATATTTCAATTATTCTACTTATTATAGTACACATAGAACAATGCTCTGTAATCTGCTTCGATATATATAGGTTCTTTACCCATACCACAGTGGGACTAATGCAGTCAATTTGGTTGAGCCTCACTCGCTGATTCAGTGTTGGAATAAAGTACTTCACAGATTAGCTTAGTCTGCAGCACTTAAAGGTCAGGATTTATTGTAATGTAAATCACAAAGCAATTTTATCTTGACAGAGATTACATACTGTTACAATATTTCTCGCTGAATCTAGCGATGCGTTTGCTTTTTCTTTGCAACTGCTGTGCAAATTGGACCGTAGCCCAGAAAAGAAAAAGAGATGGCAGGCTGCTTTGGCTTTTTAGAAACAACTTAATTCTCTTCATTTTTCAAAGTTCCACAAAGAAAAAAAAACTCTGAATATACACATAAAACCATACATAAATACTTGTAAACCTTTACAAATCCTGAGCTTGAGTGCACACAGATATCTTTGAATGACCATCTCGCAAATATTTTGATGTGTTTTAGGAAAGAGTATAATTGCTAATGGCTGACCTCTTATCATTCATACCAAAGTGTCTTGATATATTATCTAAATTGTCTCCATTTGAAACAAACAAACAAAAGCAATAACAAGCATTCATGCTTTCTATTGTCGGAAGTCACAAACAAAAAGAAAACTGAGTGCAAACAAAGGTGAGCATTAGGAAGTCCACTGCTGTCAGATCTTGGTAACATACTGAGAGACAGAATGGTAACACCTTCCTAATTTTTCTGTTTCTTTGGAGACTGCAATTAAAATAGAAGGGATTGAGACTAGATATCAGGAAGACCTTTTTGATTACCAGAGAATTATATGAATTACTCAAAGAGTTTGAAGAGTATTCATTCCTGAAATTCTCAAGACAAGATCAAATAAGTCTCCATCCTAAATCATGTATCTCAAAGAATAAACATGAATAAAATGTTCCCACAAAGTTTAAACCAGTGTATGTATTAAATTTTGCCAAGTTTTATCAATTCTTCATACATAGCTTCCATTAATAACATACAAAATTACTGGTGAGGCCCAGGACTTACCAGGAAATGTAACCAAGGCTTATCTTCAGGTGCAAATACTCCATTTCTATTCCTCTCACCTGAGCCACAATTGGGTATTTGTCTTTTCTCCAACTCTTGCAAAGCACTTTTCCTGGAATGAAAGGTGATATATTATAATACTGTTTATTCAAACACTGAATAGTTTATTCTTTCATTCTCCTGGCTGTATCCTATCAAGCAGAGCTTCACACATATCAGTCATTCTGTAACCCATTTATAATGATTTATTTGTTTCCTTTAAATCAATTCTAAGTTTGGTCTAAATAAATTTATTTTAAAATTAAAAACTTTACTTCCAAAAATATAGATTTGACATGCTAGTTTAAAAAATTTAATGTTTGCTATATAACAATTGAAATGGTCTCAGGTAACACCTGTTGTCCATGTAGCAAACTTTGGGAAATATAAGCTATACAAGGAGTTGTGAAAATAAAATATAAGTGGTACAGGTTCATCTTGTATGTGGGCAATGAATGATATTCTTACTCATAAAATTCAGGCACCTGTTTCCACAATAATATGTACAATTAGGCATAGACACTTCCCATCTGAATGTTCCCTACGTATGGACTGATCAGACATCCTGGTTTGCTTGGGACAGTCCCAGTTTCTGTCTGTCATTGTCCTGGAGCTCCCTCTTTCACTCTCAGAAAATGTTCTGGTTTGGATGATAGCCAAAAGAGTGGAAAACTGGACACCCTCAGAAAACCGGACAGTCAGATGTTTCTGATTGGCCTTAATCTTATCTGCTGCACAGCTCTGCAGCTCTTCCATACACATTGTCTTATTCAGTCTTCACAACAAACCTGTGACTTAGGTAGTATGTATAAAACACAAATGGGGGGAAGGCTCAGGGAAGTTAAAAACCCAGGGTTCACACAGCTATTCCAGGACACAGCTAGAACTCACATCCAGTCTCTGCTCCATATTGAGAGAGCTTTTCTAGGGAATTGGGAGGTGTGGGGCTCTAGGAAGGAAAAAGGTGGGGTTTAGGAGGCAGAAGCATTCTGAGACACAGCCCATTCCCTTTCACAGTGGATTTGAAGAGATCAGAGCAAGAAATATCACAGCTCGTCTGCAATGTTGCCACATTCTCATGTCATAAGAAGAACTCATTTTCCATTAAAAGTGTAAGTACTGGTTAGATTACCAGGATTATAGTCAACAGGCCTTGTGAGTTAAATGGACTTTTGTGTTCTGCCCTGAAAATCTAAGCAGACTCTTAATCACAGTTAAATTTTATAACTCTGTTTTCATTTTTGATGCTGAAAAGAAAAGAACTAGATGGAGGAAAAGGAGGCACCCCTGTGTGGAGACATGGAGAAAAGGGGAGGACGTGTAACAACATAGTCAGCCTGCCTTTCCCCAAGACCCTCCTTTCCTCCTGTGCCACTGTGCACTGCCAAGCACATCTCCCCTCCCAGTCGCGTCAGAGAGGGCCAAAATCTTTGCGTTACACCAGTGGTTTACACCCTGAGAAACGTCGCGTGAGCTGCAAAATACACTTTGAAGCAACTTTCTAAAAGGCACATCTATATTTACCAATGTGTTCCACATGATTAAACTGTGAAATTTGTCTCCAGTTTGGCAATACCTTAGAGAGATGTTGTGAGGTTTAGAAAGAAAATGTCTGTGAAGTGCCTTAAGTTCCATGGAAAGAAAGTACTATATACATCCAAGGTGCTGTTACATGCCTTGATGCTATATTGGTGCAACAGCAAATAAAATAACGTAAGTTATGATGTCACAATGTTGTCACGCAACATCATCCACAGTGAGAGCAAGAAAAATCTGTTTTTAAAATGTCTCTTTTCCCCCTCCTCTTCAGCATGTTAAAGCATATGGTATCCAAAACTAGTTCGCAGTGAACTTCATTTCTGCCACTGCTGTAAATGAAGTTTCTTCTAAGGCAGATGTCAGTGCTAAAAGTTTGGTGCTCATAAATACCAAATTTACATAAAATCTATATAGCTTTTCTCAAAAGTCTTCCTTGGTTGATTTAGGCTGATTGGATAGAGCTCATAGTTCACTTATTTATTCCTGAATCCCTAATACATTTCCAGATTCACTAATTTGAAAAACAATAATTATGACTGAACCACAAGTGATATTCCCTGAAGCCTCTCTGACTGTAAATGTCATATATCAAAAGAAAGAGAAAAAACTAGAAAGGTAACGGATTTCTTGAACTGTTACTTTAGGCCTTATGGGTCTAAACTATGAGTCACCAGTTATACAAAAAGCATTTGTAGATGGAATAAGAAATAAATCTTGTATGTACTTTACTCCCTGAAAACACCACCAAAACAACCTCTTAATAAAGCAAACCTGAATTTATTGCTTACCACAGTACGAGAGGCCAATTCTCTTGACAAGAATCATGATGGTGTTTCAGAAGAGGAAAGGCAAAGACATGATACATATAAGATTTGGGGGATCTAGTTTAAGATGGATATACTGGATGGCTTGATTACAATTAGGCAAATTTATGATCTGATAGTTTAGGACTGGTAGACAGAGGGAGGGGAAAGTTTTTTTTAAAAAAAAGGGTTTCAAAGTACATCTTGAAAAGTAAAAAACTGTTTAATGCTTCTTTAGTTTGAGTTGTCTAACATTGGTTTAAATGGATTCCCAGGAATTTTCTGAAGTGAACAATAAAGTTATTGTCAACTTTATCCTTTTGGGCAAGAATTTTCTGAAATAGTAAGTAAAGTCATGTCAGTGCAAACCATAGGCTGTTGTGGGTAGAGATCGTTTTGTTTCTCAACTGTTATTCAGCTGGAAAAGCCCAGCATACCAAGAGCAGCTCCTTTTCTGAGAAAAGGACTCACTTTAAGCCACAAAAACAGACAATGGTCTCCTCTCAGATGCCACCTCCCTTCAACCTTGTTGTCATTGCTTACCAAATTCAGATTGATCCATTATTTCTTAAAGAAGCTACTTCTTTAAGCTCACAGTTAGTTCTTGGGACCATTCCTTTCCTTTACGTGACTTAACATATCTCTATGTATACAACATAGTTCAACACTTTGAGGACAAACCTCAAGTTCTTTGGAAACATCTCATCATCATTTCCACAATAAAAATCCTGATCATATCTCTACTCTGCTTAAAACTTTTTAGTAAGTCTCCTTTGTCCTCTGGATGAAGACTAAACTTCTCAACATGCCTCTTAAACTGTATTTCCCTCTGCTCCTCTCTCACTTCTCTACATTTATGAGTTCATACATGAATTCTATATGCCAATCACATTAAACTACTTGCAATTCCAGGACACATTTGGCTCTCTCTTCCCTCACTGAAAGTTCTCTTCTGTGCAGAGCTGTGGCTTTCTGGAAAACTCACCAACACTCCTTTACTTCTCTTTCCACTGGTTAATTCTACTCATGTTAAAGATCCACTCAGCTGGATCTTTCTCCAGGAAGCCTCTTGCAAATATAAGGGAAATGCTCCCCTTTAGTGCTCCGTTAATACTTTGTACTTATTTGCATCAGCCAACTCCATCCCCAATAATAAGGTTCTTGTTACATTGTATTGTAATGATCCATTTACTTGCTTACCCCATCCTCCCTGTCAGTAAGCAACTTGAGGGCAAGTACCATGTCTTACCACATTGTCTGGGAAATAGAGGTCACTCAAGATATTTTTTGAATAGGCAGTGAGTGAGTGGATAGATAAAACCTTATGACTGTGACCAAAAAAATTATAAAACTTGATAGGATCTCAAAAAAAAATCATCTGATAGACCCTAAAAAATAAAAAGGAATTCTCAAAGTGTTAGTTCCAAATCAACAGTAAAATTTAAGAGAATTAAAATTAAACTTTACACAAACCAGATTAATAAAACTTTTAAAACATGGGAATGAACTCTGTTGGTGAGGCTGTGGGAAGGCAGGCACTTTTGTACCTTAGGGTACACCCTTTTGGAGGGGAATTTGACAGCAACTAACAAAACTACATACACATGTACATTTTAGCCCAACAATTCCACTTCTGGAATTTAGCCTGAAGATTCACTTACAATAGAAAAAGACATATACACCAAGTTGTTCATTGCAACATTGTTTACAGTTGAAAAATACTAGAAACAACCTAAATGCCCATAAATAGAATAATGATTAATAAATCATGCTACATCCACAAATGAAGAATTATGCAGCTAAAAAAAAGAATAAGGAATATCTCTATGAGCTGATATGGAGTGATTTCCAGGATACTTGGTTAAGAGAAAACAGCAAAATGCAAAAGAGTATCTATGGTATTCTGCCATTTGTGTTAGAAAAAGAAAAGGGAAATAAAAGAAGATATACATATAAAGGATAAACCAAAAACTAATAAAATTGACTACCTACAAGGGGTGGGAACAGAATGGAAGGAAGGAAGAATAAGAACAGGATAGAATGGATAAGGGGAAATATCTCTAAGTACATCTTCTTGTATAATTCTGGTTTTTAGAAAAATGACATTGTTTCACATACAAAAGAATATAAATAAATGATTAAAATCAACCAGGACTTGGAGAAAACCCAAAATGGAATATAAATAGCAAAAAGTGAGCCTAACTGTGTTAGAAAGGAATAACATAACCCTATTTAAGAGGACAAAGAAGAAAAGAACTAACCTAAGTAACTTTGGAAAAAAAAATTTTAATATATATTTTAAGTCTAAAGACAATAAAAACTGTACATAAGTATTATACCCTAATTAATAAATTATTCTGAAACTAAATACATTCTAGAACTGAGCAAATAAATATATTATGGATAATAAAATCCAGGTATCTATTTCACTGTTGGAGAAAGGATTTACAAATAATGAAAGAGGGAAGGCTAGAATGAATCCTGTAGTGTAGGATTGGAATTAGAGATATCAGTATGAAATTGTGGTTTTTATCTATACAGAGAAAGAGAGAGAGAGAATGTTTCCTTGCTCTGTCCACTGAAAGGGTCTAGAAGCAATGACACCTCAGTAGTAATGAACACACTTAGCCCCCAGATCTTGATTTCTAAAGGTATCAATACAATGAACCAGGACTCCTTGGAGAAATGACTGATTCAAGGGCTGGAGCTGAGAAAGTTCAATATGAGCCTAGAACATCTCGTGGAACCAGAAAGTATGGAAGTGTTCAAATAGGTAATGTTGATATATAGTCCCTACGCACACACAAATATACAAATCTCACAAAACCTAAATGAAATAAAGAAGGTGGAAAATATATGAAGTTTTTTTTAAAAAAAAAACCCCACTGGTGGCAAAGGAGTGTAGAGAAAAACTATAGGGGCAATATTCAAAATAGGTACCTAAAACTAATTAATTAATTTAACTCTTGTTTAATTTTTTATTTTATTTTGTCTAGGTATCCAACTTTCCCAGCCACTTTTTGAAGAGTATTTAGAATGAAAGCATAAGCAATTATTTTATATCATGTGGTCTAATACCATAAATGGGAAAAAGAAAACATTCCACTTGCTTGATCATTTTAATCCATTTTCTCTTTACCTATTATGGTCATTACAAATAAAGATTAAATACTGCATACTTCAATGGTATTCTCAAGAATAATTTCCAACAGTAAGAATAAAGATCCACTTTTATGTCTCATGGCCCTACAATAGAAGTTGGTAAATAACTATAGACAGTATTTCTTTGACCTCCCTGGGTTACCCCGGAAACAGAAAAGGGAAAAATGTAATTCTGGTTGCCAATATCAACTTCAGATGAATGCTTTTATTTCAAATGAAAGTTGACCGTTCTTCAGAGAGTTGCATTAGCACATATTTATGCTAATGGTGAGTGTTCGGACAATTACTCAGGTACTACCTGGGTCATCTCTTCTAACGTTGCTTTGAATGTTATTTAAATCTTCTATTTTTATTTACTTTTCCACTTGTTTCTGATGTCTGTCCACTGGTGAATCAAAGATACCTGAGGGCACAGATTATATCTTACAATTCTCTTCTTTACACCCCTACAGCATGTATCACAGCATTTGCTTAAAGAAGGAGAGGGAGTTTGAGTAAGAGAGTGCATATTACCTTGCAATTTTGATACACGCTTTCTTTACAAAGGAAGATAGATCAATATTACATACTATGAATAGAAAGGACAACCAATTAATAAGAAAAAAAAATTTTAATCATCTTCAAACTGTCTATTAGAAAAACGTAAATACAAATGAGAAGTTGAAAATGATAAATACCTTTAGTCAAGTTAAATTAATCTAAGCAATTTTTTAAATGGCCAAAAGTTATTTTAGAAAAAAAGTAAAGGAGGGACTACCCTGGTGGTGCAGTAGTTAAGAACCCACATGCCAACTCAGGGGACACGGGTTCGAGCCCTGGCCCGGGAAGATCCCACATGCTGCGGAGCAATTAAGCCCATGAACCACAACTACTGAGCCTGCACTCTAGACCCCACGAGCCACAACTACTGAGCCCATGCACTGCAACTACTGAAGCCCACATGCCTAGAGCCTGTGCTCCACAGCAAAAGAAGCTACCACAATGAGAAGCCCATGCACTGCAACGAAGAGTAGCCCCCGCTCACCACAACTAGAGAAAGCCCACACAGCAACGAAGACCCAAAGCAGCCAATAAATAAATAAATAAATAAACAAATAAATCTTATTTTTTTTTAATGGGGGTTTTTCCCGGCACATTCCATTCTTTTCTTTTTAACTTAATTTTATTTATTTTTTTATACAGCAGGTTCTAATTAGTCATCCATTTTATACACATCAGTATATACATGTCAATCCCAATCTTCCAATTCATCACACCACCACCCCCACCTGCCACTGCTTTCCCCCCTTGGTGTCCATACGTTTGTTCTCTAAATCTGTGTCTCAATTTCTGCCCTGCAAACCGGTTCATCTGTGACATTTTTCTAGGTTCCACATATATGTGTTACTATGTGATATTTGTTTTTCTCTTTCTGACTTACTTCACTCTGTATGACAGTCTCTAGATTCATCAACGTCTCTACAAATGACCCAATTTTGTTCCTTTTTATGGCTGGGTAATATTCCATTGTATATATGTACCACATATTCTTTATCCATTCATCTGTCAATGGGCATTTAGGTTGCTTCCATGACCTGGCTATTATAAATAGTGCTGCAGTGAACATTGGGGTGCATGTGTCTTCTTGAATTATGGTTTTCTCTGGGTATATGCCCAGTAGTAGGATTGCTGGGTTATATGTTAATTCTATTTTAAGTTTTTTAAGGAACCTCCATACTGTTCTCTATAGTGTATGCATCAATTTACATTCCCATCAACAGTGCAAGAGGGTTCCCTTTTCACCACACCCTCTCCAGCATTTGTTGTTTGTAGATTTTCTGATGATGCCCATTCTAACTGGTGTGAGGTGATACCTCATTGTAGTTTTGATTTGCAGTTCTCTAATAATTAGTGATGTTGAGCAGCTTTTCATGTGCTTCTTGGCCACCTGTATGTCCTCTTTGGAGAAATGTCTGTTTAGGTCTTCTGCCCATTTTTTGATTGGGTTGTTTGTTTTTTTAATATTGAGCTGCATGAATTGTTTATATATTTTTGAGCTTGATCCTTTGTCTGTTGAGTCGTTTGCAAGTATTTTCTCTCATTCTGAGGGTTGTCTTTTCGTCTTGTTTATAGTTTCCTTTGCTTTGAAAAACTTTTAAGTTTCATTAGGTCTCATTTGTTTATTTTTGTTTTTATTTACATTACTCTAGGAGGTGGATCAAAAAAGATCTTGCTGTGATTTATGTCAAAGAGTGTTCTTCCTATGTTTTCCTCTAAGAGTTTTATAGTGCCTGGTCTTACATTTAGGTCTCTAATCCATTTTTAGTTTATTTTTGTGTATGGTGTTAGGGAGTGTTCTAATTTCATTCTTTTACATATAGCCGACCAGTTTTCCCAGCACCACTTATTGAATAGATTGCCTTTTCTCCATTGTATATCCTTGCCTCCTTTGTCATAGAGTAGTTGACCATAGGTCTGTGTGTTTATCTCTGGACTTTCTATCCTGCTCCATTGATATATATTTCTGTTTATGTGCCAGTACCATATTGTCTTGATTACTGTAGCTTTCTAGTATAGTCTGAAGTCAGGCAGTCTTATTCCTCCTGCTCTGTTTCTTCCCCTCAATACTGCCTTGGCTGTTCTGGGTCTTTTGTGTCTCCACACAAATTTTAAGATTTTTTGTTCTAGTTCCGTAAAAAAGGCCATTGGTAATTTGATAGGGATTGCATTGAATCTGTAGATTGCCTTGGGTAGTATAGTCATTTTCACAGTATTGATTCCTCCAATCCAAGAACATGGTATATCTCTCCATCTGTTGGTATCATCTTTAATTTCTTTCATCATTGTCTTATAGTTTTCTGCAACAGGCCTTTTGTCTCCCTAGGTAGGTTTATTCCTAGATATTTTATTCTTTTTGATGCAATGGTAAATGGGAGTGTTTCCTTAATTTCTCTTTCAGATTTTTCATCATTAGTGTATAGGAATGCAAGAGATTTCTGTGCATTAATTTTGTATCCTGCAACTTTACCAAATTCATTGATTAGCTCTAGTAGCTGTCTGGTGGCATCTTTAGGATAATCTATGTATAGTATCATGTCATCTGCAAACAGTGACAGTTTTACTTCTTCTTTTCCAATTTGTATTCCTTTTATTTCTTTTTCTTTCTGATTGCCGAGGCTAGGACTTCCAAAACTATGTTGAATAACAGTGGCGAGGGTGAACGTCCTTGTCTTGTTCTTGATCTTAGAGGAAATGCTTTCCATTTTTCACCATTGAGAATGATGTTCGCTGTCAGTTTGTCATATCTGGCCTTTATTATGTTGAGGTAAATTCCTTCTATGCCCACTTCCTGGAGAGTTTTCATCATAAATGTGTGTTGAATTTTGTCGAAAGATTTTTCTGCATCTACTGAGATGATCATATGGTTTTTATTCTTCAGTTTGTTAATATGGGGTATCATTGATTGATTTTCGTACATTGAAGAATCCTTGCATCCCTGGGATAAATCCCACTTGACCATGGTGTATGATCCTTTTAATGTGTTTTTGGATTCTCTTTGCTACTATTTTGTTGATGATTTTTGCATCTATATTTATCAGTGATATGGGTCTGTAATATTCTTTTTTTGTAGTATCTTTGTCTGGTTTGGTATCAGGGTGATGGTGGCCTCATAGAATGAGTTTGGGAGTGTTTCTTCCTCTGAATTTTTTGGAAGAGTTTGAGAAGGATGGGTGTTAGCTCTCCTCTAAATGTTTGATAGTATTCACCTGTGAAGCCATCTGGTCCTGGACTTTTGTTTGTTGGAAGATTTTTAATCACAGTTTCAATTTCAGTCTTGTGATTGGTCTGTTCATATTTTCTATTTCTTCCTGTTTCAGTCTTGGAAGTTTATACCTTTCTAAGAATTTGTCCATTTCTTCCAGGTTGTCCATTTTATTGGCATAGAGTTGCTTGTAGTAGTCTCTTTGGATGCTTTGTATTTCTGCGGTGTGTGTTGTAACTTCTTCTTTTTCATTTCTAATTTTATTGATTTTAGTCCTCTCTCTTTCTTGATGAGTCTGGCTAATGGTTTATCAATTTTGTTTATCTTCTCAAAGAACCAGCTTTTAGTTTTATTGATCTTTGCTTTTGTTTTCTTTGTTTCTATTTCATTTATTTCTGCTCTGATCTTTATGATTTCTTTCCTTCTGCTAACTTAGGGTTTTGTTTGTTCTTCTTTCTCTAGTTCCTTTAGGTGTAAGGTTAGATTGTTTATTTGAGACTTTTCTTGTTTTGAGGTAGGCCTGTATACCTATAAACTTTCCTCTTAGAACTGCTTTTGCTGCATCCTATAGGTTTTGGATCATCGTGTTGTCATTGTCATTTGTCTCTAGGAATTTTTTGATTTCCTCTTTGATTTCTTCAGTGATCTCTTGGTTATTTGATAACGTATTGCCTGGCCTCCATGTGTTTGTGTTTTTTATGCTTTTTTCCCTGTAATTGATTTCAAATCTCAAAGCACTGTGGTCAGAAAAGATGCTTGATATGATTTCAATTTTCTTAGATTTACTGAGGCTTGATTTGTGTCCCAAGGTGTGATCTATCCTGGAGAATGTTCTGTGCACACTTGAGAAGAAAGTGTAATCTGCTAGTTTTGGATGGAATGTCCTATAAATTTCAATTAAATCTATCTGGTCTATTGTGTCATTTGAAGCTTGTATTTCCTTATTAGTTTTCTGTTTGGATGATCTGTCCATTGGTGTAAGCGAGATGTTAAAATCCCCCACTATTATTGTGTTACTGTCGACTTTTATTTTTGTGTTACTGTTACTGGTTTTTGTTCCTCAGGCTGCAGGATTGTTGTTCTTCTTGCTTCTGCTGTCTTTCCTCTGGTGGATGAGGCCATCTAAGAGGCTTGTGCAAGTTTCCTGATGGGAGGGACTGGTGGTGGGTAAAGTTGGCTGTTGCTTTGGTGGGCAAAGATCAGTAAAACTTTAATCCGCTTGCCTGCTGATGGGTGGGGCTGGGTTCCCTCCCTGTTGGTTGTTTGGCCTGAGGTGACCCAACACTGGAGCCTACCTGGGCTCTTTGGTGGGGCTAATTGTGGACTCTGGGAGGGCTCATGCCAAGGAGTACTTCCCAGAACTTCTGCTACCAGTGTCCCTGTCCTCACGGTGAGACACAGACACCCCCCGCCTCTGCAGGAAACCCTCCAACACTAGCAGGTAGGTCTGATTCAGTCTCCTATGTGGTCACTGCTCCTTCCCCTGGGTCCCAATGTGCTCACTACTTTGTGTGTGCCCTCCAAGAGTGGAGTCTCTCTTTCCACCAGTCCTGTCAAAGTCCTGTAATCAAATTCCACTAGCCTTCAAAGTCTGATTCTCTAGGAATTCCTCCTCCCATTGCCAGAACCCCACGTTGGGAAGCCTGACATGGGGTTCAGAACCTTCACTCCGGTGGGTGGTCTTCTGTGGTATAAGTGTTCTCCAGTTTGTGAGTCACCCACTCAGCAGTTATGGGGTTTGATTTTATTGTGATTGAGCCCCTCCTACCATCTCATTGTGGCTTCTCCTTTGTCTTTGGATGTGGGGTATCTTTTTTTGATGAGTTCCAGTGTCTTCCTGTCAATGATTGTTCAGCAGTTAGTTGTGATTCTGGTGTTCTCGCAAGAGGGAGTGAGAGCACATCCTTTTACTCTGCCATCTTGAACCAATTCAACAAATAAATATTTTTTTTTAAAAAGTAAAGAAAATAGGATTGTAAGCATCTATTTGTTTCATCCTTACAATAACATTCCTAATACATTCCTACAACATTCTTAATATTGTAGGAATTTGTTTCATTCCTACAATAATAATGTAGGAATTATTATCCTCACTTAATAGATGAGGAAACTGAGGCTCAGAGAACTTATTACATTTGCTCACAGTCATTCAGCTAGTAATTGGCAGAACTAGAATTCACAACTCAATTTGATTTCAAAGCAAATAATCTTTCTACTATATCACAAAAAGAAACATCTCTAATAAAATCTGAAAAAGATAAAATCAAAATAGTCAAATGAAGTTTTAATTATATTAAAACTAATAACAGAGCATGAGAGGCAAAAACAACCTTAGAAATTAAAAGCAACTTAAATAGCACTGGACTAGAAGTAAGGAGACCTGCGTTCTAGATTATTTCTCACTTTACACCTCTTCACTCTTCTAATACCTAGTTCATCAAAACCAGTCATTAAATATTCATTGCCTCATCCACTGACTGCAAGGTACAAATAGAATTCTTAAAATCAATCAACAAACTGTATTATAGTAAAGTTTCAATTAGGAGATTGTTCATTTTAATATAATCCTTGGTTAATTAACCATAAATGAGAAAATCCTTTTTGTAGGTTCAAGGTTGCCATTGGAAATCTTTCCAACTCTATTTTACTAAGCGGAGCAAATTTTATTGTACAGAAGCAGCACTGGAGGACTTGCTACAATGCAGATTCCTAGGTCCCACCTCAAGAGAGTCTTATTTGGTATGTATATCTGGAGAGATTCTTATTCAGATCTTAAGATGAAACTAAGAAGCATTAAGTAAAGGATACAAAACATAATAAAACCTTTTTTGATGGCAAGACTTGACAGTACCTCAGCCATCATCCTGACCACTAATCATTTTTTCCAAACCTCTGAAATTAGAGGTTGAGGGCACAGAATACTGGACAAGAATCTAAGAATCATTAACCCTGGCTTTTACCTTTGTCCTCTAAGGAAACTATATTTTAGAACTTCAAACTGAGGTTAGTTGCCTTCTAGTAAATTGAGGTTTTGAAATTTTTATTAGATTTATGTGACATGGAATACAAAGTGATATTTGGGATTATTAAAAACAATGTTCATGATACATCATACCTCAGGAATTACTAAGACTATGCCAGTGTGGCACAAATGGTGTACACCAGATCAACTATTTCACACCTTCCTATTTCAGTAGATCATAGGCTTAGTATATTCATGGTTACAACACAAAGTGCATGGTCAATAGCCATGGGTTGCTAATGGATATATTAGGAATTAGTCTATAAGTAGCAGAATTTAAATGATATGTTAAACAGCTGGTACCAATATTCTTCTTAAAGAGAGAAAGAACAGTCTTTGTTTAAGAAAATGTCCTGATGAGCCACTTGGATGGGAAAATATAGATCAGAAGAAAACAGAAGAACAAAGGGAAGATTAAATTGTTCTGGATGAAAAATGCAAGAAATTTGGGAAAGATCTTCCTTGAGAGTGGAGAAAGAATGGAGAAAGATAAAGGTAAGCAGTATGGCAGGAGGTTAGAGTACAAGCTATGAGAAATAGCTAAAATTTTTCATTTTCTTTAAGCACAGCAATGTTCAATACAATTTAAAATTTTCTGTTTTGGCTAAGATATAAACTTTTTCTCTCTCTCCAAACATTCACTGAAGTCCACTACTCTCTAAACTTATACTTTTCATTTTAATCCCTTCTGAATTGTTCTATTTTTAATGTATACATATATATTCATAAAAAGGAGATAATATTCAAGTACTACGCTCTTCAATATTTATTATTTCATTTAATCTTCAGACCAATTCTATAAAGAAGGTACTATTATCAAATCCATTTTACAGATGAGTAAGCTGAGTTTAGAGAGGTTAAATAACTTACTCAAGGTCAGAAAGCTACTAAATGATGTACTGGAATTCAAACCATTACTAGATCAAACTTATGTTCACAGCTAAATAGGTACATACAGACATATACACATATATACATACATACATACATAGAATAAAGAGACATCCTAGTATCTACATTTAAGCAAAATACATTTTTATAAAATAGGAATATTCAAGATATGAGTAATATTCAAAATACTAGCAACAATATTATATTATGATTCTTTTCAAAATCTTTCAAAATCACTAAAAGTGAAAGTATATTAATAATGAATTCTAGCTATTGAATTCTGGCTATTCTGCATTTCTACTTTATTCCTTTATCATATTATCATCTTTGAAGAGCTAATCACTAACTAATTAATTAATTGCTAATATTAGTAAATAACTAATAACTACTTAGTTAAATACTAATTATAGAGTATAATCTGTAAATTGATTTTAAAATATGCCCACGAATTTTTTTGACACTCCTCCCTTCAAAAGTGGATCCTAATTCCCCTTCCCTTAAGTTGGACTGGACTCAGTGACTCACTTTTAATGAATAGCATGTGGCAAAGTGATGGTATATGACTAGGTCATAAAAGTCTGTAGCTTCCTCATTGCCCTCTATCTTGGATCACTTGCTCTGGGAGAAGCCTGCTGCCATGACATAATGACACTCAAGCAGACCTATGAAGAGATGCAGATAACAAGGAACTGAGTCCTCCTGCCAACAGCCAGTGAGGAATTGAGGCCTCCTGTCAACAGTCAAGTGAGTGGGCCACATAAGAAGTGGATCCTCCAGCCCCAGTCTAGCCTTCAGATGACTGCAGCCCTGGCTGACATTTTGACTGCAACCCTATGAGAGACCTCAAGCCAGAACCAGGTAAAGCACTCCCAGACCTGTGCCCACAGAAACTGTGTAAGATAATAAACATTTGTTTTAAGTCATCTAATTTTGGAATAATTTGTTATACTAGCAATAGTTAACCAATACACTCCCTGCGTCAATGATTCCCAAAATGCGGTCCCAAGACCAGCAGGATCAGCATCTCCTAGGTACTTGTTAGAAATGCACATTCTCACTCTCTACCCAAGACTTACTGAATCAGGAACTCTGGAGTTGCGGGGCAGCAATTTGTGTTTTAACAAGGCCCCTAGGTCATTCTAATGTACACTAAAGTTTGGGAACCACTATGCTAAGCCCTCGATAATTTGGCTAACAGCTAACAAACCTCAAACCTCCTTAATACCAGCCCTCACCTCCAGGGAAACCTGTATTTATTCTTGGAATATGGTATAATATTTCAGCATCAGATTGCGGACACGCTTCATTCTCATGACAAAACATCAGCTCGGAAAGGGCAGAGAATCTTCCTATCTCCACATTATGCCTGGCACATAGTCAATGTTAAATAAATATTACTTGGATAAATACATGAATAACTAAATACACAACCATTGTTTAGTGAAGATTAAAATGAAGTCTTATCTTTTTTCTTTTCCATTTATCATCACTTGAACTTGAACTCTTTTAAATTGACTTCAGCCAATATCATGTTTGCTATGATATCCATGGAAATGAGATGCTCCCAGTATATAAAAGTAGAGATTAAAATGACTAAGCCTGACTTCACACAGACACTCACTTTGGTGGCTTTTGGAGTTGTAGAACACAAAATGAAGTCCATCAATTATCAGTAATGTACAATATGTCCCCTGGTCCTTATTAGGGACCTTATTTGGTGTTTGAACACCAAAAAGAGAGCTTGAGGAACCTGACAAATGCTAACATTTGCCTGACACTTGTTCATATCATTCCTTTCTAAAATATGTATTATTAGAATATGATAACTCCAACTGACTACAGGAGTGTAGGAAAATTAACAGATAGTGATATGAAGCCGTCAAAATCAGCCAACTTGCTGAGCTCATAACACTAATTCTGTAGCATTTTTAATTAATTAAATGATAAAAATCTGTATTCAAACAATTGTGGGTTAAAAGGTAGAACAGCCTTTTTTCCTAATGAACATATCAGAGCCTTTGACATACACTAATGTGAAAATATGGAACCTTTTAAAGGAGCAGCTTGTAAAGCTAACACTTTAGTAAACAACAGTCTATTGTAAACCTCTAACAATTCCTTTACTTTGTTTCTTTTTTTTAATTGGAGTATAATTGCTTTACAATATTGTGTTAGTTTCTGCTGTACAAGGAAGTGAATCAGCTATATGTATACATATATCCCCTCCCTCTTGGACCTCCCTCCCACCCACCCTCATCCCACACATCTAGGTCATCACAGAGCATACAGCTGAGCTCCCTGTGCTATACAGCAGGTTCCCACTAGCTATTTTACACATGGGAATATATATGTCAATCCTAATCTCCCAGTTCATCCCATCCTCCCCTTCCCCTGCTTGTCCACACGTCCGTTCTCTACATCTGCGTCTCTATTCCTGCCCTGCAAATAGGTTCACCTGTGCCATTTTTATAGATTCCACATATACGTGTTATCATACGATATTTGTTTTTCTCTTTCTGACTTACTTCACTCTGTATGACAGACTCTAGGTCCATCCACATCTCTACAAATGACCCAATTTTGTTCCTTTTTATGATGAGTAATATTCCATTGTATATATGTACCACATCTTCTTTATCCATTCATCTGTCGATGGACATTTATTTTAGCTTGCTACCGTGTCCTGGCTATTGTAAATAGTGCTGCAATGAACATTGGGGCACATGTGTCTTTTTGAATTGTTGTTTTCTCAGGGTATATGCCCAGTAGTGGGATTGCTGAGTCATACAGTAGCTCTATTTTTAGCTTTTTAAGGAACCTCCATACTGTTCTCAATAGTGGCTGTATCAACTTACATTCCTACCAACAGTGCAAGAGGGTTCTCTTTTCTCCACACCCTCTCCAGCATTTATTGTTTGTCGATTTTTTGATGATGGCCAATCTGACCAGTGTGAGGTGAAACCTCGTTGTAGTTTTGACTTGCATTTCTAAAATAGTTAGTGATGTTGAGCATCTTTTCATGTGCCTCTTGGCCGTCTCTATGTCTTCTTTGGAGAAATGTCTATTTAGGTCTTCTGCCCATTTTTTGATTACATTTTTGCCTTTTTGATATTGAGCTGCATGAGCTGTTTGTAAATTTGGAGATTGATCCTTTTTCAGTTGCTTCATTTGCAAATATTTTCTCCCATTCTGAAGGTTGTCTTTTGGTCTTGTTTATGATCTCCTTTACTGTGCAAAAGCTTTTAAGTTTCATTAGGTCCCGTTTGTTTGTTTTTATTCTCATTACTCTAGGAGGTGGGTCAAGAAAGATCTTGCTGTGACTTATGTCAAGGAGTGTTTTTCCTATGTTTTCCTCTAAGAGTTTTATAGTGTCTAGTCTTACATTTAGGTCTCTAATCCATTTTGAGTTTATTTTTGTGTATGGTGTTAGGGAGTTTTCTAATTTCATCCTTTTACATGTAGCTGTCCAGCTTTCCCAGCACCACTTATTGAAGAAACTGTCTTTTCTTCACTGTATATTCTTGCCTCCTTTGTCATAGATTAGGTGATCATAGGTGCGTGGGTTTATCTCTGGGCTTTCTATCCTGTACTACTGATCTATATTTCTGTTTTTGTTCCAGTACCATACTGTCTCGATTACTGTAGCTTTGTAGTATAGTCTGAAGTCCAGGAGCCTGATTCCTCCAGCTCCGTTTTTCTTTCTCAAGATTGCTTTGGCTATTCGGGGTCTTTTTTCTTTCCATAAAATTGTAAATTTTTTTGTTCTAATTCTGTGAAAAATGCCATTGGTAATTTGATAGGGATTGCATTGTATCTGTAGATTGCTTTGGGTAGTATAGTCATTTTCACAATATTGATTCTTCCAATCCAAGAATATGGTATATCTCTCCATCTGTTTGTGTCATGTTTGATTTCTTTCATCAGTGTTTTATAGTTTTCTGAGTACAGGTCTTTTGCCTCCTTAGGTAGGCTTATTCCTAGGTATTTTATTCTTTTTGTTGCAATGGTAAATGGGATTGTTTCCTTAATTTCTCTTTCTGATCTTTTGTTATTAGAAAGTGTGCATACAGGGAACCTACCTCAACATAATAAAGGCCAAATATGACAGACCCACAGCAAACATCATTCTCCATGGTGAAAACTGAAAGCATTTCCTCTAAGATCAGGAACAAGACAAGGATGTCCACTCTTGCCACTATTATGCAACATAGGTTTAGAAGTCCTAGCCATGGCAATCAGAGAGGAAAAAGAAATAAAAAATACAAATTGGAAAAGAAGAAGTAAAGTTGTCACTGTTTGCAGATGACATGATACTACACATAGAAAATCCTAAAGATGCCACCAGAAAACTACTAGAACTAATCAATGAATTTGGTAAAGTTGCAGGATACAAAATTAATGCACAGAAATCTCTTGCATTCTTATACAATTTCTTAACTTTGAATTTTTAATTTAAAATTTTAAGTAAATTTTTTGTTTTACAAGATATGTCTTCTAGTGATATTTAAATCATTATTTCATATACTTTCTATAAACTTAACTCCATACCCATTCCCAACTCCATAATTATTATATGTTCATTGATATTATTATTATATACAAAGTAATTCTTTTATTATAAAGTACAACTTAGTTTTTAAAATTACATGCCCAAAATCACATCAATATTTTCCCCTTGTGTTATTAATTTAAATAAAAACATATAGAAATATTTTAACAGCTCAAGGAAACAATTTTATAAACTGACTGTGATAGTCAAATCCTTTGAGAGTATACTAATAATCTATATAATTGTACTGATAATACTATAAAACAATGATTTCCAACTATACTGTTTTCCAACTGTTATCTGCAGCATACACATTCTAGGTTGTCAACCTCATTCTCTGAGAACAAATATTCCACCCCATTCAGAGGTGGGTCCTGATACCCATGTGTCCTGGTGCCATAGACCAGAATTAATTGGGCCAGATTTGGATACTCAACTAAAGCTTGTTCAATCAGATTCTCTTTCCAGGAAATTGTATTTAGGAATAAGAAATTCTAGTATGTCTCTGCTGCTGTTAAAAACTGAGTCCATATAAATTGGGGGACATGTGGGATGACTATTAAAATAGAAAAGAAAAATCAATCTGCAAGAAAACCAATAAAACATACACACCAAGGAAAGTGTGTATGACCTTATAAAGGTGCTTCATAATTTTCTATTTGTAAAAGCATGGCATGTCTTTATAATGGATGCTTTACAGATTTAACAAAGAAAAGTCCCTTCAGTTTGTCACAACCTACATGAAATACACACAATAGAATGGTTATAAAGTAGTAGGTAAATTGCGGTCACAGAACCATACTTAGAAACTTCTACTTTAACATAAATTAAAAAATAAGGAAACAAATAAATAAAAACACTAAGCATTCTCTATTCTCCAAGGTCAAGCTGTCAAAGATCCTTTACCCACATCTAAAGCAGCAGCCCTATTTTTATAAATGGCTTCTGTAGCTGAGCCACAGAACTCAAAGGCTGCTCTCTGTTCTTCTATCAACAGATTTGATTCTAGGTAACGGGCCCTTGTAAGGAAAAACTTACTTCTGTGTGTTTCTCCTTTGCTTTCACACTACTACCACACTCACACTTCTGATACCAGATGTGTGGGGCTTTTTCTCACACCAAGCAATTTTTTTGTGACACCAGCTGGGTGTCCTACAATTCAATTCAATTATGACCAGAGTTAGTGAAGACCCCACAGGTTAAGGACTCAGTCCTACAACACTGTCCCCAAATTTAGATGTCAATTATAAGTAGTAGGACCTTATAAGGTCAATTATAAGTAGTCAATTATAAGATGTCAATTATAAGTAGTAGGACCTTTGGTTACCCACAACTGCTGTCCAACTTAGTATAAATTGGAGGTTCCCATGACCCCCCTCCTTGGATTCAATCATTTGCTGAAACAGCTCACAGAACTTAGGGAAACATTTACTTACATCTACCAGTTTATCATAAAGGATATGATAAAAGATACAGATGAACAGTCAGATGAAGAGATACATAGAGCAAGATCTGGGAGGATCTTAACACAGGAAATTCATTCACCATGGAGTTGAGAAGTATCACCTTCTAGGTACATGGATGTGTTTGCCAACCGAGAAACTCCCTAAACCCTGTACTATGGGGATTTTATTGGCACATGTAGGCAAAATGGAATATTAACTCTGTCTTTTCTCTGGAGAATGGAGATTAGGGCTGAAAGTTTCAAGCTTTTAATCTTGGCTTGGTCTTTCTCGTGATTGACCCCATCCAGAAGCCCACTTAGAGTCACCTCATTAGAACAAAACACATTTCTATCACCCAGGAATTTCAAGGAAGTCTCAAGGATCTCAGTGTCAGGCATTCTTTTCACTCAGGAAATTACAATGGTCTTAGGAGCTTTGTGTCAGGAACCACATTTTAAAAAAAATTTCACAGCCTTGCTGGAACAACTTCCACCATCTTGTGAACTACCTGTGACTGTCATGACCTGCAGAGAAAGCTAAAGGTAAAACTTACAAACACTCCTTGCCCTACAAGGGGTGGATGAAAATACAAGCTATTCGGTGTCTGAGATTTCAACTCTTCCTGACTTACTAGTGTATGATAGCCATCTGGGTTAAAAAGAAAAAAAACCTATTCATTTGAAAAACCAACTATTCAGTGAATAATCTGTGGATGGAAATCTGTGTTGTTAAGATATCAAAAAATTATACTTTTGTTTACTTTTTTATCAATCCAACAAAACTGGATTATGATGTGATAATAAAACACCTCCAAAACATAGCAACTCAATACAACCAGTTTAATTCTTTCCATGCTAAATATTAAAGGTGGATCATAGGAGATTTCAGTCTTGTCACTAAGTCACTAAGAAACCCAGGCTATGGAAATTCCATCTTAACATATAGCTTCAGGATCGTCACAGCAAGGGAATGCCAGACTGCCCATGGGTTCTTAATATTCCTACCACTGGTTGACACATATCATTTCTGCTCCAGTTTTATCATCCAAAACATATAATACAGCCCACCTAACTTCAGAGGTGGTGGGAAGTTCACTCCTTTCAAACTCCTAAAAGTAGAGTGTAATACTTGTGAATTCATTATGACATGTTTTGCATTGGAGCACCTGACAGTTCACATTTCTGTGTAAGAAGTAGAAAACACTCCTCCTCACCTCCATAGCCTCTTCTCACTTAAAGTTCAAGTCTGACCCAAACATTTCAATTCATACACAGCACCTCAAACACTTCTGAACTAGCTTCTTATGATATAGAAGAATTTGCTATGGGATTCTGGCACAGGCACTAGCAACCTTTCAGAAATAAGAGGAAGACGATTTGTGTAAGCAAAAGAAATAGTGAAGCCTTGCTTCTCACAAATATCTTCTACCCCCAAAATCTATCAGTTTTACCTCTTTAGGTTAAAAGGACCTAAAATTATTTTAAATTTAAAAAGCAATGTATGCTCAGAAATTTCAGAAAGGGTAGGAAAGAATCAAGACAATTAAACGTACTCCTTTTCACTACCTAGAGATATCTATTTCTTATTATAGAGAACTTCAATACATATTCAAAAGTATCTAAGCATTTGATACATGGCATTATATTGTTGGGCGTTTAAGGAGATTATATTTTTATGCATTACAAATAATGATGCAATAGGAATTTGTGTGCATCAATCTTTGTACAAATCTCTAAGTATCAGATTAGATTAATAAAAATATAATAACTAAATTAAAAAGTGAGGACCTTTTTTAAGTTCTTAATGCATATTGCTCACCTGTAAAATCCATAAGGTCAGGAACTTTGTCTTATTTGCCCCTGGGTCAGCAGAGCCAGAAAAGTGACTGGCACATAGTAGACCTTCACTAAGAATGTGCTAAATGAATGAATGAATATATTGCAAAGAGACTTTCCAAAATAAACTGTACTTTCAAATGTTATTTTTCCCACAGAAAGTTAAGTCTATCACTTGTTGCCATCTTGATCTGATTCGTTGTTTAGCTAAGTTCTTTCTTCCTGATACTCACAAAAGGAATAGGTACATTTAATGAGAGCCATTTCCTGGGAAGTAGTAAATGAGAGGATACAAATTTACTTTTCCCTCTAAGTCCTCCCCCAAATTTCCCTGAGACCTTAGGATTCAACAATTTATTTGACAATTTTTCAGCAAGAAAAAGAAATACACTCCATAGGAAAATATTTATATTTTCCTAAAGCCTGGGTAGGGGATAGATGCTTATAATTGAATGAATATAAATACTATAAATTACTGGTGTGTGTGTGTGTGTGTGTGTGTGTGTGTGTGTGTGTGTGTACACCACTAATGGACACAATAACACCAATTACATTTTGCCTCAGATGCAAAAATATTTTAAAAAATTGTTCATGTTCTTCAAATTAATCCACGTCCAAAATGCATATATTGTTTTCCATTTCTAAACAGTACTATGATCTCAGCTAGATCAGATTTTAACAAATTCTTTAGCTTGCCTGGCTCATTTTTCTCTAATAATACAAACGAAGTATACATGTAGTAGTTTGATATGTTTCTATATCTCAATTCCTAAACTAAGACCTTTCACAGAGTTTTTAATAATACAGTCCCATGCTCCTGGAATTACAAAGTTAAAAATAATTCCTTCTTTGCCTTTCAACAAATTTCAGTTCTCTCCTCTGTGTGCATGTAAATTCTATTAATGTTAATGGAGGCAATGCATGTGCATACAGAGTGGAATATATCTCTAAACCACACTTTAATCTTTAGCTACATAACTCTGGCACCTGTTCAAATGATGCATGTGCCTCAGATACACACTGTATGTCTGTGGTTTCCGGTCTGGATATTAAAATTTATTCACGTATTTTTAGTAGCTATTACAACATTTTGGCCAACTAATTTTCCTATTATTATTATACATGTGTTGAGTTTTCACTGAGTGCTAAATGTGACTGTAAACATTCATGATTTATTACAATGTAATTAGAATGTAAATGCAATTCCTGACCAGGTTATATTTGTTTTAAAAAATGGAAAATTTCTGTTGTTTTCCACCTGGTTAAACATAGGTAGTAAAGAGAAAACATAATGCAAACAAAATAAATATAAGTAACCTGCTTGCTTGTTTCTGTACTGAATCATGGTTATCCTTACATTAAAAAAAAAAGTTAATGCATGTATTTAAAACCCAGTTAAATGATATCATATTAGGTTTACTAAAAATATTTTATTAACCATATTAACTTTTTGGAGAAAGTGGTTAGCTAAATAATTTTGCACTATTTTTACATAATCCTAATTGTTCTGTAAAACCATGTAGCAATTTCTTGAGAGCCCTACGCATCTCCATCTTTACATTTCTTCTTTCCTTTTCCACTTTTTACAATATTGCCCCAAAAGATTAAAAAAAGAAAAAAAAGAAGATAATACTGAAATATGTAAAACATTGCATGGCCAAAATTTATATACTTTGAGGTGAAGAAAAATGGTAGTTTTTCTCTATAACTTATCTCTTCTTATTCTGAAGCCCTATTCCAGTAGAAAAAAAATTCCCAATTAAATGTAATTCAGTCTATTTGCGTTTTGAAATGTGAATATTCAGTCAATGCAAAGTTCAAAATCTCTGTTAGATCTGTTTTTCCTCTTCCTTCCCCTTTCCCTTCCAGAAACAGTAGAGGGAGTGTGAAGCTTTCATATCCTCAGGCAGTGATGTAGGGAAGCTCTTCTGTGATCCTTGCAGTTTTGTCAGTTCTTTTGGTTGCAGCCCAGTTATTGGCCTCAACCAGTCTTCAGGCATAAAAATCCACCTTCTACAGGAACTTCAAATTATATGGCACTCACATACCCTCTCAGACACCTCTCACTAGCCCCATTCTTCAGTGATCTAATCTCTTACACAGTGGCATGTTGGATGTGGCTTTATTCCAATTTCAGGACTTCTCTAAAAGACTTGCAATGTCCTAAACCATGTTTTAAGAAGCCAAGACTAAAGGTCCCTTCACTAGGAACCTGTGTGTTTCCATCACCCTTAACCTCTGCCTGCAAGGCCCCTTCCCAAGTTTAAACCCTAAGGTGTGAAGTCAAGACATTCATCACTGACCTTTCACTGCCTTTCTCTCTCTCCTCTCAGTGAAAGAATTTTCCACTTTCCCTTCCTATCTCACCAGAAATATTGCTAAAATGTATATTTCTTCTTTTCTATTCCACGGCATTTGCCTTTCTCCTCCCTTATTCCTTGCTAGCATAATCCTGGCTATATTCAGGTATGAGTCAGAGATGTGTTTCAGGGGAGCCTGAGCCCCTTCCCAACTTCAGAGAGCATTATTTGGAGTAAGCCAACCTTGGTAATTCTATTACTCTAGTGACTAGCTTAGGAATGACACGTGATGCAATTATGATCGTTGAGATATGAGAAGAGACACCCTGGGGCTTCTGGCAAAATGTTCAAATGTGAATGTCTTCTTCTCCCATGCTGCCTTTGGATATTTATGAAGACATAAGGCTTGAACTGCTGCAGTCAGTTATTTTGTACCTATGACAAGAGTAGCCACCATGCTAAGAATGGCACACAAAATAAAAACAAAAAATCTGGTCCCTAATAATGTCATTGGGCCATTGAGCTAGACACCCTACCTAGAACCAGTCATCTCAAGATTTCTTTTTATGTGAGAGACTATTTCCTTACGGTTAAACACTACTAGTTGGCTATTATTTGCAGCCAAAAGCATACTGAGTGATTATATCTTCTCTGGGGTAAAAATGTCAGAACGGCCACACAGAGAGAAATCAGAGACCAGACAAGGAAAACTGTATGGAAATATAGTGTAAAAAAATTTATACCCATAACAAATACGCTGTTGTCAAGTGAGGTGAGAGATATGTAGTATCATTTCACAATTCTCTCTGAGGGGGCTCAGCTATAAAAGAGTTATTGGTGGACTTCCCTGGTGGTGCAGTGGTTAAGAATCTGCCTGCCAATGCAGGGGACACGGGTTCGATCCCTGGTCCAAGAAGATCCCCCATGCCACAGAGCAACTAAGCCCGTGCGCCACAACTACTAAGCCTGCACTCTAGAGCCCGCAAGCCACAACTACTGAACCAGTGCCACAACTACTGAAGCTTGAGCACCCTAGAGCCGGTGCACTGCAACTACCGAGCCCACGTACCACAACTACTGAAGCCCGCGTGCTCTAGGGCCCGCACGCCGCAACTACTGAGCCTGCGTGCTGCAACTACTGAAGCCCGCGCGCCTAGAGCCATGCTCTACAACAAGAGAAGCCACCGCAATGAGAACCCTGCTCACCGCAACTAGAGAAAGCCCACGCGCAGCAACGCAGACCCAATGCAGCCAAAAAAAAAAAAAAGTTATTGGTGAATTCAGGTTCCTACCCAGGAGTAATGAGTCCCAGTTGGCTACCTGGACATTATAGAGGCTAGATTTAATCTAGCCTGCATTAAAAAAGAGTGCCCAAAGTTATTAGTCCCTATTTAGTGGCATCTTTGATAGAGACCCAGATGTCTACAGTGCTTGAAAGAGAACTCCAAAGTGTTCTTAATGACTCAGATAAAAAAAGACAAGAGATAACTCTGATTTATCAGATGCTGCCTTCCATTTTTTTTTGTTTGTGCTTTTTTTCGGTTATAAATATACATAGTTTACAGAATCAACGAGTTCCACAAAGTTTTCATTAGGAAAAAAAAAAGCCATCTCTCTTCTGTACTGCTTCCCAGAGACAACCACTCTTAGCTCTTTAAGGTAAATCTTCTGGAACTTGATAATGTATTAGTTTGCTAGGGCTGCCATAACAAAATACCATAGATTGTGCCTTAAATAACAAAAATATATTTTCTCACAGTTCTGGAGGCTACAAGTCTAAGATCAAAGTGTCAGCAGGTTTGGTTTCTCCTGAGGCATCTCTCCTTAGCTTGCCTTCTCTGTGTGCCATCTGTGAGAAGGACACACTTCTCACATATCCTTTTCTCTGTGCCAATGCATCCCTGGTGTCTCTCTGTGTAGGCCCTCATCTTTTCTTATAAGGACACCAGTCAGATTAGATTGAGGCCTACCCTAAAGGCTTCATGTTAACTTAATTACCTCTTTAGAGGCCCTAGCTCCAAATACAGTCTCATTCTAAGGTACTAGAAATTAGGGCTTCAACATATGAATTCGGTGGTGGGGGAGGGCACAGTTCAGTCCATAACAAATAATGTAAATTGAAAATATTTATATTGCAGTTACTACATAGCAGTACAGTGGTGATCTAAGCTCACTTACATATTATCCTCACAATAATTGTGTGTGATGTGCATCATCATATCTCCCTTTTATAGATGAGTATTGATATACAGAGAAGTCAAGTAACATGCCTAAGGTCACACTGCTGGAGAGCAGCAGAGCTATCTTTCAAACCTAGGCAGTCTGAACCCAAAATTCGTGTTCTTAATACTAAAGTATGCTCCATTCTTATATTGCTACTTCTCTCTATAGAAGATGAGCATTTAGTTCTCTAAGACAGCAAATACAGACATATGAACACATGCACATACGCATGTGCACACACACACCCATTCTTCCCTCATCTTCTCAATATTATTTCATTAATTTTGGTTAGATCAATATTCAACATTTACCTTTTATGATTATGTATGTTTTTACAGTTAGGCAGTAAAGACATTATTTCTTTCTCTTTCTTGCATAAGTTTTCATTTCCCTGGAGTTAATAGCAATCTTGTTTTTACATTTACTTAGTTTTATGTGTAGTTATCACCAACTTAACCCCAAACTCTCTGAAAATTATTAAATCTCTTCTCAATTTTTTATTCACGGTAGGTGTTCTAGTGATTTCATCTTGAATAATTTCTGCCAGAGCTTTCGGACTTACTCAAATCTGGATTGGTCATTCCCTAAAGCCTAGGGCACAATCAACATCTTGGTATTTGCTTAATCCACATCATAGAGATTTTGCTTTGCTTCTTCTTTCATGGACAATACATCTTATAGTTTCTTATACTATGTCCTCATTTTACGGGAGTATATCTTCCAGGAGCTTCCAAAGAAGACAAATGGGGAGGTAAATTTTTTGAGAACTTTCAGGTCTTCAAATGTCTATTCTATCTCACACTTAACAGTTTGCCTGGCTGTGGAATATTAGAAGTCATTTTTCTTCACCATTTTGAACCTATTGTTATATAGTCTTTAAGCTTCCAGTGTGCCAAGAAACCATTCTGATACTTAATACTCTGTATATGACCTATCTATTCTCTCTGGAAAGTTACAGAATCTTGTTTTTGCTCCCTAGTATTCTGAAATTTTGCCGTGAGGTGCCCTATATTCACAACTGGGCCAAGCACTCAACCTGGAAGCTCATATCCTTAAGTTCTTAGAAATGTTATTATTTTACTGATGATTGCTTTCCCCTTATTCTCCCCCATGACACCCATTTCCTCTACTGTCTCTTTCTGAAGCTTTTTTTATTCAGATGCCAGATATTTACTCACCTTCAGAACACCTTTCACTGTACTTTCTGAGATTTCCTAAACTTTAAACTTATCTATTAAGTTTTCTACATTTCTACCATCACATTTTTTTTTTTAATTTTCAGAAGCTCTTTTTTATTCTTTCAATTTTTCTTCTTACAGTGTCTTGCTTTTGTATCATGGATGTAATATCTTCTCGTATTTATTTGAGGTTATTAATCTTTTTCTTTCCATTTTTTTGGTTTGTTTTAGTTTCTGTAATAGATAGGGTTTCCTGAGGCTGAGATTTAGGGGCAGGTGGTTAATTGGGGAGTGCCTTCAGGAACAATACCTTTAAGTGAGTGAGGAAGGCAGGATTGGGCCGACCCGAGAAGCTGACCTCTGATGCAGTTGCAACAGCCAATCCCACAGGGAATTCTGAAGCCAGAATGGCCCTTTAGAGTTGTTCCCCATTTTTGTCCCCAACTGAGGCAAGGGAACCATGTCTTTGTGACCGCAACTCAATATCTTACCTCTCAACCAGATGTGGGCTGCTCTGAGGAGAGGATGTAACCCTAGGCAAAGTGACACTTTTCAGCCACTCAGCTGAAAGTGAGCCCTCAGTAGGGCTGGAGGAAAACTTGAAGGGCCAATCTGAACAGTGCAACACAGCATCTACTACAGTCTTTATCTTTCAGGTTAAAAACTTTCCTCAGTTAATTAGTGATCTTTGGTTTTTCATATTTAAGAGTGAGGTACTAAAACACTGAAAGCTCTAAGTTCATGTTAGCACTTGTCAACTGTGAGCTTTACTGTACTGTGTTTGGGCCGGTCATTCCATTGGATTCCCCAGATGTCTTTTCTCTTGACTGGTCAGATTTCATCAAGAAGCATCTTCAGCCTAGACTGGACTGTGAACACTCTGCGCACCAAGTGGGAAAAGAGAAATGAGAGAAAGGGTCTTGATATTCAGTATGCAAATGCTCAGTTAATCACTTTGCTTTCAGCAAGTTACTTACCCCTCCCCTACCTCTTCCTGGTACATCTTAATCCAAAGAGTTTTGTGGGATTTTTTCTTTTTTTAACCCATTCCAGAAACTAAACCAGAAGATTGGGGAAGGGAATTTGCCTGGCTGTGAAACTGGGAACTTAACTGCTTAAACAGGCTTTCAACCATTCTTCCTATTTTTAGCCCCACCTTCAATCGCATTTCCAGAGGTAACTGGAGAAGCCAATTCCTGAACCTTTTGGATATTCTGCAATGTGAAAGCTTCTCAGCTTTTCCCACTGTCAGCGAAGAATTTGGCTTTCTGGGTCTGCTGAGTCAGTACCATTCATTCATCTGCTTTCCAGCTTTCAGAAATTCGCTATTTCTTCCTCTTCCAATCTCTCTGTCCTTGTTGGTGTATGCCTTTTCAAAAATACCTCTTGTCATTTTAGGAAGCAAAAGTATATGTGTCTACTTAATCTCTGACTTACATATTCTCTTTTTCTTTCCTCTTTCTCACATACATACTTTTAAAATAGGTAGAACATTCTCCTGGTTCTAAAGAAAGTGTCTTTTTTACCCATCTCTCAGCTACCCAGTTGCCTCTTTTGCCTCTAATCCCAAGCAGGTAATCACTTGTATTAATCCTTTGTGTATCCTTCAAGAGTTTATGAATATAAAAGGAAATATGAATATGTATTCTTATTCTTTTCTTTTTAGACAAAACGTAGCTTAAGACTGTTCTGCATCTTGCAGTTTTCATTTAATATTGCTTAAAGCTCTTTGCATATCAGTGTAAAGCTTTCTCATTCTCTTTAACAGCTGTGTAGTATCCTATTTATCCAACCTCCTATCAAGGGACATTTATTTCCAACTTTTGCTATAATAAACCTATGAATAACCTTAAACATAAATAATTTTGCATGTGCACAAGTATATCCACAGGCTAAGTTCCAAGAAACATGTTGCTGGAACAAGTAGTGTCTATCATTTATAGGGCTGATAGATGTTATCCATTGGTGGTTGTACCAATTTTTAATCCCAGCAGTGGAAGAATGTCTAGTTTATTTATTTATTTATCACCCCCCAACACACACACCTTCTAGTGTTTAACAGAGTATATTACAAAAATAACTGAATAGGTGAAAACGGTATCTCACAGTACTTTAACTTGGCATGTCTTTTAGTATGAGTAAAACTTTTCATATGTCTGAAATACGTTTTCATCTCATTTTGCTTGAGTTGCATTCAATTCTTCATAACGTAGAGTTAAAACTTTTCTTTGGGGAGAAAAATGGTGTGTGTGTGTGTGTGTGTGTGTGTGTGTGTCTGTAAACAGAAATTCAAAGGCATCCTTAAAACACTGTTGAGTCAAACGTATTATTATGGTATGAACAAAAAATATCTCTTGCTACAACTAAAACACCATGTGCTGGTATTTTCTAGGGACAATGGAAATTATCCAAATACTTTATCTAGAGCAAGGCATTTCTCATAAAGAAAAACATATCTAGTCAGAAGGTACACTAACTCAAATTATGAGTTCACTAGTCTTGGTTGAGAAATATGCTTGGAAAGATGGTTAGTCCGTATCTGGAATACCTTAAAATCAACTGTGGTATTGTGGAGAAAATACTGGGCTTAGAATCAGAAGGCACAGTATATTACATTAGTCAGGTGATGTAATCATTCTCAGCCTCAGTTTCCTGATCTGAAAAATGGAGATAGTAATATCTGCCCCACAGAATTTGTAAACTGTTCACCACTGAGAACCATTAATGTAAATTACTTCTAATCAGTAAACTCAGGAAGGAGGTAGTAACATGAGTCAGGTAAAAAACACCTAGAATATAGAAACAGAATTACTTGAACCATTAAAAAAATTAAGGAATATTAAGAAATATTAGTATAAACAAATAGAATAGTACCTGATGCTAAGAATGTATGTATAATCTGAAGGCACAAAAGAGAATGTCTTCACTAGAAATGAGGCAAAAGGATTTACCAATTTTGTGATTACATAACTTACCCATTTTATGATTATAAATATTATAGTATAAATAAAAATGTTCCATAAAAACTATAAGCCTTTACATCACAGACAAAAGCCAGTAGAGTAGGGAATAAAATATACTGAATTGGCAAAATTTAGAAACGTGTTTTGTGAAAAAGATTTTTCTCTGTTTTATGTAGGTCATCCTATATATAATTTTAAATACAAATTATTCTCAAATAAAGACTGAATTTATATTTTCATTTTATAATTATTTACTGAAAAAAGTTTGTTAAATCAAGAAAACCTCATCTTATTTCCCTATTTTTATATTTTTACATATAATGTAAAAATAAAATTATGAGAAATATTCATATGGAATATAAAAGCATTTTTTCAAATGTGTGTATACCTCATAAAAAAAAAAACTAATGTCATGTAACTGTCTGTGAAGTGCATGTTCTTCCTCAGATTCAATTTTTTAGTTGCAGTAATAGGTCCCCCTGGTGGAGGTTGAAAGTATATTTTGTCCTATTTTTCTCTCCGAATACTATTCTAATTTGAACAGATTAAGTACATTTACATTCTTCCTTGAAGAAATGCATAGAGAAAGGTTTAAGAGAAGAACTCGTTGATTAAAATAAGTTAGAAGGCCTGTGAATTAACTGTCAATTGCACCACATGTAAATTTGTTCTTAACACATTCATAATTACAAGAATCAAAATCCCTCCCCCTAAAAAGAACATCCTCAAAACATAAGATTTAGTTAATAGAGATTAACAAAGTTGAATATGTAACAAGATGAAGCTTTAAAAAATCAGACCCATAGATTAGAATCTAGCTAATGACTCCTCTTATTGGTCTACATCTATTAATGTATACAAGGCAAATGGTTCCCTAGAGACAAAAGTGCAATCACTGTTCACTGAAAACTCACAAGAATATTACCAAATTGAAGTACCAAGAGTTATTATACTTCTCACTTTTAGGTTACATGGGATGATACCCTAAGTGATACAAAATGGGAGAAATAAGTGTGCCAACTTCTTCTATGCATGAATGAAACAAGTTTTTGAAATGAAACCAGAACCAGGTGTTCCCATTCAATCCCATCAGTGGATTCCCACCCAGTCACCTTAGAACAGTACGGAACTAAGATTTCATTCTGTGCTCTTTTGAAAACTGAGGTCAAGCAAAGTCAGTCTCAGGACAAAACCAGAAATTTGGATGATATTATTTTCCACACCCTAGAGGTCCTGGAGATCCCAGAACATCCAAGATCAGATTGTAAATGCACAAGCCAATGACTACTGAGCAGTCCTTTGCCATCAGGGTCTCTCGGCCACCCATCCTTTTCCGACAACTCCTTCCAGCTTCTCCCACATCACTCCTAAATCTCTGGCTTCCTTGAGGCTTAGGAACCCCTGAGCAGCTATTGATATGGTTAGCAGGTATTGAATTGGGCATTCCTCAATGCCCAATTTATCAGAATCCTGAGCCATGTTTTAAGATACTGGGCCATACATTACAGCAATCCTAATTTCTTTTAATTTCATGTTTCTAGACTTTCTTTAGAAAGTAGTATATGGGATATGTCGCTGGGCAAACAAAGAGTCTGTGAATTACTCTGCACTTCGGAAACTTCTACATCAACACAGTTAAGTCAGAGTCTAAATCAAGCTTATATATTTTTTACCTCTTAGCCCTCACCTTTTACCTTGGTCTGGAATTCCTGGAACAAATGTCTTGATTATGTAGGAACAGGTTAACTACTCTGTAGATTAACAACACTAAGGTATAGCAGGAATCCAGTATTTTCCCTCCCCTATAGTCTAGGAGTTGGAGGCATGTAGTGGAGGCTGCTGTAGGTTCTCACCCCCACTTCAACCAGAGATGCTTCTCAGTTAACTCAGCACTTCTCCAATCCCAGGGAGACAAAAGGAAGAAGGAGAGGCTAAAAGGGGTAAAAAGCAGCTATTTGTGATGGGGAGATAAGCCTTGTCCCAGGTCTCTGCTAGCCAGTTAATTTGAAAACTCTTTCAAATTAACACTGAATAACTGAAGTTGACTCTGATTTGTCTCTTCCTTCCATCTGGTTTGTAATCTATTACTGTTCATTAAATAATCTTATTGTGGGCTTCCCTGGTGGCGCAGTGGTTAAGAACTCGCCTGCCAATGCAGCGGACATGGGTTTGAGCCCTGATCCAGGAAGATCCCACATGCTGCGGAACAACTAAGCCTGCAAGCCACAACTACTGAAGCCTGCGCGCCTAGAGCCCGTGCTCCACAACAAGAGAAGCCACCGCATTGAGAAGCCCGTGCACCACAACAAAGACCCAATGCAGCCAAAAATAAATAATAAATTAATTAATTTAAAAAAAAAATCTTATTGTATTTGTGCTGGAGACATTTGCTATAAATTTTTCTTTGGAAAAAGATGAGATATAAATTCTCAATAATAGAAACAAAGAACTCTTTAAGGAAAAAAATTTGCCTTTTCTCTTTTTCACATGAATTAGAAATGAAGAAATGAATACCCTTTAGAAATGAAGACCCTAATAGCTGCTAGGAATTAAGATTAGCTTTTTACAATAATTTTTTTAATATCTTTTGATCATAACTTAAGTAGAAATATAAACTGTTATGATTTTAAGCTTATTTCAACCAAATGGAAATAGTTAACATTATTATTGTTTTGACCAAATGTAAACAGTATATGATTTATATAATTCTCTACTTTGAGATACCCCAGGTTCCCTAAGAATATACTTCCTTCAAATGGACTGAACACTGTGCTTGCTCATATGCTTATGAACATTCCAAAGAAGAAACTAATGTGGGTTTAAAATTTTCCTCTAAGCAATCTCGTAGCTACCTGGGTCTGGGTACACCTGAGAGTCCCTTAGGGGCCTTGGAGATCCCAGAATTTCCAGGATCAGACTATAGAACTGTAAGTAACCTGGCCCCATAGATCAATAATTCCAACCAAAGTACATGCCTAATTGTATAAAATTTTGTATTTTAATAAAATTCGCAATTCACAAAACATTTTCACAAGTATAATCTGATTTAATTTTTCCCAAAACCAACTAAGTTAGTTACAACAGATATTACATTTTCTAGTTTTTAAAAATCTTTCCTAGCTATTTTTTTCTTTTAATCTTTGCTATGGCAGTGAAAATAGCCAATTAGATTTGAACACAGTTTTCTTTCGTAAAGAAAATCCTTAGAATCTATATCTTGCTGCTTTTTTTTCTATGAGGGAGTTATTTTGTTTTTATTGCCAATGCTGAAAAGCATCACATCATCTCTTAGGACTTAGGTTAGCAATAATTCTCTCTCAGCAGGATTGGTATAGAAAAAGTCTCCTGGAAAGTTTAGTTTTGGCCAGCTATTTCACATTTAATTGAATATGTTTATCTTAATAGAAAAAGAAAAATGTAGATTTTGCTTAAAGTATGGTTAAGTTTACCAGCTTGGCAAGGACTTTAAATGCCTGAATTTTCAACACAAGCAAAATGCATGTTTTCTAAGGAAAGACTGCTCCTCAGTAAGCCAAACACAAATCATTAATCTGCTGCTAAATTTAAGGAGGTCATCCATGATACGAAATATGATTTGGAAATATTTTAACCATTTAGCATTTAGCCAATGTATGCTGAATGCTATTTACTCTAAAGAGACAACCATCAGGAGTAGGCTTGTATCAATGAGTCACCAGAATTTATGTTCTACAACAGTACATGTTTCCTAGCTGTCAGGCTTACACAGACCTTTTGGAAGACCTTGGGGATAGACAGTCTATGATGATGCCACACAGAGAAAATAATTGCTCTTTTCAGAGAACACAGTGGTATGTTGGACAAATGTTACAATCATATTAAAATTAGAAATACTGGACCCCAGAAGTCTATTAAGTATCCCTGATTTCTTTTATTATGGAATAAAGAAAACCCATTTAAAAATATTTTTAATTAAGTATAAAATGGAAGTAACCATGCTGATCTTTGATTCTATAAAATGTCAGTAATCTTCCCAAAATTATCATATAATGAAAAAATATTTTACGTATTCTCAGAACAGCACAAGACATACAGCTTTCCCAAGTTCTAAAGAAAAAGACAATATGGATTTTTGTAGACAATTAGATAATACTATTATAATTATACTCAATATTTACAGTACAACTCACAAAGGTAACTCTAACATAAATATATTATCTCAGAAAAAAACAAAGACTTGATTTCACTAGTTTTAGACTGTATTTGGCAATCTTTTGTAGAGTCTTAGATGAAGCTTTCAATGAATGCTGTAACTGTAGAATGACATATGACTTAACACAGAATCAGGATATGTAGGCAAATTACCTATTTCAATTGAATGGGTAAGCCTAGGCTGTTTAATCAAGATCTCCAAGACCCAACTAAGCTGCCATCCAGATGACTGCCTCATTTCATCCCAAGAATTTCTCTTTGCAACCCAAATCCTAAACAAGTCATCATTCTACCATTAAAATAACCTTTACTGACCCTCTTCTCTGACCACTGAGACCGACAAGAGCTTTGCTTTAGACTATCAGGTCCATAAACCTTCCTCCTCTCCAGCTAGGTGCCTCAAAGATCTTCCCACACACCCTTTTACCAAACATACTCCTAAGCCCCAGGTTCCTTCCATTTCCTACCAAGAATTTAAAGAGTTCTTTCTTCATTCAAACAGCCCCTAAAATAAAATCTTCTTCACAAAGGGTAAGTGGAAAAAATGTTTCCTCAAAATGAAAATATTTTATGACTACTCAATAATATGCACTTTATCAATAAGCATTTGCTTAATATTGTATTTTTTTCCCCAAACATCTACTTTTTCAATGTGTTGACTCCATGATTTTAAAAACATTCTATCTAAGCTTATTAGCTTCCAGAGGACTGGCACCAAATGTTAACTCACATGGAATAATATATAATACAACAAATGCCATGCTAGATTATGCATAAATGTTTAATGCTTTTGCTGCTGAGCCTCTGAATTCCAGATTCTATCTCTTAGTTTTGTAGTTTTAAAAGTCTGATCCTTTACACCTTGAGATAGTTTATAAAAGTCACTGTAAGGAGATAATACAATCTAGTGGCTATGAGTGGGCCATGGAGTCAGAAGACTTAGGATCATATTCCAATTCCAATTCCAATGCCTATTACCTTGAACAAGTTACTTAAGCCTAAGCTTTGGTTTTCTTGTGTGTAAAATAAAGAAAACCCAACAGTATCTACCTCAGGTTACTGAGATTAAAATATATAATGTATGTAAATACCTATGTGTGCCTGGAACACAGCAGCACTTAAGTTACTAAATTTTTTTTTTTTTTTGCGGTATGTGGGCCTCTCACTGTTGTGGCCTCTCCCATTGCGGAGCACAGGCTCCGGACACGCAGGCTCAGCGGCCATGGCTCACGGGCCCAGCCGCTCCGCGGCATGTGGGATCTTCCCGGACCGGGGCACGAACCCGTGTCCCCTGCATCGGCAGGCAGACTCTCAACCACTGCGCCACCAGGGAAGCCTAAGTTACTAAATTTTTAAAGACATTTCCTTTATAAAACTTAGCTGCAGAATGGATAGACTATTCATGTGGAAAAAACTACTTCTATAATTTCATGTAAATACAAAGGAAACAGGTTGAATGAATCTCTAAAATAACAATGGTTACTATTCCTAGAGATCAGGTGACAGTTATGTCCTAGTCTGCCCAGGCTAGTTCTGAATTACACCTGTTGTGCCAAGATTTATAATAGTCTCCCCTAAGCTCCTTCACTCTCAGGTAACCTGGTTTAGATCATAAAATATATGGTCAATTGTGTTGGTCATTAAACTTTTTTCCCCACAGCTCCAAACCACTATTCTGTATTCAAATGTGTAACAGTAGGGTTGGAACTGTGTAAACTACATTTCCCCTTTGCCAGCTGAATTTTTTTAAGCTCCACTAAAAAGAGGACTAGAAGAATAAAACAGGAAGGCAGGAGGGGAAAAGACTCTTTTGCTGTTTCCAGTTTGCCTGGAGTTCCCGTCAGCATCCCCAGGGCAACAGTTCTTCCTTCCAGGAGCAGCACTTGGTTCCATCCTCCAGCTTTTTCTCAAGATTCCCCAAACCAGCCTCATCATTCCCCATCAACATTAGCACCACCTACCAGTGCCCCCTTCCTCAACCATCTCCGAGTCTCTGCTCCATAGGACCTCTCCTCCCCGCTTCTAGTTTCCAGTAACTACAACTTTTACCCTCAGCTATCCCAGTGTTCCTTTCCTGATTTTTTCTTCTTTTTTTTGTTCTCCAGCACCAATTTAACTTATTCCTATATTACACTCTGTGAAAATATCCAGTTGTGCTCCTCTTGATGTCTGAGGTCTAACTGAAACTGATACTATTCAGAGGAATGGGAGTGGAGCTGGCAGTTAAAAAAAAAAGAATTTTCACTTTTACTTTATATATTACTTATGTAATTTGTTTAACTTCATATTTTAAGTGATTTTTTGAAACTCTTTTGCCTTCTTCACATTGGTCTTCAGAACATTAGAAATTATCTTTAGTGTAGAACACATCACTAGCAATTCCCAAGAGAATTTACATCCAGAGATTAGCATCAGACAGAATGGTTTAGGGAGTTGAGGAAATTAGCAACTCAACTGGATCATCTAACTCATCATGGTGTTTGCTAATGCAAGACCATCAACACTGGCGCATCAACTAAATTTGAAAGTCTTCCATTAGAAGTGCTGTATGAATTTCCTGCAATGAACGATTAAATGAGCCTAGTGCAGTACCCACACCACATATTAACTGCATAACAAATATGTTTTTGATTTCCTCCCCACCCCAACTACCTACCGCCAGACCCTAATCTAGGAGCTGTTAAGAGGCACATAACTTAAAGTAGGCTTTGATGGTTTACATATAAGAAAATATCTTAGCTGACAAATCCCAAACTATGAAAGCTTACCAGGATACCAGAACAGCAGATGCAGTAGGTAAGTTTAGCAAGAAAGTTATTTTCTTACATCATGAAATGCCATTGTATAATAAATATAACTATAATAGTAAATGACTAATACCCACCTCCACTTCCTTCTTGTTTAAAGCAAATTCACTCCTTTCTTCTTATTGCCACCTCTACTAGCCAATTTTATAAGCCTCTGACTCTACGGTTATTAACACTGGAAAAAACTTGAAAATAATTCATACCCTTCTGTAGGAGAAAGCTTTCACAAACATAAAGAACTGAAGTGAGCACTCTTCCCTCAACCCACAGTAAGAAGAAACAAAATGCTGGCATCCCAAGGAGTAACCATTTATATTAAGAATAAAGAAGTTATCTCTGTAAGTGACAAAAAAGTACCTTAGGTTACTTATTCCAATAAAGTGGTAGAAGACTAGCAAGCCTAGATACATGTTTGTGTTTTATTCTTCATTTTCTTTATTCTTCAATTTCCTGGAAATCAACATATTTTGTGATTGAGATATAGAAGGCAAATTCATCAGTAAACGTGATACAATTTTTTAAATTTCACAGTCTATTTGTTGCCCTGGATATTGGTATTACTGTGAACACTGATTTCATATTCAAAACTGAATTTTAATATGGTGAACAATTAACTTGCTTTCTAGATAACTATTTGAAATATCACCACTGTTACATTATTCTCTACTGATTTTTTTGTTAAATTTCTAGTGGATAACTCTTTCTGTAATATTCTAGGAGGCTCACAACATTTAAAGTGCCTCAAATTATTACTATGACCTATCTCCCCTAACCACGTGTTTCCCCCTAACATACACTTCTACAAGGAAGAAGAACCCACCAATATCTGGAAAATCTGTCTCCACTGTTACCTGGTGAATCACAGAACGTTCCTTTATACAGCTAAAACAGAGCCTTAAATGATTTCTGTGGCTTACAGTTTCCTATTTTCATCACTGTGACGTTTAATTGAGTGATAATTATCTTAACAGATCAAAATTCCAAAATTTAAATCTTTCACTTTGTCAAGAAGTTAGATGATTCAAACTATATTCAATTAGTTTAAGAAAGAAATATCCAGATTTAACTGTCATAACTGAAGACACCAAAAGTGTTACAGAACATAATATTGAATACATGAGGATAAATGAGTCTATATGCACAATACTGTTTCCCTCCAAACTGAAAGACATGACTCATGAAAAAGGAATTATGCCTATATGGAGTCATCATTTTGTACTGAAACATCAAATGTCAAACTTGTAATGGAAAAATGTACTCTTCTATTGCAATTTATATTTCAATTTTCGTTTCTGAAACCAACCGTGTATAGAGAAAAGATTTAAGAAAGATACTCTTGAGGGTTAGCAGACATTTGGAATCAAAATAAACAGAAAAGTTACCAAATTTTGAAATACTAAAAAATAAACATTTTATTAAGGAAAGTCTGAAAAACATGTGCACCAAAAGTGACTACTAATGCTAAATAAAAAACCTTCAAAAAATGTGTACCACATGATTCAATTTTTTAAACTTTATATATAAAAGCTATATTATAAATACAAAGCTAAACTATTAGAGTACTAACAATACTGTTCATATAAAGAAACTTAACAGTAGTAAAATATGAATACATAAGATGCTTATTTTTGGTCCTTTTGGAAAAAAGAACTAAGTTGTTTTTTGTTTTAAACACGGCTTCAGGCACAAAAATAGAATATAAGATGATAACTGCAACATTCTTAGTGTTTATCCTTGTAATTCTTTAAATGTCACCAGTCATAATAGCAATGAATTCCTCTTGATTTACTGTGGTAAGAAAGAAAATGTAAGTCAGAAATACAAATTTTTTTCAGAGAACACTATTTTACTAAGTAACTTTAAATTTTATATTATACAAAATTCTTAATAAACCAAAACATAGCTTTTTGCTTTTACTTCTTTGGTAGGAAGTTGAATACGTTAATTAAATTGAACTTCATGAATACAAAAATACATAAAATATAATAATATAAATTAATATTCTATAGTATTAGCTAGGAAAAAGATATAATAGTATATAAATTACAAAAAATCCATCATAATCATAATATTTATACACAAGAAAATAGTTTTAAAAACTTAAAATTTTAAATTTCCTAGATAGTTAAACTCTCTTGATAATCGTTATTGTACTAGTTCATTTAGCAAACCCTTTCTTAATAAATAAGCTTAAATATATCACACACGTAAGTTAGAATTCTGAAGGATAAAAATGTATTAGAATTAGAAAAAAAGTCAAATCATTGTTTTTTGGAACTTTTAAAAGCCTATTTTAAAGAAAAACTAATTGAAACATAGTTAAAGAAAAAAATACTGCAAAAAATAAGCTATAAGGAGTTAAGAGGAATGAGCCGTCCAGGAGCTGATAAATAACCAAGAATTCATGCATTCAATATGAAACATCTACAAGACACTATGATAGACACAGAACAGAATACAAAACCTGTAATACAAAACTGAAAATACTTTCAGTGATTTTATAAATTGTAGTACTGATCTTTAACCTTTGCAGTTAAACGAATACATTTCAGTATCTTATGAAAGCTATGACCCCTCTCTCCCTAGTTAAAAAAAAGAAAATCAAAATATATAAAAATTTTAAACAATTTCATCAATATGTACCTTCATTTAAGAACCCCTGATTTAGAAAAATCTAGAGTGAGGCATCTAGACCAAAACAGGAAACAAGGGTATATTTTTAAGAAAAACAACATAAGGAAAGCAGCCTTGGAATGATCTGACTACACATTATTTTAATAGCATAATAAAGCCATGATTAAAATATTCAAAATCTGAAAAGTACTTATGTTTTGTTACTTAAAGATCTAAAACTTTTTTCCCTCAATTTGTAAACTCTCAATACTCAAATTCCAAATTAAGTTTCATATAGTTCTAAAACAAAGCAAATCAATATTTATGTTATTTATATGTAAACACTTTAAAGCACTGTAGCATTTCAAAAGTATTTTAAACTATTCCATAATTTCATACCTAAAAACAAAATACTTAAGTCCAAAAAAGTGAACCTAAAAGCTGAAGGGAAGAAAGTGGCTAAGGAATTTAAACTAGGTCCTTTATCGTCAGTGAGACTTTCAGACAATTAGGAGAATCTGTGATGCCTTTATACATTTGGTTTTATAACCTTCTCTATCAATCATACTTATATGAAGTTCCTTGATGTAAGGAACACAATACCTACCTTAAAATAGGCATTTGATAAAATATATATTGAATAAAAAATATGACACTTCATTTTTTTCTACACTGCCTTTTTAAATATTTTCATAAATCAATCATTTCATAGGGTAAATCTTATTACATGCCATTAAAATAAAAAATTTTAGAGAAATTAAGTACCTTAGAGACCATCTGGCTTTGAGGGGAAAAAACAAATTTTAATATCTGAAGTGTCAGTTGAATATTTTACTAACACACTGTTTCCTATAATAGTATGCAATTTTAAAAACTCCATAAACATAGAAACCTAATTAATATTTTACTTTATAGCACAAGAGGCAATACAGTGTTATGGTTAAAAGCATATTGTCATTATGGAGTTATGAGTTTAAGTCTGGCTCTGCCATGTATTAGCTTTGTAATAACCTTGGACAGGTTATTAAACTCTCAGAGCTTTAGTTTCCTCATCTATATATATGCAGGTATCCTATGCATAAATGGGTATAACATTGTATTCACTTCACAAAAGCTATTATGTAAATTAAGCGACATAATCCACAATGTAACATGCTAAGCACAGAATCTAACATATATAAAGTACTAAACAAATGTTAACATTCATCATAATTATTTAGAAGATGGTCCACTTTGGTTTTTTAAATGTTGCTTCCACTTTTCCAAAATGATTTACTATATTTTATTTTATATATCTTGGGAGGGATTCTTTCTATATCATTACCACAGCTGTATTTATATTTTGTATTATGTCTTCTTTTCCTTTAATTCCTCATTCACCATGTTTATTATTCTATACATACAATAAAAAAAAAAATTTTCATTGCTCTCAAATACTGAAGTGTGAAAAACTCGTAAAAACAGAACAATTACTGAAGTCCAAAAAAGGTAGCAAAGTATTACGATCTTTACCAGTTTAACATATACAAAGAAAGCAGGTTAGTTATATCTAAGAAAAATTCTGCCTACAGTCCCCCCAAAAAAAAAACCAGATTAAGTGATCAGATTACTAAATTATTATAAAATCTAACTTGCCACTTTTTCAAAAATGGGCAGATTTTCAGATAGCTACAGAAACCCAATATAAATTAAGGCAGTAACCCAAAGCCACACTAAATAGATTAGGGTTGGAGTTCTCATTGTTTCTGAATATGAAAATGCCTTTCAATAATAATTTTCTGGACTTGCCACAATAACAGCTATCCTTAGTATATCTCGTTTGAGAAGTAGATAATGTCAAATAGCTATATAAACTCTGCAATCAATCACAATAGCATTTAAATATAACTGAAAAAAGCAGTATATGTATGCATGTGCAATGCTATTATTCGTATGGTCTACAGACAATATTTGATGCATACATGAACTCCCAGACCCCGCACAATACCTCAGAAGGCCTCCACCCCTAGATACCCACATCTCAGATTGGAAACTACTGGATTAGACTATTTTAATATGATAAGACCACCCTACTATCCCCCCAAAAAAAGACAAGTCTTAACAATAAAAGATGTGTCAGGTGTATTTTATTTGTAATCAATCACTTGGAAAAAAGAAAAAAAAGTGTTATTTGCCTGTTATTTTATTTGTAATCAATCACTTGGAAAAAAGAAAAAAAAAGCGCTATTTGCCTGTTAGTCATGTGAATAAATGACAGTAGGATGCCCAAGCAACAGTTGTACAGTGACTTAAAGTGGAATAATGCAAGCAGTGAGGACCAAAGAAATGTTTTAAGGATGTACTAAAATAAATCTCCCAGCAATGGAGCACAGGTGTGAACTCAAATTCAAAAGCAGCAGGTAGAGCAGTCTAGCAAGGTATGCAAGAAATGGACACATTTTCTAAGAAAAGTTTCACATGAAGTTTGAATTTAAGAACAGGTTACTAACTGGTATTTTATTCTAATGTCAAATGAAGCTAATAACTAAAACCTAACTTGCATGAGCCTAGTACAGGAAAAAGAAACTGTTTATAACTCTGGTCATTTGACACATATTAAGTAGCTGGAGTATGAAAAAGACACACCAAGATCCTCTCTACCACTGAAGAGAGTACCTTTACATAAAGGAACTCATTTAAAGCTAATTTAGGGTAATAATCAACAGCTAGGGAAGACACAAACATTTTTTAACTGTGAAGACAGCGGATTATAAATCCAAATATTAGAATTACAGCTTAAGAAGTCCTTTAAGTTTTCTCAAGTTTTAATCATCTCTGTTTTAAAATATAACTATATCAATACCCTTCAAAGAGCTAGTACTAAAAATAGAAAAGTTGTATAATGCTTAAATAATAGTCACATAAATATAATAAGAAAGCACAATAATGCGCAATTCTAATGGACAATCTGAGCTGATAACTATTTGCTACTGTCTTATTTCCTTATTGAAGCATCCAGTATTTCCAAGGTTTTAGATATATATATGTATTTTTTTTCATGTAAAAATGAATAGTTGGTACTACAGCAACATATATCTACTGTAACGCACACTCCTCGCTGCTTAAGTCAACAAACGTCAGAGTACTCATCATGTTCAAGAAAATGCAGGAGAATATAAAGATGAAGAAGAAAAAGGAAAACAAGCTTACATCTAATGCTAGGCACCTTCAATTATCTTCATTTAATACTCACAACCATCCGGAAAGGTATTACCATTCTGATTTTTATAAATAGGGAAACTGAGACTCAGACAATGTTAAAAACTTGCACAAAATTACAGAGCTACTAAGTAACTGGTAGAGATTCAATTCAAATCCAGGTCTGTATGATTTTAAAGCCTCAGGCCTTTCACACTATATGATTCCAAACTGCTCTTCAATGGCTCACAATATAACTGGAGAGACACACATGTATATAACTAACAGAAGGCAGTGTACAAAGGGTCAAAATAGTTTATTTCTCTAAATGTTATGGGCTCTTAATGGAAATCTCATAATTTATAAACAGAGACCACTGAGGGAGGCTTTTGAGAAAAAGATGGAGTTTAAAATGAACCTGAGAGAACGACTAACATTTTAGCAGACAGCAATTGGCAATTAGAGCATTCTAGGATTAAAGAATAGCATGAGATGAAAGGCACAGCATAAAAAGATAAGACAGAGTATATTTTGTCAAAGTGTGTATACTATATGGGAGGTGAGGGTTAAAGTAGAAAGCAGAAGAATACAGTGGGAAATAAAACTAGGTAGTTATGGTATGACAGATCATAGAAGACTTTGGACTTTACCCCATAGGCACTGAAGAATCATCGTAAGTGTTTGAACAGGAAAATGACATCACCAAACCTGCATTTTAGGAAAAGAATTCTGCTAGAACAAATTAGGAAGAGAAAAGAGGCTTACAGGCATAGAGGGCAATTAGGAAGCTACAAGAGACTGTAGAGTCAGTGAGAGCAGGGACAACATCAGCCTCTTTGATTGGGTAGCACCAGTCAGCACACAGAATACTGTACCCAGCAGGCATTCAAGGAAATAATGAACAAAGCTATGATAACATTCCTACAAAGAAATTAGGGCCTGAATTAGGACAGTAGCAGTAAACAAAGAAATAAAACAGATTAAAAATATTTGGAGGGTAGACTCAACAGAACTTAGACGTGCATGTAGGTTGAGGAAGAAGACATTAAAGGCTGAAACTTTACTGAGTGGCTGAAATTTTGGAGATATTTCACCTCAAAGAAAAGTAAAGCAGTTTCTTGAAGTGTGTGGAAGCTCATACTATAATCTGTACAGTTGGTTTTAAAGGTCTGCTTCATTCTAAACTATGTGAAATATTTATGCAAAAATCCCATTATAGGATGAAAAACATTTACACTAAATACATAGTTTGCAAAGGGTCTTGAAAATCATTTGGTTTTAGTAAAAATTACTATATGTGTACAGTAGGCATATTTGGAATATATGTTTTACTTAAAACTTACTTTCTCCATCACCATCTTTATCAAATTCTTCTATCATAGCCCGAAGTTCTTCATCACTCATGTTTTCACCCAATTCTCTGGCAACACGTCGCAAATTCCTCAGGCTTATTTTACCTGAATCATCATCATCAAATAGTTTAAATGCCTTCAATATTTCTTCACGTGGATCTCTTTCCAATATCCAGTCTGTCACTATAGTTAAAAAAATATGAAAAGTAAACCTTTATAGTCTCAAAGGCATTCATTTGTGAAATCAACTAATTATTAGATGAGAATTAAAGCTATGAATCTGTCAACATTTAGTTTGACAATAAAAATGCCAAAGTCCAAGAGCCCAAAGAGATAAACAGAAAATTAGAAAAACCAAATCCATATTTTAGAATTTAACCTTTACATTATCAACAATTTATCCTATTATAACTATATCACACATAAGCAAAATTTTGAAAACTACATTTATACCATATTTATTTAAGGTTTACTATTATCAAGAATTGTACTAGGCTCCACTGACATCAAGCACACAAGTCTAGGAGTAACCTAGTTGTAGAGATGATATACCAACAAAACAACTAAAACCAACTAGATAAAAGTTGTTTGCTGGCTAAACTTAATAGTAATACTGATTGTTCTTCAAATTTAATACAACCACAATCTCAGACAGTAGATGAAAATTCCATTCATATCCTCATGATTTAAAAGAACCTCTTGGTTTCTCAAAAGTAGTTATTAAAAGGATTGAATCTGACTGTAGTAAGAAAAAAAAATGGTCTGAAAAGATCTCTCTAAAGTCAAATCCATTTTGTTCATCAAGATAATAACTATCAGACAGCTTAATTAAAATTAAATGTGAGTAAATTCAAGCCTCAATAGTAATAATTATTTTAAAATACTAAATGTAATAATATACAGTAAGAGTCAACTTAATACTTTCAATATAACCACAGTCTTTAATCAATAGCCATAATAACAGAAATTTTTTAATCTGTGGTATAAAATTTTTTAAGTTACTAGATAAAATTCTGAAAATATCAAAGGAAATATCTCTGAAGTAATTCTACATGCTAGTCTACCACTACAACAAGACGTATTTATGACCTTCACTGTCCCATTAAAAATAACTCAGTCCTGGGCTTCCCTGGTGGCGCAGTGGTTGAGAGTCCGCCTGCCGATGCAGAGGACACAGGTTCGTGCCCCAGGCCGGGAAGATCCCACATGCCGCAGAGCGGCTGGGCCTGTGAGCCATGGCCACTGAGCCTGCGCATCCGGAGCCTGTGCTCCGCAACAGGGGAGGCCACAACAGTGAGAGGCCCGCGTACGGCAAAAAAATAAAAATAACTCAGTCCTGTTGACGTTTACAGAATCACTAAAAATTTGCAAATGCTTATAGATGGAAAATACTGGAATATTTAATATACCCAAAAGAAAAATACAATTCAAGACCCCCACAAACAGTTGTTTTGCTGTTTTCATCATATTTGGTTGAATAAGCTTTAGAATAAGCACCTATTCAAGCTAATGTTAAATCATCTGCACATATATTCAATAGTTTTCTTTTATCCATTAATTTTATACAAAAAGTCTTCCAAGTAACTAATTGAAGTATATTACTATAAGTATGCAAATCATCAAAGCTCATAAATATTCAGTTAAAAAGGAGTTGGCATATATACAGCCATAACACCAAAATAAAATACCACACTTAACTCTATGGCTCATACTCAACTTATTTTGAATTTAGTCCCAACAAAAAAGCAGGACAAGGAAAAAAAAAGTGTTAAGAAATTTTCTTCACCAATTAAATAATTTACATGACAGGTGAACCAAAAAAGCAGCTTGCTGAAAATATTAATGTATTTAAAGAAGCAACAGGGTGATCTGGGGAACAGATGGGGCTCCAAGATGTATAAATTCCTATCCCACTGGTGCTTTAATTGTGTTAGTTACTTCAGACTTATGTGTCTATATAATCTTTTATCAATACTTTGCCTTAGAATGCAACTTTTCTTTGGAACTATAAATACCCATCATTCTGGACAGCTAAAACATTGTAACTTTATGGTGACTATCTTCCATGCCTTAATCTTCTATTCTTATTCTACAAAGTAGAATTATAAGAAATACATTTATTTTTCAATGAAAATAAATCGACTGACATACAAGCAGTAAAGATGGGTTCAATCTATTTCACAAATTTCTGTCCATGTAACTCAATTTTCAAATGATTTAATTATACTCTCAAAAATGTACTTACTCAAAATAGTTAGCCCTTATACATTATAACAATCACTTAATAAAGCAAATTCAAAAACATCACATTAAAACTTTAAACCCAGTTACTTATATCCTAGAGTACTGAGGTTACCACCTTTTTTACTCTTGAATATACCCCTTTTCTTTTTATTCTCACCACCCTCAGCATAAAAAGTCTATTACAGTTATCCCTCAGTTTCCATGGTATCCATGGGGGATTGGTTCCAGGACTCCCCTCAGATACCAAAATCTGGGACGGATAGCATTTGCATATAATCTATGTACATCCTCCTGTATACTTTAAATCATCTCTAGATTACTTATAATACCTAATATAATGTAAATGCTATGTAAATAGTTGTAAATATGATGTAAATGCTATGTAAATAATTGCCAGGCACTCAGCAAATTCAAGTTTAGCTCCTTGGAACTTTCTGGAATTTTTTTTTTCCTAATATTTTCAATCCACAGAAGCAGAACCCAGGGATAGGGAGGGCCAACTGTATCTTCTGCCTGCAATCTCTTCCCTCCAACACATCTTTAATAATCTCAACAGTTACCTCTCTAAAACATATTATCTCCTCTTCTTTAAAAACTGACATAGATCCTCTGCTGACTAAAGTCCAAACTCTGTGTTATGCAAGGCTTTACCTAGCTGGCCCAGTCCTACCTTTCCAGTTATTTCCCTATCCTCTAGAGCAGGAGACTAACTGAAGTTTTCTGAACGTGCTACATGTCTGTTATTACTCCTTGTTGTTGCTGTTTTCTCTGCTTAGAATGCCTTTCTATACCCCTCCCACAATTTTCCCCTTGTGATGAAATCTTATTCCTGTTCCCAAAGCCTAAATTAAAAATCCCCTCTGCAAAGTCTTCAATTGCTCTAGATCAGGAATTGACAAACCTTCCTACCAAAGACCAGATAGTAAATATTTTAGGCTTTTTTTTTTTTGGTGGGGGGGGGGCGAGGGAGCATAAGGTCTCTGTCTCAACCACTCACTCTGTCATGGTACCACAAAAGCAGCATAACAGAATGGATGTGGCAGGGACTTCCCTGGTGGGGCAGTCGTTAAGAACCCACCTGCCAATGCAGGGGACACAGGTTCGAGCCCTGGTCTGGGAAATATCCCACATGCCATGGAGCAACTAAGTTCATGCACCACAACTACTGAAGCCCGCGTGCCTAGAGCCCATGTTCTGCAACAAGGGAAGCCACTGCAAAGAGTAGCTCCCGCTTGCCACACATAGAGAAAAACCGCACGCAGCAACGAAGACCCAACGCAGCCATAAATTAATTAATTAATTAATTAAATTTTTTTAAAGAAAGAATGGATGTGGCAGCATACAGGCAACAGCTGAATTTGGCCCAAGGGCTGCAGTATGCCACTACTGCCCTATACAAAATTATAAGTCACCACAGAGCATCATAGCTTGTTATCACCCGCATTTAAATTGTAAGCTCCTTGAAAGAACCTCTTAGTAACTTGTGATTAATTCCCCTCCCTCACCCCCGCACAGTACTGAATGCCAAAAAATTCAGCAAATGTTTGCTAAGCAAAACAAAAAACAATATAATACTCTATTCTAAATAGGCAATAAAATAATAAATAGTACATGCCAAAAATAGATGAGTACAAACAGCTGACTTATCTTGGTCTTACTTTAAAGCAGCAATTCCTAAAACACCTGTAACTCACAAGCCTCAGGCTGTCTAAATTCTAAACTTACATTAAGTATATTTTAATACTTTTTTCTAGCATTGGAAAGAATATGAAGTGCCAAACTTTATCTAGAAATACCTGTAAATATCTGTGGAACAATATCCTTAAACAGTAATAGATAGTAGATAAAAGTAAGATTCAAATATTCTGATTTAGAGTTATTTGTCCCAAACTATAAAACATATATTCATCTGTGGCCAGTTACTATTTTAAAATGATTTAAAAAATGGGGAAAGTAATAGTTTTTGATTATTTGATTCCCAAATAGTAATAAAATTTTATTTGACAGTTGATATTCTCAATAGGTAACCTTAGGATAGTTAAAGTATGTACTAAGCCTGCCAAATGGTTGATCTTTGAAAGTCAGGCTGAAGTTTACTCATGACCATTTATTCTAGAAGGAACCCAGTATTTCTGTTCTGTTAATAACATAGAAGAGATGCAGGGTCAGGAAAGGTAGAGATTACATGGGACTCTGGCTTCAACTGCTAATAAAATCAAAAATTTAAAACTGTATTCACCTAAGATGAAATAATGTGTTTTGTAAAATTACTAGAGGCAAATAGTGCTTAAAATAACCTACAAGTACAGGAAAAAAGTAATGAGAAAAATATAAATACATGGAGCAGAATATTTTTATGTTCCAGTGATATATATATTTTCCGGCCATTGAAACAAAGACTAATTTTTGAAGTAATAATAACAACAAACACTTAATAGAACTTACTACATACTAGGCCCTTTTCTAAATACTTTACATAGTTTTAGCTTAGTTATTCCTCCTAAGAACCCTATGAGATAATACAACTATCCCCATTTTATAGCTGAAAATGAGGCACAGAGAAGTAAAATGACCAAGTTACACAGCTGGTAAGTGGCAAAACCAAGATCTAAACCCAGGCAACCTGGTTCCAAAATGTCCATGCTAAACCACTACACTGTACCAAATGTACCTGAATTATAGCTCTTTCCTAGTAGTATCATTTCTACTGTATCCTGATCCTTGTTTCTATAAACAATCTAAGTTGAAACTTGAACTAAGATCATAAACCCCAGAAAGCTTCAATACTGGGAAAATAAAGATGGCTCTCTACCTCTTCTCAAGTAAATAATTCTATGAACTAGAGAAAAAAAAAAAAGAATATCCTCTCCAAAGGGACAAGCTGCCTCTCTAAATAGTCATCTATTAGTTTATAAATTGGGGATCTTCTGTGCAGTGCTTTTTTTTGTCTTTTAGATTTATTTGTTCTTTAATTTCTTTTTTCCTTCCTTTTGGTTTGAATTTTCAGATTTAAAAGAACTTACTAATGATATGAATCTATTTTTCCACACATACTAACTGCCATTTCTTTTTGTCTCTCATATTACTGCTGTTGAATATTTATTTATTTATTTTTTTCTGTACGCGGGCCTCTCACTGTTGTGGCCTCTCACGTTGCGGAACACAGGCTCCAGACGCGCAGGCCCAGCGGCCATGGCTCACGGGCCCAGCCGCTCCACGGCATGCGGGATCCTCCCGGACCGGGGCACGAACCCATGTCCCCCGCATCGGCAGGCAGACTCTCAACCACTGCGCCACCAGGGAAGCCCCTTGTAGAATATTTAAAATAAAGGGTTTGTATGTCTGTGTGTAACTGAATTTTCCTAGATTTTTTAAATATCTAAAAATAACTAAATAATATGCTGATATTATAACCCAGTGGGTTGTTCTAAAATGTTTTCTCCTGCTCCCAGTCTGCCAACTGCCTCCCTTACTACAATCTTCTCCCCACCAGCAACTTTAAAGAGATGACTTTATTCATTGAGATCGAGGTCATCCAGAGTAGGTAGCCCCTCATAAGCTTTGTCAACCTGAAGGCATGCACTTCATATACAGCTAAAGATACCAACTGCTACCAATTTCCTCTCCTTCCACTTTGCCAACAAAAATCACATACTAGGATGGTGCTGGGAAATATTTTCCAAACAAAAATATACCAAATTTTATCTTTTACTGTGAGAAATAATTTTTTGATCACTCTTTTAGTTTTATCACATAATATAGGTACATATTACATGGAAAGACATCTTCCCAGGAGAAGCTACACAATAGTTCCTTGGTTAAAATCTTCAGAACAAAAGACAAAAAGATAAATCCCATTCACAGTGAAGCTATAAATCTTATTTTTTTCTTTGAAAATTAGCAAAAAAAAAAAGAGTACCAAAAAAACCCCAAAATAAGATCCACATTACACAGCAATGTTCAATAGCAAAATTCCATAACCCAGAGACTTCTAAAAATATTGATAGTAACCAGATAATTTCCTAACAAACTACTGATTACAAAGACTATTGTAAAATAGTCTTTACAATATTGTAAAATACACACCAACTTCATTAAAATCTTCAAAGGTGATTTTCCCTGTGGCTTCTCTGTCATAATCTTTAAGAATCTTCAGTACATCTGCTTTTTTTACATCAAACCCCAAGGCTCTCATTGCCACCTTTTGGATTAAAAGGGAAAAGCAAATTATAAACATTTTTTACAAAAGAAGTGAATTCCAATTCTTAAATAAGTTTTTACTACTTAAAAGACGACAACACATCAATAAAACACACACTCTTTTGCATGTTTTATGTCTCTAAAGTAACAGTGATAGTTCTTCTTCATTACTGAAATTAAATAGCAATTTTTTTCATTTATATATCCTTTTTTAATGACAAACTAATCGGTGAGTGTTTATAGAATACATTCTACAATGTACTGACTTCAGTGCACAGATAATTTTAATAAGTTATTTTTTCTCAAAGGATTAACAAATCCAAAAAAAGGCACACCATAAATATTAAAAAGTTATATCACAGAAGAGATTAAAAAAATTAAAATAAGAATTTTCATCAGACTCAACATGATTAGTTATCAAGTAGGTGGTCTAAGAACCTGACCTTAGAGAAAGAAGAGCTCTAGTTACTAGTAACAGGAAGGAGAGATGTTACTGGTTAAAGAAGTCTTATTTGGAGAGATTCGAGTTGTTCCTTGAATCGTATATGGATGAAGTAGAGTAGAAGGGCATTTAGAAAAGAATGACTAGTATTAAAACACACACAGAAATAAAAAATAGTCTTAAATGCAATGAACAAAGCAGTTTACCTTACCTGAATGGGAAAAGATCAGGCGGAAGAAAGCAGCTAGCAAATGAGAAAAGTAGGTGGTAGTAAAAGTGTGGAGGGCATTCAATACAAATGAAAAAAATCTGAACTTTATCCAGTGTACAATGAGGAGCCACTAAGGGTTTATGAGCAATGAATAATATGATGAAAGAATTTTAGAAAGACGAATCTAATGATAGTGTACAGGAAATGGAGAAACCATTTAGGAAGTTCCAGATATAAAATAAGATCCCAAACCAAGATAATAAGAATAGCAACAAATGGAAGAGACATTATAAAGGAAGAATGGATTGAAGCTGGGTAACTAAAAGAAACAGGGGAAAAGTGAGCTAAAGAGATACAAAAATACTATCTTTCGCATTGTGCTGAGTTTAAGACCCAAACTACCTTCAACACCAATTTCCCCTTGGTTCTTTATAAATAATTCTAAAACCTAAAATTGACATTTTTTCCCCATTAGCATTGTGTCAACATCAGACATCACTTATGTTGTTTGCACCAGAGAAAATAGGTTGAGACTGTTAATAACATGTTCAAATTAAAAAACAAATAACACTCCCTCAATCTGAAAAATCAAAACCAAAACAAAACAAAACACAGTGGGAAGAGGAATATAGTTAGAACTGTTTAAAACCTATAGTTTCAAATTTTTTAAGTATGTGAGTAGAAAATAAGTCCCTCCATAGGAATATATTTTTACAGTTAAAATATTATTCATTTTACCATGTGAAAAGGAGTTTCTAAAAAGATATGTTTTGAGTACTATTCAATTTTATTATAGCACTTAACGGTAAATGTTTAAAATGGTTTCATATTTCCAAAATCAGTTTCATTAAAACATTTAAAAATATATTTTTAATCAACTGTCAAAAATGCAAATCATTTTAACAGAAAAAGATATTTTAAGTATATTACCTTTAATTCATGATAATCTATTGCTTCATCTTTGTCTGTGTCAAAAAGTTCAAAAGCATCTTTAATTTCTTGTTTCTGTTCTTCAGAGAGTTCTCTTCTTTTTTTCCTCTTTGTTTTGTCTACTACAAGCTCATTTCTATGAAATGATAAGAAAAAAGTCTATTTAGTCCACTTTAATCCTATTCTCCTAGGCTTCTAAATAATAAAATACCAAAAATGCAATAAAAATTAGCCAATGAATAATTTTCTAAATTTCGAAAAAGGAAGTATTTTGTAAAAATATAAAGAAATTTTCCCTACGTGAGTCAAAGCCCTACTCATTTTATAGTCTAGGCAGCTATAAATGTGTACTTCCTAAACTGAAAAGTGTTACAGGTTATTAAAAGAAATGAGGACCTAGCTTTCCCTCTTCCTAGCTTTGTATTTATTCCCACTAATATTACTGTGGAAGAAACAAGAACTGTTAATAAGAAACACTAGTTTTATGCCAGAAACCCCAACAAAAAACAAAGCAACCATATTCCCATCATTCTACAATATAGACTGTTAAAAAAAAAAAAAGAATTCAATTCACAACTGATGATCACTATAGATTAGGTTTACTTTTATAGTGCTTATAATTATCAAAATCATTGTAAAAAACATCTAATTCATCAATTAACTTACTATTTTGGCATTGTGGGTTAAAAATGTTTTTAGATTACACATTTTTAACAGTTTGGCACTTCTTTGTAATTTCTCCCATTAATATTAACAAATCAGCCAAAATAATGAACCTAAGCATACCATGAATACTAAACACCAAAAAAAGTACATAATATTTGTGCTAATTCTATATAATAATGTGAAGAGTCAATAGTCTTGTAAATCTCACTTAACATATACATCTAGACTTAATTTCTCATAAACTCTGAAAAAACTTTAAGAAAGTAATTTACTGTAAAAGCCAGAAATGTGTTCCTTAAGAGGTGCCGATCTAAGTGTTCCAAATTTTCAAATGGGGCTACAAAACTTGTATAAGAACAAGTTTTGTAACGGAAGAATTCTATAAATTTAAAAAATGTAAAACCCAGTGGAGTTTATTTATTTGCATTTGAAGTTGTATTGTTCTCTGAAATCTACCCCCAAAAAGGCAAGAGACGACTAAAAATGACCAAAACAGGTATGATAAAGCTGAGGAAGTTCTTTCACAAGAGACCTGACTTCACACAAACTTGCAACTCCCGGGGGTCATTTTCTTCCCAAGATTCTGAAGGGACAAGTTCGCAACCCACCAACAGCTGACCCCATCCAAGGATACCACGATTATCCCTTATTAGAACTCGGTACCTTTTTAGTGTGACGTAACTACATAGACATTTTTAAGGTAAAACTTCTAGCTCGGGTTGGAGGCGGAGGCAACAAACAGTGCGTTAGAGGTTGGAACTGAAGGAAAGGTAAAGAAGCTGAAGACATTTAGGAAACTAAGAGATTACCAACTATAATCACTAAAATGTGTCTCCGATTATACCGTAAAGCATGGCCACAGGAGAAGAGCGAGGAGCGGGTTTTGTGCTATTTCCAAAATTTATGGGTAAGTATGTTAACAAGAGGTCTGCGAGCTGGAAGCCGCTGACAAGGAACTGAAATAAGGGACGCTCCAAGGCCTGGTTTCCCGCAAACACCGCGCATAGAAACCTCGCGATATTTCACTGTCTCCTCGAGACTAAGACAGCCCAGCTTTTTGGCGGTCCCAAGCCCAACGCCTTGACAGAAATGACCACCTCAGCAGAAGTGTGCGGAGCTCACCAGAGCCTCCAGGATGAGGGGTCCGGGCCCCGGAAGGTTGGCCAAAGATCTCTCTTCTCGTACCAAACTGCATTCCCTTCCTCACCTCGGCCCCAAGCTGCCTCCCTTCCACACACAGCCGCCCTGGGGCCCGCGGCGGGGTGTGGAGAGCATTGCCGCCAGCTCATTACCGACCTCAGAGCTAAACTCATGTTCTCTTCGGACAGAGACGTTCCTCTCGAGAACGATTTTAACCCCTACCCAAAGCAGCACAACTTCCACAAGCCGTTCAACAGACACCAACGACCTCCGCGGCCTCAAGCACCTCCCACAAGGTAGACGTGTCTGAGCTGGATTGGTTGAAATCGCTAATGTCCTGCCCATTGAGGCGAAAGCGTCACTAGTCCTCTGCTCTCATTGGGGAAATTTCGCGTCAATCAAAGAGCTTTCCCTGCCGGCCTCCCCCGCTACGCCTCCGGCCCTTTAGATTGGCCTATTGCTTTTTCTCTCTAATCCTTTGCGAAGCGAGGATTTGAGTGTCTGTTTGGCTCTTCAGTCGGAAGGTGGCTGAGCTAGGCCTCAGGGGAGAAGGCTTGCGGCTTGTGGGCCAGTGTCCGGAGATGGGGCGGGAAGAGAAGAGAGACGCCGCAGGCTGTCCTCTGGCTAGAAGGAGGGAGAGGCTTACGAAAGAGGTCTGCGAAATTTGACTGCCTTGTGTTCTACATTTTTGGATGGTTTAAGTACATGGGGAGTTTGTTTAAAACGCAGATTTAAATATCCCTCATTTTGATTCTAGTAGGTGTGAATCTTAAGGTTTCCCTTACAAATGCCAAGTGATTCTGAGGCAGGTGCTATGGATTATACTTTGATAAGCACTGGGTTGAATTATTAGGCAATTTACGGTGGAGCTGTACCTAAAGGGCCGTTTGCTCCCCTCTTCCTCCTTTGAACGTTTTTGTCCTTATTTTCAAGGTCTGTAAGCTACTTATACACATGATGTTACCTTCACTTACCTAACCAAGTCTCTTGAAGCTCACTTGGGTATTTAATATCTTTACCTGTTCATCTCTCCTACTAATCTTGAAGGCCAGGATTATATCTTTCATTTAACGCTATTCCTAGATGCTCAATAAATATTTGTTGCACTGAATGGAATCTTGCTGTGAAAACTCACAAAGTACTGAGCTAAACTGAAAATCTCATAAAGGAATGAAATTGCCTGAGGGTAGGTGTCGAGCCGGGGAAGGAGGAAGATATATAAACCCTGTGGTATAAATATAAAGGGATACATGTACAGATTTAGAGAAGGGAGAGAACACAGCAGGGTAGAAGAAAGACTTCTTGAAGGAGATGACATATATGTTAGGCCTAGAAGGATGAGCTAAATTTGGTTAAGAAAGATGGTATGATGGAATAAAGCTAAATAAAAATTAATATTTACAGGATAGCCCCCCGAAAAAACAAAAGTAGAAAACTTCAAAGTGTCTTTATAAATCACCTTTGAGTCTAAAAGGACAGTAAAATTGCAATTACATACTTGAACATAATGACAATGAAAAAACTATGTATTAAAATTGTAAGATAGAGACCAAGCTATAGAAGAAAATTATTATTAAATACGAATGAAAATAAACCAAACATTTATTTGAATATTTTAGAAATGAAGAACAAAATTAATTGAAATTAGGAAGAAGAAATTACTAAAGATAAAATGACAACAAAAGAATTAGAAAACAGGTTTTAAAAAGAAAATTGTTAGGGCTTCCCCGGTGGCGCAGTGGTTGAGAGTCCGCCTGCTGATGCAGGGGACGCAGGTTCGTGTCCCGGTCTGAGAAGATCCCACATCCTGTGGAGCAGCTGGGCCTGTGAGCCATGGCCGCTGAGCCTGCGCGTCCGGAGCCTGTGCTCTGCAATGGGAGAGGCCACAACAGTGAGAGACCCGCATACCAAAAAAAAAAAAAAAAAAAAAAAATGTTAAAATAGTAAATTGGTAAGATATTCTCATAATCCAATAATAAAGTGTTTTTTGGCAATACCAATAAAACTGACAGAGAAGTGTTTTTGGCAATACCAATAAAATTGACAGAGAAGTGTAACAGGTAAGGGAATATTGTCACTAATAAAGTTGGTAGTTTAAAAGGGAGGTTTAAAAATTTTTAAAATACTTTATACAACTTCATTCTGCCAATAAATATTAATACCAAAATGAAATAGTCACTTTTCAAGGAAAACAAAGATAAGGACTCAAAAGGTAGAAAACTGATTTAGGTTAATAGCTATAGACAGGACTTAAAAATGATGCCAAAGTTCTGTATCACAAAATAAAAAGGCATCCAGCCTACTCAGATGTATGGGTGAGTTTTAAAAATTCTTAAAGAGCTAATTCTTGTGCTTTAAATCCAAAGCATGATGGAGAGCTTCTTAGCTTAATTTTTGAAACTAGCACAACGCTTAGCATCTTAAAAAGCATTTAAAGTACTGAATGCATGCTCCATGATGAGAGTGTGTGCGTGTTGCTCACCATTGTATGTGTTGGCCTCATATTTGATATTCATTAGTGAACATATGTGCGAAAGTCCTAGACAGTGACAAAATGAATTTGGCATTGTCTTAAGGAACATTTCACTATAACCAAGTAGTGTTTATTTTAAAAATATATAGTTCAAAATGTAAGTCTGTAATTATTAATCATAACTAATTAATCATAATTCTAGGTTAAGGTGATCATGTCAAATGTCAAAAAAAACACTGGAAAATACTCAATACCCATTCCTAACAAAATACATATTAATAAACCAAGTATAAAAGATACTTTTTTTTTAACATGACAAGTAATGTACCTAATAAAATGTTAGTGTTTTTCACACCTGGTTTCTGAAACACTAGAATTTTGTGAGATGTTTATGGTCATTTCGTGGAGAATGGGTTTTGTGGGCAAATAATTTGGGAAAATAGAATATGGTAATCAGAATGGTAAGTCCAGAGCCGGAGCCAAAAGTAGATAAAACTCCTGATTTAAGAAGATAGTAGCATTAGTATTTGTTTAGTCTTCCTCCTGAAAGCTTAATGAAACAATAGTTGAGAAATTAATTTCTAATACTGAAGTGACCTGGAGAAAAACCATCAGCAGACAAGATATTTCGAAAAATATTTAAAAGATCTAAAGAGACATGGAAGCCTGTTAACAAATGACACAGATCATCAAAGTGGCATCTCAGAATTTGCAGGAGATGACTAAAGGTTCAGAGAGAGTTGATCTGACTGGCAGAGTCCCAGAGAGACCCTAGGATTAGAGTTATACAGTAGAGGGTAGAAATGAGAAGAGGGCTAAATACAAAATGTAAATTTAGAAGCTCTTTAGGAAACCACTGTACTTCAGTTTCTCCAGATTCCCCTCCCCATTATTCTTTCTCTTCACCTCTGTCTAGAACCTCACTCTTAAAAAAATTAATGAAAAATCAAAACCATCAGAGATAGGAAGAAAATCAATGGCATGAAAGATAAAAATACGGAAAACAAACAGCTATCTAGGAAGACTGAGCTTAGGAACCAAAAGAAATTCATAATAAATTAATAATATTAAGCTTTCTAAGAGGTGGTCAAGAAAATACTGTATTGGAGGATGGGATACTTTGAAAAAGGAACATCCTAACAGTAAGAAAAGACTTGAAAATAAATATGATTGCAGAAATTAAAATTTTAATACAATGGTGAGATGGTTTAATTGAGGAAATATTTCAGAACATATAGCATTCAGACAAAAACATGGAAAACTTGAAAAAATGTGGAGGATTAATTCAATAGGTCCATCATATGATTAATAGGAATTCCAGAAAGAGAGAGCAACAACTGGAGAAGAGGCAGAAAACTATCAAAGTAATAAATACTTGAAGAAAAATTTCAAGGTACTGAAGAGTAGCACAAGTCTCCAGATTGATAGATATTCCTAGCGCTGAACAAAATAAATGGTAAAGAAACCACACCTAGCCACATCAATAAGACATTTCATAAATCAAAAAGAAAAGAAAAAGGCCTAAAAGCTTTCAGAGACAAGAATCTGATCTCCTATAAAAGAATAATTATTGAATTAGCATTAGATTTCTTATCAGAAACATTAGATAGATGACAATACTGTCAAAATTGTAAGGGGAAATTATTTAAATTTAGGATTCTATTCCCTGTCAAGACAAAAATCAAATGTGAGAACATAATAAAGATTTCAGAAAATTCAGTCATCATTTACGCTCTGAGAGGTATACTCCATAAAAATGAGTGAAATAAAAAAATAAGATAGACATAAAAGACAAGAATTATAACCTAGTATGGGAGGTAGAATGGCTCACCAAAAATGTCCATACCCTAATTCCTGAAATTTGTGAATATGTTATATTACATGGCAAAAGGAACTTTGCAGGTGTAATTAAGGTTACCAACCTTAAGATCGGGAGATTCTCCAGTAGGCTCAGTCTAATCTAATGAGCCCTAAAAAGCAGGGAACTTTCTCCATATTGAGACAGAAGAGGTCAGAGAGATGTGCATAATGAGAAGGACTCAATCCACCATTGTTGGCTTTAAAAAGAAAAAATGATGTTATGAGTCAAGGAATGTGGGCAGCTTCTAGAAGTTGAGACAACCTCCAGCCAACAACCAGCAAGGAAACAGGGACCTCAGTCCTACAAAAGCATGAAACTGAATCCTGGCAGCAACCTGATTAAGCTTGGAAGCAGATTCATCCTCAGAGCCTTCAGAAAGGAGCACATCACTTCTGACACCTTGATTTAGGCCTTGTGAGACCCTAAGCAGATAACTGAGTTGAACCACACTGTACCTAGACTTCTGACCTATAAAACTGAGACATAGTGAGTGGGTGTTGTTTTAAGCCATTGAATTTGTAGTAATCTTTTATGGCAGCAAGAGAAAACTAGTATGTTTCATAATTCAATGAAAAGAGAAAAGGTGAGATACAAAAGGCTTAGAAGGCAATTAGTCTAAAATAAATAGATGGACATCTAGAATGTTTTCAAGAAGAAAAATTGAATGGATTGCAAGCAATAGATAGAAAAAATATATGTGTAAAAGACAAGTATGATAATAAAACCAATAAAACCCCAAAAATACAAAGATTAAAAAATTGAAAGGCAAATAATGAAGTAGGAAAAATATTTGCAAAATACATGAAGGACAAGGAGGTGTTATTTTTTATAATTGAAAACTGTTTACTATGCAATCTGACCTTGACATGTTCCAAACAAGAAAGAAGTTTATTTTCTTGTTCTCCAATACTGCTTTCAAGTATATTTTACCCAATCTCTCCTTCCGGTTGCTTTCTGTCTAAGGCATATCTTATAGCTTTCTTTTCATGGTTGATTATAAGAATAAGTCCCATTTCTATAATTATGATTTCCTTTCTGGTATTAAAACATCCAATCTAGTCTATGGCAAAATCACATCTAGTCCATTGCTTTTCCCTAATAGTTAGATAAGTTGTATTGGAACTGAGCCTTGTGGAAAAAAGATAAAGATGGATTCATACCACAAACTTAACACCAGGATAAATTTCATATGGTTGAATGATTTAATAATAAAAAATGAAGTCTAAAAAACTACTACAAGAGAGTGTGAGGAAGTGCTTTTATAATATTAAGAGTGGTGAAGTCCTGCCTAAATGCGACACAAAAGTCAGATGCTATATAAGTGTGTTATAGGCTGAACTGTGTCTCCCCAAAAATGCATATATTGAAGCTCTAACCCCCAATGTAACTACATTTCGTGGTAGGTTCTTTAGAGAGGTAATTAAGGTTAAATGAGGTCACAGGGGTGGAACCCTAATCCAACAGGACTGATGTACTTATGAGAAGAGGTTGAGAAACCAGGGATATGTGCACACAGAGAAAAGATCATGTAAGGACACAGCAAGGAGGCAGCCATTTGCAAGCCAGGAGAGAGGCCTCCAGAGAAACCAACCCTGCTGGCACCTAGATCTTAAACATCCAGCCTCCAGAACTGTGAGAAAATAAATTCCTGTTGTTTAAGCCACCCAGTCTGTTGTACAGGGTTGACCAAAAACTTCAAGTTTCTTCGCTACATCTTATGGAAAAACCTGAACGAACTTTTTTGGCCAACCCAATATTTTGTTATGGCAGCCCTAAAAGATTAATACAACACGCAAAGATTGACAGATTCTACTATATGATAATGAAACATTTCTGTACAGCAAAAACTCCATTAAGCAAAGTAAACAAGCAGACAAAAGCATTGAATTCAAGATAAAATAACTGCATTAAAAAAATTGATTTGTGTTGGAGAATTGTATCTTTATATATTTCCAAAGCAATGCCACATAGGTGGCTTTCTGGTCCCAAGGGGGAAAATGTAATTTTACCACAGGGTGTCACCAGTCTAATCTAATGGTTTAAGTTAGCATCAGCAACTTGGAGTATTACCAGATATCAAATATCTGCTAATGTAATTAATATGAAGTACCCAACCCAACCTCTTACATCTTTTAGCCAAGAATGTTTAACTTCAATTTTATTAAATTGTAATGTTTAATCTTCCATTTTATAGGAAATATAGGAGATAAGGAAACCTCTTTTTTAAAAAAAAAAAGCACCATGAGGTAACAATCAGACAAGTCCAGAAAGTAAAACATTCTACAGGACAAATGGCTATTCTCTTCAACAAGTCAGTGCATGGAAAAAAAGGGGCTGACCTAGATCAAAAGGGTCTTAGAAGAGAGTACAACCAGATAGAATGCCTTGTCCTGAATTAGATACTGGTTTGGACAAAGCAGCTATAAAAGGCATTATGTAGACAATTGAGAAAATTTGAATATGGACAGGGTGATAGATGGACAGGGTGACAGATGATACAAGCAAATTATTTTGTCAGGCATTCTAATAGTATTTTGTCAATCTATGAAAATGTTCTCTTGTTTAGAGATACAAACTAAAATGTTTAGAGGTGAAATGTTCAAAATATTTGTAGTTTACTTTAAAATAGCATACCTAAAGCAGTTTAAAAATTTTTTAGTGCAATGATAAATCCTATGACAAAAATAAGACAGGAGAGTGAGATAAGAGGTGAGTTGAATACTCAGAGGTTGAGTACTACAAATTTGGGAAGGTCTCTGAGAAAGTGACATTCATACTGAGATATAAAATGATTGCCAGCTGTGTTACCTCAGGTCCTGTAAAGTCCAGAAGAAAAGATAGAATTGGGTGTGACAGAGACTAGGAAACATCTGTGAGAATAAGGTGTGGCAAGAAGAAGGCAAGAGAGTCTTCAAACAACAATCCAGTTGTGACACATGGGAAAGGAGAGCAGGAAGGAAGGAAAATTAGGTAGGAAGAGCTTCAGAGTGAAATGTAGTTGTGAGAAAATCTTAGGCCAATGAGGAACCCCAAAGCAAGAATTGCCCTTTCAAGGAGTCCTGTGTTAGGCAGAAATAGCCTAACACTAGCTCTGATATCCCTGCAGTACTCACTCATTGGCTAGATCTCAGGGTGAGTGTGGTCTCAGTGTAAGTGGATCTGAAGGTAGAGCAGCTCGAAGGTGTTAACTAATGATCCTCACAGCAGGTTCTTTTAAAGGGAGATCTGACCAGGATGCCTTCATTACTGTTGCACAAACCTTGCAAAGGTCTGGAGGGAGAGTGTATCAAAAAGAGGCAATAGCAAAAAGGCCCTAAGATAGGAACGAGATTGGCATGTTCAAGGGAAAAAAAGAATTCAATAAGTTTGAAGCACAATGAGAGTGGCAGAGTGGTATAGAAAGGCAGATTGATAAACAGAGTCCTAATCACATAGAACCTAACAGATTATGATAAGGAGATGAATTTTATTTCAAGTGTAATGGAAACCCATCAGCATGTTTTAAGCAGTGAATTATTATGATCTGATTTAGGTTTTAGAGCCAAACTTCCTGAAACAATCTATACAGCATCCATTTCCTCATATCTCATTTTCTCCGAACCCACAGCAAATCTGGCTTACATCCTTACCTCTCTACTGGAAGAGCTTTTACTAGGTCACCAAAGACTTCTTAATTGCTAAGTTCAATTGCTTCTTTTCAATTTCCATCCTAGTTGTCCCCTGTGTTGCATCTGCACATTGACCACTTACTCCGTAAAATTGCTCTTATGGCTGCTTTTTACTACTCCTTCCTTGTTTCCTTTGATGGCTTTTCTTCACCTACTCCCTAAATGTTTATGTTTTACAGAATTATATCCTTAGTACTTCCATGCTATCTCTAGTCCCTCTCATCTCCTAAATTCCAATAATCACATAACATGCTAACAACTCCAAAATTTCTCAGATTTTTTCCTCTAGCCCTCTACTCTCAGTCTTTCCATTTGCATGTTATGCATGTCCATCTTAATGGAAAATAATATACCAAAACAAGAATATTTTCTCCTAAAAGACTTCTTATGTATTCTCTACATTGGATAATGGCATCGCTAGTCACCCCGTTCACGTAACTCATTGGAATAACATTTAACGCCTCAGTGTCGTCAAAGTATAATTTTCAAAATTTAAAGATATGACTATCGTACAAATGTAGAATGACTATGAATATGTTTCCAAGATCTATTTAACTCTTTAATCAGGAAACCAGCAAGATGATAAAGCTGGTTTATAGAAAAATTAGAGAAACTGAGTGTACGTAGGTTGTCACAAAAGATGTGCTGAAATAAATTTGCTAGGTTACAATGTCCTGCAGGTTAATGTTTTACAGGTCAAAATAAACTGTAGCCTTTGGTGTTACATTCTCTACCAGACAAAAATCATTTACAAAAATCTATAAGTTAACATTTTACTCAGTTTTAGCCCTAATCAATGGCAAATGTATCAGTGGAGTAGGCCTACTCATACAGTCAGTTGATTCACTACAAAGGCACTAATATCATTCAATGAGAAAAAGATCTTGCAATGAATGGTGCTGCAGCAACCAGATGTCACACAAAAGAGAAATGAACCTGATTCTTACAAAAATTGATTTGAGATGGATCATAGACTTATACATGAAAGAAAACATTATAAATCTTATAAAAGAAAATATAGGAGAATATCTCCATGACTTTAGGGCAGATAAGATTTCTCAAATAGGAACTTAAAAAGCATTAATCATAAAATTAAAAATTGACAAATTAGATATCATCAAAATTTTACATTCCTCTCATCAAAGACACCATTAAAAAAGTGAAGAGGCAAGCCACAGACTGGGAGAAGACATTTACAGTACATATATCTGACAAAGCATTACAAATCAATTATAAAACTACAAAAACCAAATAAGAACATTGGATAAAATATTTGAATAGGCACTTTGCAAAAGTGGGTATCTAAGTGGCCAATAAACATATAAAGAGGTGTTCAACAGTATTAGTTCTTAGGAAAATACAAGTTAAAACCACAATGAATATTATCACACATGCACCAAAATGACTAACGTTTTAAAAAATGAAAGTTTTTTGAAAGACTAACAATATCACATGCTGGCAAGGATGTGGGCCAACTCTTAAACACTGCTGCTATGAGTGTAAAATAAAGCAGCCACTTTGTAAAATTGTCTGTCTCTACTAATGTCAAGCTCACTTACCTTATGACACAGCAATTTCATTCCTAGGTATATACCCAAGTGAAGTAGTATGTCTCCCTAGAAAGCTTCTTACAAGAATGTTTATTGCAGCTTTATTCATAATAACTCCAAACTGGAAACAACCCCAATTTCCATTAACAGGTTAAAGGACAAAGAAAGTGAGGTGTAGTCATACAATGGGATACTACCAGTGATAAAAATAATAAAGGACTATTCATAGAGTCAACAAAAAGATGGATATTCATGGATATTGTTTTAAGTGAAATAAGTCATATACAAAAGAGTACATGCAAATGAATTTGTAGCACATTATTCCATTTGTATAAAGTTCAACAACAGGCAGAACTAATCAATGTTTGTCTAAATCACAACAGTATTACCTTTGGGTAGGTAGTAGCCGATGGTATGTACTGAAAAGAAGCACAAAGGAACTTTATGGAGTGGTGGAAATCTTCTATATCTTGATTTACATGGTGGTTATAAGAGTGTATGCATATGTAAAAATCTTTTAACTGCACAGTTAAGATTACTGTACTTTATGCATTTTATTAGGTATGTTATCCATTAAAAAATATTAGTTTTTCACAGGGTCTTTGGATGAAAGTCTTGTAGAATTAGGGAATATAGATTGTAAAGGGTTAAAGAATGATGAAGCAGTGATTAACTTCACTTTGAAGAAATTCGGCTATCAAGAGGAGGAGAAGATTAAGGAATTAATAAAGATATCAACAAGTCAAAGGAAGTTTTAAAAATTCCTTTAGAATAGGGAATGCTTTATCAGGGGAGAAGCCAATTGAGAGGTACAGGTCAAAGAGAGGCGTGAGGTAGGAGAAGAGAAAGTTGATAACACTAGATGCCTTGGAGTCAAAAGTGGAGGATTATCTAAATAAAGGGAAAGAAGATAGAGTGAAAAAAGAGAGGTAGGGTGAAGATACTCAGAGACCGTGAGGTGGAAGATAATTTGAGGACTTTTACTGTACCTGTTCTCAAACTTCTTAGTAAAATAGGAAGTCAGGACATCTACTAAAAGTCAGGAGGTGGGATGAAATGATGACTGGAGGGTTTGATGAAGCCAGTTAGCTATTTCATTAGCTGTGAAGGACTAGTTATTTACTTTTTAAGTTTCCTCTTCCCTGTGATGGAGATTACATTTACTTCACAGAGTTGTTATGAAGATTAAATAAATTAATTAATCTAAAGTATCCATTAAGACAATCAATAAATGTTAGTTTCCCCTTAAAAAAAAAGAACCACAGTTTCAGAAAATCATTCTTCATGAGTAGTTTGAAAAACAAATTGAATAATCTGAAGTCAGGATAAAAGACCCAGTGGAGGACAAGGAACCTAGTCCCCAGCACTTCCTTAACATTTGTGAGGGCTAGTGCAAATGAGACTCCAAATACCTTACATACAAATATTTTAAAGTTATAAATCAGGCTGGCAAGCTGTTAAATAAAATATGTTCTATCCTCCTACTTTGACAAGTATAGCTTCATAATGACCTGAAGTCCAGGTTCAAAGTTAGAATTCTCATTCCTTAGTGTTTCATACTGAATCCTGGTAATGTGGGAAGATCCAGACCAACTCAGCCTTTCCTTCCTTCTTCCAACTCCACCCCACACTGTGAGGGGCCTGTAGTGTACTTGTGTGGATACGCCAGCCTGGAAGCCCAATCTTCATTCTCACCCTTGGCAAATATCGGCCACTTGGCCACCCATGTGCTTAGGTTATACACTCCAGTGGCAAGGTCCTTGTTGTGCAAAAACCCTAGAGGCAGGCTCAGAGCCGTTTGCACAGGGAATTCTGTGGTCCCAAGTATCTGGAACTTGGTCGTGAAGTGGGTATGTAGGCTTTGGGTGTGTAGGGGAGGAAAGTAATTTTCCCTCTACCCTTTTGAGTTCTTGCCTGAGATCCCTGTAATAAAACACAGATTAACAAGAGAAAAACAAACAGAAGTTTATTAACATGTTTACCCCTCTGGGCTAATAAGGGTCTGTCTCTAATAAAGGGAGGATTTGTATCCTTTGAAGGGCGTGGGTAGAGAGAGCTTTTCTGCATTTGCTGCTTCTTAATTGCCTTCGGCTCAAAATCCTTTTTTTTTTGTCAGAGGCACATTTTAAGGTAGCGTATTCTGCTACTCTTCAGACAGGTATATCTTAGGCCCCTGAGACTCCTCACCTCGTATGAAGTACAGCTGAGGAAGAGCCAGAGTGGGTTCCAAAGTGTGGTGCCCTGAGTAGGGACTTCTTGTGCCCAGAGCTCAGGGCAATATAGCTAGTCACACTTAGGTCTAGGATTAGCCACACTTCCTGCTTCTAGCAGTGAATACACATAGACTTTAATACTATTAACTAGAAAGAACAAAAAACTTAAGATCAAAATATGCTGAAAAATATAGTGAAAGTGAAGTGGAACATATACATCCTTAAGAGGCTGCTTTCCACTTACAAAGTAAGCCATCTAGCCTTTTGAGTTATTGTGATGGATTGAAAGCTTCCCTATGAAGCACTGCATAAAATTGAAAATGACTTATTAATCTCAGATCTCTTCAGATCAGAATATTTAGTCACCAGCAGTGGTCTGGTAACCCGCTTTGGGGAGCCTTGGCTAAAGCAAAAAAAATGTCATGGCTTCTTTGTCTGGCTTTACATTTCTTAAAAACCAGGTAAGCTGTATTTAGGTACTCATGATTGTAGATTCATAGGCTGTCTTTGAACCCAAATTGTGTTCTTATCACAACAGTTAGAAACATAGGATTTTGCATTTTTTGGATGAATTCTCTTTAGTAATGAGTCACTAAACATGCTACTAAATACAATATAGAGAAGATTAACAGAGTTATTTTTAGCTACCACCTACATACTATAGGCAGACAATATCAAGAGCAGGAGGGAAATAATGGTTCTTTTAGTTTAATAAATCATAATGCTCCTAAAGAAAGTCTTCTCTTTCCTCCCAAACTTGGGGCATCCAGTTATATAAAGTGATTACTGTTGCAACAGCTAAGATATGAAGAGAAAGAAAAAGAGAGAGGGAAAAGAAGGGGAGGTGGGAGAGAGAGAGGGAGGATTGGGCTATTATACAAAAAAAATGATTAAAAGAAAAAAGTGTTTTGACTGAAGAGTAAAGTGTGGTAACTGGTAACTAAAATAGAAATGCAACACTGAAATAATTATGTTTAGGGCTTGAACAACTCAATATCTGAATATCAAAGTAAAGAAAAACTTTCTGAATGTAGATAAAAGAAACACAATAGTAGCTTGCATATGATAGGGTGGGAAATATATTTATATTTCCAAATAAACCCTCAAGTCAAATTCAATAGAATGTAAAATACCATTTGAAATGAGATCAAATGTTATATAGTATATTATATGTTGCATGTTATATGTAACATGTTACATGTTATATGTTATATATATTACATGTTATATAGTATATTATATATTGTTATATATAACATTTAATACGTTTTTATATTAGAACCTAAAATATATGGAAGACAGCTCACATAAAAAGACATATAAATAGCTTTTAAACATGTGACTTGCTCAGCTTTTCTAAAAATAAGTTAAGCGCTCAAATAAATTACACTGAGATATAAATCTTCACCTACTAGATTTGCAAATGTCTAAGTCTGGAATTATAAACTTACTATGGAAAATAGCAGGAAAAGCCTTCGTTATGCATTGTTGACAGGTAATTTGGGGCAACCTCTTTGGAGAGCCTTGGAGTTCATATGTATCAAAATTGTAAATGCACATACCATTTGAACTAACATTTATACTTCCCTGAAATTATCCTGTAGATGTACTTGTGCAAAAAGTATGTGCAAAACTATTCATTGCCATTTAGAAAAAGATTGGAAAAACACTAAATGTCCATGAACAGAAGGCAGTTAAATATATTAATTTATATCCATAGCATGGAATTATTATGCACCTGTTTAAAAGAATAAGGCAGATCTGTACATACTAATACGAAATATGTTTGAAATATATCCTTAAGTGAAATAAAAGAAAGTACAAACCAGTGTATATAACATACTATTATTTGAGTTAAAATAATAATAACAACAATAATAAAGAGAGATTAAGCCCACTTCACAATGTCAATGCTCTTCAGCCAAAGACTAAGAGAAATAACTGTAGTTGAACAAGTGAATTTATTTATTTATTTATTTTTGCTGCAAACACCATGAGGGAACTGTGAGGTGTCTCAGAAAGAAAGAGTGTAAGAAAGGACTTGTCTCTGGTTGAGTAATTTGAGAGGGTCCAAGGAAGCAGGGGGAGCTATAGGATTGGGTGTTTGAACAAATTTCATCTATAGAGAGGACAGCCTATAGGAGGATAAAGATATAATTGGATAAAGTCTCAGCTCCCCACTTGGCCTTTGCTGGCATTGGTGGGGATGGGGCCATAGCTTCTTCTGTGGTAAATTGGTTATTTTCTAACAGTTTTCTGTCTTGCTAGGCTGCCCTTTTCTGGTCATTTGGTTCAAGGGAGCAGGCTTTTGCTGGGCCTTTGTCAGCGCCCATTGTCATTTTCAGGTTGCCGGCTTCTCCGGTATTCGTTCTGGGATGATGTGCATAAAAAAAAAAAAAAAAAAAAAAAAAAAAAAAAAAAATCCAGGCAACTCACCATGTTGTTTGTTCCTTAGATCCTGAAGTCCTTAGCTACTCTGCTTTCTCTTTACCTATCAGAATCTTCATATGTTTGTTTTATGTGTTATGCCCAGTATTTTTAATTGTAATTGGAAAAGTACAGCTAGTCCGTCTTCCAGGAAGTGGAAATCTCCTGGATATATTTTTGCACTGCTTGAATTGTTTCATTCAAAGCGTGACTCATCCATTCATATAAATAAAAACCTACCTAGATACATGCCTTGCTTTTTTAGAACTGATCATTGCTAAATATCTATGAAGAAAATAAAGGAGAACAATAAGATAGAGAGTAAAGTATGTAAAGCTGCATGGATAGGGTGGTCAGGGAAAGCTTCTCTACAACACTTGAACTGGGGTCAGAAGCCAGTCTAGTGAAGAGCTGAAAAAGAGCAGAAGAAGGGTAAATGCAAAAGGAAGAAGCTTGGCATAATCCAGGAACAGAGAGAATTCTAATATTAGTGGAGTACAAGAGCTGGCTAGTGTTGTCTTACTTATCGACATAATGAAAAGAATTAATGAACATTTATATTGGAACTACATTTGTTTTATCAGTTGCAACCACAGTTTGAATACAGATACAAGGTTTTGACAAAAATCAATGAGAGAATTCTGCAATAATTGATATACTATATGGAATTTATAATAAAGAATATTTTCTATTTTTACTAATATTTACAGCTTTGTGCAACATATTCTTTATATCATTAAAATTTATTCTAAAATGTATGAACCTTTGTATAAACACGTGTGTGGGTGTATGATGCTTCAGAAAAAAGTGAAAGCTAGGAATAAATTTGAGTCATCAGTATTTAAATGGTAAAGCTATATAACTAGATAAAATCAACTAGAAAAAGTAGCGTGTGTTAAAAAAAAATAAAGTTCAAGATGAAATCCTGGGCATGTAAAATGGAATGGTCAATATAAGAAAGAAAGAAAACCAGGAGAAAATGTTGTGCTCAAAACCAAATAGGAGGAAGTGGTCAACTCAGTTGGACTTGGCAATATTGGTAACTTCAGCAAGAGCACATTTAGTGAAAGGTTGTTGTTGGAGGCCAGACTGGATTAATTTAAAATGGTCATAGCATTTCTATTGTTGATCAAGATTTATGCAAAATGTATTTTGAAATTTTCTCCTAAGAGAACTATAAGGTAGAAAGAAAACTACTTATATACATAGGTTTACCTGATAATTGGAGAAAGAATTTCTTCCTTTAACCTGACTCTATTATGAGACCATCCCTTCTTGCTTGCCCTTCCCCTCCCTATCATCACTAAGAATCTTCCCACAAGACCACTGTTTTTCATACATTCCTTAGGACACTGTATAAATTTTGAAGTATTTACAAATGAGATGATGTGATGTCTACAGTTGGCTTCAAAATAATCCAGTATGTGTGTAGGGTAGGAGAGTAGGGATTTGATGAGGGTGTGGATGAAACAAAATTGGCCACATGTTGAAAATTGTGAGGATAATCAACTCAGGGGTTGATTATAGTACTATGTTTCTACATTTGTATATGACTGAAATTTTCCAGAATAAAAAGATTTTTTAAGTGTGGGGGAAGAACAAGGATAGTCTTTACCATCAAAAAACTTACACACAACTTGAGAAGGACCTTATTCAAAAGAGTTAAAACTTGGCAGGTGAAGGGGGGAGATTGTGCACTGACAGAGATGGCTATACCGTGTTGATGGAGGAAGCCAGACTGCAGCATGATTCAAGCATAGTAGGAACAAACATTCATGGAATGCTTATTTCTGTGTGCTATGTCTTACAGGTGTTTTCTCATTTACTGCTCATACATCCTGTGAGGTCAGTGCCATACACACACACACAAAATTAATGCTAGGACATGTTAAGTTATTTTTCTTGGGTCACAAAGCTGGTAACTGGTAACTTCTGGGTGAGTAATCTCACTGGAAAAGCCAGAGTGAGGAAGTAATGGGCTAAGGAAGAGATGACCAGAGACCACCTACTAGCTTAATAAGACCTACAGAAGGTATGTTTAAAATGTTTGATTTTGCTACGAATATTTACAAACCAGGAACAAGGAACAAAAATTTGCAATTTCTAGCTTGTCTTAAAGAATTGAAGATTTAGCATTACAGATGCTGCCCCCGCTCACAGCCAAGGTACTGCTGCCCCGTTTCTGTGGGACTTGAGCTCTTTTATGCCGGAATTCCCTTCACTCGTTTTATTGCAAATGAACTGCTTCACTTTGTGCATTATGGCCTGTATAATTATTTGAGTTCATTTATATACTAATTATACTCAACTTGGAGTGTTATGACACACTAGTGTGGGTCTGATCAGTGAGAGAGAAAGGAATATGGTCATAGAAACAATGTGATTTGTCCACCACATGTTGAGAACTACAGTCCAAACCACTCGTCTAGCCATTAATCCTGTACTCTATGCCTATTGTAATGTCTCTTGCAGAGTTTTCTTGTGCTATAAATGTAAAGTGCCATATGAATGAGTGGTATAATAATAAATGCTTGATGATTCAGAGGAGGGCACAATAATTTCTACAATCATTAAGGCAAAGAATTTTAAAGTTGGGTTGAAATTTTATAAGAGAGTCAAAAGCATTTCAGATGGAAGGAAAATCAAAGGAAAAATGCATGAATTTAGGAAAGTACAAAACACGTGGAGGGACTAGGATGGCAGACTAGTATATTTAAAGCTGAGACTCCTTCATTCCAGTAACTCTAGTATTCCATCAGGATTGGATGGAATCACAGAAATGTTAATACTAGAAAGGAACTTACAGGTAATCTGTACTTGAAGGCCTTCTTTCCACAGATAACAACCAAGATTTTGAAAAGCTAGGTGATTTGCTTAATGTCACATTTGCTTAATTGGTGAAGGATCTGAAATTAGATCTTCCGATTTTTGATATTCTTCCTCCATACTTCCCTTCAACGTGAGTTATTTTCATTATAGGCAAGGAGAGGAAAATATGAGTTGAGTTCTGGATATATTATTTTTAATGACCTCAAGTAGCAGCTGCCTTTTCCTTTCATCATTCACTTCCACTTCAAATTTTTAACCAGGAATTAAACCATGAAAGTGCTAGGGGAATCTGAAAGAAGAACGAAGGGTTAAGAATAGTTGATGTATCATACCACTTTCTGCCATTACATTGTTATATTTACCTCATTCAAAAGGGATCGGCTCAGCTTCTAAATTCTACATGACTACCATTCTCCGTAAGAGGAAGAAACTACATAATGAATTTTCAACCTTCTAAAGTGGACATGAAAAGAGGAAACATATGCTGGCAGCCAAGTCTCAGGCTCAACCTTTATAATAATAAGGACCAGAATCTGAAAATAGTAATCAGTCTCAATATTGCTCAAAAGAGACTGACAGGCTGCCTCTGGCTTTCACTCCAAGTTAGTGATGCCTGGTTTACATCTTGGAATTTGAGACTGGCAGTATAGCATAGTATTAAGATCACAGGCTTTGGATTTGAATCCAGGCTCTAGCATTTACCAGCTAAGTGATAAGAACAATTTATTTAACTTCTCCAAGCATTAGATTGCACATATGTAAAACAGTGATAAAAATAATTTCTACCACTCTCATTGAGTTCGTTGAGAATTGAATACCTTGGTTTGGGTTTCCTCCAGAGCGATCTCTTAGACAAGGATTTGGGTTCGAGTAGTTTATTTGGGAGGTGATCCCAGGAAACATGGTGAGGGTGTGATAAAGTGAGACAAGGAAGGGAATCCTGCTGGGGAATCCTCCACTAATGGGCTAGGAAACTTGGAAGGATAGTTATCCATGACCTCTATTCCCCACTGATTGAGGGTTGCCCCTGGGGTATTAACTGTTATACACTTCTGGCTTACCCTGAGCACAGGTCAGGCACACTCCAGGGTCAGAGAAAGCCCTCACAGAGAAAGGTTCAGGGCTTGAAGTAAGAAGCTTTGGATTTTTCCAGGAACTGTCAGTGAAGACTACAGAACCTCTGGAGGGGGCTGAGAGGATATGGGAAGGGCATTGACAGCATCTTCTGTAGGGAGATAATGTGTTTGTCATGGTAGCATTTGGAACATAACCAGCCCTAGCAAATGACATTAGTTACTTAAAGTACAAAATACTAAGATTCCAAAGGGAAAGTCTTCCCAATTAAAAAGAAGAAGCACTCTTACCAAGGAGATGAGATGAATGGACTCAAAACAAAACCTAGAAGTCATCCTTCACTCTACCTTCCTCTCATTCCATCAATCTAATCACTTTAACATGTTCCGCTCCCAGCAACACTCCTTAAAGCAGGCATTTCACGTTTCTTGCTTGAATTATCAGGTAACCTTCTAACTGGCCTTCCTGCCAGGCTCCCTTTCTTTCCCCACCACTACCCCACTCAACCCCTTCATTCAGGACTATGAGAATGCTTCTTCTAAAACCCAATTCAGAGGGAGTTACCTTCTACTTCAATGATTCACCACTTATTTGTGGGTGAAAATAAAACTTTTCAGCTTAGGATACAAGACTCTTCATGATCTAGTCCTGCTTACTTCTCCAATCACATTTCCCCTGTGCCTCACTCTTAACTCCTAAATTCCAGATGTAAGAAACTTTCCTTGGTTCCTCATATATGCCACACTTTCTCATAATTCAATGCCATTTTTCATGCTCTTCACCACCTTTCTTCATCTAGAAAACTACTAGTTTTTATTCAGGAATTCAAGTTGGGATCTTTTTATAAAAGCCTATCCCTGACATTTACCCTTCCCTCTTGATCTAGATCAGTGATCCAATAACATTTTTGTATATCTCTTAAAACTTACCACGTGTATTATAAATGTCTGTTTACTTTCTTACTTACTAATTAGACCAATGTGCTTCATAATCAGATACTGAGCATCTGTATTCTTAACAAGTACCCAGGGTGATTTTTATTCCTACTGAAGTCTAGGAGTCAATTTATTATACTAAGTGCTTCTTAAGGGAAAACATTTTTCTCTGTAATTCTAGTTCCTATTTATAGCACCTGGCATGTAGTTGGTACTCAATAAGCAACTCCTGGTTTAATAAATACTACTGTTTACATTTTGAGAATTTCCATTCTTTCACAGAGATTTTATCAGGTTGCCCTCTATGGTAATATGACTCATTAAAAAATTATTCCCTGTACCAATGGTATTATAAAGTGGGAATCTCACTGGTGATCTGCCAGTCCTCCAGCTAAGTGGCTATTAAATTTGACCTGTTGTTCCACTTTTTCACCCTTGATTGCCTTTAAACCTTTTCCATGGAAAGTATTTAGTCTTATTGGTTTTGTTAATGGTGTCTAGAAGAATAGTTCTCAAACTAAGATGTATCATAAAGACCTGGAGAGCTTGTTAAAAATAGATATGGCCCCAATCTCATAGATTCTAACTCAGTAGTATTTGAGAGAGGAGGGGCAAGGCTCTATATTTTTAATAAGATCTTGAAGAAGAAACTATCCCCTATAACAAATAGATCTAGATATTATATAGACAGAGAAAAGGCTGACATTTCTACAAACTGACAGACACATGTTTTATTTCTTCTAGACAAATAGTGTGACCTGTTTCAGCAGAGCCTGTCAACACACTTTACAAATAGCACTTGAAGTTTAGCAGTTCTATAATATTTTGCCTTGATTGACTTGCCTGGTAACTTAACGTACCTAAAGAAAATACATTGTCTAATTTTTTTCTTTTGCTTTTAGTAGATATAAATGTAGATTACATACTTAATCTACCAGGATCCTTTGCTTTTATTAAATAGCTCCATGACAGCAAAATTGGAAATGTAGTCAAGGATTAGGAATGTGGTCACCCAGCTTTGGCTTGTGTGTGCTCACATGGCTTCGTTCCTGCATGTAGCCTTCTTACTAGATGCCAGAATCAAATCTTTCTCCAAACCTTGAGTTTGTGCTTTTTTCCATTAGAACCACAACAGGATCTGTAGTTACCTGAACCCTGACAAAAATTGTGTGTGGGTCGGTTGGGGGCCTGCAGGATGAGAAGGAGTATACACAGTAATACTACTTCCTTCTCCTTCTTTTTGTTTGTTTGTTTGTTTGTTTTTACCATCTACTGTCAGTCATCTTTCTTTTATATATATTTTTTCCTTGAAGTATAGTTGATTTACAATGTTAATTTCTGCTGTACAGCAAAGTGATTCAGTATACATATATATACATTTATTTTTATATTCTTTTCCATTATGGTTTATCATAGGATATTGAATATAGTTCCCTGTGCTATACAGTAGGACCTTGTTGTTTATTCACTGTATATAATAAACTTCTCCTTACTTCTAAACACTACGCAAGGGTTATATGGCAATCTGTGCCCCTGAACCATTTTTGGAATAGAAGGTTTCATCATTTCACACAGGGATCATAAATGGATTCTATCTGTCCCTCTGTCTAGTTTCTGTGTCTCTCATTTAGATTTTTATGTACCCTAGAAGATGCCATGAAAAGACATCTTTTCTCTTGTTTGTCCCAGGCTGGATGGATTCCATCATGATACTTTCCTGACCAAGGATGAGAAGGCTCTGCTAAGTTCAATGTAAACATTATGGTTCCCAGAGTATAAAGTTTGCTTTAAAAGTGGAATCAGAGTACTCAGAAATTTTTATTTAAAAATTCCCCTTTGAAGAAACCTGGGTACATGATGATCTGAAAATCCAAGGGGAACCTGGAAAAATCCCTATCATAGCCAGATGCAGTCAGAACATCTGCAGGAGCTATTGTCTCTCATGCTGCTATTAGAAATGAAATAGTTCTTGGGACTTCCCTGGTGTCACAGTGGTTAAGAATCAGCCTGCCAATGCAGGGGACACGGGTTCGAGCCCTGGTTAGGGAAGATCCCACATGCCGTGGAGCAACTACACCCATGCACCACAACTACTGAGCCTGCGCTCTAGAGCCTGCAAGCCACAACTACTGAAGCCTGTGCACCTAGAGCCCATGCTCCTCAGCAAGAGAAGCCACCGCAATGAGAAGCCCAAGCACTGCAACGAAAAGTAGCCCTGGCTCACTGCAACTAGAGAAAGCCCATGCACAGCAACGAAGACCCAACACAGCCAAATAAATAAATAAATATTTTTAAAAATTAAAAAATTAAAAAAAGAAATGAAATAGTTCTATAGTACAACAGAGTAATTCTGTTTTACACAGGAGTGTAAAAATTTATACCAATGCAGAAAATAAATGATAATATCTGTGAATTTTCTGTTTACCTCTAAATGAAATTTTGCTGGACTTTTAAGTATAATTTTTATGTTTAAATGTCAAAGTTTGGGGGTTGGAGAGTTTTTTATAGAAATACATTTCTTATAATCAAAATGAATGATAAAATAATATTTATTTAATGGAATACTCTTTTGTAGCCAATTTGCTGTAATGTAGCTATTTAATAAAAGCAAAGGCTCCTGTTATAAGAGCCTAGCTTTAGACCATACTTTAGAGACATGCTATTATAATTGTATGTAATGTACACCTATTTACTTTATATAGTTCCTTTTTAAAATTTGATTTGAGCTATTAATTTTATCATTAATTTGATTTTATGATTTGGTTTAACATTGGTTTGTGGTTTGTGTAACATCTGACAATTTATTCAGTGGAACATTGTCTTTTATTAATATTTTCTTCAAATTATGAAAACATCTTTGCCTGCTCTAATTCATATTCTACAGAGCTTAATAATTAGGGAATATAACATGAAAAAAAAGAGTGACAAAATCTGAAACAGTAATTTTTAAAAGTATATTAATAGTTGCTTTCTAAAAGCAAGTTTTTTGTTGTTGTTTTAACTTAGGGCCACATAAAGAAACTATTAATGTGAACCTTCATGAGAAAAATTTTTACTGAATTTTTTCAATTAAACCACTAGATGGCAATATCTTTGTTTCTTTATGAATCCACTAGACAAACGGCTCTTGAAGAAAACACTCAGTTATCATATTTTTTTAAAGCTCTGACCTCAGCTACCAAATTGCTATTGTTCAATTCTAAGGAAAGAAATATACAGAGGAGAAAACTCCAGTCCAGTTAAAGAGGACTCTATTGTATTTGGGTAGTAAATTAATGTCCTTCCTTAATAACCAGAGGTGTCCCTGGGTCACTGAGGTGAAAACTCACTTTGAAGTTTGGCTTCACTTTGGAGCACACAAACTTCCAAGATTTTAGGCCTGTAAGGATACTCTGTACAGAAAGACAGCTGAAACAGTGGTCTTGAATCTGTCTTCATTCTTACCACTAATTTTTTTGCTTTCTCATCTGATTTCACTATTTCTAAAATTTCTCTTTCCCCTTTATGGATTAAAAAATACAGCCAATTTCTCTTTCCCCTTTATGGATTAAAAAATACTCCTTTGTGGAGGAGATTCCTTTACCACAGAAAAGTTTACATACTGAGTGCCAAAACTATAGTCACTATACCTAAAATATTCTGTACCTAAAATTATCACTACAACTAATTTTTGTATAATTTAGGTTTACATATTTAGCAACCTGTCTGAGTTTCTTTTTCACTTGGAGCTATTGAAATACAATAATCAAAATATCAGGGTTTTTTGTTTTTTTGGGGTTTTTTTGCGGTGCGCAGGCCTCTCACTGTTGTGGCTTCTCCCGTTGCAGAGCACAGGCTCCGGACGCACAGGGTCAGCGGCCATGGCTCATGGGCCCAGCCGCTCTGCGCCATGTGGGATCTTCCCGGACCGGGGCATGAACCTGTGCCGCCTGCATCGGCAGGCAGACTCCCAACCACTGCGCCACCAGGGAAGCCCAAAATAGCAGGTATTTAATTGCTAAAGTATTATGTTCAAAAAAAATATATATATTTTTACTTTTATGTATATATAAAATGAACACATATGAAAGATTTTATTCAACTTAATAATAATGGGAGAATCAGTTTAAAATAAAATTTCAAAAACATACATGCATACACACTCAATCAGGAATGCTGAAAAGAACTTGCTAATAGATGCAAAACTGGTTAATTACCAATAAGGCAATAAAATTTAATGTTTGTGGTAATCTTTCCTATGAGGCAGAAATAAATTTTATATCTATGACACAAAATTAATTAATTTTCCTTGGTATGCACAAGCATTATTTGCTTTATGATTAGTTTTGTACAAGTTAATTTCTATGATATTGAGATGTAAAATAGCCTCCTCAGTAGAAAGTCAATCAAAGATGCACAATGTTATATAATCAGATAATCCCCAGAAGGTCTGCTAAACTCAATTAACTCTTTTGCCTATCTCCAAGTAGTGGACAGTTTTTCCTAACATTACTACTTTTTAAAATAATTATGTTGTTGGGATGAGCAATACGGTTGCAGAAAGAGCCTTATTCCATGTGCTGCAATCTTAGGGCAAACCACAAGGAGGCACTTTTTGCACTAGATTCCCTGCACAGATGGTGACCAGGACCATTGATTAAATCAGGCATACTGTCATTACGTTTTGTAATAAATTAAGCAGACAATGGATTTCCTTAGCTCTGGAAGTAGATGTCAGAGGAGGTAAGCAAAGAATTGTCCCTAAATTAAAAGAATAGAAATTACTTGTCTCTGACTTGGCTCACAATTTTGAGTGTAATGTGGCACCACAAAACATTCTCAAATCTGGAGATGTGTCACAATTTCTCCAGAAGTTAGATTTGGAAAAAAATAAAAGAATACAGTAAATTTCGTGAACTAAGAAAGATCAAGATTTGCAAACACAAATGCCTACAAGGGCAGGGCATTTAAGTAAAATGAGTCAAGCAGGCTGCATATAATACAGGACACAGTAGGGGAACGATGACAAATTGGGAAGCTCATGCCCCATCTAAAGAGGGAGACTACTATGTGGGTCCAGCTGTATGAAAATACAGATCCCCAAAGGCCAGATTTTCAGATTTTTCAAGAGAAACAAGAAAACCATATTGTTATTTGAATTCTCCTGATTTTTTTTTTTTAATGATGCTGGCCACTTAACCAAAGTAAATAAATAAATAAACATCATGTGTCTTCCCCCATAATTTGCCTAAGGGAATTTTCTAGAATCCTTCTCTCATGTGAAGACTGTTGAAGGGGCAAGTTCTGAGAAGTGAGAGTATGATTGCAGTAGTGGCAAGAATTGAGCGTCACGAATGAGCAGGTCAACAATAAGTTTGTGTAGACTACACACCTATGAGCCCATTGGTAATTACCAGAAATGGAGGGTCCTTTAAGGGTTTAGACTTTTCATAACTTAGAAAAACCTAGGACGTCAAAGACCACTTTTATCACTTATTGTCCTCCTCACCTCTCCCACCCCAAGTTGTCCAGTGCTGAGCTCACTGAAGGGAATCAATAAATATTTCCTCATTGAGTTTTCATTCAAATAACAAGTCAAACAGAAGGATCAAAATAACAACCTTAATTTTTTGTCAGCTGTTCGATAATTTAGACTGTGTCTGTGTGTGTGTGTGTGTGTATTATCTTAATTTCTTAAACTCAGTGGGGAAGAAAAGCATGAATGAATTAATGGTAAGATTCCAAAATGGAGCTGGAAATATACTATCGCCATCGGCCTCTTTACCCCTTAAGGGTTTCACAAAACTGTAGATGATGTGTATTTTAACTGGTCACAGCCCCTGTAAGGCCATATACTAAGGCCTCCACACCCTGTTGCTCCACCTGGAGACACCTGACCTAAACTAAACAAATTGGATTCTTTTTCTCGGACTTTTGAATACAGATACTGAGCCAATGAGTCAGAAGATGCTAAATGCTTGAACTGAAAGGTCAGGGCAAAACATGAGAAAGGACAACAAATCAAAGCTAAGAACAAGATAATTTATGGGGGAGCAGAGATGCCACAAGTAAACAGAGACAAACAGAGTCCATAACACTCTGAGGGAGGTGAAAGGAAGTTGTTGGGTTTATAACAGTCTTTTTCCACTTTCCAGGTGACCCAACTGTATTTTATTCTTCAAATGTTTTTCAAATGGCCAGTTTTATCCCTTTGATAAATCCCCTCTTTACTGATGCTGATTTGAGTGTGTATTTGTTATACTTGCAACCACACAATTTTCTGTCTACTAGATGCAGCATTGCCAGATGCAAGGAACTCGTCTTTGGCAGAATGGAGAGACCTCATTAATGTGACCTGAGAACACGGTGTGGTCTCCATGGTGATTCTTACAGTTGATTCTCAAGTACTTTTTATAGTTTTGATTCTGAGGTTAAATTAAATGTTGCTGAAGAGACATGAAATAGAACCTCAGCGTCAAATTGAGTCTTCCTTGGCATTTCCTTTGTAATTCTCTCAACACAATACACTTCTGTTAAAAATATCATGATGACTGCTAGGCTTACATTTAAAGGTTGTAATTTTTGCAGTTTTTGCCATAAGAAATATCATTTAAATATTTAAAATTTAGTACATCTTATTGTCTATTTAATGGCCAGATATTTCTAAAAACTTGAAATAACCTAAATAGTTCAATGGAAACAAATCACCTAAAAACAAATGTATTTCTCCTTGATTCATTGATCAATGGTTCAATTACCTTTTTTCCCCTTTCCCATTGTCTCATTTTTCCCAATACCTTACCAGAATTTCTATGTAGCTTGATAATATAGAACACACTCCCAATATTCTCTATTTGTGTATTCATTTGTCTATTCCCATAGTACAACATATAGTTCAGTACTATGTACCTTGTAAATGTTAAATAAGCAAGAATTGAAATGAATTATAGAAGATGCATAAAGCATAGTTTTTTAAAACATCTTTTTTCAAGTCTTTTACTGGCAAGTAGCTTTGTAATTATATCTAATTATACCAACTATGTGGACAGTTATGTTATGGATAATTAAATTTCATTATTATTATTTTGCTATGAACTTACAGTATAGCAATAAGAACAAATAGACTCCTCAGCTTCTTTACCTCTAGTAACAAGCTTCATTGTACATTAGTTTTTACCATCAGTAAATAAATATATAAATATTAAATGATACTGAGCTGGAGAGGATCTATTAAAACCAGTCTTTTAGGGAAATTATTCTAATGGTAGTACTCAGGATAAGAGAGAGAGAAATGATGGGAAGCACAGTAGGACGTTCCTGCAGTAAAATCCATGTGTTAGACGATAGAACCTTGAAATAGAGGGAAGCAGAAGGGATGAAAAGCAAAAGGCCAGCTTGAGAGACATCACGAAGATGATGGCATTTTTGATAGGGAAGAATCAGGATAACTGAGTGTTTGAATCTGACTACCTGTTGAGAGAAATGGGGAAATCAAGAGAGTTGGTTTTGTGGCAAGACTGTCTAAGTCAGAGTGATGATACAACTATTCCTTTCATGATCAGTGATAGTTAGATAATAGATAAAATAGATAGATAAAATAGTTATTTTATCAATATTACACATAAGAATCCAATCATTTGGAATAATCAGATCTACCTACATTGAATAATTCTAGCCTAGGGCAAAAATTGCTCTGAAATAGCCTTCTTTTTTTTTTTTCCCTCAGTTATTCATTAGATAAATATATTACTGAGCACCTACCTTGAGCATGTTTGTCACATTCAAAGAACAACAAGGGGGCAGATGGGACAGGAATTATGTGAGCTGGGGTAGAATGGGAAGAGATCAGAGAAGTAAGGGGGTAGATTGGTAGCAACTTATAAAACTACATAAGCCATCATTAGGACTTAACTTTCATTTGAAATGAGAAAAAAAAAAAAACTGTTAAAGGTTTGGGGCAGAGGAGTGATGTGATCCACCTTATGAATTTTAAAATGTCACTCTGGACACTTGTTGAGAAAACACCATGGGGAGCCAGGCAGGAGAAGGGAGACCAGTTAGAATTTGTTGTTGCAATAACTCAGGTGAGATTTGATGGGACAAGTGTAACAGTGGTGGAGATAGTGAGAAGTACTCAAACTCTGAATTTGAATTAGATTTTGAAGGCAGAACCAATAGGATTTGTTATAAGTGGAGTGTATCAGTTAGGAATTTAGAAACTGTATTCATCAATTAGGAACAGAACTCTACCTAGACTGTTTTTTTTTTTAATGTAAAATAATCCCAGAAGTAGGCCATTCAAAAAGGTGCAGTGGCTCTCTGTGTCTTCTATCCAGCTAAGTCGGACCTTTTAAACAACCTTTCCAGAAGTCCTACAAAATATTAACATTTTGACTTATAACTCCTTAGCTAGAGCTTAGTCACAAGGCTATGCTTAACTACCAGGAGTGTCTGGGAAATGAAGTCTCTCAAGTGAGAATATTATTGCTCCCTGCCAAAAAACCCTGAGGTTCTGATACTAAGGAAATAGGAAGAATAGATATTGGTGGTACCTAGCAGCTTCTGCTACATGGGTATGAGATAAACTGAGAGGTCAAGGATGACCAGAAGAAAAGGGCTTTTACCCTTCCTATGGCATGGACCCTTTTAGCCCTTGGTGAAGCTTATGAACCACCCTCTTAGAACAATGTTTTAAGTGTATGAAATGAAATGCATAAGATTACAAAGGAAGCCAATTATATTGAAATATTGTTATCAAAATATTAGAAAATATGTGATATATATGCTTCTTCATAATTGCTCCTATAATTCAAAGCAATGATAAGTATTAAAGATATTTTGAAATTTCTGCAACAACTGTATATGATATAAAAATATCTGTGATTTTTATTGGTGACAATGTCACAGATACTACTAACACTACTGTGGTTTATTGCCTGTGATCATAAATGAAGGAAATATTAAATTTTAGTTATAGGTTCATGGTATTATAGGTGTAAATTTTTCCAAGTTTATAGACTCCATCACCCCTTGAGCCTTCATGAACCCAAAGTTAAGGACCCCTTTCCAAAAGGATTTTAGCCTGTGCAACTGGAAGGATATAAGATGCCATTACTGAGGTTTGAGAGAAAAAAATCCAAAGTCCATTTTTGGACATATTAAATTTGTGATGTCTATTTTACTAGTTAGGTTTAGATTCAGTTAAAATAACAGAAAAATTCAAACTATCAGTGGCTTACATAACATTAACACATAAAGGTCTGAGATAGGCAGTCCAGAGTTGGCACGATGGCCCCACTATGTCAGTCACCCAGGATCCTTTCATCTTGTTGCTCCACCATGTTTTTTCATTCCTAAGTTTCCTCTATGGTCCAAGATGGGTTTTGGACCTGAATCATTATATCCATTCTAAATGCGTAGAACAGAATTCTGGCAAAAAGGTAAATATTTGTTGAATGAATACGATAGAGACACAAATATTGTAGTCATCTTCCCAGAAGTAACAGCTCAAGTTTTAAGAGGAGATGAAATTTTTAAGGAAGAGAAATAGTTATGAGTGTGTGTATACACACACACATATATGTATATATAAAAGCATATATATTTGACATGTTTCCTTAAAAATCTAATTTTTATATAAAAGTTTTGTTTGTGTATATATACATTCACATGAAAAACACACACACACACACACACGTGTAGAAGCGTCTGCATTTAGAAGGGTTCTACACTCAGCTTAATGCTCTGCCATTGCCATCTTGAAACTTTTCATGATTTCTGAACAAGGCGCCCCACATTTTCATTTTGCACTGAGTCCCACAAATTAAGTAGCTGGTCCTCTGAACAGACTTTTTGTTTTGGTGATCCAAAACCTTAGATCAGTCTTGAGACTGTACTTTGTCTGCTGGAGAAAACAAAACCATGATAAATCTTGAGCTAATAGTCCTGGAATACAAATGTGAATCACAAGTTTTAACTCCCACATAAAGTCTTAGTTCCCAGCAGATAATACCTATGCTAAGATACACATATAGAATTATTAAGTAGCCAAACACATACCTGAATAAGCACATATAGTGACTTGATGGAATCTAGATTAATACTGCTTTTCTGTAGTCACAATTTGCAATACAGGACAAAGAAATTCAACTTCCTTGCTTGTCAGAAAAGCCTCTTAAGTGGAATTCCAGGTTTTGAATTATTTAATCTTTAATGGATGACACCAAAACATAAAGTTAAAAATAAGTTGGCAGTGAAACAAAAACACTGGTGGCAGATAAGTTTAAAAAAAAAAAAATTCTTGACAGACTATATCACTAGAAATGCAGCTGGTTCTAATCTGCATTCACCAGCTACTTTTTCCTCATTCAAGCATAGGCTGCTCTTCATCCTCTAACCAGCCAAGGTGACTGTCACTGTCAGTCCCAAACATAAAGGAAGCCAGCTTGGAGAAATGTTTTGGGCGTTTTGCCTAGTCTAAGAAAAGAAAAGGAGACGACCAAATCGTCATTTGTCACAACTGGATTTTTTAAATTTAAAAATATGTTGATTACTTCAATCCAAAAGACCGTGGATATCTTGGAAATGGTGGAAAGAAAATATGAGTCAACAGATCTATTGCTTAAAGTTACCTAAACTGACATTCAAAATTTCAGTATAATAATATTTCTAGCAGAGGTTCTTAACCCATTCTCTGAGGGTCAGAATCACCTCTGGAAATTTTAAGCACTCAGATATCCAGGCTTTTAAAATTACAGCCCTTCAGTTATACTTTTTTAATTGGTTTGTGTGCATCCCAGACATTCATATTTTTAACACTCCTACATGATTTATATGTACAGTCAGGCTGAGAATTGTTATTTCTCTCACTTTTATATAAAGATATTAAAATATCTATTTTCCTATCACCCAAATACCTCTGGATTTTTTTTTTCTTTTTCTTTTTTAAATTGTAGGGCAGGTCTGGGATGGTCTGACTTAAACTTTAGAGTTAATAGTAGACTTGCAATTCACTTTTGGTGAGTCCTGTGATTACCTGAGAAAGATAGGCAGCCATCTGCAAAACAGCTACAGAAATCAGTATGTTTTGAGCTGATTCACACAATTTTAAAGAAGGCTTATGCAGCACAGCATGCTCCAGGGTGAAGAACAGCAGGATTTTATTTAACAATAGTCAATGGACTTCCATGCAGTGCTGGGAAGGCCACTAACTGATGTGATAAAAGTTCAACTACTTGGACACCTTGGGAAATAAAGCATTTTGGGTGGCAATTTTCTGGATAGCTGTTTGTTTCTTCCTTTAAGCTTTAAAACCTACTTTAATCATTTGGGATACAAATAGTTCTCAACTGTGTTACAGACTTACTATTTTCCTAAGAATTTTATTGAGTATAATTTAATCTTTTCTTTTTAATACAGATTCTTAATCATTATCAACTATTATGGAGTAATCAGTCAAGAAATTGTAAAGAAAGGTAGAAATGGTGAGGTGAGCCAGGGTTATCCAAGGTCAATAGGACCTGCTTTCTAACTTGAAGGCCCAGAGAATCATTCTTATCATAGGTGTTAAAAGATAAACTGAGGCATATTAAAAATGTTAAGAGTTTATTTGAGCAAAATTCAATTTGAATTAGGCCGCATCCAATCTAGCAGATAGAAAGGAGCTCCAGGGAGCTATACAAAATGAAAGACTTTTATAGCCTTAAGGGAGCAGGAACAAAGAAGTTATACTAGGTAAAAAAGCAGGTGGTTATTGCAAAGTTGCTTTTTTTTAGGGGATTACAGGGATCTATCAGGCAGATTACCTAACTAGTGGTGATCAGGCAATTCCTGATTGACTGATTTAAGATTCCATTTCTGGTAGTGCTGAAACTGTAATTAAATTGTCTTAGTTTGGTGACATGGGGCTTAGAATAAGCAACTCCATTTTGGGCCTGTTGTCTTGTTTTTACCATAGCCTAGAGCCATGATCATATAAGATTAAACTCATACTCACTGGGGGGAGGGATAGTACAAGAATGCCAAGTTTGTAACTCTAACTCTCTCACACTGGAAATACTGATGTTAACCTAGCACGCTTTTGCTAATCTTCAAGTTCCAAGGGAAGCCAAATCAAAATTAGAAACTAATTTATAGATTCATCTTAAGAAATCTTAGAGGCTCAAGACAGTTTTCTCTATGTATAGGGAGTATAATGTAGTGGTGAAGAGTGTAGACTCTGGAATCAAGCTGCCTGGATTTTAATCCTATTTCATTCATCTGTGAACTTTTGGTCTCAGGTTCCCCATCTGCCACAAAAGAGTGGAGGATGGCAAGCTATCACCAATACTTACTTTATGTACTTTGTTGTGAGGAACAAATAATGTAAGCAAAACAAAACAGAGTTGGGCATATGATAAATTCTGTAAAAAAATAAAATAAATTTTGTATAAGCAGGCAAATATGGGAGTAAGTCATATTAAAAGATAATTTTCAAAAACAGTTAAAAACGGGAATTCCCTGGCGGTCCAGTGTTTAGGACTTCACGCTTCCATTGCAGGCGACATGGGTTCGATCCCTGGTCGGGGAATTAAGAGCCTGCAAGCCACTGGTGCACCCAAATAAATAAATACTTAAAAAAAAAACCAAAAAAAAAAAAAATTAAAATCAAGCTCTGATATAGCTATAAAGTATACATGTATCAAAGATTCTACTTAACTTATTCCTAATGAGAGAACCAGGAAAATGTCATAACTGATTCAAAGGCAAAGTTAAAGAATGAAGTTTTTTTTTTTTTTTTTTTTTAACATGTTAGTCAGAGTTTATTTTTTTCTGAGGAACAGAAACTCATTGCAGCTCGGCCCCTCCTTTCCCAATGGAAGAAAGCATGTTATTTAAAGCAGTGCTTCTTAAACCATCTGTGGTGAAAAATCAGGTGTTTGTTTTGTTTTGAAAAGCTTTTTTTAAAATTAATTTATTTTATTTTATTTATTTTGGCTGTGTTGGGTCTTCATTGCTGCATGCAGGCTTTCTCTAGTTGCGGCGAGCAGGGGCTACTCTTCATTGTGGTGCACGGGCTTCTCATTGAGGTGGCTTCTCTTGTTGTGGAGCACAGGCTCTAGGCGCGCCTGCTTCAGTAGTTGTGGCTCACGGGCTCTAGAGTGCAGGCTCAGTAGTTGTGGCACACGGGATGTGGGATCTTCCCAGACCCAGGCTTGAACCTGTGTCCCCTGCATTGGTAGGTAGATCTTTAACCACTGCGCCACCAGGGAAACCCTTGTTTAGTTTTTAATTTTATTTATTTTTGGCTGTGCTGGGTCTTCATTGCTGCGTGTGGGCTTTCTCTAGTTGCAGCAAGCAGGGATGGAGATATTTATAAATCAGAAATACTGAAATGAATTTGCAGAGGGACTTAAAACTTGCTTTTTGGGGTGAGAGGGTCCCTATTGTCCTTCCACCAGAAAAAAATATATTTACACTTCTATAGACAAGGATTTTATACATTGCTATTTACTCTTCCAAGGCTAGGAAAACAAACCCAAGCAACTCTCTGACCAGGTTTCATAGACAGTACCTATAAATTTGGGGAAATCCCTCATTCTTGAGGTCTCCAAAATATAAGAGTATATCTGGACTGCCAGGAAGGAAAATTCCTTACCATTTGTCAGTCTGGAGCTGTCTTGGTCCCTTCAGCCTTCTATACCAAAAATACCAGAGACTAGGTGGTTTATAGACAACAGAAATTTATTGCTTACAGTTCTGGAGACTGGGAAGTCCAAGATCAAGGGAGATTCCATGTCTGGTGAAGGCCTGCTTCCTCATTCATAGATAGTCATTTTTTCATTGTGTCCTTACATGGCAGAGGGGCAAGGGAACTCTCTGGATACTCTTTTATATGGGCACAAATTCCATTCATGCAGGCCCTGCTCTCATGACCTAATCATCTCCCAAAGGCCCCATGTCCAAATACCAGCACATTCAGTTTCAACATATGAATCTGGGGGGGGCAAAAACATTCAGTGTATATTAGAGACCCCATAAGGCAGGAACACGCCAACTTTCCTGAAAGGACTCTGTAGGCACCAACTTACAATTTATTTAACTTTGAATTCTTTTGGTATTTATGCCTTTTTGAATGACACTAAATTTATAAATAGCTTAGGAAGTATAGATATCTTTATGATATGGAGTCTCCTTGTCAAAAACTATGATTGCTAATAGGTACAAAGTTTCTTTTTAAGATGATAAAAATGTTCTGGAATTAGATAGCGGTGTTGGTTGCACACTTTAGTGAATATACTTAAAAGTACTGAATTATACACTTTAACATGGTGATTGTTATGGTATGTAAATTATACCTCAATGATAAACATTTTTTAAAAAGTTAGTGTAGAAAAGCACATGCATAGCCTCCCCTGTCATTAACATCCCCCATCAGAGTGGTGCATTTGTTACAGTTGATAAATCTACATTGACACATCATAATCATGCAAAGTTCATAGTTTGCCTTAGGATTCTATCTTTGTGTTGTACATTCTATGGGTTTGAACAGAGGTGCAATGACTTGTATCCATCGTGATAATATTACAGAGAGTATTTTTACAACCCTAAAAATCCTTTCTGCTCCACCTATCCATACCTGCCCCGGACCCCAACCCCTGGCAACCACTGATCTTTTTACTTTATCCATAGTTTTGCCTTTTCCAGAATGTCATACGACTAGAACCATATAGTATGTAGCCTTTTCAGAATGGCTTCTTTCACTAAGTAATATCAGTTTGAGTTTTCTCCATATCTATTCATGGCTTGATAGCTCATTTCTTTTTCTTCTTCCAGTTTTATTGAGATATCATTGATATGCAGCACTGTATAAGGTATACAGCATAATGATTTGACTTACATACATCATGAAATGATTATCACAATAAGTTTAGTGAAATCCATCATATCATATAGATACAGAATTAAAGAAATATAAAAAACTTTTTCTTGTGGTGAGAACCCTTAGGACTTACTTTCTTAACAACTTTGCTATATGACATACAGCAGTGTTAATTATATTTATCACGTTGTATATTATATCCCTAGTAATAATTTATCTTATAACTGGGAGTTTGTACCTTCTGACTGTCTTCATCTAATTCCCCCTCTCCCACTCCCTGACTCTGGTAACCACAAATCTGATCTCCTTTTCTATGAGTTAGTTAGTTTGCTTGTTTTTGATGTATAATTGACCAACAACACTACGTTAGTTCCTGTTACACAACAGAGTAATCTGATATTTCTATACATTTCAAAATGATTACCATGATAAGTATAGTTACAATATGTCACCACAAAGATATTACAAAGTTGCTGACTATATTCCCCACAGTGTACATTTCATACCCTTGACTCATTTGTTTTGCAACTGGAAGTTTATACCTATTAATCTTCCTCACCTATTTCTTTCCTCCCTTTCCTCCCCCCACCCCGAACCTCCTGTTTATTCTCTGTAACTATAACACAGTTTGTTTTCTTTTTTCATTTTTTTCACTTAAATTATAATGATATTTATTTTAAATAGTCACAACATCTGACACTTCAAAAAAAGATACCACTAATAAATAACAAAAGTAGAAATATCAAAGTTACAGCAGACATAATGTTTAGCTGAGAATCACTTCAACAGAGTAAAGCTCTTAAGATATCAGACAGACCAATATTTGTTTGGAAGAAGGTGTGCAACTTTCTTACTGTATAGGCTTACAGACAAGGCCCTGATTCTATGTGGTAAGGGTTACAGTCATAAAACCTAAAATTTTAGCACAATTGTGCTTCAGACTAAATTTTCGATAGTTGTGCTCATCTACACAGGATGTTATGGAATGCATTACCAGTATCCAATATGTATACATTCTTAACATTTCTGAAAATAGAGCAAAATTAATAGGTGCTGCTGTTCACGTCTCAGGTTTTATGACTGGCAAGTCTTAATGCTCCTAGACTTTGGGGTGTACAAGGTAGCAGTATTTTAAATTTGTTTAGGTAGAATGTAGGGAAGATCAGGATCAAATGGACCTTCATTTCTTGACTGTAGTGCCATTAGCCCTCAATTAACTCTTTATAGGGAATGGTTAAGCCATCAAAAACTAAACCGATAGTTTTTATATTAAAATGCTTCTCCATACTAGTAACACTTTGAAGTCACTAAAAACTAAGTATTTACCTTGTAGAGGAAACACACAGAAATTAACTGACAAACAGAAAAAAACAAATTATGAAAAATGCTAATCACCTAAATGGATCCATGTCCACCCTTTGTGTCTACTTCATACATTCTACCCACCCACCCCACTCCAAAAAAGGTTCAGGTTATTACGTCCCAAAGCAATGTATTCTTGAATTACTTTAAGAGAGACAAACTGCTCTGTAGTGTATAACCCATTTAGGTCTACACATTCTAGGGTGATGCACTTCCATTGTCCTAGCTCTCAAATTTGGAAATCTGCTCAGGTTCAGTCTCTTTTTAAAACCTTTCCAAATAAACATTAGAATTTGGGATCCGTAGATTCTAAGACAGTACAGGTTATATGACTCCTCCTTTTTTTTTGGATTAAATAAAAGCCACATGATTCTGTGTGGCTAAACACTAAATCTGAATTATTCGTGTCTGGCATTGAGTAAACATATTTTTAAGTTCATTCTGCGGGACTTCATTAACTACTTCGGGTTCTGCAGCGTTCTTCTGAACCTTTGCCACTGCAAAGTTTATCCCCTGGGTTAATCCAGCTTGGGTAATATTAGCAACCTGGACCATGCAACTTCGAATCTTTGCAAAGGGAGAGACTGCTCTTGCTGCTACAGCCCTCTGAAGGAGAAGGAGCTACGTGAAGCCTTCTCTCAAGTTCAGGTGTGCCAGATTCGGAGCTGGGGGTCTTTTGAGATACAATTGAATGCACTGGTTCGACTGACAAAAGATGTGGGCCTGCTGCAGAAAAAGACACATCTAATTGAGATGGTCGAGAAGGTATCTGTTCCGTTGATTCAAAGTGAGTTTCTTCGTTAGAAACTCGATTGGTCATTTGATTTCCTTCCTCACTAGCCTGCTAAGAAACAGACCTGGTTTCTGACAGCTGGGTCATCTTGTTTTATGCATCTTGAACAAATCTGTGGCAATAAATATCCACAGGCTAGGTAAAGCCAGTCAATGTGTGTATGTCGTCAGCAGAAGGACTTTTCTTCAAAGAAGACGCATAGCCTTTTCCAAGCCCACTTTCATGAGCAAGCGTAACCTCTGAAGGAACATGAACGCTAATATCAGTGCTGCTAATAGACTGGGATGGACCGCCTAATCGAGGTATTGAAGCAATAATACCACAACTAGGAAGAACATAGTCTACTGGCCCTACATTCTCTAAAGAGTTTGCTAGCTGCCTGTCTTCATCAGACTTGGAATTTGTAAGGAATTCATCAGCGTGGTATGAGTCATTATCTGAACACATTTCCCCGTCTGACTCAGCCTGGGCTTCATTATCCATCACACTAGTGTTTTCCATGGTTTCAAGACTACTATCTGATTTCCAAAGATTTACTTTTAAGTTTGGTTTCAGAAAGTTAACTTTCATTTCAGGTTTTGTAAAGTTTCCTAGCTTTCGTAGAATGACAATATTTACATTGGATTTGGTCTGTTTCACTTTTTGATTTAGAGATGAAAATTTGCTCATTAAAAAATTTTCCCCTGGGCCAAAGAGCCTTGGTTTTGAGATCTGGTGCCAATGATGTCTTCATGAGGTTTACTGCTCTTCCTCTCAAGCTTTTTCTCTATTATAGGTACATCTAATCCCATGGCTTCCTTGGTGATCTGCAGCATCTCTGCAATGCACTGAAGGGTATCTTTTCCATCCTCTTCTGCATTGAGCATTACAGCTCTCAGGGTTAGGGAATAGCCACTTGCTTCTTTATATCTGTAGTGCAGTCGCACGCAGCAGAACTCTGCGTTACCAAAAAGAGTGGGTTCAGGACCTATTTCAATTTTTTTCCAGGTCTTCTAGACTTAGTCGTTGATACTGGTTTACTTTGTCAACTTCATCATCATAATAGGCCACGTAGTAGGCAGAGTTGGAAAGCAGTAACAACACATCCACGTCTCTGCGAGCAGCATCAATGAGGGTGCACCCTTAAAACTGTCGCTCGAGCCAAGCCAGAAAAATTACATCACGACACGTATTTTAATATGAAATAAATTCTAAACCTACTAATTAGTGTTACTTTATCTTAGCTTCTATTCTGACACTAATATTTACATTAGTCAGACATGATCTCGGTCAAAAGCATTATGTCCAGAACGAAAAGCACTTGGCACCTTAACAGGCAGTGGAGAAAAATGTCAGCCCTCCCCGCGCCCGCATTTCTACCAGTGTAAGCTGCAGTAAATACTTAATTTCCCTCCCCTCTTAAACAGAAAAAAAAAAAAAAAAAAAAACCCCACACTTTTTCTTTTTAAACACGGACAAGAAAACCCCTTTTAGGACTTCCCGGCCCCCCACGCCTGCAGCTTTGGAAGCAAGGGCTGCGCTGCTCGTTTTTCTCTTCCCGCCATTCAGGCATCCCCTCCTTCCACACGATGAACACGAACCCCGCCAGCACCACATGCAGGCCCACCACCGCGACAATGGTCGCGCAAAAGCCACTGTCCTCAGGGGACATTAACAGGAGGCTTTGGAAAAGCAGTAATTTTCAGGAAGAATACAACCCCACGGGAACTTTAACCAGAAGTCCTGCAAAAAGGAGAAAAATCTTGAAAAGTCATTGCCAGGCGGCCGCCTTCGGGCTTGGGCTCTGCAGCGTTGCCGGCTGCATCGCCCAGGGCGGTCGCCTGCCGCTGGGCGGTCGGAGGAGGCCGGTGGGAGCGCGGCACCTCGTTAGTCCGTCGGTCCGTCCACGAGTGGAAGCTCAGTCAGAGCTGCCTGCACCAGAGCTAACACCTGCAGCGACTGCCTATTTTGTTTTTTAAGATTCCACATATGAGTGAAATAATACAGTATTTGCCTTTCTCTGTTTGACATTCTCTCTCTGATTTTGGTATCAGGGTGATGCTGACCTCGTGGATTGAGTGCAGAAGGGTACCTTCTTCTGCAATTTTTTGGAATAGTTTGAGAAGGATAGGTGTTAACTTATCTCTAAATGTTTGGTAGAATTCACCTGTGAAGCCATCTGGTGTTGGCATTTGTTTGTTGGGATTTTTTTTTTGTTACTAATTCAATTTCATTACTGGTCTGTTCGTATTTTCTATTTCTTCCTGGTTCAATATTGGGAGATTGTACATTTCTTCTAGGTTTTTCATTTTATTGCTGTGTAGCTGTTTGTAGTAATCTCTTATGATCCATTATGTTTCTGTAGTGTCAGTTGTAACTTCTCCTTTTTCATTTCTGATTTTATTGATTTGGGCCCTCTCTCTTTTCTTGTGGATGAGTCTGGCTGAAGATTTGTCAATTTTGTTTATCTCTTCAAGAACTAGATCTTTGTTTCTTTGATCTTTTCTATTTTTTTTTTAGTCTCTATTTCATTTATTTCTGCTCTGTTCTTTATGATTTCTTTCTATCTAATAACTTTGGGTTTTGTTTATTCTCCTTCTTTTAGTTCCTTTAGATATAAGGTTAGGTTGTTTACTTGAGATATTTCCTATTTCCTAATGTAGGTTTGCATGGCTATAAACTTTCCTTTTAGAACTGCTTTTTCATTTGTCTCCAGGTATTTTTAAAATTTTTTTATTTTAAGTTTTGGCTGTGTTCGGTCTTCGTGGCTTCACACAGGCTTTCTCTAGTTGCGGCGAGCAGGGGCTACTCTTTGTTGCAGTGTGTGTGCTTCTCATTGCGGTGGCTTCTCTGGTTGTGGAGCACAGTCTCTAGGCACACAGGCTTCAGTAGTTGTGGCACACAGGCGCCATAGTTGTGGCTCGTGGGCTCTAGAGCGCAGGCTCAATAGTTTTGGCACACGGGCTTAGTTGCTCCACGGCACGTGGGAACTTCCTGGACCAGGGCTCAAACCTGTGTCCCCTGCAATGGCAGGTAGATTCTTAACCACGGCACCACCAAGGAAGTCCCTCCAGGTATTATTTGATTTCCTCTTTGATTTCATCACGTGATCCATTAGTTGTTTAGCAGCATATTATTTAGCCTCCACATGTTTGTATTTTTTGCAGTTTTTTTTTTCTTACAGTTGATTTCTAGTCTCACAGCATTGTGGTTGGAAAAGGTGCTTGATATTTCCGTTTTCTTATACTTACTGTGATTTGTTTTGTGGCCTGGCATGTGATCTATCCTGGAGCATGTCCCATGTGCACTTGAAAAGCAGCAGTAGGTGCTGCTGCTTTTGGATGGAATGTTCTATATACATCTATTAAGTTCATCTTGCCAACACATGTGTCCTCATGGTAGAATGACTCCCCCAAATGGCTGCAGTCAGTGTCTGTCCCAATGGGATCTCCCATTGCCTCCTTTCTCTCCAGGAGGCTCTCCAAGATCAGCAGGGAGGTCTGGACCCAGGCTCCTTTCAAATACTGCTTCTGCCTTGGGTCCCAAAGCATGTGAGATTTTGTGTGTGCCCTTTAAGAGTGGAGTCTCTATTTCCCAAAAGGGTCTCCCAAAAGTAAACTCTGCTGGCCTTCAAAGCCAAACATTCTGAGGGCTTGTCTTCCTAGTGCAGAAGCCCTGGGCTGAGAAGCCCAATGCAGGGCTCAGATCCCTCACTCTTTGAAGAAAAACTCTGCAGTTGTAATTATTCTCCTATTTGTGAATCGCCCACTGGTGGGTACAGGTATTAATTATACGACATTTCTGCCCCTCCTACCTGTCTCACTGTGGTTCCTTCTTTACATTTTTAGTTGTATATTTTTTCTGCTAGTTTGCTGGTCCTTCTCATCAATAGTTGCTCTGTAGATAATCTAGTTGTAATTTTGGTGTGCCTATGGGAGGAGGTGAGCTCAGGATTTACCTACTCTGACATCTTGGCCACTCCCAAATAGCTGATTTCTTTTTTAGCACCAAATAATATGCTATTGTCTAGATGTACCACAGTTTATCCATTCATCTACTGAAGGACATCTTGTTTGATTCCAAGATTTGGCAATTATGAATAAAGCTGCTATAAACATCCATGTGCAGATTTTTGTGTGGCCATGCATCTTTACTTCATTTGGGTAAATACCAAGGAGCACAATCAGATCATTTGGTAAGAATATGTCTTGTAAGAATGTGCCAATATTCTTCCAAAGTGGCTGTATCATTTTGCATTCTCACCAGCAATGAATGAGTTCCTGTTGCTCCACATTCTCACCACCATTTGGTGTTGTCAGTGTCCTGGATTTTGGCCATCCCAGTAGGTCTGTAGTGATATCTCACTTTTATTTGCACTTCCCTGATGACATATGATATGGAGCATCTTTTCATATGCTTATTTGCCATCTGTATATCTTCTTTGGTGAAGACTGTATATTTTTTATGTGAATTTTATATCCTGCTACTTTGTTAAACTCTCTTACTACTTTAAGAGGGCTTTTTTTCCCACTTATTTCTTTTAGTTTTATTCTTTTAGTTTATTCTTTTAGTTTATTCTTTTAGTTTTCCATAAGATGCTGGCTCTTGGTGTATATATTTAAACTTAAGAGTAGAAGACTTTACAGTTCCATGTGTGAAGGTGCTAAGGAAAGGAGGCTCAGCAATTGTGCACTGCATTGTAGGGTAATCTCACAGGAACCTTTCTTTGGGGACTCTAGATTCAGTATCATTAGGTCTTTTCTTTGGGGAGTCAAATTTTTAAGAAACGGCTTTTAAAATCTACTGCCTAGAGGGTAAATCTTGGTTGCCAGCATTCTTTAAACTAGGTTAGAGGAGTCTGGGAATGTGAACTTTTAGTATACAAACTTCACTGTACATAAAGCTTTGCTAAATCCCTCTCTTTTTAGTATAGGACCCTGGCTTAACAATGTCTAGTTTCTTTTGAGTAGAGATCCTATTTTATCCTCCTCACATAATAATCCTCTAGTCAGCAGCAGATCCCAGTTTTGCAGTGTCTGAAACTCATGAAATTTGGGGGCTTTGAGACAGAGAATAAAAAATAACTTAGTTAAAAAAATTAAAACCAACCAAAAAATGACCCATTTGAACACATTTCTTGGGCCCCTCCCAGGGCCTTGGAAGGGACCCATGACAGTGCTAGGCTCTGAACCTAAAGATTACTTAATTTCATGGTAAATCTAAACTAGCCTCCAATCTTCCTTGAGGTGGGGGGAGAGGAAATTGCTTAGTAGTATAGAATTAGGGGGGATTTGATTTAAATTGCAAACAAACTTTGAAGCAAAAAGACTTTCACTCCAAGTCCTAGAGGTACCTGCTACTATCAATTTCTAAGCCTTTTTAGGGGGAGTTGTGTTGGAAAGGATTGCTTCTTTGCTTTCCACATTCCTGTTTTCAGCCTTCTTGTGTTTGCCAAATTAGTTTTTGTTTCTCTATCAGCTTTCCAATGTCCAAAATGTTGATGCTGTTTGGTCCTTTACATTCTTGCTGTTCTTGTTTATGCCGCTTGAAAGAAAAAAAAAAAGTCTTTCTTGTCATTTTACTGAGTTTCGGAAAGGGGCAAAAGTTAAGGTGTGCTATACCTGCCATTCTTAACCCCAAATCAGAATGTGCCATATCACACTCCAAAATTGCCCCCCAAAATGGCTGGAGGACTTTACACTCCTAGCAGCACAGCATGAAAATATCCACTTACCTTACCCTTGCCAACACTCCATATCCTCCACATTTCTGAATCTGATTAAACTATCTCATTGCTTAAATTTGCATTTCCCTGATTACTAGTGAGGTTCAGGATAATTTTATGTTTATTGGCCTTTTGTATTTCCTCTTCTGTGAATAACCTGTTTATATAATTTACCCATTTTTCTAATAGGTAGTGAAGGGTATCAGAACATGCCATCCCAAAATATCACTGTGGCATGCTGGTTAAGCTGAAGGCAATTGAGAAAAAGCAAATACAGGAAAGGCTCTCTGACTTCCCCCTTACTACCCAAAGCAGGGCATAAAATTTCCCTTGAGAAAGATGCCCTCCCTATACGAGGACGAGGAGAACATACTTATCACTGGAGATAGGGATCCAACATCAAGATTAATCTGTATAAAAAAATCCATTAAAATAACCCTGGGACTTCCCTGGTGGCACAGTGGTTAAGAATCTGCCTGCCAATGCAGGGGACACGGGTTTGATCCCTGGTCCAGGAAAATCCCACATGCTGTGGAGCAACTAAGCCCGTGCGCCACAACTACTGAGCCTGCGCTCTAGAGCCTGCGAGCCACAACTACTGAGCCCACATGCCAGAACTACTGAAGCCCGCACACCTAGAGCCCACGCTCTGCAATGAGAAGCCACCGCAAGGAGAAGCCCTAGCAGTGCAACGAAGAGTAGCCCCCGCTCGCCACAACTAGAGAAAGCCCGCGAGCAGCAAAGACCTGACACAGCCAAAAATTAAAAACAAAAAAAAGTTGTATTTCACTAGTTTCCACAATTTACCAACCCTAGCTCAAGCCCTTTTTCCTGTCTCTTCATTCTCCAGTTTGTCATTCTTTGCTAAAATGGTATACATGCGCTCAAGCCTATCCATTCCTTTGGGTTTATATTTCATATATATTAACCTCTGTGTACATGTAAAAATATTAACGTCAAAAAAAATTTGTATGCTTTGCTCCTGTTAATCTCTTTTGTAAGTTTAATTCTCAGGCCCAGCCTCAGAATCTAAAAGGGTAAAGGAAAGGTTTTTCCTCCCATACATTAGTTTACCTTTTTCTTGTTGATTTGTAGGCATGCTTTGTATTTGTTTTAAATTTTTTTTCTGTTACACAAGTTAGGAATATTTTTAAATTTCTCTCCCTCTTTAACTTTCATTATGACATCCGAGTTCTAAGACATTTTAAATTTTGATATAGTTTTGCTTTTTGTTTCTATATAGAAAAGATCTTCCTTATCCTAATGTCTTAAACATGATTAAAATTTTCTTTCAATACACATGTGATTCTGCTTTTTACATTTAGATGTTTAATCCATTTGGAATTTATTTTTATGATGGCAGGGGCCTTTTTTCCCACATCAACAATTGAAATATATATTAAATAGTCCCTCTTTTATCCATTTATTTGAAATGCTATATTTATTAACTACTTAAGGCTTATACAGGTATTATTCAGTTTCTGGGTTCTCTATCCTTGCCTAGGGATTTACAGCTTATTTATTACAAGCTTTTCAAAACTGCACTTCACATAGAAAATAACCTTGCATTCATTAAATGGAAATTTGCTAACATTATAAAAAATACCAACTATAGATTGAAATAAAATGTCCACTTTAATAGTTATCACATAAATGTTTACTTACACTTATCTGAAAATTATAAGAGGACAATTTGTGCATGTCACATTCATATTACTATCCATATAAGAACAACGACACATATTCATTTATTCAACTATATCAGGATAACACACAAGGTTTTGTTTGTTTTAGACTTCTCAGTTAAAAGGAAACACCAAATAAGGGAACTGAATTTCCAAAAATTAAGTTATTAACAAAATGAATAATAAAAATTATTTCTAAATGTCTTAGGTTTTGACAACTTTGAATTATACTTACATAATATTATTTCCCCAAACCATAAATTACAACAAGGGTCACTGTCAGGGTGAAAATATATATTTTCAAAGCTTCTTTAAAATATGCTATTATGCTTTAACATCACTTGATTTATTCTTGGCACATGTGGCATCTTGAGAAGTAAAAATACACTTTGCCAGTTTTATGTTATTGTGCAGGTATAAGAGAAAGAGCTCAGCTTGGGAGGCAGACAGACCTGTGTTCAGTTACCAGCTTTGTCCAAAGTCGTGTTAGGCTGGTCAATTACTTCTTGGCACTGGGGCCAGGATTAAATTAAATAATGCCTATTTTAAAATGCATAGCATGGGCACTAAATGAATGATACATCCTTTCCCTAATTTACCCACATTGAAGCCATAGCAAAATATCACAGTCTTATGTTTTGGTACAATTTGAAAAACCAGGAAAAAAAACTGGGAAATTTAAAAATAAAATCAATGTGCAATGTGCTTTGAAAAAATCGCACTTTTAAGAAATAAGGAAAGCCTTCATCAGGTTTAAATATTTTTCAATAAAACTTAGTGCCTACTATAACCTGATTTTTTTAAAAAGTCCTAAAATATCATAAAATGGTCAATGGTTAAGGACTTTTGGTTTTCTCTTGTGCTATTGATATAAAAATAATGGCTATATTTAAGGCTCATTAAGTGATATAGTTTGTAGTTGCCCTGAACCAAATCTATGTTCTTGATGTTACACTATCAATTAAAACAGACCTACTGCCTTGAATGACTGTCAGAGAGAAATTCCCATGATATTCTTCATTTCAACAACCATGGCTTCCTTGCTGATTTTAAGTAAGTTCATTTTGTGGCATGTGGCAGTACAGTTTGTCTGTCATAAGGATGATTCTTATATATACAATCACAGACCCATCTTTCTCATGCTAAATGCTTGGTGTTTAGAAGATCTAAGACACCAGAAAATTGAATTGACACAAGGAATAGCCTACTCTAGACAGCAATACTTCCATCCCTATTCTTAGCACTGAGGATGCAGAAATAACCCCATTCTTGTTTTCTACCCTCACCACCCAACAAATCATCCTTCCAAATCTGACTCAAAAACTCCTCCTCCAGGAACCTTTCCCTAACCAAACTTCACACCCCTCCATTTATGTCCCTGACACTCATGTGTAATTTGTATTAACTTCAACCTGCATATACTATTATTCAAGTTTTGTTTGTCTTCTACTTCCAGCTAGGATATAGTCTCTGACTTTTTAAGCTTCCACAGTGTTTAGCACAATGTATGCATGTATGTATGTGACTGTGTGTATGCATGTGGGGGGCGTGTGTGTGTGTTGAATGAATAAAAGACTAAAGAACCTGAGTGGGGTGTTGGGTAGGAAAAGTTTCATATTTTTTCAGAAATCAAAATTGCTGGACCTTCTTAATACTAAAAAATCTGATTTCCAAAGCTATCTGAGTTTGGTTTAGGCTATGTCAATAATAAAAAGGCAGTGAAAAAACTGTTTAAAAAACCCTCATGAAATATTCCAAAAGGCTTTTCAATAAATTATTAAGAGTACCAAACTAAAACATTGTACTAAATAGTGGGATAATCTTTCCTATATCTTTATAAATGTAGACTTCTTTTCATTCAAGACAAAGAATACTGAACAGGAATAGGTGTTGTGAATCAGGATAAAAAAGGCAATTCACTCTAAGTCAATATCTAATGCACATTTTGCAATTGATTTGAAAAGCCTTCTGTGGCAAATATGTATGTTATGTTAAGTAAAAGAATGGTTTATATTAGGATGTTGTTTGGTACTATAAAATATGACACATATACTAAAGCTGCTATTTAAAAAGAAAAATTTTGTTTATTATAGCTGTTATTATTAAAATAGGATATAATTTTAAAATTACTCTTAATGTGTATATTTTCAAATTTCCCTGACAGTGTCCTTTTGAGAAATCTGACAATTTATAGTTAGATTACAGACATTTGAATTTCACTTTTACAATTGAAAGTATTACACTTACATAATAACAAACAACAATATATAGTAGTTTCTTTTTACTGAAGCACTCTGCAATTTATATTTAAAGCTTCACAATAAAACAAAATTCATTGTACTTTTTGTACGTAAAATTACATAACACATAATGTACACTATAATTACATTAAGAATAAATAAAATGAAGCATAAAAATTCTGTACCATAGGGGCTTCCCTGGTGGCGCAGTGGTTGAGAGTCCGCCTGCCGATGCAGGGGACACAGGTTTGTGCCCCGGTCCAGGAGGATCCCACATGCCGCGGAGCGGCTGGGCCTGTAAGCCATGGCCGCTGAGCCTATGCATCCGGAGCCTGTGCTCCGCAACGGGAGAGGCCACAACAGTGAGAGGCAAAAAAAAAAAAAAATTCTGTACCGTAACAATGGATTGTTTTAGCTGTCATTCTAAATGTTAGTTTAAGTTTTGAGTTCTAATGTACTTTAAACCCAAAAACCTTTATCTTCAAATAATATATTAAAAATATCAAGTTCAGAGTATAAACATAAAACTATGCTCTTTTTTCTAGGTCATCTAGGAAATAAAATGAGAGAAATGAGACGCAAGGTAGTTCTTTTTCTTACTGCAAAATGCCTCCTTGCTTCCCCATATACCTCTATATCATTTCTAGAACAAATATTACAGAATGATGGCAAATTACAAGCTTTGGCAAATTATAATCTTATTTAAGTGGTTTCTTATTTGGAAAAAAGAAAAAAATTTAAGAAGTTCCATTTTTGGCTTATTCATTCTCAACCTTTTTTTCTCTAATACATAATAGTAGTAAAAAAGCATTTCTTAAAATGCTCACTATTTTAAACAACACAGAATTAATTGTATTAATTTATAGAATTAAATACTAGGGCGAGGTCCTAGAATTTGTTACACGTAGGGCTAAACTTGCAAGAGATCGCATGGCAAAAGTAGAAACTTTGTGACATATCCCAGCTTTTGAAATATAGTTAGAAGCCAATCGAAAAAGCCTTTCAGCACCAAAGGTATTGAAGTGCCCAGGAAGCACCTTCTCTACCAGACCTCTGTCCACTAATTCTATCAGACGTTCACAGGTTCCAACATAGTCACTTATCCTGCTGTATGGGAGCCAGTCAATCAGTGATCCATCATACACGACGTCTCCACTGAAGAGAATCTTTCGGTCTTTGTCATGTAAGCAAATACTGCCCCTAGAATGACCAGGCATGTGCATAACAGTGAGCTGTCTGTCACCAAGGTTGATCACATCCCCTAAAAATGGAAACAGAATTTACAGATAAACATGTTATATATTTGACTTCAATCGCTTAAAGAATGGAAGAACACAACAGTTTCAAAGATGTTGGGAAGGATGAACTTATTTTAGTTTTATTTTAAAAATACCTACTTCTTATTGATGATTTAAAATAAGTTGCCTATATTTCACTTCTGTTGTTTGCTAGACCAGTGTTTGCCAAAGTAAACAGTGAAACACAATTTCTGCTGGTTGTTATAATATATAAAAGAAAAGAAGAAAAGAAGATTCTGTGGTCAAATAATTTTGAAAACCCTTCAAAGAAAATTAAGCAGCTTTCTTTTCTGCAAGATATGCTAATGTACATTTAATACGCTAATGTACATTGTGGATATACACAAGGGAGATGTGGCTGTATAGTTTCTCAAATTTATTTGACCAAAAACCTCATTTTTCAGAATATCCATTGTACTAGTATCTGGTGACACAATTCATGAATGGTGCTCTAGTGAACAGTATTATATTTTTGCCCTTTGTTTTGTCACTCTGTGGAAATTAAGACCTGAGGAATCGGTACAAATGATGATGCTCTGGCTACTGGTATTGCTGTAATAAACTGTTCTTAGTCTCTGACCCAGGAACCTCATGTCTTCTGTCAGAATCCATGAAACTGGGGCAAGCTAACTTACTAACCTGCAAGTACGGTAAAATCTCACACTCTTCTCAGTTATTTGACAGTGGGGAGGAAACTGAGCTATATGAATACAAATTGCTGTTTTACTGGATTTAAATCAGTACTAACTTAGGTAAATCATAATAAGTTAAAATATTCATATTGTTATCTCTAGTGCAAACATATACAGAAAAAAATCAAAGAAATATAGCTAAAATTAATAGTGAAATTAAAATGGTGTAATAATCAGGAATTGTTAACATAAAAGAAGAAAATAAAGGAAAAACAAAGACATAAACAAGAAATGAGACATAGAAAACAGATAACAAAATGGCAGACCTAAATACAGCCATATCAATAATTATATTAAATATGAAAGGGATAAACACTCTAATCAAAGGCAGAGATTGTCAGTCTAGATTAAAAAGTGAGATATGTATGCAGTCTACAGGAGAGGAACTATAAAATCAAAGACAAAAATAGTTTGAAAAATTATACCATATAAATATTAACAATAAGGGCTTCTCTGGTGGTGCAGTGGTTAAGAATCCGCCTTAACTTAATGCAGGGGACACGGGTTTGAGCCCTGGTCCAGGAAGATCCCACATGCTATGGAGCAACTAAGCCCGTGTGCCACAACTACTGAGCCCACACGCCACAACTACTGAAGCCCGCGTGCCTAGAGCCCAAGCTCTGCAACAAGAGAAGACACCACAATGAAGAAGTGCACTGCAACTAAGAGTAGCCCCTGCTAGCCACAACTAGAGAAAACCCGCGTGCAGCAATGAAGACCCAACGCAGCCAAAAATAAATAAATTAATTTTAAAAAATATATTAACAATAAGAGAACTAGAGTGGCAATACTGTCAGACAAAATGGTTTTTTATATAAGAATATTACTAGAGGAAAGAGGTACATTTTATGAGGCTATACATTAGGTCAATACATGAAAAAAAATTCTAAATGCATATGTACCTAAAATAGAGACTAAAAATTCTTCAAATAAAAACTGACATAATTAAAATAAGAATAAACAGTTCAACAACTGTGCTTAGAGATTTGAATAGTCCTCTCTGAATAATTCATAATACAAGTAGATTGAAAATCAGTAAGGATACAGAAGACCTGAACAACACTATCAACCAGCTTGACCTAACTGACATATATAAAATAGTTTACACCAAAACAGTGAAGTACACATTCTTTTCAATTGCACATGAAAAAGGTGTTTTGTTATATTTGTACACTGAAAACTACAGAAACATTTTCAAGAGAAATTAAAGAGGATCTAAGCAAAAGGAGAAACGTGCCATATCCATTGATTGGAAGACTCAAAGCTGTTAGGATGGTAATTAAATCCAGTTTTTCTTATAACTGCACTGTCTAATAGTACGTTCTAGGATAATGGAACAACATTATCTGTATCAACATTGTCCAATATGGTAGCCACCAGCTATGTGTAGCTAATGGTTCTTGAAATAAAGCTAGTGCAACAAGGAACTAAATTTTTAATTTTAATCAATCTTAATTAATTTAAATTTGTATTAGATAGCTACATGTGGCTAGTGACTACTTTAATGGTCAGTGTAGATCTATAGATTCAAGAATCTCAATCAAAACCTTGACATGCTTTTTTACAGAAATTGAAAATCTGGCTCTGAAATTTATATGGAAATGCAAATGACCTAGAATAGCCAAAACAATTTTGAAATAGAGGTATAAAGTTGGAGGACTTTTCTAATTTCAAGAGTTATAACAAAGTTGCAATAATCAGGAGAGTGTGGTGCTGGCTAAATGATAGACATAATCATTGAAAGAGACTAGAGTCCAGAAGAAAACACTCACATATATGGTCAGTGTTTTTTTGCGGTGCGCGGGCCTGTCACTGTTGTGGCCTCTCCCATTGCAGAGCACAGGCTCCAGACACGCAGGCTCAGCGGCCATGGCTCACGGGCCCAGCCACTCCGCAGCATGTGGGATATTCCCAGACCAGGGCACGAACCCGTGTCCCCTGCATCGGCAGGCGGACTCTCAACCACTGCGCCACCAGGGAAGCCCATGGTCAGTGGATTTTTGACAAAAGTATCAACTAATATAATTCACTGGGTAAAAGGATAGTCTCCTCAACAAATTAGAGTGGAATACTTTGGATATATATATATATGCAAATAAACAATAGGCACCTCTCAACACTTACTTCACAATATTAACAAAAATTAACTCAAAATGGATCATAATCCTAAATGTGAGAGCTTCCAGCAAAAAAAAAAAACAGAAGAAAATCTTTGTGATCTTGGGCTAGTCATAGAGCTCTTAGATATGACACAAAAAGCATAAAACATAAGGAAAATAGACTAATTGGACTTCATCCAAGTTATAAACTTCCCTGCTTAAAAAGATACCATTAAGAAAATGAAAAGGCAGGCCACACACTGGGAGAAAATACTTGCAAAATGTATATCTGATAAAGGACTTGAATTCAGAATATATAAAGAACACTTACAACTCAATAAGAAAACAATTTTTCAATTTTTAAAAAAGAGAAAAGATTTTGATAGACCCTTAAACAAAGAAGATATTTGAATAGCAAATAAGTACCTGAAAAGATGCTCAATGTCATTAGTCATTAGGGAAATGCAAATTATATATACATACACATACACTTATCCCTATTTTCCATCTGAACTCCTGAGCTCATTAGTACTTGGCATCCCTCAATCAAGAAACCCCTTTGCTTGTGACTTCCCTGGTGGTCCAGTGGTTAAGACTCCTCACTTCAACTGCAGGATGGGTTCAATCCCTGGTGAGGGAACTAAGATCTCATATGCTGCATGGCGCAGCCAAAAAAAAAAAAAAAAAGAAACCCCTTTACTTTATTCTTGCCAGAAAACAAACTAACTCCGGGGAGAGGAGCATTCACTTAGGGAGAAGAGTTCAGAGTTTTAACAGCTTCTTAAATGGCTTTCAACCAATTCTACTTATTTTAGTTTTCTTCCCTTTGCCCCAACTAAGGTACCAGCTACTGCTAATTCCTGAGCCTTTTAAGTCTCCTGCAGTGCAAACTGGATTGGCTCTCAATTTTCTATTGCTGGCATAGGATAAAACTGCTAACTCAGTCATCACATTTACTCTCCAGCATCCAAAACAGAACCTCAATGTGGATTTATACATAAAGCAAATAGACAAACCATGGTGCATCTGCTGTAATCTTAGTGGGATTTTGAGAGGGAGTCAAATTAGACGTGTTCGTTCAATCTGCTACCTTTCTGGAATCCATTTTTTGTTTTTAACCTCCCCAAATGATTTTTAAGTTTACCTGAAACAACGGTTCTAATATCTTGATGACTCTAGGAAAATTGTTTAAACATGTACAGTAGGGGCCAAAATGCCTGCCTATTGTGAAAAACAGGCAGAATGATGTGTGCCCATTCAAGAAGAATGTGCTGTATCAGTTTAGGGTTTATTGCTATCTTCTTATAGGAAGATATGATTTCACTATTAGTAGGGTGAGTTGTTTTTCCATCAAAAATGATGCATGCACTGGATGATGACCTCTCCTTGTCTTCCTTGTCCCTTATACACAAGTAAGCTTTTGGGTTAGTGATACACTGCACAGATTTATGCTTCTCCACGACAGGTGGTCATCAATCCACTAAATGAAATGTAATAAGCTAACGAATTCAGCCTCCTTATTTTCTAACCAAAACAATGAAGACTTCATGCTGTTAGGTATGTACGGTTCGTGTGTACATAACTGTGTATGAGTTTTTAATATAAATATTTTCTATTTCCTTCCAGGTACCTGGATTATGATAATATCAAGTTAGCAGGCCACACCATTCAGAAGAGACAGGAAATTAATATTCCTGAGAAAAGAGGATATTAGATACTACTTGAGAGAGTGAGACATCCAGCTCCTAATGAAAAACAATTTTTAATTTAACACAGTATTACCACCTTCAAAGTTTTTAGTAAATATTAACCTTTCATTTCACACTTTCAAAGGCTTAAAGCACCACAAAGGTAGCTTGCAGGTTCCTTGCAACTCCAAAATCCTGTAATTCCAGCATCAACTGGGATTTAGGAAACCTGGTTTCCAGTCCGAGCTCTTTCCCTAACTATGTGACTTCAGGTATGATATTCAAGCCCATGTGGATTCTTCATCTATAAAACAATAATTCCTATCGTTCTTTCATCATTTCCTATTTCTGGCACAGAAGCAAAAGTAAATAAATCAAAAGTCATTTATTCATTTAGACAATTTAAATATATTTTAAATACTAATGTAAACTTTTTTGGGGGGGGGCTGGGTGTTAATTTAGTCTGAATACCCATCAACTGCATGGAAATCCTATCTCTAAAAGTATCAATTCCATCAAGAAATACAGCAATTAAAAGTACCTTTAATGTAAATTTAGTTTTCTTTCATCTCAAATTGTCAGGTAATGTAAGACTCCCATCTAAACCATTGTTTTTTTTAATCTTTAGATTTAAAATTTTAATGAAAAGACTGTTTAAGTGGGGTGTGAGGTATAGAATCTTGCTTTCTATTTCTTATGCCTCAAGTGATCAAGATCTCATCTGTAAGATAAACTCATTTTTGTAAAGTACTTCATTATTTGTCATACTGGTTGGTCATAAAAGTGAGACTTATTGTACTGCAGCAACTGGATTTTTCTGCCTCGTAGGGGAATGGTTTAATAAACTAATTTGGCAAATAAAAGAGTTTCAAGATAGAAAGGAAAGAGGGTTTCACCTCCTTCTCAGGATTACCATAATATATTTATGGGGTAGGATTTATGTATGATCTGCATGCTTTGATCTATTGTGCCTGGGTTGCAATCCTAGCTTTTATCTGTATCTTGCTCTGTGGACTCTAGACAAGCCATTTAATTGGGGGTCAGTAGCCTCACTTCAAATGTGTTGTGAGGCTAAAATCAACAGAAGCATTCTAAAAACAAAAAAGAAATTAATATACAAATATCACTGCTGTGACCAACTGGCTTAATTATTTAAGTGACTGTGTGAGGTTGGAAGGGCTGGAACCCTACACTATTTTATTCCATTAGTTTCTTTCTGAACCCCATCCTGCTTTTCACAGAGCCAAAGAGGCCCAGGGTTATCTAAGCATTAGTCCACATACTTCACCATTACGGGAAATAGCCTCCTTATTAATCTTTCTCAGGCCTTGCTTTCAACCAGAATAGAGAGCTGTCATAAGACTCAGACACATTCTACTTTTTACGTTCACAATCAAGCTTTTTCTCTTGTGAGGCAACATCAAGAACTGAAAGATAAAGATTCATGAGCAGATTAGAACCACTGCTCTCTAACGGCTTTCTAAGCCTACAGGTGGGAATTGTTCGTACCCGGCCGATGAAGTCAGCAGTTCTCAAAAGCATAGAACATGACATGCACTCTCCATGAGGCACCATTCCTTAAGAGTCTTTTCGCTAGAAAAGTGCCTGGAAATGTCAGACTTGTGTTCGGGAAAAGAATGGGAATCCTAGTCAGAAGTCTCTATAGCGTTACTACATACCGTACGTTACACAGGAAACTGACTAGGGGGTGGGGCCGGCTTTCAGTCGAGTACTCAGCATTACTACAAGGTGCCGGAGCTTGTCCCTGGTAGGGAAGGCCGCAGTGGCCTTCCACAGACTCTATGGTCGAGTGGGCTTTTGACTCAGGGAAGGGAGAAACAGAAGTAGTGTTTCTGCGATATGACACCTTACAGCCAAGCAGGTGTGCAACAAGCACCCCTCGGACAGTTTCTCCCCAGTCCCTTCCCTTAATGAGAGAACGCGCGCCCGTGAGGGACCATTACCATCCTGCAGGATGAGGGTGGGCTGCACCGCTTGCACTCGGAACTGCCTGGCCCTCCAGCCCGGGCTCGGCGCCCGCACCACCTCACTGTCGGAGAGCCAGGTCACGGTCTCAAAGTTGTCCCCGCGAGCCAGCGCCTCGGCCTCGGCGTGGTGCACCGCCACCCGGTCGAACTGGTAGAGGCCGCCTGAGTGGTCGAAGTGCACGTGGGTAGCCACAGCCAACAGTGGCCGGCACGCCGCATCCTCTTTGGCCCTGCGGTCCTGCAAGAGGCCGGAGGAGTACAGGTACTCCGGGAGGCTGCGCAGCCCCAGGCCTGTGTCGATCACCACGTCCTGCTCGGAGCCGCGCACCAGCCAGATGTTGGCGCGGTTGCCAGACTCATAGAAGCGTTCCTGAATCCAGAAGACGCCGTCGCCCAGGGACTTGTGGGCGTACCACTCAAGCGCAGACATGCTGGGCAAGGATGCGGCCAGGAGGAGTGGGTGTGGGCGTGTGTGCCTCCCGCAGGCTGCCCAGACTCGGGCGCTGCAGCTGTATGGAGCGGTCTGCCCGCAGCCCGGGAGAAACCGCAGAGCAAGGAGGGGGCGGGGGATGCGGATGGGGTTGCGGGGAGAACCAGAAGAAGGAAAGACGCGCGGAGACTCTGCCTGCAGCGTCCGCCCGCACCCTCCTGCCAGGTCCGCAGAGAGCAGGAGCTGCTCTCCTCGTACCGGGGCGCTGGAACAATCGCAGCCTCACTGGCCGTAGCACAAGGGAGCGTTAACGCAGGGGCCAATGCAGTAGACGAGAGATCCAGAAAGTGATAACTCTTCCCACCTCTGGGGGTCTGACGGCAGAAGCCGAGAGCTAAGCGTGGGAGGGAGCAGGGCAGCCCACCCACCGCGCGCTATGTTGCGCACTTCCAGCTGGCGCAGAAAGAGTCAGGCCAAGGGGGTTGGACGACTACGGCGCCCGCCAAGGGCTAAAAAGCTCTTTGCCAGGAGGGCGGGGCCTAGCTAGGGAGTGGGTGGGGCTAATTGGTTGGGTTTGAACGCGGCTCTGAGGCCGCGTGGAGGGCGGAGCGTGCTTCTCCAGAGGTGGAACCAGCACCGGAGCGTCGGAACGTTCTGTCCGCACCCCTTCCTTGCCGGCCGGCACTTCGGTTGCACAGTTTTCCAAGCCTCGAGACTTAGTGAGCAGGTAACAGAGGAGGCAATTGAGGGCTTGGGAGGAGTTGGAGAGGGTAAGTGGGGAGTTAAAGGGGCACATGGAGAAGGTGGGGGAAGTCAGGAGTGGAGATTAAAGAGCCTCTGGATTGAGGGGCATTGGGAGATAGCTTTACGTCCCCTTCTCCTAATCCCTTCACAATCGTTTAAAATTGTCGCTTCCAATTTTTACCTAGTCTCCACTTCCTAGGACTGTTTGCAGTGAGAATGGAATTTATACTCTTACTGATGGTAGATTTCCAATTCCTTTGGTATGATTGGTTCAAACACGAGTCATTGCCGCAGACTTGCAGCTAAGGACAGACTATTCAGTATGTTTTCTTAACTGTTAGCACTTTACCCTGTATCATGGGGGAGAGGTGTTGTTGATAAGATTTTTCCTGTCTTCTAAAAAATTAAATTATATATTCGTTCCCCTACCCTCCTTTGTTTTGCATTGTTTGTCCGCTCTTGGAAGAGAGCAAACAAAGTTGGGAAAAAGGCTCAAGTGAGGAAAGGTGGAGGCAGCCGCACCTTGAGAGGACGGGAAAAGTGGATAATGCCTGGGCGTGGCCCCAACAGCCACAGAAATCACCCCCACTATTAACACCAGGTTCCTGTCCCCATCCTGCATCTCCCCACTGTTGAAACATCCATTTAGGCTTCAGAAATTCCCTTGAGAACTTGACTAACCTCCTTGCTCAGCCAGGAAAAATTATAAAGAGACCCATGAGACAGCATTATAAAAGATAATTAGGAAAACACTTATTGTGGCAGCTGCTAATAAGCCTTCTTAGAAGGAGAGGTGTGTTCTCCTCCCCTACAATCCTTAAGTCTTCGATGAGGATGTAGCCTTTCTGAATATTTGCCTAACCTAGTTAGAATTTATCCAGACACTCTGTTCAGGGTTATTCTTATGTGCAAGTCCCAAGCTAAAAGATGTGTAAAAAAAACAGAATTAAAAAAAAAAAGTCATGATCTGGGTTCCCAACAATTTGAAGGAAGATAATAACTGTACACAAATGTTTGCAATGTAAAGCAAATGAGATATGTACCCCAGAGGAAGTAAAAACTAGGTGCTGTGAGAATATGCATGGAAGGGATTGTTCAGTGGCATTTGAGCTGGCCTTAAAAGACCACTGTTGGTTAGGATGTTCTCAACAGGGAAGTACAGAATTCTCTGCAGTTTTATTTTTCCTCTAGGCAAAGAGAGGTGAATTGGAGTAATATCCTTACTAGGCCATGAACTCAGCAATAATTCTCCCAATTTTTATTGGACTTTTGCCAGGCTCTGGTTGGTAATGGGGCAGGAAAAGGTGAATAAGTCTTCAAATAAAGAGGCCTTCACACTTACAGATCCTTCTGCTTGTATTACACTTTCCCCTATATATCCTTTCCTAGTTCTCAGCCTGGCTTTTTCCTTCTCTTTGTCAGGTTTGTGCTCAAATATTACAAAATACAGGAGAACTTTATTCAACCATTCTTTCCATAATAGCACCCATGTTTCCTGCCTTTATTTTTTCTTGCACTAATCACTATCTGGCACTCTATAAAGTATATTTTTTTCCATTTCCCATAGTAGACTATGAGCACTACGAAACCAGGGATTTTGTTTTGTTCGCTATTATATTCTCATTATGTAGGTGGTCTGACCCAGAGGTTGCTTAACAAATACTAGAAGGATGGATAATTGAAGAAATTACTGGGGAGACAGGCAAGAACTGACAATTACAACATGATTTTTAAAAGGGTAATAAAAGCAGTGTAGTACTTGGGAAACAGAAAAGAGATAGGCCTACCTCCGTTTCGGATGGAGTAAATGGTCAGAAGTGGCATTTGCATAGTATCTTAAATGATGATGGGGGCTTGCTTACGTGGGTGTGGCCTTCCAAGCAGAAGGAACCGTGACATGCAGCAGCTGGTGTAGCAGAGTTGGGAATGGTTAGAGCTGGGGTGGGGGGAAGGGGAGGTGCAAGGTGCAAGAAGCGGAAAGTTAGTCTCCAAAGCTCTGTTAGTCAAGGAGAGTGATACATCAAGTTTTGTGTTCTAGAGAGATGACTGGAGAGTGGATTGAAAGGGGGAGTCTGGCCATGAGAAGTTTATTTGTTCTGTATTAGAGGTCCAGGCAAGAGATGGTAAAGGCCTGAACTAAAGCAGAAGTGAAGAAAGACAAACATGTAAGAAGGGACACAGAGCTGATAGTCTTCTACTATTAGATGAGGAGATCAAGGGAGGTGGAGACAAGGTCAGCATGACTGTTAGTTTCTAATTAGGGCAATTTAGGTGCTATTCATCAGGAAAGAAACTATGACCTGGCTTTCAGTGCCTCTCCTAGCTTCCATGCCTGCTTATATCTGTTTGTATGTTTACTGACCAAGGTAATATGTGCAAGAGACTGTGTGAGATGTGGAGGACAATACAGTTAAGCCACAATTATAACTCATAAAATGTTAGAGCTAGGAGGAATTTCAGAGATGAGCTAAATCTCTGCCACAAAGTTGTTTCCACTGTTAATTAGAATAGGCTTTTGCATTTCAGCCCTTGGATAACTTGAATTACACTCATCAAACTATCTCAGAACAATTCTGAATAGGAATTTTCAGGAGGCATCCCAAAATGGAAGGGTGGTGCATCTGATTTTACATTTCCTTTTTTTTTTTTTTTTTTTTTTGCGGTACGCGGGCCTCTCACTGTTGTGGCCTCTACCGTTACGGAGCACAGGCTCTGGATGCGCAGCCTCAGCGGCGATGGCTCACGGGCCCAGCCGCTCCGCAGCATGTGGGATCTTCCCGGACCGGGGCACGCACCCGCATCCCCTGCATCAGCAGGCAGACTGTCAACCACTGCGCTACCAGGGAAGCCCTGGAGCAGTGGTTCTTAATGTAGGTTACATATTGGAATCTCCTGGAGTGCTCTCAAAAGTCCTAGTGCCTAAATCCTACCTCCAGAGATTCTGATTTTATTGTTCTGGGGTGATGCTTGAGGGTTTTTTGTTTTGTTTTGTTTTTTTAACTCTCCTGATGATTCCAGTGTACAGCCAGGTCGCAAACTTGTTCTAGAAGTTTAAAAAAAAAAAATCCTTAATAGTAGGCTGACTGAATTGTATTTCTGTGGGTAAATTTGCTTATCAAATCATAGTAAGTAAATAAATAAGGAAAGCCTAACACTGATTACAGAGCTGTTGTATAGAGAGTATTCTACTGAACAGTGGGGGATATAAAATCTCTACTGTTAATATAGTTGAAGAAATAAACAAAAAAAATGGAAGTGAAACTCCTTCTCTTTGGAACAGGTCCATTTCCCAAAAGAGGCATTGTCTATATTTCTTTCAGAATTGAAGAATGCTGCTGCATTGTATGTATTACCTCAATCTTTAAAAATCCATTTATTTTAGCAAGAGGATCTTTCCAAGAGCAAGGTGGGATGAAATGACAGTTGTGGATGTTGAGGGACTTAAACTGGATCTTAAGGTAAAAAGGGATGCAGCCAGGCAAGGAGGAAGAGGGTTCCAGTGGAGAGAATGCTAGTCAAGACGTGATTATAGGCAAGTGAGTCAGGAGGATCAGTGCAGCCATCTTAAAAGGGCCCCCAGTACTTGTAATAGGGAGGTGTTTTTTTTTTAATTAATTAATTAATTATATTTAGTTTTGGCCGCGTTGGGTCTTCGTTGCTGTGTGGGCTTTCTCTAGTTGCGGTGAGCGGGGGCTACTCTTCATTGCAGTGTGCAGGCTTCTCATTGCGGTGGCTTCTCTTGTTGCGGAGCACGGGCTCTACGCGCGTTGGCTTCAGTAGTTGTGCCACACAGGCTCAGTAGTTGTGGCTCATGGGCTCTGGAGCGCAGGCTTAGTAATTGTGGCTCACGGGCTTAGTTGCTCCATGGCATGTGGGATCTTCCTGGACCAGGGCTCGAACCCGTGTCCCCTGCATTGGCAGGCGGATTCTTAACCACTACGCCGCCAGGGAAGTCCCTGGGATTTTATTAAAACCTAGAGAAGAGACAGTTTCATAAGGATGGAGGCAATAATGAGTGGTATGCTTTGGAAGTTCAAGAGCGTGAACAAGGGAAAAAGGCCTGTGGATTTTGCCATTGAGGACCATTAGGGACCTTGGCATTTCAGCATCTGCCTGAGTATAGTTCCCATCACAAGTAAGATAAAAGCCAAACCCTTTACCATAGCTCACTCCAGGCTCCACAAGATCTGGTCTTAACCAGACTCTCCTTGTTCCTCACCAGCTGCATGAGCTTCATGTTCCTCAGATGCTCCCAGCTTGTGGCTTCCTCCTTTGCCTCTGTTCTTCCTTCTGTCCATAGCCATCTTCACCTCATTCCTTCATCTTGAAGCTCACAGCCCCTCTCCAGCACCCTGCTCTGATTTATCCTCCACAGAAAGACTTCCCTTGTGTGAAAAAGTCAGTACCATACCCCTTTGTTATTCTTTACCCCTTTACCATGATTTATTTTTCTTCAGAGCTGTACTGATTTCCTAGGGCTGCCATAACATATTTCCACAAATTGGGTGGCTTAAAACAACAGAAATTTATTCTCTCACAGTTTTAGAGGCCAGAAGTCTGAAATCAAGGTATTAGCAGAGTTTGTTCCTTCAGGAGGCTCTGAGGAAGAATCTGTTCAGTGCCTCTCTTCCAGCTTCTGTGGTTCCTGGCACTCCTTGGTGTTCCTGGGTTGCTGCTACAGCACTCAGGTCTGTGCCTGCATCTTCACATGATGTTTCCCCTTTGTGTGTGTCTCTCTGTCCAGATTTCCCCCTTATGAAGACACCAGTCATTAGGAGGGGGCTCACCCTTATCTCATATGACCTCATCTTAATTCGATTTCATCTTCAAAGAGTTTATTTCCAAATAAGGAAGGTGACATTCACAGGTCCCCGGGGGGTTAGGACTTCAACACATTTGGGGGTGGGGGGACATAATTCAACACTATAGGAGCACATAATATTATGCTACATACTTATGCTTGTTTGCGTTCTTTCATCCACTGGGATATAAGCCCTGAAGGCAGGGACTTGGTTTTGTTCAGTGCTCTCTGAGTCCTACCACAGTGCCTGGAATGCTCAATATTAGTTGGATGAAATTGGCCCACATGAAGTAGAGGATGATTTGGATAATGAGAAAATGGGAAAAGCTGGTTAAAAAGACTCTTCATTCAAGAAGTTTAGCAGGATGAAAAAGGACCACAGTAATGGTTAAATCAACTTTAAGGATTTCAAACAGTGAAGCTTAGGCCACACTTGTGAGCCACTTTTTCCATGAGATGGTTACCCGAGTCCAGGGATTACCTTTCTGCTCTGCAAGAGAAGAAAATTAATTTAGCAGCTTCCCCAGGTACAGGAGAACTGACTCATGATAACCAAACTAAAAAGAAATGGATTTGTAGGCCAGAATGCCATGTAACTATTAAGAGTGTCTCAATAGTTAGGACTGATTTTTCTGCCAAGGGCAGTACATTCACTAATGGTAATCAGTTTATACACCCGAAGGTTTCTTGATAAATATGAAAGTTTAGAGTCAGCAGAGTTGATATTTCTCAAGGGATATTCCATCAAGCAACGGCAGCTGATATACTCTCTTTTGTAGGGTGGGTTTTCCTTAGAGTGAGGGTGTGAGCTCTTCTGCTCAGCAATTTTTGTACTTGGGAGACCTGCTTTCTATAGGCTCAGCATATGTTTTAGTGACTCCGCAATTGAAGCAAGGCCATTTGGATATTTTCCCTCTCTTAGTGTGGACAAACGGAATGAGCTTGGTAATTAAAGTAAGTATCTTTTCTGTATGAATTGTGTTTCATAGTAACTAAATAGTAGATGAGGGGAATTGATTACTGGTGGGATTCTAGTTAGTAAAGAAAGAATGATAATATTTGTGTATCACCACATTACAATCCGTAATGGAACCGTGAATCTAGGCTATGATCATCAATGGCTGCAATTTTAAAATCATTAAGTGAAAACTGATAGGAACTTCATACTGGACGAAACAGACTGACAGCACCTAAACCCAATGACCAGAGAACATCACTGAGAAAGACTTCATGTGCGTCCTGTGATGCAGTAGGAAAAACAGAGCATCTCTTTTAAGTATTCTTGTACAAAATCAAACCCAAATTTGAGTAAGCCTCTATTCCATCTGTTTATAGAAAATACAGGGAGTAGAGGAATGTATTAAACCACATCTTGTGTAATCAATCATGCAAATCCAGAATATGGGAAATTGTACAGCCTTCCTACTCTCAAAGTGTGGTCTGCAAACCAGTAGCATTGATAGCTTCAGAGAGCTTGTTAGAAATGCAGATTCTCAGGCCTACCCTGGGCCAGCTGGTTCAGATTCTGCCTTTTAACAAGATTCCTAGGTAATTTGCACATGCCTTAAAGTTGGAGAAGCATTGCAAAGGACAATGACCTTGTTTTTTTCAACACATAAATGATTAGGGATAAAAGGGAGGGAACTGTTACAGTGGTATGGAGGGCATATTATTGCTTTCTTGGGCTTACAGAGTTGAATGATACTCAGTAGCATCATTGGGGGAAAGATTTAAAGAATGTGCATTATAATCTTCACTACAGTCCAATACAGAGTTGTAGTGAAAGAGCCCTAGTGTAGGAATCCTGTTTTCGCATTACAGTTGACTCTGAATGACACAAGTTTGAATTACATGGGTCCACTTATATATGGATTTTTTTTTCAATAAATACTAACACTACACAGTCTGAGGTTGGTTGAATTTGAGAATGCAGAACCACAGATTCAAAGGGCTGACTATAAAATTATACATGGATTTTTGACTGCATGGGGGGTCGGTGCCCCTAATCCCATGTTGTTCAAGCATCAACTGTATAGTGTAATCACATTTCAGACAATTCAGAAATTCAGTTCAGGACTTAAGAATGACATTGTCATTATCTCTAAAGTTAAAGAGTACAGGTTTATCTTACCTTTAACTTAACTATTTGAGATGTTTTTTCTCTGAACTTTAAAAATTTTTTTTGCTTGGACAGACCTCTTCAAAGTTTTACTGAGCCTATTCCCATTTCTAAAAGGAGGACATTGGAGGATCTCAAGGATTCTAACACTCAAATTTTAGGATAAAAAATTACTTAAAAATTTAAAGTATACATGACTGCTGATAGTCTTCAAGTTGATTAAAAAAACGAGGTGTCCCCTCTTCATCAGCACAACCTTTCCTTGGCCACATTTTGTAATATCTATCTGAGATCTTGTTGCCAGACCACAGAGAGGTGGAGAGAATTGCATCAGCTGGCTGCACAGCGCTTGGGGCAGCATCGCAAAGGAGCCCCAGGATCAGCCCTCCACCCAGGATCTGGGTGAGGTAGTTGAGCCCATCATCACTTTACTTGCCAAACATGACTAGATGTGACGGGTTCAGGAGTCAGTTTATCACATATTTATTTATTTACAGGTTTTGCTTTCCAGAAGTGTTTTAAATGGGCCATGCTATTTAAGGAGTGGAGTGTATTTTGTTTTAAAATGTTGGTTTCATTTATCATTTGATCCAGTGAATCTTAATCATTAACAGCGTCTTAATTTGCCCACTTTTTCTGATGTAACTAGTTCTGATGGCTGGGAATAAAGGAAGAGGACGTGCTGCTTACACCTTTAATATTGAGGCAGTTGGATTTAGCAGAGGTGAAAAGTTACCTGATGTGGTATTGAAGCCACCCCCACTATTTCCTGTAAGTACATTAACAACAAAATGCTCACAGGGTGTTTTTTCATGTTTCAGAGAAAATTTAAATTCTGTATAAGACTTGAATATATGATATCATTACGATATCCTAACTATAAGAAAGTAAAAGAGAGTGTGTCACTTACCTTTAATGTAAATATTTCCACTGTTCTTTTCTGAAACTTTTCTAATTTTCAAACTGCTTTCTTAAAATACAGAAAACTATATACACCTTTTCCTGAATGTATTCAGTACTTTTTGAACCAAGAAAGAATTTTTTTTCAATCCTTGCATCTTATAATGCTGTTATTGATATATTCCAATATTAAAATAATATTTTTAAAAGTAAAGTCAGGTTTTACAGTGGTCCTCACTTCCCATTGTGCCAGATCTTCACCTAATGATTTTCTTCTCATCTTGTATCTATAGAATTTAATTTTGCTCCCTAGTATACCACTTGACCTTTTACCCACTGAACTTTATTTTTGCTTATTTCCTTATTAAAGTCAATTTTAATTTTGTTACTCTTTCTCAGAATATAAGCGTTTCTACTACATTTAGTGTTGCTTTTAAATTTAATGAGTATGCTGCAGACTTAATTGGTGTAATTTTTAATCTAATGTTTTCGCTTTATATTAAGTTTAAAATGTAAGCTTACATTTCCAGATGCACATGTGCTGTAGTATAAAATATGAAAAAATCATAAATAACCAGATACTCCCTCCAGGAATCTTTTCCCTCTTTTAAAAGGAAACATCCTTTGTTGAAAGATTTATGTAAGTAGAGGACCCTGGATAAATGTATTGGGGATCTAGATGTCTCACATGGGGAGTGTCTACTTTTTGCTCTTGGTATTTTGCCTTTCTGATATTCATTATAGCCTAAAAACAAAGGTAAATATCTCAGGTATAGACATTATGTCACTTTACATTGATTTCTTTTAAAACAAGCTCTTCTTCATGTGTGAGGTTACTTCTAAAGCTTGGGAATATTAGTACATACTGTTTTTTTCTGCATGGAATAAAAATGAAATTCCTTATTACTGGCTGAAAGGCTCTGTCTGATCTGGCCTTACTGATGTCTCTCTGACCCTTTTCCTACCACTGTCCTCATTCCTTAGCCATGCTGATCTCCTTGTTCCCCTAGGCATTTTCCTCTGCTTGTTTCCCTGGCTGGAGCCATTGATTTCCCCATTTCTTTGCATGGATGGCTTCGTAATTTTATCCAGATCTCTGCTCAAAGATGACTTCCCCGAGAGATAATGCGTGCATAACCCTGTCTAGACCAGCCACTTCCAATCTCCACGTACTCCGTTAGTCACTCTTTCCTCTTCCTGGCTTCAGCCCTTCTATTTCACTTATCACTATCTGAAATTATATATTACCTCATTTGTTTACTTATTTTCTCCCCTAGAATGTAAATTCCATGTAGGTAGGAAGTTTGACTAGTTCATCTCCTGTTGTCTAACCCCTTGTGACTTATAGTAGGCACTCAATAAATAGTTGTAGAATGAATAAATTCAGAGTGAAATTTTTAAAATGTACCCTATACTTAGCCTGTGAAACCAGAAATATCTTTTTTATGTACCCTGAGGACCCACATTTTAATGAATATATATATTATAAATATATATACATATGTGGGTGTGCATGTAATTTTTAAAAATTGAAGATACAGATTCAAATTTCTGCTTTGCCACTTTTGTGCTATATGGGCATATAGATTGTTCATTTCTCAGTTTCCTCACTGTGAAAGGGGAGATATTGATACTTTAGATGAGTTCATGGATTTTGAATATTGAGTACATCTAGGTTGTAGTATGTAGTAACCAGTTGTTAAATGGTAGCTGCTACTACTTTTTTTTTAATGCTGCTGCTCCCACCAATACCACCACCACTGGCTGAGGTTAATAGGAGACTACAGCGGCTGCTTTTATTTGGGTGCCTTGATTGTTAAAATATAGAATCACAATCAACAGACTATATAGCAAAATGATTATTGGTGTGATCAGTAGAAAAATTAAGGCAGGTAGGAAAACTAAGTATCTTTTCTACTTCTAAAAGAAGAGCAAAATAGGAGATGGGTGAAAGGTTTAATAGATTATAAAAGCTCAAAATCTTTTAAGTTGATGGTAAAACTGAATACCTGTAAAATGTAGTTTTTCAATAAAACTAACATTTTTCAGAATATAGACAAAAAGGATATTAAAATATTTAATTTATTTTTAAAAATTGCCTCTTAATTTAAACAGGATACAGATTATAAACCAGTGCCACTGAAAACAGGAGAGGGTGAAGATTATGTGCTGGCCCTGAAACAGGAGTTGAGAGAAACAGTGAAAAGAATGCCTTATTTTGTAGAAACATCTGAAGAAAAACAAGGTGCGTATTGGACTCTTTATGTGGTTCACTGTCTACAGATGAAATAGCATTTCAGCATAAGATATATGACCTTTAATGCTGATTGATTTGATTCAGTCAGAAATTTCAATCAACTACCTTGAAAAAGCATATTTATGTTGATTTAGCAGAAAATATATTTTAAACTTTTTGATATTTTATTTTTTAAATTATCTTTCAAAATAGAAGTTTTATATGTTCAGTGAAATTTATGAAAAACAGAAGTATTAAGAAAGTAAGAATCACCTGTATTCCTTATGTCTGGAGAACTACTATTAATATTTTATTATATATTCCAGATTTTTCTTCTGTGTGTATATTCCTTTTATAAAATTGGAGTCATATTACTTTGTATCTTCCTTTTTCACTCAATAGCATATTAGCATTGTCACATATTCTTTTTTAGTTAATTTTTATTGGAGTATAGTTGATTTACAATGTTGTGTTAGTTTCAGGTGTACAGCAAAGTGAATCAGTTATACATATACATATATCCCCTCTTTCTTAGATTCTATTCCCATATAGGTCATTACAGAGTATTGAGTAAAGTTCCCTGTGCTATACAGTAGGTTCTTATTAGTTATCTATTTTATCCACATATTCTTAGCATTCTTAGAAAATATGATATTTGATGACTATGTGGTGTTCCATTGTGTGGATATAACATTATTAATTGTAACTAGTTCCCTGCTGTAAGATTTAAGATTGTTTCTAGTTTTTTTTCCTCATATCTATAATACTATGAGTACTATCCTTATACGTAAATCTTTGATCAGGTCTCTGATTATTTAATATTTTGGTTAAAATTTTTGAAAGGCTTGACTGTATTTTGGCTTACCATTTATCAGATATAAAATATAAAATATATATTCACTGGTTATGCCAAGGACAGAGAGGAGAAATTACAGTTGGAGAAGGCTTGACAGTCTCAGACTGGAAGTGCAAAGTGGTTTTAGAGGAAGAGAACACATTCCTGAGTAGTTATTTAGCACAGTAGAACTATATTGATTTTCAGTTTCTGCCCCTGAATGTTGAAATTAGAGAGATCGATATCATCCTTGAGTTCTCAAAACAACATCATTAAAACATGAGAAATTCATATAGTATCATTTCATTCCATTAGTATTAAAAATGCATACCCTTTTCCCTTATTCTAAAAGATTTAGATTGGATAAGAATCAAAAAGGAAGGCTTATATAGTAATACTACACGTGCTTATAATTGTAAGAAACATTTCAGACAAGTTTATTTAATTTTTCAAAACATAGCTTCTTGAAGTTATGTAATAAATGGTTTGATATTTTTACCTCAAACATACTGAATTTTTTTACTTTCATGATTATGTTGCATGCTTTTCTCTATTTGAGTTTAAAAATGAAATTAAATCTCATTTTAAAGATTTAAATAAGTAAGATTAAATGAACTAATAAATATTCAATCTTAGTGAATAGTGTAGGATATACTTTAGGCTTTTTTAAATTAGTTAGGCTTTTTAAAATTAGTCTCTTCTCTAGATTATGGGATGTACTTACTTAAATGTGGTTGTTATTAAAGTACATGTCCAATTTAAAAGTATGTCATACCATGGAAACATTTATTTGAGTCTTTTAAACCAGGAACATAATTTTGTTCATGGTTTCAGAGAGCAGCTGGCTTATACCTGGATCAAGACGGTCTTTACCTTTTTTTTTTTTTTTTTTTTTTTTTTTTTGTGGTACGTGGGCCTCTCACTGTTGTGGCCTCTCCTGTTGCGGAGCACAGGCTCCGGACACGCGGGCTCAGCGGCCATGGCTCACGGGCCCAGGCACTCCGCAGCATGTGGAAGCTTCCTGGACCAGGACACGAACCCGTGTCCCCTGCATCAGCAGGCAGACTCTCAACCACTGCGCCACCTGGGAATCCTGGATCTTTACCTTTGATAACTGCATAATAAAGTATTTAAATATATAAGGAATCTTTTGTTACTGTTCCAGAAGAAACCTCTTGCATAGAATTTTCTAAACTGATACAAGTATATTCTCTTTGAATATACTCATGTTTACCTCTCTTTCCTGATATAATGTGTTATTAAAAAAAACTATGGTTGAAAGTAAAGGCTTTTTGGGTTGGGGCATGACCTCGGCTGACCTGCACTCTGAGCCTCCATTTACCATGTGTAAAAGGCACACAAGGCCCAGGGCACCACCTAGAGGCACATGGAAGAAGGAGGGTTGGTGCAGAGCCGGAAGAGCATGCAGCCGGTGGGGGGGTGGGGGTGTCGCGGCTCCTACAAAGGCACAGAGCATGTCACTAAGCTGAGATTCTGTGGCTGAGACCGCTGTTAAGAGCCTTCTGGCACTACTAATATCAGAGCCCTGTGGCTGACACTGTCTTGGTGCTCTGGCTGGGTGTCAGGCCTGTGCCTCTGAGGTGGGAGAGCCAAGCTCAGGACATTTGTCCACCAGAGACCTCCCGGCTCCAGGTAATATCAAACAGTGAAAGCTCTCCCAGAGATCTCCATCTCAACAGTAAGACCCAGCTCTACTCAACGAACAACAAGCTATGGTGCTGGACACCCTATGCCAAACAACTAGCAAAACAGGAACACAACCCCATCCATTAGCAGAGAGGCTGCCTAAAATCATAATAAGGTCACAGACACCCCAAAACACACCACCAGACGCGGTCCTGCCCACCAGAAAGACAAGATCCAGCCTTATCCACCAGAACACAGGCACCAGTCCCCTCACCGGGAAGCCTACACAACCCACTGAACCAACCTTCGCCACTGGGGGCAGACACCAAAAACAACGGGAACTACGAACCTGCAGCCTGTGAAAAGGAGATCCTAAACACAGTTAAACAAAATGAGAAGACAGAGAAACACACAGCAGATGAAGGAGCAAGATAAAAACCCACCAGACCAAACAAATGAGGAAATAGGCAGTCTACCTGAAAAAGAATTCAGAATAATGATAGTAAAGATGATCCAAAATCTTGGAAAAAGAATGGAGAAAATACAAGAAACGTTTAACAAGGACCTAGAAGAACTAAAGAGCAAACAAACAATGATGAAGAACACAATAAATAAAATTAAAAATTCTCTAGAAGGAATCAATAGCACAATAACTGAGGCAGAAGAACAGATAAGAGACCTGGAAGATAGAATAGTGGAAATAACTACCACAGAGCAGAATAAAGAAAAAAGAATGAAAAGAATTGAGGACAGTCTCAGAGACCTCTGGGACAACATTAAACGCACTAACATTCAAATTATAAGGATTCCAGAAGAAGAAGAGAAAAAGAAAGGGACTGAGAAAATATTTGAAGAGATTACAGTTGAAAACTTCCCGAATATAGGAAAGGAAATAGTCAATTAAGTCCAGGAAGCACAGAGAGTCCCATACAAGATAAATCCAAGGAGAAACATGCCAAGACACATATTAATCAAACTATCAAAAATTAAATACAAAGAAAAAATGTTAAAAGCAACAAGGGAAAAGGAACAGATAATATACAAGGGAATCCCCATAAGGTTAACAGCTCATCCTTCAGCAGAAACTCTGAAAGCCAGAAGGGAGTGGCAGGACATATTTAAAGTGATGAAAGGGAAAAACTTACAACCAAGATTACTGTACCCAGCAAGGATCTTATTCAGATTCAACGGAGAAATTAAAAGCTTTACAGACAAGCAAAAGCTAAAAGAATTCAGCACCACCAAACCAGCTGTACAACAAACGCTAAAAGAACTTCTCTAGGCAGGAAACAAAAGAGAAGAAGACCTATAATAACAAACCCAAAACAATTTAGAAAATGGTAATAGGAACATACATATCAATAACTACCCTAAATGTAAATGAATTAAATGCTCCAACCAAAAGACATAGACTGACTGAATGGATACAAAAACAAGACCCATATATATGCTGTCTACAAGAGACCCACTTCACACCTAGGGACACATACAGACTGAAAGTGAGGGGATGGAAAGATATTCCATGCAAATGGAAACCAAAAGAAAGCTGGAGTAGCAATTCTCATATCAGACAAAATAGACTTCAAAATAAAGACTATTACAAGAGACAAAGAAGGACACTACATAATGATCCAGAGATCAACCCAAGAAGATATAACAATCGTAACTATTTACGCACCCAACGTAGGAGCACCTCAATACAAAGGCAAATGCTAACAGCCATAAAAGGGGAAATCGACAGTAACACAATCATAGTAGAGGACTTTAACACCCCACTTTCACCAATGGACAGATCATCCAAGATGAAAATAAATAAGGAAACACAAGCTTTAAATGACACATTAAACAAGATGGACTTAATTGATATTTATAGGACATTCCATCCAAAAACAACAGAATACACTTTCTTCTTAAGTGCTCATGGAACATTCTCCAGGATAGATCATATCTTAGGTCACAAATCAAGCCTTGGTAAGTTTAAGAAAATTGAAATCGTATCAAGTATCTTTTCCGACGACAACACTGTGAGACTAGATATCAGCTACAGGAAAAAATCTGTAAAAACTACAAACACATGGAGACTAAACAATACACTACTTAATAACCAAGAGATCAGTGAAGAAATCAAAGAGGAAGTCAAAAATACCTAGAAACAAATGACAATGAAAACACGATGACCCAAAACCTATGGGATGCAGCAAAAGCAGTTCTAAGAGGGAAGTTTATACCAATACAATCCTACCTCAAGAGACAAGAAAAATCCCAAATAAACAACCTAACCTTTTTCCAAAAGCCATTAAAGAAAGAACAAAAAACCCCAAAGTTAGCAGAAGGAAAGAAGTCATAAAGATCAGATCAGAAATAAATGAAAAAGAAATGACGAAAACAATAGCAAAGATCAATAAAACTAAAATCTGGTTCTTTGAAAAGATAAACAAAATTGATAAACCATTGGCCAGACTCATCAAGAAAAAAAAGGAGAAGACTCAAATCAATAGAATTAGAAATGAAAAGGAGGAGTAACAACTGACACTGCAGAAATACAAAGAATCATGAGATTACTACAAGCAACTATATGCCAATAAAATGGCCAACCTGGAAGAAATGGACAAATTCTTAGAAAAGCACAACCTTCTGAGACTGAAGCAGGATGAAATAGAAAATATAAACAGCAATCACAAGCACTGAAATTGAGACTGTGATTAAAATCTTCCAACAAACAAAAGCCCAGGACCAGATGCCTTCACAGGCGAATTGTATCAAACATTTAGAGAAGAGCTAACACCTATCCTTCTCAAACTCTTCCAAAATATAGCAGAGGGAGGAACAAACACATTCTATGAGGCCATCATCACCCTGATACTAAAACCAGACAAAGATGTCACAGAGGAAGAAAACTATAGGCCAGTATCACTGATGAACATAGATGCAAAAATCCTCAACAAAACACTAGCAAACAGAATCCAACAGCACATTGAAAGGATCATACACCATGGTCAAGTGGGGTTTATCCCAGGAATGCAAGGATTCTTCAATATATGCAAATCATACACCATACTAACCAACTGAAGGAGAAAAACCATATGATCATCTCAATAGATGCAGAAAAAGCTTTTGACAAAATTCAACACCCATTTATGATAAAAACCCTCCAGAAAGTAGGCATAGAGGGAACTTACCTCAACATAATAAAGGCCATATGTGACAAACCCACAGCCAACATCATTCTCAATGGTGAAAATCTGAAACCATTTCCTCTAAGATCAGGAACAAGACAAGGTTTGTCCACTCTCACCACTGCTATTCAACATAGTTTTGGAAGTTTTAGCCACAGCAATCAGAGATGGAAAAGAGATAAAAGGAATCCAAATTGGAAAAGAAGAAGTAAAACTGTCACTGTTAAAAAAAGAAACAAAAACAAAACTGTCACTGTTTGCAGATGACATGATAATATACATGGAGAATCCTAAAGATGCTACCAGAAAACTACAGCTAATCAATGAATTTGGTAAAGTAGCAGGATACAATTTAATGCACAGAAATCTCTTGCATTTGTATATACTAATGATGAAAAATCTGAAAGAGGAATTAAGGAAACACTCCCATTTACCACTGTAACAAAAAGAATAAAATACCTAGCAATAAACCTACCTAAGGAGACAAAAGACCTGTATGCAGAAAACTATAAGACACTGATGAAAGAAATTAAAGATGATACAAAGAGATCGAGAGATATACCATGTTCTTCGATTGAAGAATCAACATTGTGAAAATGACTATACTACCCAAAGCAATCTACAGATTAAATGCAATCCCTATCAAACTTCCAATGGCATTTTTCACAGAACTAGAACAAAAAATTTTACAATTTGTATGGAAACACAGGAGACCCCGGAATAGCCAAAACGATCTTGAGAAAGAAAAATGGAACTGGAGGAATCAGGCTCCCGGACTTCACACTATACTACAGAGCTATAGAAATCAAGACAGTATGGTACTGGCACAAAAACAGAAATATAGATCAGTGGAACAGGATAGAAAGCCCAGAGATTAACCCACACAACTATAGTCACCTTATTTTTGATAAAGGAGGCAAGAGTATACAATGGAGAAAAGACAGCCTCTTCAATAAGTGGTGCTGGGAAAACTAGAAAACTACATGTAAAAGAATGAAATTACAACACTCCCTGATACCATACACAAAAATAAACTCAAAATGGATTAACGACCTAAATGTAAGGCCAGACACTATAAAACTCTTAGAGGAAAACATAGGCAGAACACTGTATGACATAAATCACAGTAAGATCCTTTCTGACCCACCTCCTAGAGAAATGGAAATAAAAACAAAAATAAACAAATGGGACGTAATGAAACATAAAAGCTTTTTCACAGCAAAGGAAAACATAAACAAGACGAAAAGACAGCCCTCAGAATGGGAGAAAATATTTGCAAATGAAGCAACTGACAAAGGATTAATCTCCAGAATTTACAAGCAGCTCATGCAGTTCAATATCAAAGAAACAAACAACCCAATCCAAAAATGGGTAGAAGATCTAAATAGACTTTTCTCCAAAGAAGATATGCATATTGAAAACAAACATATGAAAGAATGCTCAACATCACTAATCATTAGAGAAATGCAAATCAAAACTACAATGAGGTATCACCTCTCAACAGTCAGAATGGCCATCATCAAAAAATCTACAAGCAATAAATGCTGGAGAGGGTGTGGAGAAAAGGGAACCCTCTTGCACTGTTGGTGGGAATGTAAATTGCTACAGCCACTATTGAGAACAGTATGGAGGTTCCTTAAAAAAACTACAAATAGAACTACCATATGACCCAGCAATCCCACTACTGGGCATATACCCTGAGAAAACTATAATTCAAAAAGAATCATGTACCACAATGTTCATTGCAGCTCTATTTGCAATAGCCAGGACATGGAAGCAACCTAAGTGTCCATCGACAGATGAATGGATAAAGATGTGGTACATATATACAATGGAATATTGCTCAGCCATAAAAAGAGATGAAATTGAGTTATTTGTAGTGAGGTGGATGGACCTAGAGTCTGTCATACAGAGTGAAGTAAGTCAGAAAGAGAAAAACAAATACCTTATGCTAACACGTATATATAGAATCTAAAAAAAAAAAAGTTCTGAAGAACATAGGGGCAGTACAGGAATAAAGATGCAGACATAGAGAATGGACTTGAGGATTGAGGACACGAGGAGGGGGAAGGGTAAGCTGGGACGAAGTGAGAGAGTGGCATGGACTTATATATACTACCAAATGTAAAATAGATAGCTAGTGGGAAGCAGCCCCATAGCACAGGGAGATCAGCTCATTGCTTTGTGACCACCTAGAGGGATGTGATGGGAGGGTAGGAGGGAGATGCAAGAGGGAGGAGATATGGGGATATATGTATATGTATAGCTGATTCACTTTGTTATACAGCAGAAACTAACACACCATTGTAAAGCAATTATACTTCAATAAGGATGTTAAAATAAAGAAATAAATTAATAAATGAAAAGAAAGTAAAGGCTTTTAAAAATACATAATATATATATGAGTACAGGTTTATATACACTGTATATATACGTTATATATATATACACACACACATATAGTGTGCATATACACACCTTGAATGGAAAAGAATTGGCCAGACTGAATAGAAGTACACAACTGTCATAGGGAGCCATATTCTAGATAGTGTTCCATCTCTGTATGTTCACCAGCCTTCTCTCATCACTCACTACCTATGTGCTTTAGGAAAGAGAGATTTATGGACTAATGTAAAGAACTAAAGCTGTACAGACTTTGACAAATAAGGTAGGAGATCTCTTCCTGATCATCAAATGGCTGGTGGCTTAGGGCACTGAGATTTGTTCACAAAGAACAGAGGGCACAGAATAAACATATTTCATGTTGTGATAGATTCAAGGTTTGTTTATAGTGTTCTGAGGTAGAATTATAGAAATGATTGGTAGTTTCTCTGCAATGAAATTTATTATTTTTTAATAAAGAGAAATGAATCAATGAATTTTATTATTTTAATGAGTTTTAGCTGCAAAGGTGCATAGAGAGCATCTGGTCCAGTGGTTCCCAGCTCAGGTTCCTGAACCACTGGGGTCCTCTGAGCTAGAAACAGGGGTGACAGTGGTGATGGTTCTGTAAGCCATTTTCAGAAGCTTAATGGAAATCATACATTTACCTGCATTATGACCACAAGGGCTGTTATTGAACAAATGGAGTTTGTTTGGTTTATTAACTCTCAATATACTGTCAGGGTCCATTTTAATGTTTTAGTTTCTTTTTGAGCAGTTCTTACTATTTTATGTAATGATTGATATTCATTACTTATTTTTTCGTAGACATCTTCCAAAGAACAAAGAGAATTTGCTTTAGAAAAGAAAAAAAATTCATATTATCTTAGCATTACCATACTGGCCAATTGGACCCTTTCATAAATCTAAAATACATTTTGGAACCTTAGTGATCTTATTTTTCTTGCCTCTTGAAATATTTTACTGTTTCATCATCATAGATATTATTTCATCACTTTTCATTAACTGTTCTCTACTATGAACTCATGAATCAATGAGTAAACAGTATATCTCTAAGAATGAAAAGGACATATGGTATTTTCATACAGTTAATCTTTCGCATAATATTTTGTGATAGGAACCTTGAAAATTCTGTTTGCTAAAATGACATGACCATATTTTTTTTCTTTTTTGATGGTATTTATATACCAAATTTTATTTCATATAGTTTGTAACAGACAACTGCTGAAGGCAAAGGCAAAGACAAAGATGATTGAAAGGAAATAGATTATGTAGAAATGAAACAATTTATTGGATTGATCACATTAATTGGTAATTATAAATTTAATAATGAAAATGTTTTACAATTATAGATCAAAGAAGATGGCTGGGCCATCCTCTCTTCAACAAAAGTGTGAGCCATAACAGTTTTTTAAAGTGTTACATTTTGATGATGCAAATACAAGAAGAATTGGAAGTAATGATAAGCTAAAAGCTATTAATAGAAATGTATTTGTAATCTAGAATCACTTGGGTGGTGCAGGTGTGAGAAAAAGCAGAAATAATCAGTTAGAATTTATTAAAGATGTATTTGAAATCTGGAATCAGGATATATGAAATGCTTATATTTAAGGCTTGTACATGACAAACTCATGATGCACAGTTGATGCACACTTAGCTGCATTCAAAGGATGTAGCCCATTTTGGGTGAATATACCTTCAAAACCAGGAAAATAGTGGAGTATAATGAGTTTACTATACTTTGTTATTAAAGTTCCCAGTAATTAATCTTTTTTTTAAATAACAGCTTTATTGAGATAAAATTCACATATCTAAAATTTACTTTTTAAAATATTTCAGTGCCTTTGAGTGTACTCACAGAATTGTGCTACCAACAGTGCTATCTAATTTTTAGAACTTGTTCATCATCCTGAAGAGATACCCCCATACCCATTAGTATCACTCCCCATTGTCCCCTCCCCCCCTCAGCCCATGGCAACCAGTAATCTGCTTTGTCTCTAGTGATTTGTCTGTTCTAGACATTTCATATAAATGGAATCATAATATGTGTTCTTTGGTGACTGATTACTTTCACTTAACATAATGTTTTCAGGGTTCATACACAGTAAACCATGTATCAGTGTTTCATTCCTTTTTATGGTTGAATTATATTCCATTATATGTGTATACCACATTTTGTTCATTCATCAGTTGATGGACATTTGGGTCAGTTCCACATTGGGGCTACCATGAATAATGCTGCTATGAACATTCATATACATGTTGTTGTGTGGACATATGTCACTTTTATTGTGTACATATCTAGGGTCATATGGTAACTCTTTATTTTACATTTTGAGGAATTGCCAAAATGTTTTCTGAAGTGGTTGCACCATTTTACATTACCAAAAATGTATAAGGGTTCCAATTTCTCCACATCCTTGTTAACACTTATTACTGTCTTTTTAGTTCTAGCCATCTAACTGGGTATAAAGTGGTAGCTCATTGTAGTTTTGGTTGGAATTTCCCTAATGACTAATGATGTTGAACATCTTAGCATGTGCTTTTTGTCCATGTATATCTTCTTTGGAGAAACGTCTATTTGTATCCTTTGCTTTTTTAAATTGAATTCCAGTAGTTGGTTTTCAACATCTCTTATTCTTCTGTAAATTATTTGAAAGTAACTTAAAAATATAAAAATGGTTCATTGGTAGTAACCATTATTATTAATAAATGGTAATAATTTTTTCTTGGTAAATTGAGGGTTAAATTTTTTCAAAATATAGAATCTGTTTTGGAGAAAAATGTAAAATGCAGATGCTGGGAATCTCTCATTTGCCTTTTCTTTACAGATGAAAAACTTGAGAGCAAGATTGAAGTCAAACAGTTAAATATCTAGAAAAACCTTGTCTCTTAGTTTCTGATCTACTCTTTATTTTAGTTATCTTTGTCTGACACCATGGTCTTAGTATTATTTGGTGTACAATATTATATGTTACAGGTGTACAATATAGTGATTCACAATTTTTAAAGGTTACACTTCATTTATAGTTATTATAAAATATTTACTATATTCCCTGTGTTGTACAATATATCCCTGTAGCTTATTTTATACCTAATAGTTTGTACCTCTTAATGCCCTACCGCTGTATTGCCCCTACCCACCTCCCTCTCCCCACTCATAACCACTAGTTTGTTCCCTGTATCTGTGAATCTGTGGAAGCATTTTTTTTAACATGGAGGAAAAATCAGTGTCTACTTGGGTCTTGATTTTTATATTTTCATCTTTTATATTACCGTCTGCTTTTCATGACTATCCTCCTAAACCAGTTTTTATGATGAACCATGGTTTCAAGCTATTGTATAATGGTGTCACTTGCTAACTTGTGCTGTTGGGAAAGGGTTTGAGCCCTCATCGAGGGAATTTCTTGTGGCAAAGTGGGCAAAGCAGAACAAGAGCCACAGCCACAGTCCTGTTTTTGGTGAGCTCGTAAGGTCCCTGCAGAGTTCTCAGCAGTGACATGGAAGGCTTGCAGCTTGCTCATTCATGCCCCATCAAGTCCAGCCTTGCCTACTCCTACCCTTTTCCGCATTCTCTTCCCCAATGGATTGTGAAAAGTAGCTCACTGAGAAGCCTAAGTAAATGTGTGTATTAAGCATTTGCTTACCTTACTGGAGGTAAGCAAACGGCCCTCCATCCTCACTTAGATACTTAATACCTTCCAGTTATACAAGATTTAGAGTTTGGGAGCTGGAGGCCAGTGTCACAAGAAGAAAATAGAAGATGCCAAGTAGACCCCCTGCCCTTATGTGTAAGTGGCTTCCTGACTTGCATTTGGGCTTTTGTGAATTTTCTTAGAGATGAGTCAGATTGTCTGATTCTAAGAACCATAATTAGGGTTTAGGTCTCTGCTCACCCCCAGTCATTCATACTCAGGTGCTTCTTGCCACTTCCCTAAACATGTAATACTCATTGAACTGTTCAGTATGTGTCCAGGGACACATTGTGGAGAAATGTAAGAAACTCCCTGTATGTGAAATAAAAGATGTTACCTGGTGTTTTCAATTATTTTAAAATTTGTTTTTTCTATCTTTTTTCTAGATATTGAAAGATATAGTAAAAGATATATGAAGGTGTACAAAGAAGAGTGGATACCAGGTAATTGTAAAACTGAAAATGTTAAAATAATCTTTAAAGGCTATCTCCCTACTCCATATTTTTTAGGACAAATTTTGTATTTTCACCATAGGAAAATAGAGTCTGGCTCTTTTCCTATAATTAATTAGCAACATATATCTTTTGAAAACTAAGATGAAAAGATTTTTATATTGTAACACAGAAGGGTTGAAGTGTTTTTTTTGGAAATTCTTAGGATATTTGTTTTTTTTTTCTAAACTGGGGCTCACCAGAACCATTGGGTTTTCCATTTCCTTTTGCCACAATCACAGTTTTAGTCTCTAATACCAGTAGTCCTCACTGCTGTGCACCTGCATGATTTTATAGCTTCTGAGGAGAAATCAAGTCTATTTTTATGAATATTTTAAGCCAAGTTTGTGTATCTTCCTTTCTTTCCAGCAGGCATAGACTCTTTTTGATTGTTAAGATGCCTTTTTAACAGAACCATACCTAAGGGTTTTTTTTTTTTTCAACATTCACAAAATTGCCTTGGATAGAGACAAGGTGAAAGAGGGCTGCAGAGAACTCATCCAGTTCATTCATTTTATAGAAAATTAACAGTTGCCATAGAAATGAAGAGACCTGTCAGGACGACATGGACCATACTTCTAAAACCCAGGTCTCCTCATTTTAACTCACTTTCCTTTGACATCTCTGTCCTTGGTGTGTTATAGAAACTGCCTGTATGTAAATGCATAAGTTGCATTTACAGCATTATTGTTTTCCTGACTTACAGTGCTCTTTCTTTTCAGTGCCGATTATTGATAAGCTTGTGTCCCTCTGAAAACACTGTCTTAGGTCTCTCATTTCTTCTACTTCATAAACATTCATCTCTAAATGATTCTCTTTAAATACTTTCTTATGATCACCTGTGTATTGTTTATAAAAAGAAACATATTTAAAGCAAAATTTATTAGTTCGGCTAAAATAGCTTGAGATATAAATGTTTTCTGCAAAAGACACTGAGTTTTTCTTTTATTAGCAGGCAGCATTTTTTTTTTTTTTTTTTGCAGTACGTGGGCCTCTCACTGCTGTGGCCTCTCCCGTTGTGGAGCACAGGCTCCAGACGCGCAGGCTCAGCAGCCATGGCTCACGGGCCCAGTTGCTCCGCTGCATGTGGGATCTTCCCGGACCGGGGCACAAACCCGTGTCCCCTGCATCAGCAGGCGGGCTCTCAACCACTGCGCCACCAGGGAAGCCCTAGCAGGCAGCATTTTTATCTATTTTCATGTTGCATCATTTTTCTGATTAAGCTTAAAAATGAAAAGGAAGTGACAAATTAAAGGAATTGTTTATTAATGCAGGCAAAATTATTAATTGGAGGGAATTTACTTTTCCATAGCTATTTGTATTTTTAATTTTAAAGTTTTCCTATAATTATTAGAATTGTTTATTTAGTTTTGCATGTATTAGGATTGTGATCACATATTTTAACTTTTGAAAAAAAATTTTATTACATAAGAAATACATATCAGGGCTTCCCTGGTGGCGCAGTGGTTGAGAATCCGCCTGCCGATGCAATGGACACGGGTTCGTGCCCCAGTCCGGGAGGATCCCACATGCCGTGGAGCGGCTGGACACGTGGGCTATGGCTGCTGAGCTTGCACATCCGGAGCCTGTGCTCCGCAACGGGAGAGGCCACAACAGTGAGAGGCCTGCGTACCACAAAAAAAAAAAAAAAGAAAGAAATACATATCAACTACAGGGCTTCCCTGGTGGCGCAGTGGTTAAGAATCCGCCTGCCAATGCAGGGGACACGGATTTGAGCCCTGGTGTGGGAGGAGCCCACATGCCGCGGAGCAACTAAGCCCGTGCGCCACAACTACTGAGCCCACAAGCCTAGAGCCCATGCTCCAAAACAAGAGAAGCCGCCACAATGAGAAACCTACACACGGCAACGAAGAGTAGCCCCCACTCACCACAACTAGAGAGAGCCAGCGCGCAGTAATGAAGACCCAATGCAGCCAAAAATAAATAAGTTAAATAAATTTTTTTAAAAATACATATCAACTACAGAAAACTTACAAAATACAGAGTAGTTAAATAAATAACAGTTAAGAAAAACAGCTGTAATCCTAACACTTGCAAGGAATTTCTGTAATATTTTGTCCCCAACCTAGAGCTTTCTCTGCACAAATATATATAAAAATATTTATATGGTAGGTTTATTTTTTAAATGGAATTCTGTATGTATTGTTTTAGAAGTTTTTTAATTTACCAGTATATCATGAATAACTTTTCATGCCCATAAATATTTTTCTATATTTTTTGTTATGAAAATTTCTGTATTTGAAATTAATTATATAAATACTGTATAGCTGTTAAAAGAATGTTGTAGAAATTTTATAACACTGTTTCAAAGCTATTTTAATAAACTTTTTTTCTTCATAGGAGAAAATATATCACTGTTATAATTTGATCCCAGCTAAATATGTATAGTCAGATATTAAGAAACTTTATTTCCTTTGCATGAGCAACTATCATGTTCTTTAAATAGTTATAGCTAGTGCCAGTAATTCCTAGAGGAAACTGCCATTTTTATATTTCTCCTTTTGTACACACAGATTGGAGAAGACTCCCTAGAGAGTTGATGCCAAGAAAAAAATGCAAAAAAGGTACATTAACTAATATAATAATAATAATCCAGGTGGGAAAAGGTTATTGCTTAACTTCCATTTAATATGGAACTGTCAATCTAATGTTACACTCAATGTTCTGAATGCTTTTTCTTAAAATATTTTTGACATTATGATTATTTTGTTGGAGCCTTTTGCTGTTGATTTTTTGTTTTGTTTTCTTTGTTTTTTTAATTGTTTTTCCTTTAATTATGGAATTTTGATGTGCTAGGAAAGACTTTTCAATTATGTAGATATTCTCATTTGCATATTTGACAGTTTTAAAATGATTATACTGGCTATATTTTAAGTTTTTAACTAAAACATTTGGAACTGGTAACGTTTGGGAACTGTCGAATAGAACTTTATGATGTACATAAAATATCACAGTGAAACCTTCTGTTGTGTTGTTCTTTCATAATTCCACCGAATACAAAGTTGTTGAGCATCTACTATTGCCAGACACTGTGCTAAGAGGGATAAAACAGTGAGCAAAGTAGGAGTAATCCTCGCCCTCACAGAGCTCACAGTCAGTTGGAGTAAAGACATTAAACGTAACACACTGTCTTCACTGGGAGGCCAGGGAAGGGTTCTTTGAGGAGGTACAATTGAACTCCAGATTGAAGGACGAGTGCTAGCTTGCTAAGATGAGGTTGTGGGAGAGACATTGGAGAAATTGGGTTTTTTAATGTGTTTTTATTGTTGAGTTTTAGTTCTTTGTATATTTTGGATGATAGTCTGTAGGAAAAACACTCTTGCTGGGTGTTTGTCCTTTCCTGTCACACCAGTACCACATTCACAGCAATTCTGACACCAGATGTATGGAGTTTTTTCCTGCACATCAAGCCATTCTCTGTAACACCAGCTGTGTCTCCTACAATTTAATTCCGTTCTGACACTAACTGGAGTTAGCACAGACCCCACAGATTAAGGGCTCCGTCCCAGGAGACTACTCCCCACTACAGATGTCAATCACAAGTATAGTGTGTCTTCAGGTTACCCACGACTTTTGTCTGAGTTGGCTACAAATCAGAGGTTCCCATGCCCTCCACCCCCAACCTTGGATTTGATTTGCTAGAACAGCTCACAGAACTTAGGGAAACATTTACGTACGTTTACCAGTTTACTATATAATAAAGATTATGATAAAGGATACAGATGAACAGTCAGGTGAAAAGATACATAAGATAAAGTCTGGAAGGTCGCCAGTGCAGGAACTTCAGTCTCTGTGGAATTGGGATGTGCCACCTTCTAGTACATGGATATGTTCACCAAGCCAGAAACTCTTGGAACCACATACTTTGGGGATTTTTATGGAGGCTTCATCACATGGGCATGATCAATCATTAACTCAATCTCCAGCCCCTCTCCTCTTTTCCAAGGGATGGGAGATGAGGCTGAAAGTTCCAGGCTTCTAATCATGGCTTGATGTTTATGATAACCCACCCCATCCTGAAGCTGCCCAGCAGCCCACCAAGTGTCACCGCCTTAGAACAAAAGACACTCCTATCACCCAGTAAATTCCAAGGGATTTAGACACATATTAGAACAACAACAAAAAGACACACTATTGTCACTTTAGGAAGTTATAAGGGTTTTAGGAGTTCTGTGCCAGGAACCAGGGGCTGAGACCAATATATATTATTTTCTATTTCACACAGTCCTTTTTCGAATACGTCTTTTGAAAACATTTTCTCCCAGTCTGTAGCTTGTCTTCTTATTCCTTGACAGTGTCTTTCATACAGCAGTTTTTAATTTTAATGTAGTCCAGCTTATCAGTTCCTTTTTTCATGGATCCTGCCTTTGGTTTTGCCTCTCAGAAGTCATCGCCAAGCTCAAGGTCATCTAAATTTTCTCCTGTTATCTTTTAGGAGTTTTATAGTTTTGTGTTTTACATTTAAGTCTGTGATCCATTTTGAGTTAATTTTTGTGAAGGGTGTAAAGTCTGTGTAAATTCATTTTTTTGCATGTGGAAGTCCAGTTGCCTTTTTCTGTATTTATGTGGGTCTCTTTCTGGGCTCTCTATTTGGTTTCGTTGGCCTATGTATTTATTCTTTCACCTATACCACTGTCTTGATTACGATAGCTTTATAGTATGTTTTAAAGTCAGATAGTGCCAGTCCTCTAACTTTGTTATTTTTCTTCAGTGTTGTGTTGGCTATTCTGGGTCTTTTGCCTCTCCATACATACAGTAGAGTCAGTTTGTCGATTTCTGCAAAATAATTTACTAGGATTTTGATTGAGATTGCGTTGAATTTATAGATGAAGTTGGGAAGAAATGATACCTTGAAGATATTAGCTCTTCCTATCCATGAATATGGAATATCTCTCCATTTATTTAGTTCTCTGATTTCATTAATCAGAGTTTTGTGGTTTTCCTCATATAGATCATTTTGTTAGATTTTTACCTAAGTATTTCATTTTGGTGGGTACTAATGTAAATAGTACTATGTTTTTAATTTCAAATTCTACTTGTCAATTGTTCATATATAAGAAATCTATTGATTTTGCGTATTAACCTGTATCCTATAACCCTGCTATAATTGCTTATTAGTTCCAGGAGTTTTTTAGCCAGTTCATTCAGATTTTCTACATGTCGTCTGTGAACAAAGGAAGTTTTATTTTTTCCTTCCCAATATACATACCTTTTGTATCCTTTTCTTATCTTATTGTATTAGCTAGGACTTCCAGTGAAATGTTGAAAAGCAGTGATGAGAGGGAACTTTCTTGCCTTCTTCCTGATCTTAGTGGCAGAATGTCAGATTTTTATTATTAATGATATCAAGTTTTTCACCACTAAGTATGATGTAACTATAGGGTGTTTTTGTAGATATTCTGTATCAAGTTGAAGAATTTCCCCTCTGTTCCTAACTTACTAAGAGTTTTTATCATGAATGGCTGTTTGATTTTGTCATATGCTTTTTCTGCATCTATTGATATGATCATGTGATTTTTCTTCTTTAGCTTGTTAATGTGATGGATTACATTAATTGATTTTGGACCAGCCTTTTATCCCTGGGGTAAATCCCCCTTGACTGTGGTGTATAATTCCTTCTACACATTGTTGGATTGGATTTGAGAATATTTTGTTGAGGAGTTTTGTATCTTTATTCATGAGAGATAGTGATCTTTAGTTTGCTTTCTCATAATATGCGTCTGATTTTGACATTAGGGTAATTCTGACCTCATAGAATGAGTTAGGAAGTACTCCTTCGACTTCTGTCTTTTGAAAGAGATCCCCCTCCCCTTTTTAACAGCTTTATTGAGATATAGTTGACATATAATAAAATGCACATATTCGAAACATACAATTTGGTGAATTTTGACATATATATTTTAAATGGAAGTATTTTTATTTTGTTTTATTTCAAAGCTACAACATATAAGAATATTTAGCTTGATTGAGAACAGAATTATTATATACTGAGATCTGATAGTTTACCTGCTGTCCTTTATACCCTTGGCTTTTCTTAGACAAATATATTATTTTCACAATAAAATAACATTTGCTTGAATGATACTGGTCATGTCCTAGTGGATCACAAATTTTTAGCAGACTTTAAAGAGCTGAAAAGAATATATCTGATTTGGAGGAATTAATGTTCAAATACATCCCACCAGCTGCTCATCCCTAGAATCACATATATACATTGATGATTTGTAAAAGCTTCCAGTGCATCAGGATTTTCATTTGTTGAAAACGAAAACAACAAAACTTTCTTTTTCCATTCTTCTTAATATTTTTATTTCATATTGTATAATTTTTGTGTTATGTTCCTGGTAAGCTTATACTCTCTCTTTTGTTAAAATGGCCTCCCCTGATTTACATGAAAGTAGCCAATACCAAAAGAGCCAAAGACTGAAAAAGTTTGTTTCTTGAAGAACCAGCTATTGGCAGGTGTTGAAAGAAACAAAAAAATTCAAATATATGCATGTATTTGGCCAAAGATGAAAAAAAAATTCATGTAAATGTTTTGGGGTTGAAACAGTCTTTTAACAACTTTTCATAATTTGACACTTCTTTCTCAATTATAAATAATACATAGCCAGAATTGCTGAGTAGACTTGAATATGCAACTGACTTTCTTGGCTAAGAGATTAATAATTTTTATAAGTTTATTTACCTGACCATGTTCTATAATATCCATTTAACAGATTTATGTGTATGAAATTTAAATAATTTGATAAAAACTCCTTAGAGAAAAAGACTTCTTGATGTAAGTTACATTCTTAGCTAGTGTTTTCTGACATCAATATTATATATTGAGAGCTTGTTGATATATGATATTTTATGTGCTACAATTCAGATTAAACAGTCTTTGCTCTCAAGGGGAACAGAGATAGTTACCCGTCATTAAATCTAACTTTTTTTTTTATAACTTTTGTTTGAGCAAAACCTCACTAATATGTATGTTTGGGAGGTCTGAACTCAGTGACTCCCCAAGGGGCAATTTGGTATCACATAATAAATTGTAAATTCCATCAGTTATGGGTCATGCACCACAATCTAAAAATTTCTTCTTCTATAGGTTAAATGTTAATCTTTAACAAAATTACATCTTTCTGAGCCATATTTTCCTCTGTTACCAAGTAATTTCTAGGTATTTAGTTTGATTTTGGGAAAGAATGGTAATACTTTTTGATCACCATGGGACAATTTTGTAACATATCATAGTGTTTTGGTAACTGACTAGCAGGATCTATATGTGAAACAATTCTTTATACCCTGCAGTTTCACATTAGCCTCAAAATGCAATATTTTTGATACAGCTTAAAAAATTTTGTATCCCAAAGCTATTAAAACATTTTATTTATATTGCTTTGAGTTTTCAGATTCATATGACGGGTGTGTTCCATTTAACTATTTTAATCTTCATTACAAAGATAATGCTATGCTGCCCTGAATATAACCTCTTTCTCATCTCTTTAACCACTGGCAAATACATATTTATTCTACACTTGTATGTTTTTTAATTGAAGTATAGTTGACTTACATATTATATTAATTTCAGATGTACAACATAGTGTTGTGATAACTTTTATACATCATGAAATGATCACCACTATGAGTCTAGTTACCACCGATCACCATATAAAGTTATTACAATATTATTGACCTATTCCCTGCACTGTACATTACATCCTCGTGATTATATATTTTATAACTGGAAGTTTGTTTTTTATTTTCCCAAACCTGGTACGATTGCCCTATTTAAAATTTCCTGATGAGTGAACAGGAAGCCAGTGCAGATGATACATTTGTGGGAGCCTTTCACTGGCCCTCTAGTGCTTCTACCTGAGGGAACATTGTCGCAGTTTTGGCCCTGAGGACAGTAAATGCCAATCCAAATTTTCAGTAGAGATATCTGGTTGCAGTCTTAGAAAATATCCTATTAAGTGATTATCGTTTACTCCTCACCATGGAAAATTGGTGATGTGTGCTGATTTATTTTGTTCATTCTTTAGGAAAATTAATTCATCCTGCAAATTATGTGTGCCTGGTATGGCATACCAGCATGCTAGATGGCATATTAAAAGACGAAGACATTTAATATACAATTGCTGTTATAGAAAAATGTGTTAACAGTGGTTTTACTTCAGCAGGCCCCAAATCCAAAAAGGCAAAAGATACAGGCAAAGGCACTTCACTCACTAATACTGCAGATGTATTGAAGAAAATTGAGGTAAGGTTTTCTTCTTATTAGAAGAACAAACTGAAAAAATGTCATACCTCTTTTTGTCTTCTTCCACCTTAACACCTTCTCTCTCTTTTAAATAACGTGTACACTTGGCAGAGCCAAGCCCAGCATACAGGGTAACTAGCAAGGTTTGAACATTGTTGGCTGGGAGATATGGGGGCTCCATTCTGTCCTCTCTACGACTCACCTGTCAGCTTGCCTCACCTTTTGTCACCTGACTCCTTTCCCACTCTATTCCTCTTTTCCCCTTGCATTTGGATTATGCATGGGAAAGAAACATGAATGTATATCTTTAAAGATCTCTCATTTTTTCCTCTTATTGGTATATGTGTATTTTTAATGCTTTTCTTCTGCTTTATGTTTAAGTGTAGAAGATTCTATTGAGGGAAAATCCTATCTTATGGCACTAATTTTTATATCTTTATTTTTTAATATTTCAAAAAAAAGATATAAAATTAAAAAGATGAATAAACTAAAAATATGCCCTCCCATCCCTGTCCCTAGCCATCCATTAAATTCCTCTATTTTAGATGGCCAGTGTTACCAGTTTCTTATATATCCTTCCAGAAACATTTTATGCATAGAAAATACAGATTTTTTTTCTTTTTAATGACAAAAAAGCAGCATATTGCACTGTTTTGCCTCTTCACCTTATCACTTAAAATATCTTGGCAATGTTTCCATGTCAGTCTGTGAAAGAGTTCCCTCATTCTTTTCTTTTTCTTCTTTTTTTTTTTTTTGGCTACACTATAAGAATGAACCATAATTTATTTAATCAGTAATCTATTGATGGACATTATGTTTCATCTAGTGTTTCACCATTATAAACAATGCTGCAGTGAATCCATGTTAAGTATGTGATTTCACATGTTTAGGATAGATTTCTAGAAGTAGACTTGTTAGGTCAGCTGTTATGTGTACTGTATAATATGGAAAATATGGATAAATATTGGCAGATCATTCTCCAATGAGGTTATACCAGTTTATTCCCTTTATTCCCACTATCAATGCGTGAATTACCTTGCATTGATGGTGATGGTGATGGTAATGATGATGATGATGATAATGATAGCAGCTAGCGCTTTTTGAGAACTTTTTAAATAGCAGGCTCTTTGATGAACTATTTACATCCATTATGTGCTTAAGGCTTCATAACAACAAAGAGAGATGGGTATTATTATTCCTTACTTACCGATGAGGACGTCAAGCTTTAAAACTTTTACTTGCCTGGCCAAGTTGGCATAGCTATCTGGTAACAGAAACTCATCTTTTTAAATTTTACTTTTGACCAGTACTTGAGCTGAAGATAACAGGTCTGAAAATCAAGCCAGGAGGATTGTTGAAGGAATAGCAATAACTGTCAGGTTTTACTGTGGTGGAATGATGGATGGAGTTGCAGAACTAGCCATCTTGTATTGATTGAACACAGATTCTGACTGTTCTTAAAACTTCCTGGAAAGAAGTTGCTAAGATGACATGGGCTATAAGGAAGATAGATCTGGACCTCTGGATGTGGTTTCTCATCAGAACAAGTTGTATTTCCTTATTCCCTACATTTAAACACCTTTTTTCATTACACACTTTGTTAAAACTGGAATTTTAAATCTAGAAATCCCAATGAGTTAGCAGCTTTATTTAATAGAGCAAAGTTAGCTTCTAGATGACTCCATTATTGTTCATTTCTTCAGCAAAAGTAGTTGCAAGTTTTCTTTAATGAAACTTCTGTGATGGAGAGGGGATGACATCCAGTCAAATCTCATGGTTATTGTGTGAATAATCAGACAGCAGTAAACTAATATTTGAGCTTATTTCTGTATGACATACAGGTGGCTCTGTGAGTGGTCTATGGTATTTAAGCTAGAACTGTTAACTGTTCATAATTCAACTGTTTTCAAAGTGTTTTCACATTGTGTTATTCACATTGTTCTTTAAATAAATCCATAAAGTAGTAGGGGTAAATAGTTGTATCTCACAGAAGAGAAAATGGAGACTATTAAGTAGATGAATTAAAACTAATATCTTAACACAAAAGGAATAAAGTGATGAGACAGTGTGTATGATATCTTTTTTCTAAATTTCATAAATCTGATATTTGTTAACTGATTTAGGTATTTTATTGGTTTGATTTAGGTCTATGTAGTAGAAATAAAGTTGAAGTTATTTATTTAAAGATAATTGAGGTGGCAGTAGTGGAAATCAAGACCTCCTAGTCCCTACATAGCACTGAATGAATTCTATATTTAAAAATATTTTTACATAACTCGTTTAAATAACTCTGTTGCTAATTATTAACTAATAGGTAATAGCATGATTTTTTCAGATGTAGCGTATACCTTGCACAGAGTTAAATAAGTATAGCACTACAGTTCCCTTTTAACTATACAATCTTGTGGGTTGTAGGCCTTTTTACTAGGGTTTGATTAAAATAGAAAAGAAAAAAATTTCATATCTTAATTAACATTAATATGTCATCATTATATGTATGTGTTTTTATAAACACTTAAAAAATCTGTAAATACTATTTTCTTTACATGCAGTTTTCCAAAGGGATTGCCAAGTGTTAAAAATTGCACACATTATATTGTAGGAATAACTCATATAAGGTAACATGGGTCAGTATGAAGATAAATCATCTTATGTCTATTACCTTGGTCTTATTTGTTCTACCTAAGTGGGGTAAGGTGACAGGAAGGGTAGAGTTTGAATTTTGATTAAAAATTGAGACTATCTGATGTAGTCTTTCATTGCCTTTGGTTTTCTTAAATTCAAATTTGAATGTAATTAAAGGGATTAAAAAAATATTTAAGAACCAAATGGAATAGTTAAGTTGTAGTCACACCAAATACAAAATATGTTTTCTCTCTGTATGTAATCTACAGAGCAAATATCTTATAATAGGGTAGAGTATTTACAGATTTATGAATTAGTGTTCTGATTACTGATTAAGAATAATAGTGTTTTAGTTAAAGTGATCTTATGCATTAATTATGAGTATTAATATATGAAATTATTGCTGTCCCCCACCTCCTAGAAAACTGGTGAAATTCTGTCGCTTGTGCAAATTAAGCCTAGAACAGTTTAGCAAATGGATAGTAATGGTAATAAAAACAGGTCACTTTTTATCAAATGGAAAAAATTATTGGTAGTCACAATAGAAATATAAAGATGTAATCTTAAAGTTAAATCTCTGTCTTATGAGAAGGTGGCAGTGGTTTTAACAAGGTGGATAAGTGGAGCCATCAGGTAATCAAAGTTTCTCTAACTCTGCATCTCTTCTTTGCCTGCATTCTTAGAGTTGCTAATAATTGCTAATATTTACTGAAATTTGAGTTTTAATCTCTCTTTTCTTAATGTACCTGCCAGATACATTAAGAAACAAAAATCCTTGGAAATGGGAAGTAAATAATGAGGGAGAATAGAGATAAGAACATGGATAATCTGCAAATAGGATGACTTGATATTATTTTAAACAGTTTCACTTAGAAACTAAAACATAGACATTTTGAAATGTTACCATTCCATTCTCTTTTCTCCTTTCATGTTTCAAGGAAAACAAAATAACATTCTGAAAGTGCTTCTCCATAAACAGAATCAACTCAATATTTTATAAGGAGGTAGGATAGGAATCATAAAAATAAAGCATTGGGCAGCAGAGCTGATATCACAGCATGACTCAAGACCCAGTTATGAAGTAGCAAACTCAGAGAAAATACCAGTGTAATGACAGGCCATTTAGTCCCATCTTTCTTGAGTTAACTCACGGTGTCCTAGGTGGTGGCCTGGAGGCGTCGGTAAGGGAGGGTTAGAATTAGGGTGATAGGTAGCTGTTCTCTTGAGATTGAGCAGGCAAGTCAGAGTCTAGTGGTTTCCATTTAAATTAATGAAGTTCATTTATACCAGGAATTGGAAAAGAGAGGTGATGGTGAAAAATCAGATGAAGAAAATGAAGAGAAAGAAGGAAGCAAAGAGAAAAGTAAAGAAGGTGATGAGGAGGAGGATGACAATGCTGCAGAACAAGAGGAATATGACGAAGAAGAGCAAGAAGAGGTAATGGTCTATTCTGGGAGAGTAACAAAGCTAACTAAGCTTAAGGATGAGCTAATATGGTATATAATTAAAGTAAACCAACAAACCAAAACCAAGTTGATGGGAACCAGGGGTATATTATTATCACTGGCATCAAGTTCTTGGTACCAGGAGAATTATTATAGCATTGAAATTATAGTGATACCAAATGGAATGTAGGAGGTAAAAGTAACTTGATAGGCAAATTTGAAAGTGGAAGTCCACAAGTTAAGGAAATTGATCAGATTAGTTTAAGATCTATATACATACAATTTTAAGTCAGCAATAAGGGAATTAAGGGTTTAGTCACATAGGTTTGAGGGGGTACTCTGCAATACCATCAGGTTTTAAATCCCAACGTGCATGTGGACACTATCAGAGAACATTCATAATCCAACCTCAAGTATCTCAGTCAGAACTCAGTGTTTTAGATTTGGGATTTCCAACTTTCGGAAACATGGTGCATTTCAAAATAAGCTGGAGTCAGTCAAGCAGGGTAAGTTTGTTGGTCACGGCCTCTTTGGGACTTTGTAAACGTCTCATGCATTAACCCTAGGCTGAGAGTTTCTTCTGCATTGCAAGTGACCATTGTCTTCACTCCATTTCAGCTTCTCACACGACACTCTGAATCTTTTTTTTTCACCTGAATTGCTCCACCTGAGAAATCTTTATTATATGCTACAAGTACTTTACATTAAATTTTGGATTCCTATAAAATTTATATTGGTGTGCAGTGAGGGGGTACAGAAGCATTTTTATCTGTTTCCAAGTGGTTAGCCAGTTGCCTACCTCATGTACTAAATTTTCTTTCTGCATGGATTTGAAATTCTCTTTTATCAGCTATTAGATTCCTTCACCTACTTAGATGTATTTCTGGACTCTGTTCCATTGATCCATTTCTGAACTATCACTAAGATGTTCCAATTAATAGAAGCTTCTGATTATTTGTTAATATTTTTAGAGCATGTTACCCTTCTTTTTCAGAATTTTCCTGAATATTCTTTGGCTTTTGAAATGCTCTGTTTATAAGTCTACTTGAGTTGACCTGTGTTGAAATTTAGATCTGTCCTAACAAGAACAGCAAACATTAGGATTCTAGTAATTTCAGAATTCTGTATTGGGTCTTAACAGAGTCCAAAACACCACCAGTGGGTTTATATAACTGTATTTCATTTAAAAAAAAACAACCAACTTTCTACTTTAATAAAGAAAGGATATATATTCTGAGTGTGAGGCTGGGTGAGTCTGGGTATAAGCAAGCTCAAAGCCTTTCCAGATTTAAAGTTACTCTTTGCTCTTTCTAGCAATTAACTGATTAATGAAAAATTACTGCTAATTGACTCACCTGATGTATATTGAGGATTTAAAGAGCATTTTGTTTTGAAGAGTAAAGTGGAGCGAATTATCTATGTAACACTTACATATAAAATTGAGAAAATATAGACTTTTTTCTTTCTGCAGTCTTTTGAGTGTTACAATTAAAGAAAAAAGCAGGGGCCCAAATGAAGCCAAGAACCATTTAAGCCATCAATTTCAACAAGTTCTCACTTTGTACCAATCTTTGTATCAAGATTACTAATCTCACAAAATTACCTAATGCGCATCATTGAACATACTTGGAGGTGCTCATGTCTAAACACAAGTGGCATATGCTCAATTTGAAATACAGTATCTCCTCCTTACTCATTTCCACTTGTATGTACAAATTGGCTAGCTTATATTTTCATACAAGTGTCCTTGCCAAGATCTCACTTACAAGATGGACTCACTTGAACTCTCAACCATGCCACTCGTCCCTGGTACATGGCCTCCGGATTCAGCCAGGTTTCCAGACTGTTGGATTTCTTGGCACCAGAGAAACCAGGCCAACTTCCTAGGGTCTTAGCTGGATACAGAAAATTAAAGTGTTTAGGGAGGACAAAGTAATGAAATACATATCTGAATAATACAAGTTACCTTTCTTATATTATTTATATAAATCTATATATAAAATCCCACCATGCAGATACTAAAAAAGGTGATATCCAGGAGACTTTCTTTTGAGAATAGTCCCTATTTCTTACTCTATCATAATTTCTGCTGTAGATAGTAGAGATGTGGAGATTAATTTGGGGAGGGGGTGAAGTAGAAGAGAATAGCTTTATTGCTTTGCTAGGCAAAGGAGGCCACAGTGGGCTAATGCCCTCAAAACTGTGTATCCTGGAAATTAATTTTTTTATGGCAAATTTCAATCATTTACAAAAACTAGTGACTAGTAATATAAACACCTACAGACTCATCACCTAGCTTTAACAATGATCAATTCATAGCCAGCCTTTCGGCCACTCTTTCATCCACCCAGTCTGCTCCTTTCCTCCCCACTTCAAGCCTGCAGCTGCCTTGGATTACTTTAAAGCAAATCCCAGGCATTATATCATTTCATCCATAAATATTTCAGTATGTACTCAAAAATAAGGGCTCGGGCTTCCTTGGTGGCACAGTGGTTGAGAGTCCGCCTGCCGATGCAGGGGACACGGGTTCATGCCCCGGTCCAGGAAGATCCCACATGCCGCAGAGCGGCTGGGCCCGTGAGCCATGGCCGCTGAGCCTGCGCGTCCGGAGCCTGTGCTCCGCAACGGGAGAGGCCACAACAGTGAGAGGCCCGCGTACCACAAAAATAAAAAAATAAAAAATAAGGGCTCTTTAACAACATCACAATATCATTATCATACCTAACACAATAAAATGTAACTCTTTAATATCATCAATTATTAAACCAGTGTTCAAATAGTTTTGATTGGAAAAAAAATTTTTGCTTATTCCAGTTGGAATCCAGCTGCAGTCCATACACTGCAGTTGGTTAATAACGCTCTTAAATTTCTTTTAATCTATATCCAAAGTAGATTTTTAAATTTTTGATAGAAAGCAGAAATATCTTGAGTCATTTACACAGATAGTAGTCTTACTCAGCCATAAGAATTGGAATGTTCCCAGGGGCTTAATCCCTCTTAATTTATAAAGGAACTGAGGGGCTTCCCTGGTGGCACAGTGGTTGAGAATCCGCCTGCCAAGGCAGGGGACACGGGTTCGAGTCCTGGTCCGGGAAGATCCCACATGCTGCGGAGCAGCTAAGCCCGTGTGGCCACAACTACTGAGCCTGCGCTCTAGAGCCCGTGAGCCACAACTGCTGAGCCCGCGTGCTACAACTACTGAAGCCTACTACGCACCTAGAGCCGGTGCTTCTCAACAAGAGAAGCCACTACAATGAGAAGCCCGCGTACCGCAACAGAGTAGCCCCCGTTCACGGCAACTAGAGAAAGCCCGTGCGCAGCAACGAAGACCCAACACAGCCAAAAATAAATAAATAAAACAAATAAAAATTAAAAAAAAATAAACTGAGGGGCCCTAGATGTAATATAATATGGCATCTTCTGCATTTGATTTAGTATCTTGAGGTCTTTTCGTTTGTTTGTTTGTTTTTTGGTAGGAAGCAAAAATCACTCTGCTTATGCTCAGCTATGCATTGTAACCGGAAACCTCAGTTCTGGTGTAGTCGAATGAATGTTAGTATAAATTGGCCTCGTTTCTTGAGTGTTTGTACATTTGTTTGGAGTAAGTGTTTAGTGGTTTAACTAACTAAACCATGTATCATCCCACTAAGGTAAAATGAATGAGATGTATAATCCTATTAAGGTGTAATGGGCATCCGTTTATGTTCTCTCAGCTAGTTGGTGCCTGAGAATAGTAGGAGATGGTGGTCTTGAGGAAGAAAGCACAGTTAGATATGTGAAAGTTAATGTGTGTTTCAAGCATTGAAATAACAGAGACTTCTTTTAAGCGTGGCATATTTTCTAATTACCTAACTTTGATATTTATAAACTTATATTAAAGGGACAGCCTACATTATGTTCTTTAATGTTACTACTCATACTTTTAATGTTTACTGAGGAATATATCATTTCACTTAGGAAAATGACTACATTAATTCCTACTTTGAAGATGGAGATGATTTTGGTGCAGACAGTGATGACAACATGGATGAAGCAACCTATTAGCTATGAAATTTCTCAAAAAATATTTTTATGATACAGCTTCTGAACATTTGAACAGACTTGTTTTCTATTTTATTTCTGATAAGGAATGAGTATTTTATTTTTGTTCCTGTTTTGTTGGAAAGATACTTGTTACCAAAATATTCAGAACCACTTTGAGTTTACATACTAGTTACCTTACCAATTAGTCTCTGACATTCCTTCTCAACACCTCTGTCATCTCTCTAATGTATTCAAGTGGATTTTTTTTTTTTTTGGTATTATTTGGATTACAATGTACCTAAAGAGTTTTTGCATCTTTTAATCTATGTATTCATACTTACACAATTTTTTCTTGTTTAACTGCTGATCTTTTCTAAAACTACTAGTCATCATAACGGATTTCTATAATCTGAAAGTTGGTTTAATACTGCACATGGAGCACTTTAAATACAAAGAAACTTGAAAATAATTTTATTTTTTACTTTTACATGTTATGTTCTGTGCTACTATATTATGACTACATAAACCTACCTGAGCTCTTACAAGTGCACATTTTATGAGATTAAAAATTTCGTGATTGGAAGCACATGCACAGGGAAAAATGCCAATCTGAGCTAAGTAAATTTCACAGCTTACATCTCAACCAATACAAAGGCCTGGGATGCATATTAAAAATACCTGAATTGGAGGCTAACTTCATACCATACAATATATGAATGAATCATCCCACTGTAACAAGTTTGATATCTCTGAGTTATTGGCTTATGAAAAATTAGACTGAGATTTAATTTTGTACTTTATAAAAATGTTGACTAAATTCTAGTCATATAAATCTCACTGCAGTATGCATGTATGTGTAATCTGTGAGGTGTAGTGGCCTCTGTTACGTTTCACAAGACTGACCTCTCCAATTGATTTATATAACAATGCAGAATGAAACTCAGGTCACTTTGAAATTTAGATTAATCTTTTTTGATTCATTTAAAAACTAGCTCCCCTGCCTTTTTGTATTGGGGTGGGGGAGAGGATATCTATAAACTTCAGCCTCCAATGACTCACATATGCCAAAGATTTTCAAGGAAATTCATATTATATATTTTAAAAATGATTTATGAACATTACCCACCAAAAGAAATAAATTTTTTCCCTCTTGGGAAGATACCACCCATTACCCTCTGAGAATCAAGAGCCCTAGATTCTATTTCTACCTTTACTATTAAACTCAACCTTGAAATTGAGCTTAAGTTTTCTGTGCCTTAGTTTCTTCACTTGTGAACAATTTTCTATAAAAATTGTTTAAACTCTAACCAAAGTTTACCATATGTATTCATTCTCTCACCTTGTAGAAATGATCATTCTTAATTTAAATTTAGTTCTCACCCTTTAAAAAATTGTAGATGATAAAGTGATTGAAAACAGTTTTGAGAAACAAACATGTTTTCCTCATAAAATATATTATAATCTGATTTTCCCATCTTATTTTCTGGTGGGAAAAATTGGAGGAAATGTGTATTGTCTTGTGCCATTTTGTAACATGGCTTTCTCAGGAAAAAGACCACTTTCAATTGTAATATTTCTCAGATAATTCAGTATGTGTGTGAGGGCCATTATTAGTTCAGTATTGTGCTGATCCTATGTGATTTCTTATTTAAAGGAGCTTATCAATAATTCTAAAGATTCTAAATGGAAAACATGAATAAAACACTCTAAAGTATTAGCAATCTACTAATTAGTAGATTAGTAATTGCTAGTATTAGCAATTCTACTTCTTAGAGTAGAATCCTCAGTTTTCAGTTGTAATGGGCAAGTAGTCATTTAGGATTGATAATTAACAGAAGTTTCTTAATCTCTCACCTCCTTAGTACTACAGCCAAATACCATTTAATTTATAGAAAGCTTATCTTTATGGTTCTGTTTACTTGTTTTATTATACATCTGAAGATAACACTTAAATTGGGCAAATACACCAAAGATACAGGAATCTTTCCCTGGCTTTCAATTTGTTGCCACCATTTTAGTCCTGCAGATGGTAAAGCATCTCCTATGGGCAAGGATTTCCTGGGAAGGCCCCAGCCATCTCCGTTAAGTGCATCGTCTTCCTCCTTTGGAAGATCTTATGTTTAAAGTAGACTAATTGTGAGAACAGGCAGAAAGTATTTGCAGGTTGCTTTACCAGCATGAATCTTGTTTTTCTGGCTTAAAATCTCAGAGAATGCTAAATTATTCTATAAGAAGGCAAGCTTTAATACAGAGATTAACCTCCTACTTGTTGGTAAAGTATCTTTAAAATTTCTATATAAGATGCAAAACTGTTTTGTTGCGCTAATGCTTATTTTTCTGTATTGTTTACACATTAAATTCTTACAATAGTATCCTTTTGTTTTATATTGTTTTCTTTGACCCTGCTGAAATATATTCGATAGAGAAAACTAATTTGTTAATACTTATTTTACCTAGTAAAATAACTGTGTATTTATTGAGCAGGGATGCCAGTATCAAATGTTCTTGAACAAACCACCATCAACCAAACTCTAGGTGATTAAAGTTGTGATAACAAACTAATAGATTTGGATATTGAGAGAATGCTAAGAAACTCAGATGACCTTGTTAACCTTTCCTTCCCCACTACCTTCAGATGTACAGTATCAATGGCTTTCCTTAATTTGGTTAAATGCTCTTAAGTTAGTAAAAACTTCTTATAAGAAAAACTGTAAATACAATTTTAAGATCAAGATACTTTTAAAAATGGAGAAAACAAGGATTACACCACAAGTTCTCCATTAAATAAATAAAAACTCCAAATAACTGTCTCAATTCTTTTTGCTACTGGTATTTTAAAAAATTAATATTTTGAAATGGAAAGGTTGTTTCCGTGATAATAAAATTTACATATAAATAGAGCATATTGTCACACAACCAATCTGTAACTTGCCAAGAAGGTGTGGACCAGGTCTCATGAGGCCTTCTTCCATGAGATCAGAGATCCCCCCAACAAATAACATTCATCTGAAATTTTTTTCATTTCCTTTCACTTATGTACTATAAATAATCCAGTGTATTTTTTCAGTATAACAAGGGGGAATCTGAATTGGTAGATCTTTGGCAATTCAGTCTATCTTACATAGTATCTCTAATAGTTAGAGGAGGAGAAAAGGTTTGCTTTATTCAATTAAATTAACCAGATTCCATTTTCGATTGAATAATAAAATAGAAACTTTATTGCATTTTGCAGATCTTTTAAAATATGAAAAATGAGGGGCAAGAAGTTTTAAAAACCAGTTTTACAGATGTACATGCTAACATAACATTCTACAATTCCATGCTGCTTCTGTATAAAATACATTATACAAAAGACATATAATTTGCATACATAAAAAGAATTCAATAAAGCATCAGATTTCTATGATCTAACAGTGCAATATGCACATACTTGGAAGAAAATACTGATTTCCTGAGCAACTTTGTAATTCAAAATAAGAATGATTCCCATCATAATGTACCATTTAAATACAGACTCCTAAAAACTACACCTTTACTCTGTAACACTTTGACTGGATCTTTGTTTCACGATATTTCTAAAACTCTAACTGTATCCTTCATATTCCCAAGTAGGTAATTTTTGTAGTACTTTAAAAAGAACTAATGACTAAATAATGGTTCATTTAAAGAACTCTTCAGGCCACTGAACAAGTAAGTAGAGTCCAGAAAAAGATAAGCTTTAAAAAACAAAAGTCTTTGGAGAAATTAATTTAACATTACTGTCTTCTAATTCTTAACGTGGCCACCAGACTCTCTATAACTGATCTTAATATATCTTTTGGGGACATGAATCCTGTAATTTTCTAGAAATACGATGGCAAAAAATATTTAATTTAAATGGCATCCATTAGTTTGAAACAATCTTAACCATTTGTACCCAGACTTTAAGAATCTGCCCTTTTTAAAAATAGGTTTTTCTTCACTTGCAACTCCAACTTTTTAAGTGAACCAAATGCAGTGATTCACAGTTCCGTTACTTTTACATCTGCATGTATGTGTGTGTGTGTATATATCTTCTAATGTAAAGCCTCAAAGTAAATTCAAATAAGCGTTTCAACACAAAAGCCACAAAATCAAATAACTTTTCTTGTTTTATTAAGTTTTACAAAGTAATCTGCATTTGTTACAAATTTTGATGTATTAGTACTTTTTAAAAGCTAAAATTATTCTAAATCTATTAAATGCTTAAGAAATTTTTCTTTTACAAATGACACTTAAGGATTAGAATCTAGAATTCTATATATATAACAGAATTCTATATATGTTATACATATATATAGAATTATATATAATTCAAATTATATTCAATTAAGTAAAAAAATATATTGGGTTGGCCAAAAAGTTCCCTCTGTTTTTTCTGTAAAATGTTATGGAAAAATCCGAACAAACTTTTTGGCCAGCCCAATGTAATTCAAATATATGGACAAAGGAAACTGCCTGTGTCATAAGGATATGTTATACTGCCTTCAAGGAATAGGACACTCTGCAAGACAGAAAAGGTTTTTAATCAAGTACATGGTATACCTCATTACTTTTTAAAAAGTTACTTATTTTATAAATCAGACTTCTCTATCACAATTTCAAAGTACCGCTAGCAAAAAGGAATCCCTGACTCCGTAATTTCATCAATTTGATGTAAACAAAGTTCTTCAAAGGACATCTAGCCCATTCTACCCTAAAATAATCTGTATTTTCTTTCTTGAAACTTGATTTTCAGCAGGCTTAATAAATACAATGTAAACTGACCAAGTTAACACTGAGCATAAATTAGAAAGATCATACTTTTCTCAAGATGCCCAAAGCACATTAAAACAATTTTTTAAATCTTAAACTAATAGAGTTAACTCAAAAAATCAGTTTGCTACAAACCTCCATATTAACACTTTTTGGTAATTGTCTAAGGCCCTCTAATATATGCAAGGGCTTTAATGTTTGACACCTTTGTCCTGTCTTTCTATGATACACTGCTCCTAAAAGGACATTAAACCTCATTAAGCGTATATATTTATTCACCCCACTTTGTATCAAGACTGAAGTTTGAAATACAAAATGACTGGTCAAAAAGCTGAAACATTAAAAGTTAGGAAATAATGCCCAGAAAATTAGGTGGTATAATATATCTTAAGGTACATACTTTATTATACACAAACAGGCAAGCCAGACTCCACCAAATGAATCATTTTGATAGCATTTTAAAAACACATACTTTTAAAAACTAAATGATGGAATCAGTATGCAAATGCTTATTTAGCCAGACTCTGATCCATACAGATCTTAAAAGTGGCACTCTTTTCACCAATCCATATACACCTTTGGCCTCTCTTCCCCAATTTGATGCTCTAGTTCAGGGAAAAAAGACCTAAGCTGAACATTTTCTCTTTGAAAAACAGAGGTTAAGGGATCAATATACAAAACAATTTGTCTGTTTTTGCTAATGCAAAAGGTCTCTTTACCCTTGCTTTTCTGCAACAGACCTCAGAGACAGACAACAAAAATGTTACTATCCCATTAACTTGTGCCTGACAGTGAAGGTGGAGACAAATTTATACAGCCTATGTTATGAATCCTATCGGACCATCTGAAATAATGCTTAATTTTAATTCTAAAAATTATACTAGTTTACATAAAGTATTATAAGGCATTAAATGTAATTAAGGCATGTTATTACATGTAACACAGCAACAACTTATCACAGTATGTAAGGAAATATTTCCTAATTAATACTAATCTGTACATGTATAACACTTTTCATCAAAGAACAACAAAAGTGCTTTCAAACATCAGAGGCAAATATAATCACTTAAAACACGGAAGCAGAGGCAGCATTCTTTCAGAGACAAAGATAACTTTTAGGTCCTGACATAATCCAGTGTTCTAGTGACCAAATGGCAACTTCCCAACAGTTAACACATTAATTTGGGGGCTTAAAAATAATAATATATCTCAGCTTCTATTACAGACATTATACATTTCTTTCCCCTTTCTGTTCTACTTATGTTTTCATAGCGTATGTACTAAATGTGGGGTTTTTCTTAAGTTTCAAAATGAAATTTTAAGTCCTATCAAATAATTTTATAATCAAACTTTTCTGCAACTAAATATTTTGATGGTTAGTAATAAATTTTCTTCAGTTGCAGACATCTGATGCTATCATTATTCTGCATAATGAATTTACTATTAATAATCTCAAACCAAAAACAATTGCTTAAAAAATAAAATTTGAACATAACCAGTCTTGAATAAGAAAAAAATGCATTTTCCAGGAACTTCCGAGACACATATTTAAATTCATTTCTGCTTTAAGCATTGATAAAAGAGATATACAGATGTACTGCTTTCAGAATCAACAACTAGCAACTGTAGGGATTTTATACTCAATCCATTTGTAAATGGCTCCAAAAAACAAACAAAAAAAAAAAGGTGAAAAACAAAGCATCTTCAATCTCCCTAAATTCTGCCTTTGAAGTGGTTATTTAATATAACTGATTCACCCACCAAATTCCAGATGCATATGTGATCGCTAACACTGTAACTGAACTAACTGCTATGTTTTGTGTCGAGCAGCAGGTAACTGAGAATATTGACTATAAAGCTTATGGTCATCTTGTGGGACAAAGGGTATTCCTTTAGTTGGAGCCATTTCATTTTCCATTTCTCTCTGCTGTGATGGGGGTGTGACTCCTGAATGCAAATGTGAAGAATCCACTGTTGAATGGTGACTAACATCCACTTTAGCTAAAATTTCATAATACAGCAAATAAAATACTGGCGTTATTATGCCTACTATCAACATTATCACTACAGCTGTCCACCACCCTATTCCCCAGTCTGCTCCATAATAAGGATCCTTACGTTGAATGTTTTTGTTATCAGGTTCAAAACGTACTTGTTGTGCTGTCAAGGCAGACACCACCTCATTAAGGTTCTCTCTTTTGGTGTCTGTACATTTTACTATTTGTTCTATGTCTCGGTCTACTTCTTTTAAAAAGCTACCAGCTGACTCACTGGAAGAAAGAAAATCATTAGCTGACAAAACTTCCTGTTGTTCTGAAAGGTACTGGACAGATGAAGGACGTGAAGTCTGTCTTCCTTTTGGAGGATAAAGTGTTTCAGTCAATGAACTAAACTTTTTTACTGGAATTTTGATAGACCTAAGGGCAAAAAAGTCTTGATCACTGATGAGATTGTTAACCCTCTTGATATCTGCTACCTGTAAAGAAAAAAAAAGCAAAATTCAACTAAATTCTAAATCAAAATAGAAGTAGTAATATTCATTCATCCCAGTTACTTTTGGAGGGAAAAAAAATTGAGCTTAATTATTAGAAGTAGTAAGTTATCACATCCAGAGAGGATTTTATATTATTTGTGGATAACAGTTCTATACCATTCTTGATCTACCAGTCTTAAGAAATCACCAATTACATTCTATAATCACCCACATATTATCAATATTAACACTAATCCTAGCTATTTAAGTAGATTCTAGGATCTTTTGGTATTTCTCTTTCTATATCATGCGCAAATATCATACTTCTGCCGCTTGTAAACAATTTGTGAAGGAAGGATTACAGATACTTACGTTCCTTCTTCTAATGTGGTGATTAGAGTATAGGCAAATGTCAACTTACCGAACTAAAAGTACCATATTTTATCAAAACCAAGATGCAATCCACTCTAAGATGTGCCATTATTTTATGTATCATTAAGGTAAAAAAAAAAACCCCACCAAATACTGAAGACGCCACCATTCTAACTTCAAAGATGTTAAAATGTGTAAAAAAAATACACCTTAGAATTGATAAAATATGATAATTTGTCTCCTTCATTTGTCCCCTGAAGCCATTTTTCCCCAAACCTCTGGTGTAAATGCATTATTCAACTATCCCCCAGATCAGCCATTTTTATAAGCTTTCCTTATACATTTTATATAATCCTCAACCTGTCTACATGTTCTCTCCACCTGCCATTGTAAGGGGAGCAGGAGAGTGTTTCTCAAGTTACCAATTACTATGCCAGGCTCTCCAACTGCCTTTAAGTTATTAATCCACCATTTCCATCAATGCTGTAAACCAAGCACTGATCATTTATCACCTGATTGATATCAGAGAGGTAAAGTGAGTCTAGGATAAAACTTAGATTTCTGGCTTGGCCAACTCGATGGATAATGATGTCACTCACTGAGATTATGGAACACTGTAGAGGGATAAAAGAGAATGAACGCAGATTTCACACATGTTGACTTTGAGGTGCTTGAAATGTGCCAAGTGGAAGATGTCCAAAGGCAGTTATAAATGTATGCCTGAAATTCAGAAGAATGATCTCAGCTAGAGATATAGATTTGTGGATTACCAGCAAAAATGGTAATTGAAGTCACAAGAGTAGATTCACTAGAAAAAGTCTAGGAGAAAAAGGTAACATAGGAAAGATCCCTGAGGAATGCCAACATTTGAGGGGTATGCTGAGTTAAGAGAAATCCACAAAGGAGATTAAGAAACAGTGCCCAGGAAAGCACTATATGATGGTGGTTAAAAGCACAGACTATCTGGGTTTGAAGCATGGTCCTGACACTTTCTAGCTGTATGATTTGGGGCAAGTTGTTTAACCTGTCTGCAAATCAGTTTCACATATGTAAAATGACAGTAATAATACTACCTACCACATAGGATTACTGTGAAGATTAATGTATTAAAATGTCCAAAGAACATCTACAGTAGTGACACACAGTATGTTATGTAAATGTTAGCTGTTATTAAATTTTAATAGTAGGAAAGTCAGAAACCTGCAGAATCCAGGTTGTCAGACAGGGTTTTTAAGAGGTAGTAGTGACCTGGATTAACTGCATATTACTGATGAAGAATGAGAGTTCTTATTGGAAAAATCAATTCCTTTGAAGTGTATGTGTGGGAAGAAAAGGGAGAGAGGACTGAACAGTAACTTGGAGATGAGAGTGTAATGTTAAAGGGTGCTTTGTCATTTTACTACCTTGAGACTCTTTTAAGGCAAATGAAGATTCACTGACAAACCCCAAAGCCTGATCCTATTCTCTTTAAATGCTCTTTTGCCTGGTATTGTGTATTCTGACTAATAACTACTCAATAATCTTTCTGAACCAGGTTTCCAAGGTTTAGCATCTAACTAGGTTATCTCTCTAAATATCCCTATAATATTTTCTCTGTTATGCTAACTTCCTTGGTTACATTTAGGATTCCAAATGTAACCTTGAGCTTTTTGTTCCTCTTATCACTGTTTTATAACAGGCATGTTTTTAATAATTCCTAAGGCTGAATATTTACAAGTGGAATATAGCACTAATTACCATATTTTTAAATGATAAATCCTTTTGTAAGGTTAATCTTTTTTTTGCTAGTTGAGTTCTGTCAAAAGGGAGCACTGCTTAACTCCCTATCTCTGCTGTATCTATTTTCCCATTATTGTGGCCAATGCCATCTTTTCCCTAACGTTCAGCTGCCTTTCGTCACTCTTCATTTTAATTAAGGAAACAGCGGATACACCCTGTGATTTCCCCCCCAATACATTTTCTATTGGCTTCTTCTCTTCTTTACTATAAATATTTTAGCCTAAGCCTGAATCATATTCATTGGATCATCTTCCAGTAACTTCTTTCTTGGATTCCCTCTAATTCACCAGCAGGTTCCCGCCCCCCACCACCCCATTCTGCAGCACTCTTGTTAAAATCTTACAATGATGTTCTCTTACTATATATCAAACTTTCCCTCAGTTATATTAAATCACTTCATCCTAGTCTGTGTCACTCATTTCTGAAACAGCTATTAAACTTCCTCCGTTGTCCGCCTTATTTCCTCCTTGAAATCTCCACATCACTGTCATGCCTGAAATACTTTCTCCTTCTCACTTCATTGGAAATATGATCTATTTTTAATCATTCAGATGGCACTTCAAATTTCTCTTTTTCTAAGAAAATTTTCTAGGCTCATTAAAAGAAAACTAATGTCTTTCTCTAATAAAGCTGCTGGACCACACTCTTCTCTTGGATCTTCACCTTGATATTTTCAGTCTTGCCCCTAATTTTAAAGTCTTGATTACTTTCCATTATCATCCTTCTAAAGCACATTCTATAATTTATTTCTCAGTGGTCTTATTTCTCTACAGAACACATATTAACAATTTTATTTGCATTAAAGAATGAAATCAGATATTTTCTGATTTAACAATAAATAATGTTGCCATACATGAACAAGTCACAAAAAAAAAACCCAAACCCAGCTTTCTTACCTCATCAAGAAATGCATTTCAATAAAATATTTATTAAACATTTAAATTAAAATTTATAATGTTTGTTTTGATCAATTGTGAATAATTGCAATAATTATTCAGGAAAAATAATACATAGAACCTCATGGTCATCAGAGACTTTAAAATTAAATAATATATATATATAAATTTATCAATATATGTGTGTGTTTCTATTGGAGAGAACTATGACAGGTAATCAATAAAAGGTTTTCAAGATAAAAATATTTTATACTATGAAAGATTTTGGGGGGGATGAAAATATTAATCAAGGAGAAAAAAATTTTAAATATATAAAAAATTTTTAAATATAAAATTTCATGCTACTAAAAAAAGAGCTCATATATATATTTTAAATGAATAATTTTAGGTAGCAAATCCTGGTGGTATTTAGGATTCTATGCATATATTTAAAGAATATTCTAATAGTCTTATTTTTAAATATCAATATTGACAACATTCTGGAAATTAAATCCTTTATAACTACTTTAAGTCAGGATGTATTTAAGATGTTCACTTTAAAAGGTGCAAGGAGGTACACAGTATATACATTTCAAAATTCTTTTGGAAGCATGAGAATAAAAAGTTTGAAAATGAAAGATATCAACAGTTTCCATATCAATGTGTTTACATGAAAATAGATTCCATGCTATGGATACAAAATGGACATGACACAGACATTAAATGGATTTAAACAGAGTTTAATGCCTAGTAAAATAAAAAATATACCTTTCATCTATAAATCCCACTTTTGAGAATCTATTTCACAGAAATAAGGTACCAGTTGTGATGATATTCACTGCACAATGCAAAACATGGAGAAAATCCTATCAATGAGTAAGAGAACAACTTAATAAACACATTTGAGTGTTTTTCAATCTGAAAATAGAATCATGATTTAGAAATAAACAGAAATTCAAGTATTCACTTAAAAATTTAAAAAGTTAACATCCACCAACATGATACTGATTTCTGTGAAAAGACAAAAAAGTGGGTGGGGGGGGAATACAAGATAAAAGGGCACAGAATTTATTTCAATTTTGTGCTATGAACGAATAATTTATTTGGGGCTGCATTATGCAAAATCAAATTAAAACTTACCGTACAACAGTATTGAAGGGCTATTGCATTTAAAGTGTCTCCTTCCTGTATATCTTTTGTTAATACTATAATGTCATCAAGTCTATCTTTTGATGTACTTCTTCGGATTTTTTCTTTTCCTCTGGATCGAAGCTCATACACTTCAGCATCCTCCTCCAACATATCATTGTCTGTACAATTTCCAAATGCATGTACTTGACCACTTGAATGAACTCCTGGAAGAGGAAAACTACGATTCTGATGCCTCCCTGCCATAATGTCAAAATCTGGTAGGGAAAGAAGGCAGAGAAAACTTTGGAATGTAGCTGATCCATTTGACTAATTTACATGAATCTTATATTCAGGACACTTTATCTTTTGTTTTTTAAAGAATGGTTTTAGGTTCAAGTTTTATAGTTGTTGAAGTACAATGAACGTATTTGGCAATGGAGACAATGGGATGGGAGGAAGAAGTAATCCATTCTTATAGACCATATATCACAAAACATGGTGATGATTACATTTTAACAAGGGCAAATTGCTATATTTTTTTAGGTCAAAAAATTAAGTTTCCCCATTCTGAGGATGTGAAGAAAATTACAGAAATAATTTTGTATTATGTCTTAAAAACGTGTGATCATATATACAATTTACAGATCTGATAGAATCAAAGTATATGTTTTATATGTGCGCACACAACACTTTTATGAACCCCAAACTTTCTGAGTTGTTCTGCATTTTAAGTTCCATGGGATTGAACTGTCTTTTGAACTCCCTACCTACTTCCCTGGATCACGCTGATTTCAGTATTTTTATTTAGTATAGTATGTACCTTCTATACAGGTCATAATTTTGCTCTCAACCAGGGATTTTTCTTCCCTGGCAGCTTTTCACCAAACTTTAACTTACCAAAGTCCTCATGAAACTCAATTTATGGTCTATAAAGATTGTGAACAGATTATAAGTTCTACATTCATTTCTACTTAAGAAAAGACATCTTAAGACTGACTGAGATGAGAGCTGACCTAAGTGTACTCACTCTCAACTCACCTTCATCAAGTTAATCTATCCTCATTAAAAAAGAACAATAAGCGGGAGAAGTTCTCCGATGGGAAGGGCACTGGGTGCTACATGTTCCGAATGGATGACTTTGATGTGGGGATGCCACGATGCATGGTAATGCTGCCCGTGTCATCAACCACTCCTGTGAGCCCAACTGCTTCTCTCAAGTCACCCACGTGGAGGGCCAGAAGCCCATCATCATCTTCACCTACCCTGCACTGCACCCTGCATGGTGAGGAGCTCACCTATGACTACAAGTGCACCACTGACGATGCCAGCAACAAGCTGCCCTGCAACTGTGGTGCCAAGTGCTGCTGAAGCTATGGCTACCTGTCACAGCCCCTGCTGCCAGCTTGCCCCTAGCCTGGGGACTCCCTCATCCCTCCCAGAGCATCTCACCCCACCCTCATGTTCAGGGTGGATGTGGGCATGCAGGTGGTAAGGGCCCTGCCTCCACCCTTCCAGCCCGCCCACCCAGCAATCACCCCCTTCCTGCCCTGGGGGCCCAGAATAGATACTGTACAAAGGTTTCTAAATCCCTTCTTATCTATATTAAGAGGGTAGGATCCCAGGTGGAAACCAGATCCCCGCCCCCATAAAGTCTGTCAATGTTAAAAACAAAAAACAATACAAGAACATACAAAACTATTACCACATTCACAGTTTTAGCTTCATATTAATTGTTCACATAAGAAAGATAGTAGATTATCCTCAATTATTGTGAGAGATGGAGAGTAGAGAGGTCGTAAGAGGAATTTGGGGAGATAAAATACTTAAGGCTTAATGATGTGGCTCAGATATAAAGAGAAGAAGTTAGTTAAGGATCACACCAAGACTTGTGATTTGCATCCCTGAGTAAATGGTAGTGCCATTCTCTAAGATGTGGAACACTGGAAAAAGAGCTTGGTGGGGGCGGGGGGGCTTGGTGACGCTGACTGTAAATTCCTTTAAGACAACCAAAAAGAATGTCAGGTAGTCAAGTGGTCTATGTGGTCAAATTCAGAAAGGTCTGGGTGATATAATTTAATGACTCATCTGCACATAGGTGGAAACTGAAGCTGTGTAGATGAGATTACAGAGAGAGAGAGAGACAGAGACAGAGACAGAGAGAGACAGAGAGAGAGGGAGAGAGGGAGAGAGGGAGAGAGGGAGAGAGGGAGAGAGGGAGAGAGGGAGGGAGGAAGAGAGAGCGTGCACGCAGAATAAGAGGGTCCAAGACTGACCCTTGAAGAACTGCTACATTTAGTACCTAGACGAAGGAAAATCAGACTGCAAAGACGAAAAGAAGTGTTCAGAGGAGGAGGAAACCAAGAAAATGTTCTGCCATAGAAGCCAAGACTAAATGATGTATCAAAGCCAGTTGTGAATACTATGGACAAGTACCAGGTGAAAAAGAAAAAAATCGAAAAAGACCAACTCCAAAAGTCTGAGTTTGTAATATACATGACAATAGATTACATACTCTCTATGTCGGGACAGACTTTAAAATTTTGGGAACTATTTCATATCATTGAATAGAACCCTTGAAAACCAGTTTCTGACTCTGTTCTGTGGCAACACTGTAATGCTTCAAAAACTCAAAGGTTTCTATTCAGATAACATAAATAACTAATAGCTATATATTAAGTCGATAATTTCACCTGTCCCCCCAAGAGCTACATTATTTATTGAACTGGAATTCCTAACTCAACAGCCACCAAACTAAAGAAAGCTACCACATTTTACATCTTAAAAGCAGTTTTAAAGTCACACCTGTTCCTTCAAGGAATTCTAACAAGTGACAACTCTAACAAGCTTAAAGATTAAACTTGTTTTAATACCATAATAAATTAAGGATGCTTTATTTTTATTCTGTTCTCAAAAAAGTTGAAAGAGTAGAGTATCTCACCTTCATCTAAAACAGATAATTTCCACTTATTTTACAGTCTTTCCTGTCTTTAATGTAGGGAATGTCTGTGAATCCTGTGGATTCCTAGGCAAAATTTTATACATATTTACATTTTTCTGAGGATAATATTTATTGTTTTCATATTCTCAAAAAGTTTAAAAAGTTATGAACCACTTAATATACAGCGATTTACCCATGGCTATACTGACTCAGTTATGCTGCCCTTTAGACGTTTTTCCCCTGATAATTTGGTCTTAGAACCCCAAACTGGCTTAGAACAGCTGAAATTCACTGAGCAATGCCCCAAAGCCATTTTAGATACTTATATCAACGTCTCTCCATGATATGTTGCTAAATAATACTTAAAGACTAGAATGTCATCTGTTTCACGATCTCTTCACTCCGCTTGGAATGAAACGCAGTCAGTAGAATACCACAAACTGTGTAGTCTGTTTCTGAATAATCAAGAATTGGTTGTGTCCCTAATTGACGCGAAAAGGTAGACTCTGGCCCAGGCATATAATTATCTGAGCCAAGTATATAGAGATAAGAAAGTACCCAGTATTCAAGTCATCTGGTTGAATTCTCTTCACCTGTCATAATTATCTTAAGGCAGGAAAAAAAAAGCACAAATACCCCCTTCAGAAAACTAAAACAAGCCTGCATGCTACGTAGATGACAAGAGTAACACAATGGATACCGTGTTGAAGCACTCATCAGCTCACTTTCTGACTGAAAATGATTTCCCAAACGCCTTCGTGCTGCATAAATGCTGCTGGGTGTTTCGCTTTGACATTCCTTAAGCAGAGAGCAATAAAAGGGCCACAGGTCACAATCCAGTTCAGCACTGAGACAGTATCACAGGGACTGTACCTGCCAGGGCCAATTCAGTTTCTAAAAACTTAACTTCCCTCCTCCTTTCCACACGTCTTGTTTTTTCTTTCCCTGTTACCCCTGCGAGAATTAAATCTCAGATCTCTATCTTACACCATCACACTTGGACGATGTGGACGAGATGCTGTCAACGAATATTCAACAGAGACACGAAGTTGTAGGAGAAATGTAGTGTGTCTAGGTGGGAAATGCGCTGCTCCGGGATTGGGGCAAGTAGGAGTCCTTCCTCTGAGCCTCAGTTTCCCCGACAGTGTAACAAGGGGCTTTGGTGGAGCTGGTCTCGAAGGTCTCCCCTGCCTCGGAGTCTCTTCAACGCGGGCTGGGGTCCAAGCCCCAACCAGGTGCCTCGCCACATCTGCGGCCGCGGGGTCCGCGCCGCCTCCAGCGAGGGTGCAGCTGGGGCCCAACCCCGCCGGCCGGGACCCGGCCACCCCCGACCTCTCACCGCGATCTTTACCTGTCCCGTTAGCAGGCGGGACTCAACGAGGAGACGGCTACCAAGTCCGCCGCCGCCGCTGGGGAGGCCGTCCCGGGCCAGTTCATGGCCGGGCCTCCGTTTTTGGCTGCCCCTGTAGACCGTCACCGCCGCCGCCAACGTCTCGTCCTTTTCGTGCAGTGCGCCGCCGCCACGTCCGCAAACCTGCCGTGCGTCATCGCGTCAAGTGGGCGGAGGTGGGAAGGGACCTGGAGGAGGCGGAGGCCGGGGCGCGGGGGCGAGCCTAGAACCTGGGGCTTCCCAACCACAGGCCTACGCGGGCGCGCAGACGCAGAGATTCCGCCGCAGCCCAGGAGTAGGGTCCGGTTCCAGCCCCGCCCCTGACTCCTCCCCTTGGGCCCCGCCCCGTCATCCCCAGTAAGTAATAGGTCCAGGGCCAAGGCTCGGAGCTAACCCGGCGGCCCGGGGCGACCTTCCGGCTGCGCCTTTGTCCTTCGTTCGCACAGTGCTGGCAAAGGCTGGCTAGAAAACACTGAGTGGGGAGGTGCTAGCAGGGGATTTGTCGGCGGCTGTTGTGCATTTCCTCTTGCTCTGCATCTGGAGGTTTCTGTGTGATGGGGAAGGACTCCCCAAAGCATAGTATCGACATCCATGTTTTAGATTGTTCTGTGCTTCTAACTCTTCCTGCTGAATCCTCTAGACTCCTGCAGAAAAGACAAAATGCTGGAGAAAAAACCCTTGGGCTGCGGGAGACAGTTGTTTCAGCCTTTGTGTTTTTAGGTGAGGAAAGTGAGCCACCTAGAGTTAGGCCCCGGGAAGTAATTGCCCTCGAGCCCTGGTTCCAGGCTTCCTATTCTCAATGAGACAAGGCTGTCTACAAGTTATAACTTATTTTGTTTTGAAAATTAACTGAAAGTCTACCAAGTCAGTTTTGGAGTCAATAAGATATTAGTTTGAAAAATGACAAATTCATGACCTCATATATGATTCTTCTCAGAAATTTACTGAATGAGTATGATAATGTGTTTGAATTTATGTAAATGAGTGTAAAGCGTTTTAACGATGTGCCTAACGTCTCCCAGTGTTGACGTTAGACTTTGCACTTTGACGACCGTGCTGTCTTATAACAATATACATTTTAGACCCAAACAGGCAGGGTGCAGGGTGTAGGGCACTTCTTTTCAGAATGTCTGAATATTTATGCATCATGAAACCTTTGAAGCTTTGTTTCAAATTATTCTCAAAGAGTGTGTTTTTTGTTTTCTGGGAGGTGCCTCAGTAAAGGTTAGGAATTCTGCATTGCGATATTTTTCTTTTATTTGAGGGGATAGGCACTGTGCTCCACAATCTGCAAAAAGAACTGGAGGAGAAGAAGACTTTAAAAAAAAAATGTTTTTTAAGTTTGTCGGAGCTGTTCTGTATGCTGTTGCCCTTGTGACACCCCTGTCTGTAACCATTTATCACTGAGACATTTTCTCATCGGTAAACAAAGGATATATTCCCTACTTGATGTGTAGGGCTCAAGCTGCTCAGCCTTCATGAATGTTAATGTGAATACAACCTTCTTTCTGCATATAGGTTACTTTTCTTATTTTAATGTCAATAGGCAGTGGAATCCATGTGAAAGCCCGAGAGATAGAATTTCAAGCACTTCTACAGGACTGCTACCTGTTTCCTTTGTATAAATACTTTCTCAATGACATGTGCATGCTCTTGAACCATTATTTATATTTGACAAAGGTGCAGTTATTGAGCTTTTTACAAAAAGACACTAATAGAATTATATCTTATTATTAGAATATACAAAGGAAGCAGTTAGCCATGAATTTTGGCCAAGTTCCAAAAAGCTGGCCAGAAGGAACAAGTACTTTGTCCTTGAGAAACAGGATGTCCCTAGTGCTGAGCAAGGCCACAAGGATTTTCAGTTTTTTTAGATCTCATCTGACACAGTTTTTATTAAAAGGCTGTAGATGAAAGAATATGTAGTTTCTATGAATGTGTATTTCTGACATTAAACATTTAGGTTTTGTGGTTTGCCCCAGAATAAAAATTGTATTTTAATAAGAGTGTAAAGTGATGCAACCAGTTAGGAGTGTTACTTGGAAATGTGAAAGTTAAAAATGCAATTGACTGAACTAGTACAATGCAAAGTAATTACCTTGGATTCACTTACAGATAAACGTGTAAGATTTAACAGATAGGTTCAGGAATGTTTACTACAGTAATAGCCAAAAATCTGAAAATATTCTAAATGTTCATCAATAACAGACTAGAAACTTCTGGTACATTTAAATAATGCAATATTATGCCTTTGCTCAAAACAATGAAGTTGTTTTTCTTATTTTCTAATTTATTCATTCATTTACCTAACACATTTTTTCTGGAGAAAAAGTATTTGTGAGACCTTTGTTCTAGGCATTGGGAGTACAATGCTTAAAAAGACAAAGTTTCCTTATTCATGGAGCTTCCATGACTAGATACATGGAAAGGTCTCCAAAACGTATTTTAAAGAGAAAAAAGTAAGCTGCCACATAGGAGGTATGTTATTCTTTTGTAATAAAATTTTAAATGCACAGCCCTCATCGCCCCCCCCACACACATTCATATATCTATATAGGAAAATGCATTTAATTTTTCTTTCTAGAAAATTACTAAAGGAATTTTTAACAGTGATTGAAAGGACTAGATGTGGCAGGAAACTTTGCCTTTTCTTTTTAGACCTCTCTACATAGACTGAATTTTTATTACCATGTGCTTTTATTATTATTTAAAAATATTAAGACTGAACACATATTATTGATGAATAACTGGACTTGTTTTATCCACAGTTAACCAATAGTCAACCATGCACTCCTTAATCATTCCTGAGTCTCTTTGTACCTTGTGTTCAAGTAGTGAGTGTCTGTAAAAAAGAACGAGATCAAATCTGGTTCTTGGAAATCAAAAAAATGAAAGAGTAATGGAACATTTAATTATTTTTATATTTCTTCTTTATTTCCCTCTGCCAAGTTTCTTTCATCCTTGCTTCTTAAATCTTTGCTCCTTCTTGTATCTTTTTATCAGCTGTTCCTTCTCATTCTACTTTCTAGAAGTAAAAAACTGTAGTACACCAAGGAAATACTTAAATGAATTTAAAACTGGATTATGAGAGGAAACCTAAAAAACCCCTCATCTCTGATCTTCAAACTATATGTAGAAAAAATTATTGTGTCTCTTCTCCAAAAGTCTTGAAAAAAACCAACAAACCAGACTGCATGATTCAGATTATGTTCTGCTAGAGATAAACCAGATGAGCTCCCTAGTTGCTGTTCACCCTGTGATTTTAAAGCATAGCGATTATCATAATCACAGCTCTGCCATAACGTGGATAAAAGAAGAGTCAAGTATACTTCAGGAGTTCAGAGTTGCTTATAAATGCAATTATAAATGCATTTATATATGCAAATATAAATGCTTATAAATGCAAATAAATGTCAGGGATATTAACTGTGACTTGAATGACTTCAAAAGTCTCTATCAATACAGACGTTACTAGATGAAAACTAGACTCAAAATACTATTCTTAAATTCTTTAGCTAGGTAGTTGTTACACATAGAAAGCAATAGTTATATATGTTTACAATTAAGTAGACTATAGTTTTTTTTTTAATAAATTTATTTATTTTTGGCTGTGTTGGGTCTTCGTTGCTGCACATGGGCCTTCTCTAGTTGCGGTGAGCCGGGTCTACTCTTTGTTGTGGTGCGCAGGCTTCTCATTGTGGTGGCTTCTCTTGTTGAGGAGCACGGGCTCTAGGCACACGGGCTTCAGTAGTTGTGGCTCGTGGGCCCTAGAGTGCAGGCTCGGTAGTTGTGGCGCACGGGCTTAGTTGCTCCGTGGCATGTGGGATCTTCCTGGACCAGGGCTCGAACCCATATCCCCTGCATTGGCAGGCGGATTCTTAACCACTGCACCACCAGGGAAGTCCCAAGTAGACTATAATTTGAAATGCCTTGTTTCCTGTGAGCTCTACAATTACTGTGGCCACATAAGTAAATTGGGGCAGGTGAATGCCCTAGGATCTATAACCTGCTTATTGCTTTGCCTACTCCTCCAACGACCTATGATAGTCAGACAGAATTAATTGAGTCCACTTCACCAAAGGAAAACGTGATAGATGACCCAGTCAATGGAACTGGGTGAGGGCATCTGGAATTGGAGGGCAAGTCAAAATAAAGTCCAGAGAGTGGATATCCAGTTAGATTTCTTAGGTATTCAGTAATGTGTTCATGGAGTCAGGAAGATCAGGAGGTGGGGAAGCATAAAGAAAAAATGAAGACATACCTGGAAAGGTCTCCAAAATGAAGACACAAAAGTGTTTTCTTGTTCTAGTCTAGGTCTTTCTAGATAGTTAAGAGACCACTCCTGTGACAGTCCTTAGCTTAACCAACAGTATTTGAAAAGACAAGATAGAAATTCAAAGCAAAGCTTCCATGCCCATATAAAGAATCATAGAACAGCAAGGTGCATATACCTAATGAGAAGGTAGTGCTCATCTGACAAAATATAGACAGAAATTACATCTATTCATTTGACAAATATTAACTAAGCATCTACTGGATTTCAGGCTCTGTTTTAAGCACTGGGGATCTGTAGTAAACAATCAGGCCCAAATCCTTGTTTTCATGGAGCTGAGTTTCTTGTGGTGGAAGAGAGATAAAATAAATAAATGAAACATTAATATGTTAGATAGTGATAATTTAATGGAGGAAAACTAAGTAGGGAAGGAGGTTGCCGTAGTTTGTTGTTTTTATTGAAGTTGATTTACAATGTTATGCCCATGTCTGCTGTACAGCAAAGTGACTCAGTTATATACATATAGACATTCTTTTTTGCAGTGTTTTGGGTGGGGGGGGGGGGCGTTGCTTTTGCAATTGGGTAGGTAAGGAAAGGCCTGATTGAAAAAGTGATAGACACAGGCCTGAAGAGAGTCAGTTTGTGAGCCATGTTGGCACATGGGAGGAGAGCTTGCCAGGCAGAAGGAACAGCCAAGTGCCAGGTCTAGAGGAATTGTGCAGTGTATTGGAGGGACAGCAAGAAGGCCGGTGTGGCTGGAGTGGATTGCACAAGGTCAGAGAGCAACAGGACATGAGGTTTAGAGGGAGACAAATCAGATAGGACTTTGTAAGCCATTCCCAGGACTTGGGCTTTTACTCCCAGCAAGATGGGAAACCATGGGAGGGTTTGGAGCAGAGGAGGACATTATCTACCTTTTAAATGGATCATTTAGGAGAGCCAGGATAGAAGCAGGTAGATCAGTTAGGAGGCTATTGCAGTAACTAGAGCAGGAAAGAGGTTGGAGTGAATCAGAGAGAACATAATATATCAGATTGATTTGGATTAAAAATACTTGAAAAATATTTTTTCAAAGCACCCAATTTCGTGAGGTTGCTCCATTTTGGTTTTTAAGATATTTTTCACTGGTTCCTTCTTGTATACCTTCATTAGTGAGTCTCTTTTCCCTGTTAATACTAAATAAGGCAGATTTACCACTGTAGCAACTGTTGCATCTAAGTTTCCCTTCTCCCTTCTCACCATGTTTTCTTTTATTTACAGTTAAGGTTGAGCTGATTTTTTTCCTCTTTTTTCCAAGCTTTAATCCTATCGGGCTTCTAAATCCTTTCAGAATTATTTGAAGCAAAGAATGCCTGCTGACTTCAAAGAGGGTTTCACACTTGGATTTACCCGCTGCGGCATATAACGAGAGTAGTGGAACCTTCCTTCCTTTCCACAGAATAGTGTGTTTGGCAATGGTATATGTTGACCAGTGAACAGTCTGTTAAGAAGAAACACACTGAAACTCATTTTTTTTGGATCTGTTATTTTGAAAAGGACTTATTTTCCTTTCTAATATTCTAAATCTAATCTGTTATTTTATAGGAGAATCGATTTGTATTAATAGAAACTTGATTTACTTCCCTTTTATTACCTTGCCTTTAAGGTTACACTATAGATTTGCTTATCTATAGCATAACATAATATAAATGAATAATTTGTTTATAAAGATTTCTAAATCTTATTGCTTCACTACAGCAGTCCTCAAAAGAAAATTCCTTGTGTATTACTCTTGGCTTTGTGAAAGACAATTTATATAGATTTTATAATTAATGCTGATGCAAAAGAAGGGATTAGCTTGAGAAAGAATAATTCTTTGTATAAAAATATTATGGTTGGGCTTCCCTGGTGGCAGAGTGGTTGAGAGTCCGCCTGCCGATGCAGGGGACGCGGGTTCGTACCCCGGTCCGGGAAGATCCCACATGCCGCGGAGCGGCTGGGCCCATGAGCCATGGCCGCTGAGCCTGCGCGTCCAGAGCCTGTGCTCCGCAACGGGAGAGGCCACAACAGTGAGAAGGCCGCGTACCGCAAAAAAAAAAAAAAAAAAGAGTTGGGAGGAATCGAGAAAAAGAATGATCATGCCCTCCTTCTCCATTGCAGGCTTTATCATCTGGATCAGACACAAGCAGGAACAGACTGACTCTCAAAGCGTAAATGGGAGGGAGGTTAAGCTTTGCTTATACTATCTGAGCATGAGATCATTTGTTAGTAATTGAAAAGTGAATGTGAAACATGGGATCCACCCAAGATTTCATCCTGGGACAGAGAAGAATGCAGCGTAGCTTTAATGAGTCAGTGGTGAGAAAGAACAAAACTGAGTTAATTTAATAAACTGGCTACTTTGGTGTGGAACCCCTTTCCAGTATTTCTCCTCAGGTAACTCTGGAAAACGGCGTCATCCTCCATCACTGCCAGACTGCCTCTGATCTTTGACTTTAATTTAGGAAGAGTTGTTTAATGGTTATTCTCCTTCTGGGAAATGTCCAGAGATGTGTGCTAAGCACAGTTTTGTGAACTGCAAACAGTGTGAACTGCAAACAGAACTTTTCCAGTTGTTGAATGGAGGAGATTATCACTGACAACATAATATTTTTCAGTAGTACCACCCAAATCCTGCCCCTACAATGGGAGCCAACCACAGTTGTCTGAGCATGGGCCAAGCATGTGTTAGGAAACCCATTCTGCTCTGGCCATTGAGCCTGGAACATGGACAGAGCTTGTCCACTTCCCCATCCAACTCCCAGTACTACATCTTTAAACTAGGTTGCGCAGGCAGCGCTCAGTGGCAGAGATCTTTGTCTCTTTCAACTCAGTCCCATTCTGCCCCTCTTCTTGCTTCCCATTCTTCTCTCCTTTCACACTGTTCCTAAGATGAGCCAGCTTCTCATCGTTGGCTTTACCTTCTGTTTTCCAGCGCTAGGCTTTCTCTCGAGACCCTAGAGGAGATGTGGTGTTTCTGATTGGAGGTAGGATGGTCATCCATAGTAGGATCTGCTTTTGCCCTCTAGTTCCATTTGGGTTAAATTCCACTCAGTCCCACTCCAGCAGCCCTACACCTCTCTCTCAGCTCCTCCAATCCCTCAACGTGCCCATACTACCTGCTTCTGGGCCCCTCAAAGTAGCAAAGGGAGGAAGCCTGGCACATTATTTAGTCCCCATTTTGTAGAACGGTTATAGGAGCAGAGTCGATCTGGAAAAGAGTTTTCTCCTCCTACCATCATCTCAAATAGAGAAGGGCCTCCACTGAAGTGCCTCATGACTGTCTGAGAGTACCCCTAACAGAAGGACGAGTGAAAAATTTTAAGTAAGTAACTGTAAGTATATCCAACTTATAAAATATTTATTAAACAAGGGGGAAAGGGCTTCCCTGGTGGTGCAGTGGTTAAGAATCCGCCTGCCAGTGCAGGGGACATGGGTTCAAGCCCTGGTCCAGGAAGATCCCACATGCCGTGGGGCAACTAAGCCCATGCACCGTAACTACCGAGCCTGTGCTCTAGAGCCCACGAGCCACAACTACTGAGCCCACATGCCACAACTACTGAACTCTGCATGCCTAGAGCCCATGCTCCACAACAAGAGAAGCCACCGTAATGAGAAGCCCATGTACCATAACAAAGAGTAGCCCTCGCTCTCCACAACTAGAGAAAAACCTGCGTGCAGCAACAAAGACCCAAGGCAGACAAAAAAATAAATCAAAAAAAATAAATCAAAAAAAAAAAACAAGGGGGAAAAAGGAACATTAATTCATTCATGTGTTTAGGGAAAGGGGCTGAAAATGTTAAATAATTTAAAATTAAATAAACTGCATAAAATTAAATAAATGTCTTTTATTCTATTGAATGATGATGATAAAGAACTGAATGGGCTGCCATTTTAAATTAGGAGGAAGATTGTGTATTAGATTAAATTATATAAAATTGCTACTATTCAACAATTTTGCCATTGTTTGACCATTTTAACGTAAGAAAATATCAGTTTCATGTGGTTCAGCCTAATATTGATGTTTTAAAGGCATTTCTGATAGTATTTCTCTGCTGTAAATAAATGATAATATATGTTAGTCTAAATTTTTTCTTTTATATTATTTTCAATTACTTCACACTGCCAGCAGAGTGTGTTGGGTGCCTGGTGATATCAAAGGAAATTTTTATAATAAAAATGTATGCTTAGACACATCTGGTTATGATTTGCTTTTCCTTTTCTCCAATTGCATAATTCAAGTTGATGCTGCATAATTCTTTCTTCTTTTATTCCATTCCATATGGTGGCAGAACAACTACCAAAAGATGAATACTTTCAGTACCTTTCATATCAAAGCTGCAGCTTTCACATTCTGTTCTATTGACACCGCATTTTGGCAGTGGATTAAGGGACACAGTTAAAATCTCTGCTCATAATTGGTTTTATTTGGGAAAGATTTTCTTTGAACTGGTGACCACCCGTGATTTTATAATTATCAAAAATTAACCAGCTCAGCATTTCTTGTAGGAAATATTCACAATTCACTTCTTTGCTTTTAGAAGAAAAAAGAAAAGGAAAAAGAGAAAAAAGAAAAACTAAGGAGTATGAGTGAACATTTTGTTTGGGAGTGTTCCATGTGGGATTACTCTAATGCAATGCTAAGGCTGTATTTGTCTGCATAGTACTCTTTCAAGCATAATCTTAAAAACCTTTTTTTCTTTTTCAGAACCCTACAAAGAGAAAAACTCAAAAGAATTTAGATTTTCTGAAAAGTGAGACAATTCCAGTGTAATTTTCTGATATGACCTGACTTACAATACAAGCTACAGACAAAGCAATGAAGCTTTCTGCAGAATACTCTTTTTTCTTTCCTTTCTTTAAACCATTTTCTTGAGATATAATTCATGTACCATACAATTCATCCATTTAAAATGTACAATTCAATGGTTTTGATATATAACGTTATTAATGTTGAAAGGTAATAGTAAAATAAATATAGCATAAAGTTTGCCATTTTAATCATTTTGAAGCATCAGTTCAGTGGCATTAATTACATTCACGATGTTATATATCATCATGATCCACTTCAAAAACTTTTTCATTACCTTAGCCAGAAACTGCAAAGAGTACTCATATGCATTTCAGTATGAGTTGAAATTCCTGTGGCTGTATGAAATTGTTTAAGTTAAGAAAGCTGACTGGATATTTGGAACGTAAAGCCCTCCAAACTTAAGTCTAAGGCTGCTGGCAACGATGTCTGTTTTAAGTAGACAAGCACCCACGCATACATATACTTTGCAAGGCCCTGCGTGATCTCCAAACATAGCATCAGTCAAACCTCTCTTCCCACTGGGCTTGATTTTCCCACCCATGTGGGGAATAGACAGCGGGAGCTCTGTTTGCAGTGGCTTTGTTTCCTTGCAGCCATTGGTAAAATAAACATTACCTCAGTTTGAAGAAGTTCTTAGTAGAACTTGGGGGTCCTGGGATAGCAGATCCTATGGTCCAACCCTGATGACGTCATAATTTTATCTGGTGTAGACTCGCCCCACTGAAGATAATTGCATCACAGCGTCCTGTGTGGATCCTCGTAGGACTGGCTTAGGTCAGAAGATGTTAAATGGGAGACTCCTTGGGTTTGGGAAGATGTATAAAGGAGGAATACTGAAGAGAACCTTGCCCTCTCTCACATTAGCCTGCCTTATATGTCAATGAAGCTTCAAAGACATTTCAGGGTCTCACCGGGCAGATCCATACTTGTGAAAATTTCTCATTTCATTGTTGGACAGTATTGATGAGCTCTACACTGAATTTAGCCCAGTGATAACTGAAAATACACACAGGGAGTATTTAGATTGAGAAATCAGACTCATTTTGTGACCCTACCACTTGAAACTTATGTGATTATAAAAAAAAATCTGAAGAAATCTCAGTATTTGAAAATAGAAAAGATGAGTTTTACAATTTTATATTTGTTGAAGGGGGAAAGTGGACATTAATAAACAGAAAGATTTAGTAGTTAACATGCTTGTCCTGGTTCTTATTAATTATGCCTCTAGATGGGATATATAAAAATGGAATTTAAGGAATCGTATATTAAAGATTTAAAGGTTTTCTATCAAAAGAAAATCTCTCCTCCCTGCCCTCCTCCCCCATATCGCCCAGGAAATTAGATATTTGAATTCAGCATTTGACAAGCTTACCACAGTCCACAGAATGTTTTTAGAAACTTTAAATTCTTTTTCACTGTATTATCAGGCCAGTAAATGTAAGCTTATTACAAGATAATTATGCAAAGAGTGGAAACCTTATAGTCTATCCTCATAAATAAAGTGTCGACAGAAATCATAATCTTGACCCAAATAGAACTTGATATTAGGAACGAAGGATTTGTTTGCCTTGCTTGCTCCCAAACCTCAAGTAATAAATCTCAAAAGCTTCAATATTGATTCAACAAAATGAATGGCTGAGTCACACAGAACGACTCTGACAAGTGGACAAATGCTGCCATGGCGACATTTTGATATGCAGTGTGGTTACTGAGCTTTGCTGGTTTCTTCCCCTGCCATTAAAGCAAAATGACAAACCACGGGAAGTACCACACACAGCGTGCCTAAACCAGAGGCAACTAGGAAAAAAGATTTAATTAGCTGTTCTTAAAGGATTAAAAATTCCATACACATTTGTATCTAATTTATGGGCAAATTCCTTTTAAAATATGAGAAAAACTGTTCTGAGACATGCTTCTTGTTAAGAAATAGAAATTATTATTAATGTAAAAAAAGTCTCAGATAGCATTTTCTGTAAATGTTTTGTAAACAGATTTCTTGAGGAAAAAACATTTTTAACTTGGCAAGATAAAGTTTTAAAATATTTTCTACAGCACATAAAATTGTACTTAATTCATCTTTGCCAAATAATGGAATAGATATTGCATATGGCCATAATAAAAAACAGTATATATGGCCAAATACTACTACTGTGTATATTTAGATTTATAAGGAGGTGAGACTATTTGTTAGAAAGTGATATGTATGCTCGGCTATTACTTGATCTTAATGTTCATTTGATGGAGCTATTTAGCAATTACCTATATATTCTATTCTTTATTGGTATAAAATATACACAGATATATTAAAGACAGATGCCATCATATCACAGCAATGAAAAGAAATTGTTTAAAAATTTTAATGGGAAAATGCTTTTAAATATATAATTATAAATTTGCAAAATTATTTATGTATAATTACCATAGTGCTTTCAATATTGGATTGGTTAACTCACAAGAGAAACTTTGTCAACTACATCTAAAATAGAGCTAGAGTAGGAAATCATTGTTTTTATTTCATTGCTTTTCTGTCAGTTATTGAAATCTCACTATGTACCAGACTTCACTCTCTCTTTCAATCCACACACAAGTCTGTACAGTAGGTATTATAAAAAACCTCCATTTTGCAGATAAGGAAAGTAAAAGTGTGAAAGACTAATAAATTTATGTTTGCTCGACCTAGTTATGTTACTTTACCCCTTGGCATCATCTGGACCTAACTATGAGAAATGCTTTTATTTTTGTTCTTCAATGCCTTTATTTTTATTTTTTTTTTAAATAAATTTATTTGTTTATTTTTGGCTGCATTCGGTCTTCATTGCCATGCGTGGGCTTTCTCTAGTTGTGGCGAGCAAGGGGCTACTCTTCATTGCGGTGCACAGGCTTCTCATTGTGGTGGCTTCTCTTGTTACAGAGCACAGGCTCTAGGCACACGGGCTTCAGTAGTGGTGGCTCCCAGGCTCTAGAGCACAGGCTCAGTAGTTGTGGCACACAGGCTTAGTTGCTCCGCGGCATGTGGGATCTTCCTGGATCAGGGCTTGAACCTGAGTCCCCTGCATTTGCAGGCAGATTCTTAACCACTGCGCCACCAGGGAAGTCCCTGTTCTTCTGTGCCTTTAGAAATAGAAACAGTGCTACCGTTCTCACAAAGTCACAACTATCAGCTTTTGTAAATGGACTTCTTGAGGAAGAATATTTTTAACTTGGGAAGATAAAGATTTAAAACATTTGTAGTGGAACATAAAAATCACACTTAATTCATCCTTTACTTAATTTTAGAAAAATTAAATATTGAGAGTATGAGAAACTTGGAAAAGGGAGATAATACCAAGTACAGAAAAACTGAAATATTAATTTCACATGAAAAAAGCAAGAGAGAAAAAGTTTTAATGTTGTTATTTATTTATTTTTTTGCATCACATTTCTGATTCTAAAATGCCACCTCAACTTCTGTTGTGGTCTGGGTTGACTGCTACCTTGTCAAACAACTAGTCTTAAATTACGGAGGAACTACTCTTTGTACACTTCATCTCTGTAGGAACCAAATCTTTTACAGAGAAGGTTCTGACAGGGCACATTAGAGATTTGAAAATAATTGTGATAAATCATGACAAATTAGTCACCTCTAGACAACCTGTAAATAGGTAAGAGCCAGGGTAACCAAAGGCTTTGGCAAGACAGGAAAATATGGGGACCATGGCTCCTGCTAGCTCTTCAGCCTCTTCCAGTTGGCCCTCCTCTGTTGGCTACTGAGCAGTAGCTTTTAGCAGCCCCATTGCCCAACTAGAACCAACCAGGGCTCGAGACTAAGCCTTTCCTCACGCCTAAGTCTTTTCTCCGGAAGGTGTGAAGCCATCTCTAGCTGAAGCTGTGTATGAACCCTTTCTGCCATACTCCTTTGTCCTGGCTCCTCCCTCATATGACTGTACAGATGTCAACTTTCCTGGGGCTTTGGTATCATTTTTGTTTTGTTTTTTGTCTTGTTGATCTAAACCAGATAGACTGCCAAATAGTTTTCCAGCAAAGATGGGTTTCTTTGGGATCAGCAGAGAATAGCAATTCAGGACCTGCAACCATGGTGAGCCACATGCAAGTACCCCCACAGCAAGGACAGGAGAACACTTTCATAGAGAGGAAAAGGAAGTTGGAAGGACTACAGTAAACAAAAGTTATTCTTTGCCTGAGTCTTTGCCAGGAAAGGAGAGGAGTCTTTCTCCCTACTGGGCTCTGCTATTGCCACAAGGCACGAGAGCTCCCTCTTCTTGTCTCCCAGCCCCACTTAAAAAATATATATATATATATTTATTTGGTTGCACTGGGTCTTAGTTGTGGCTTGCAGGCTCCTTAGTTGTGGCATGTGAACTCTTATTTGTGCCATGCACGTGGGGTCTAGTTCCCTGACCAGGGATCGAACCTGGGCCCGCTGCACAGGGAGTGTGGAGTCTTAACCACTGTGCCACCAGGGAAGTCCCCTGACCCCCATTTAAAAAAAAATAAACTTAATTAATTTATTTATTTAATTTTGGCTGCATTGGATCTTCATTGCTATGTGCGGGCTTCCTCTAGCTGCGGCGAGTGGGGGCTACACTTTGTTGTTTGTTGTGGTGCGTAGGCTTCTCATTGCGGTGGCTTCTCTTGTTGCAGAGCATGGGCTCTAGGTGCGCAGGCTTCAGTGGTTGCAGCTCGGGGGCTCAGTAGTTGTGGCTCGCAGGCTCTAGAGTTCAGGCTCAGCAGTTGTGGTGCACGGGCTTAGTTGCTCCGCGGCATGTGAGATCTCCCCAGACCAGGGCTCGAACCTGTGTCCCCTGCATTGGCAGGCAGATTCTTAACCACTGCGCCACCAGGGAAGCCCCACTGACCCCATTTTAACTGAGGTTTCTGTTTATTAATTTTTTACAGTCTGCAGAAGTTTGATCATGAAAGTCTTGCATAGGGTAGGAAAGACATGAAAAATGCCTCTCGGGAGCTATGGTATTGATAACCTTCCACTTATTCTAGGCTTCCAACTTTATTTCCTGACTTAAGCCTTACACTCCCCAGAAGGGCTTACTCCTCTCAGTTTTCCAAGACCTTTTTCGGCTTTTCAACCCCCTCATAAAGTTACATGTTTTCTCATGTGGTCCTCATTGGTGCGAACAACTCCAGGGGGCATCCCTCACATAGATTTCCATGTAAATGATACTGCCAAGAGTTGCACAGCTCCTGCAGTCCTGGAGGGAGTGACGCAGACAGGCAAGGAACCCAAACCCAAAAGAAACAGGTTTCTTTCCATTAATTGCCCAGTTGGCATTCATATGACTTTGAGTTTAGACTTATTAACCAGGCTTTGATATTTTTTTCGAACAGAATTTTCAAAGGTGTATTTTGAAGAATATTAATAAGAATCTCATAGAAAAAGAAAGTTTCTATGATCAAATAAATATATAAAACAGTGAGCTAAGCAAATTTAAACTGGTTTATTTACCATAGTATTCAGATGCTTTAACATTTTAAAGTGCTTAATGGTTTTTTAAGAATGTTTCCCACATTTATGGTTTGATTACAGAGCCTTTTGCCATTTGCAAATTTGGGAAACTGAAATCCACAGTGCATGCTTTCGGAAATGCTGATATAGCTGGTTTACTGAGGAGTTTTAATTCAGTGGGGTTCAAACATGAACTCCAAACATAAATATGATTTAATATTGTTGTCTACAGTCTCTTCCCTCTGTGTCCTATGTCAAATTATTCTTTCTCATTGGGTAGCAAATCTCTTGGGGAGATTCCATAATTTCAATATATGCCAAACTCAAATCGGATTCAAAGCTTTTTCCTCCTAGCTACAGGCCAGACCAATGGCTCCAGGGACCTGAAATGGAAAGGAGACATGATTAGGTGTTGAAGTATGTAGTGTGTGTGTGTATGGTGATTCTGGTTCTAGAATACCTGTCTTTTCTACCTGTTCCTTTTCAAGGTCTAACTCTTCTGATGCTGAGAGCTGAGAGGGAGACTAGGAGAAGGACAAACATCTCTTTGACTGCTTGTCGGCATAGCCCCCTCCTTTAGGGCTGTGGCTGCTTCTCTGGATAATACAGACTAGCTATCCTCTGTGTGACTGGCGTGCTGATGTTCTCAACGGCACATGGGTATGTCCTGGTGGGTTCTGCGAGCCCTTCCCATTGCATGTTTCCTTGAAGTCAGTTTTTTCTTAATCGCCTCCTTCAGCTACTTCCCAGAAGTACATAGTCTCTTGTTCCTGGGTCTTCCCACTTCATGGGCTGTTCTCTTGGGTCAGGTATTGACAAGATTTTACCAAAGAGCACCCTCCATGGTATCACAATCCATGAGAGATCTACACATTTTTGTACAAAGGTGACAGTGAGGCTGCTCCCTTACCCTCTTTCTCTCTGTTCTGCCTTCTTTCTTTCCCATTTCTCTTTCCTCTTAGTGGTAGGGTCAGGGCAGATCAACAAATTTATTGGCCTGAGCAGACAACGCTGGAATGAGTAGCCAATCCTGCCTCTCTACTATGATCTCCAATTTCTAACACAGTTCTGAAAGAGAGAGAAAAGCAAGAACCTCCCCCATAGGCTGACTACTCAGGGATGATTTTCTTCCCTCTGAGGTGAGGGTGGAGGTAGGTAATTGTCCTATATTTATCTTTCCACCTCTTAAAAAGCCCTGGAGGCACAGTCTGGTCTCAATGGTTGGCCCTTTCTTTAGAAGTCAGGTACTTGTCTCTTGTTCCTGGCTTAGGCCAAATCAACAGTTCTATGGGAGCAGAAAATGGCCCATTCAGTACATTGATTTTTTTTTTTTTTTTTTTTTTTTTTTTTTGCGGTACGCGGGCCTCTCACTGTTGTGGCCTCTCCCGCTGCGGAGCACAGGCTCCGGACGCGCAGGCTCGGCGGCCATGGCTCACGGGCCCAGCCGCTCCGCGGCATGTGGGATCTTCCCGGACTGGGGCACGAACCCGCGTCCCCTGCATCGGCAGGCGGACTCTCAACCACTGCGCCACCAGGGAAGCCCCAGTACATCGATTTTTAATACTGTACAATGTACACAGCAGGTGGACAAGAAGCCCCAGTTGATGCATAAGTTGATAATAGTTGTTAGCTGCTTTTTTAAAGTTTCTTTTCTTTTCTTTTTTTTTTTAAAGAGTGAGAATGTAGAACTCAAGGCAAGTTTGTTAAGGGTCAGAAGTTTAGATCAGAACAAGCAAGAACTTAGCCAGAATCTGCACATATAGTTGTTGTGAAGGTCAGATTAAAACATTGATTAGAAACTAGGTAGAGAAAAAAGAAACAGCAGATTATAAAAATGTGGATCTAGGACAGGGGATAGTCCAGACTTCTTGCAAAGACTCAGGGCTAGAATACATTATAAATGGAATATGTAGAGGGACCTCGTGGAACAGGACAGCAAATTCTGCTACAGAAATATTCTTAAGGACTGAGACCATATCCTTATTCATCTTTACATTTCTGAAACATCATAGATCCTTGGCATTCAATAAATGTTTGTTGAGTGAATTAATCAATTTAGTATAGCAGTATAAAAGAAAACCTGCTAACTAAAATAACTTTTGCTTCTGCATAGAGCAGGGATCAGCAAACTATGGCTCTTTGGCCATTTCTGGCCACCGCCTGCTTTTGTAAATAAGGTTTATTGGAACACAGCCATGCTCATCTGTTTACATATTGTCTTTGGGTGCTTTCACACTACAATGGCAGAGTTGAATAGTTGCAACAGAGACCGCATGGCCTGCAAGTCTAAAATATTTACTGTCTGGCCCTTTATAGAAAAAGTTTTCTGATCCCTGGCATACAGGTTTAAAATTGTTTTTCTATATGTTTCCTGTTGAGTGTGACTCAGTCACAGCATGGTTAACTCAGGTCCAGAGGTCACTGGGAGCAGCTGGCTGTTCTGTCAGACAGGACAACGCAAGCCCTGGGAACCAGAGCCGGGTGGATATGACAGATCTATCAGAGCCAAGAGGAAAGTCATCTTGATGCAGTCCTGTAATCTCATCTCTCCCTTCTCTGAACCATCTTTGTAATCTCTTTGATGGTCACATGGTACTTTTGATTATCATGATTTATGTCTTCTTTCGCCTATTCAATGTGGACTATAGGAGGGCAGAGGCCGCATTTTGTCCATGTTCATATTCTGAAGGTCTAGCGATGCTTCTGGTTAAGTAGGTGCTCGCTTAGAAGACGAATAGTAGCTAGCAGGATTATGGTGCTCTCTGAAGAAGAGGAAAAGCAAGGTCTGGCAGCTCAGAGGCAGATGGCTTTTAATTATCAGTAAGCAAGAGATTAATTAAATGAATTTGGAGTAGAGTGTTCAAGGAAGCAGTAACACCAAGGGATAGCTATATTTCAGGGACTCGCTCAGATTTTTATGTCCAAAATGTCCAAGAATATTTTTCTTTTTCTAAACTGGGAGAAGCACCTCAAGCTTAAAGTATCCTCAGTTATTAAATGGATTCGCTGGTCCCTTTGAGGCAGAGGATGGTTTCCTTTGGCTCACGAAATGAAATTCTGGGTCCGACAGTGGGGCCTCCTTCTGACGTATTTGTCCAGTCACATCACTCATTCAACAAATGTTTAATGAGCTACTACAGTGCGCCAGGCCCTTTGAGAGCTTGGATTTAAGCTCTGTTTGTTTTTCCATTATGAAGTGCTAAGATGATAAACACTAAAATTTATTGAGAACTTTATGACATATTGGGGGTGCAAGGGAGGAAATTTGATTGGCTAGTAGCCTAGGCAGGTCTGAACCTAGAGAAAGAGGAGTCCAGGAGTGTAGCAAGCTCCTGACAAATCTTAATTTTTTCCTGTCTGGGCCCAAACAGAAGAAGCCTCTGGCAGACAGATTTGGGTACTCCTGCAGTAACATCCTACTTCTAGTTTTTTTGGAAGGAAGGAGAAGTAGCTACTGCCTAAGCTTGGTTTTGTTCCTTTGATGAAATTCCCTTATGCATATCTAAACTTAGATATCTAAACTCAGAATGTCAAGTATGAGAAACACCTTTTTCAAGGAACTGAAGAGATCTTTGGAGAAGATTTACAAGGCTTATTAGTATGCAAGACTAACTAAATTGGAGAAGGAAGAAAAATTGTATGACATCAATACTTTCCTTACAGAGTTTAAGAAAACTAATTATTCTTTAATGTGTGAAATTTAGTGATTGATTTGATTTCATGAAGATTACAATAGTGAAAAAGACTTACACTCCATCAGTGCTGCATTTAGGCAGAATTGGGAATTAGGCCAACTTGCCTTCAGATCTTTCAACTTTCCTTTCAACACCCTTCTCTCTCAGTGGCCCCTCCACCTCCCACTTCCAGATGCCCAGTAATCCCCCTCCTTTCTGTTTTCCTTATCAAAGCATGACTTGAAGAACCAGGTCTCTAAGCTGTAAACGATGGAAGAAGTTTAAAATATCTCTGATTCCAGCATATTTGTACTTTAACATGGGATCAAGTCATGTTTTCTAAGGCTGGATTGTGAAGTACAAGAAAATAAGCTCTGGGAATCCTTTTGATATGATAGCCTCCAGGTTCTTCACACAATCTTATTATATAGGCCTTTCCTCTCTCCCTCCCTTTCTTCCATACATATTAACTTTCTGCTATATCCCAGAGCCTATTCTAGCTACTAGCTACAGAGCAGCCAATGAGAGAGACATGGAACCTACCCTCTTGGAGCTTTCATTCCTATGGGCAGAGAAAAACACCTAAATAAACAAATAAGATCTTTATTAGGGATAAATAATATGAAGAAAATAAAACAAAGTAGTAGGTAAGAGTGCCCACAGAAGTAATCAGGGCAGACACCTCCAAGGAAAGGACACCCCTCAAATGAAAGCTATGATGGAAGGAGCCAGTCATATGAAGATCTCTGACAACAGCGTGCCAGGCAGAGAGGAAAGCTTGTGCAAAGGTTCTGAGGCAGGAATGATTTTGCTGTGTTTGAGCCAAAGAATGAAGTTCAGTGTGATGGGAATACAGTGAAAAGAGGGAGAATGGGACAAGTTGAAGCTGGAAAAGAAAAGACAGAATCATGTGGTTCTTGCAGTCCAGGTGAGGAGTTTGGATTTAAGTGCAATGGACAGACATGCATTGAATACTTTCAGCAGTTGGTAACATCTACATGATTTAGCTAAAAATATCAGCTATACTGTTTGCTGTGGTTTTATTTTCAGCTCTTGGGAGAAGCTTTCAGCATTCTATATAATCTCTTCCTCTCGAAGCATTGCTACTACTCTCTGGGATGCTCATTTTTTTGCTTGGCATATTCTGCTTTGTGGTTCATTAAACTCTTACCCAGAGAGAGAGTGCAACCTCAGTGAACTCAGGGTTGTGATTTAGAGATCTTGTTTTTCCCACAGTGCCTTCCAGTGTTTTCTGCTTCCTAAACACTCAGTAATAATTGTTAATGAATTACTTAATTCCCTGAGGTAGCTTTGAGAAAGACAGTGGGTGTTAAGTTTTCATTTTGACCCACACGGGGCCTAGGATGGTGTCACACAGAGTGAAAATGCATGCTAAGTCCAGTTGTGCAGAATGGCTTTAATCACAGAACTTGGTGAAACAATGATTAAGACAGAATAGTTCAAAAAAAAAAAAAAGACAGAATAGTTCATTGTTAAACACTGACTTTGTTGGGGTCTCAGTAAAGTATCATTTAGCTGCAAATAAAGCCTTTAAGCATCCTAATAATACAATAAAACTGTGGGTGGACCTCCCTGGTGGCCCAGTGGTTAAGAATCCGCCTGCCAATGCAGGGGACACGGGTTTCGAGCCCTGGTCCGGGAAGATTCCACATGCTGTGGAGCAACTAAGCCCGTGCGCCACAACTACTGAGCCTGCCCTCTAGAGCCCACGAGCCACAACTAGTGAGCCCGCGTGCCAAACTACTGAAGCCCGAGTGCCTAGAGCCCGTGCTCTGCAACAAGAGAAGCCACCACAATGAGAAGCCCGGGCACCACAACGAAGAGTAGCCCCTGCTCACTGCAACTAGAGAAAGCCCGTGTGCAGCGAGGAAGACCCAATGCAGCTAAAAATAAATTAAAAACAAACAAAACTGTGGGCTGAATATGTATTTTAGTAAGACATTTCAAATAATCTGGAAGCTATAAGAGGTTTTAAATAATTTAGAAGCTGTAAATTCATGGGGTGTATTAGCAGAGTAAACACATATTAACAATAACTAATGTAAGTAAGCGAATCTGTTAATAAGGCCTCATGGATTTACAGCTTCTAGACCCACCTTTGCAGCTGAGCCTCACAGGGAAATTGTTCAATCCCCTAGATCATTTAGGTCGCTCTTCTCACAAACTTCTCTTAAGCTTTGAAGTGCATCATTTGCAGTCCCACACCATTTCTGCATCAGAACCCTTTTGCCTGAGTAACTTTCGGCTTTGATGCCATTTGTTGACTGTTGCAGCTTTGAGATGATGCACTTAGCAACAGCTCATAATAATGCTAAATGAATACTCCTGGATAGCAGTTTGGAACTCAAAGTAACATTCTGGTTATTCCTGTTCCTACACCCCTCCTTAGGAAGGGAACCTTGAAAATAGGAAACCTAGGACCTAGTCCTAATTATGACTTTAAGCCACTCAATCAGCATTTATTTTAATTTTTTCGACCATAAAATCAGCGGTGAGGTGGTGCTGGACTGCTAATTGATAATTTCAATCTCCCTCCTGGTTTCGAACGTCTATGATTCTGAGAATGCTGCATGTGCTTTAAAAATCTCTGATGCAGATGGTGATTTGCACGTTGCCGATGAGATGGTCTGACCTTGGGGGCTTTACTTTTAAGCCTTGGAAATAACTGCCAACATTTGTTGAGGATTTACCAGGTGTAAAGAGTTGCACCTCACACGATCTCATTCATCTAATCCTTCCAACAGCCTTCTTAGGTAAGAATTAATACTCGTATTTCATAAACGAGGAGACAGATAACTTACTCAGATGTTGACCTCAGTCTGTGCTTATAAGTGCACGTGAGAGTAGATTCCTCATTTCTAATATTTCACCAACTCACGCGCAAATTGTCAAGAGGTGAACATCTCAGGGCGTGCTTCAACCTTAAAACAAATGTCCTTTTAGGAACAGAACAAGACTCAGTAAATGTTTTTTCTCTCCGGAAAGAACACCAGCAATTGCTTACAGTGGTGTACGTAGGGCGGAGTACCCCGCTGTCTAGGCGTGTGTGGGGTTCTTGTGCCCAAGGGGTCAAACTAGCAAGTTTCGTCAAAGCTGTCTACCAGAAAGCGCAGTCCGCTCTCGAGGTCGAAGACGCGCTGCTGCTGCAGGACTCGCGTGTTCCTGCGCGCAGGCAGGTCAGCTCGGGGGCCTAGCTGCTGGAAGAGTCCATTAGGGACGGCCAAGACAGGGTGTTCCCGCTGCCGGAGCGCGGACCTAGCTGCCCGCTGCGCAAACGAGGGCGCGCTGCCTTGGGTGGCCACCCCCACTCCGCTGGTCAGGTGAGCGCAGCCCGGGGAGCCGCGAGTCCTATTGGAGCAGACGAGGATGGAGGGGTAGGAGGCGGGGGAAGGATGAGAGGGGGAGGATGGAGCCACCTTCCTGAGCCGACAGCGGGAGAAAGACTCGGCAGCCCCGGCGAAGCGTGGGGACAAGAGTGAGAGGCAGAGCGAGGCTGTGCGAAGGGAGGACCGACGGGGACCTCGGGGAGCGTGCGGATGTCGGTGTCCCCGGGGCCAGGTAGGCTGTGGCTGTGGGGTGGTGCGGCGGACATCCCGGTGGCCCACGGGAGCGCCGCCTCATCCTCGGCGGCACGGGGTCGTTCGCCAGCACCTGTTGCTGGAGGTGGGCGGCGAGCGTGCCGCGGGCTGCGGCTAACTCAGCCGCGCCGCCCGCGTCCGCCCTATCTACGGCCGCGGCGGTGCATTGAGCGTGGCGTTCCTGTCACCCGCCCTTTCCACAGCTGCCTCATCTCAAAGAAGGTGAGAAGAGAGTGAGCAAAGGGAAAAGTTTCTTTTATTCTCTTTCTGCCTGTTTGAAACTCGAATCCTAGCTTTAATTTTAAAAAGTCTGCCTGAAAAATAACCGATCAAGAAAGGCGCGCCTTAGGAAATAAATAACGGGAAGGTTGAGATAAATTTAAGGAGTCTTATGTTCCAGAATAACCGCTACGTCGAAGAACTTTCAGGGAATTGATTTAAGGGAATTAGAAATTAGCCTGGAGCTGTAGAATAATACACATTAAAAACTTACACATTTATAATGTTTTAAACTATTTTAAAATTGATTTTTTTCTTAAAGCTAAAACTAAGAAATTATGGCAGTTTTCATCGGGGTGCAGCTGATTTTAAGGTGCAGTGTTTTTTAATTCTGTGTAACTACTGTTTTAAAGTAAAACAAAAATTTCACAAAACCCAAAACCTTTAAAAACTTGTGTAATGTGTTTATATGTTAGATGCACACTGTTTTAGAGATTACTAACATCGAATCTTGAAGGTGCATAATTACTGACAATTAGGATAAAGCTCAAAAAGTGTACTGTAACTGATGCATTCAGCATTATATACAAATTCTTGCAGAAGTTATTACCTTACATCACCAAAGTTCTTTTTCCTCCGCTGTGTGTCATTTATCAAAAGAGCCAGATGGAACCACACAAAAGAAAAAAGAAAAAAAGATGTTCTATGTTCTAGTCATGATACAAATGAACACCAGCAATTTATTTATTTTGGGGTAATTTCCTAGGATGCTGGGACGTGCCAAATACGTCTTGAACTGTGTTGCAATAAAACGTTTTAAATATATGCGTTTAGGTATAACATGCAGGCTTTGCCATTAACTTACCGTGACTTTGGACATTCACCCATCCTTCTGTGCCTTAGTTTCTTCATTTATAAAGTAAAGGGATTGGACTAGGTGCTTAGAAAGACTTATTATGTCTCAAGATTATAACTTTTTAAAAAGGAGCAACCAAACTGTATACGCTGAAAATAAGTATGACCGAAGCCTATCTCCATGATGAATGACAATAGCAGTCACCCAGTATTGAACGCTTGCTATGTAATGAATTCTGAGAAGGCCTTTATATGCGATATTTTATGTAACACTCACAAGACCATAAATTAAATAGTATTATCCCAATTTACAGATAATGGCACTGAGGCACGGAAAGTTTAAGCTCCTTGTCCAAAGTTAATAAGAGCTGGATCAAGGATTTTTCCCAAGTGCTTTAAGCATCTACACTATAATGAATGTGAAGATTAAAAGCTGAAACCACCCATAAACACCAGCTAAGAAATAATCTTAGACTAAAATGCAAGTTCATAATGGAGTGAAAGTAAATTATGAAACAACACTGAATCTTGATATCATCACATATAGAAATGATGTATCAGTCAACATTTATTATATTTTAATAACAACGATTATAGTTTATATTGTATATATATTTATCAAATATTGAGTGCTAATTGTATTCATTGTCCCAAAATGAAAACATGAGGAATATTTGGAACACAAATGCTTTTGTGGTAATAAAAAGTAACAATTAGAAATAATATGGGAAGTCAGAGGCTAGTGTTACACAAAAGTATTTCAGATTATCTTTCTACTTGGAGGTGCCCTTGCCTATGCTACACTCAAAGAAAAAGTGTTCATAGAAGAATCAGCTGTGAGTAAATCCTTTTGTACATATTCCCACAATGAATGATAATAGTATGCCACATATTTTGAAGGTCCGCTATATACCAGGAATTCTACTAAGCCCTTTAAATAGAGTAACTTTATATTTAGTTGTCAAATACTATTTCCTTGATTTGCAGATGAAGAAACTGAGGCAGAAAGATCTATGCTCTGGGAGAGTCCACAAAGAAAATACATTTTGACTTAGATTAGGTGTGTGACCCTTTATTGTTCAGAAATTCATAGGCGGTGAATATATCATTGAACTCCTCAAGTACTGGGAGGAGACCTGGAGCCAAACTAGACCAATTCCTTTATTTTATATTTGGGGAAACTAAACTTAGAAAAGTTAAGAGATTCACTTAAAGACATATATTCTATTTTCCCATTTATGACTTTAGTCATCTGTACATTCCTAGAAACTAATAAGTGAGAAGCATGTTACCATTAACTTGGTCATTAAATGTTGAATTTATTGCCACTCAACCAAATGCTGCCCCATGCCCTTTTTTATATTGCTGTCTTACTGTTATTGAAGATTTCAAAGTTGCCCCAATTAGGATATAAAATCTTTGAGGACAGTGACTGTATTATATATTTCTCTAGTATCTCTAGGGTTTAACAAAGTGGTTAATATATTGAACAAGTGGCTTTGTTAACTATTTACCTGTGACAAGGGATTATTTTATGTACTGGGTCCAAAATCTGCATAGTGGAAGCACTATGCCATCACCACTTTGACTTCATGTAGAGGGTAACTAGACAGTTTACACTTGCTTATAAAGCATATTAAGCTGCTTAGATCATGATTGTTTAATTTGACTATGAAATATAGTATGTTGGAGAGATGTGGTTGGGCATTTCTCTGATGTTGTGAGAAAAAAAGTCACACAGCTAAGTATTACACACAGTTGAGTGTACATTTCTCTCTCGCTGATTTGCAAATAACTTTTTTTTTCCAATTGTAAAGATAATACAAAGTCATGTAGGAAATTCAAATAGTACAGAAAAAAAGAAAAATTACCAGGAACTCCACTATCCAAAGATTTTGGTGAACATCCAGCCAGAGAGATGTCTTTCTTCCCTTAAATCCTGCCGAATCAGGGTGAGAACTGAATTATTTATTTAACCGTTTACGGTTTAAAGCTCTATTTAGTCTTAGTATTCTCTCACTCTCAGGCAGCTCAAACATTATATAAACAAAGATATCTGTTGAGAAATGAAGATAAACATACTGCTAATAAACCAGACTCTTTCCCTCTCATGCAGAATGAAGTAGTACAGAAAGTTGATTTTGCCACGTATGCAGGCCTGTTTTTTTTCCCTTCAGAAGGCAGGACTGGGGGGACAGGAGGCATCTTTGCAAGTTTGGAGGGTTCCCCAATATGCTAGGATCTCAGGCCACACAGGAAGCTGAGCTCTGTTGTCCTGATAGAGGTGTGACAGAGGAGGAGGAGGGTGGAGCTGGGACACAGGAGGCTGTGGTAATGCAAAGGCTGTGTTTTCTGATCGCACTGTGACACACTATACACTTTAAAACGTACCACACCAAGTCCCTCCCCCAGCTGTTGGGCAGGTGGTCATGGGGGCCCTTTCTGGTGCAGTCAGGCGTAAGTCTGCCTGTACCTCAGAATGAGGGCAAGATGCTGAAAGGACATTTCTCATTCATTTATTCAGGATTCTGAAAACCCAGAATGGACGTTCTTTCATATAAATGGCTAAAACTGACTGTTGGAATAGATGTCCATAAATGAGTTTTGAACTAATACAAAATTATTAGTTAAAAAGGAGGGCCGGGGGCGGGGGTGGGTTCTCTTTGAGAGAGGCAATGCCAGCTCTCCATATGCATTTGAATGTAATTACGTTGAAAATATTCATTTTAAAGATTATATTATTTGACTATTTAAATTTAATAAATGTATTTGTTATTCAAAATTCTTTTTCCCTAGGCATGTTTTTTTGATTTGTACTATGTATTTGGGAGTAGAGTTCTTTCATGCTTTACTTTATTAGGGGCTTAACATGGCTTAAATCCAACCATCTGTTCGCATCTTGGCACATCAGGTTGGAGGTGGTGGTACAGGCTGAATAAAATTCCCACAATTTAAAGGTTAGGGAAAGAGCTACTTTTATGAATAGATTTCCAGTGATTCTCAGCAAGACAATAGTGCAGAAGTGGAATAAAAATGCACTTCTTTCTCTGAAGCACAAGGTCCCCTGTCTGTCTTTAGTTTTGCTGAAAGGCAATTAGCATTTCAACTAGCCAATTTGGTTACATGCAACGAAGTACTTGGGTTTATAATTTGCTGCTCTCTGTCTGAGGCTGTTGAGCTCCAGCTCTTATGTAATCCTCTCCAAGTAGCCTTCTCTCCAGTATAGTTATTGTTGCTGGTCTTAAATAACTAATCAACAGAGAGTGTTCCTTGCCTTCAGCTGTAGGGTGCTATAGGGCAAGGAAAATGAAATGCCAAGCTACTAAGGGGATGATTGTAATTATTAAATAGTCATTATTGAAGTGTGGCACAGGTTGAAAGATACTGAATAGCTTCAAATCGAATGCAACTTCAAAAAGGCATTGTGTGATACTCTTAATAGTTTATTTCTGCATGTAGTATGTGCAATAAACAGAGGGTATATATATTGGAATTAATTAAGATGACTCAAAATTAACAAAGAAGAAGCAATTCTTAATTATTTATATTGACTTTGCTCCTTTCTGCAAGAAAGAATTCTGTGGGGAATATGTGTAAAAGAGAAAATAATTTTTTTCTTAAGGGTTATAACAAATGAACAAGTGCTCTGAGGCATATTCTGGAAATAATTCAACAGTTTGTATTTGTGTGCTAATCGGAAATAAGATTTTGCTAGCTTCTTTAGTCATGAATTCTGATAATTATAGTACTGTTGATATATTTCATGTATATAGTCATATCCCTCTGAAGGAACCACTGTATGTTATGATAATCCTTTTGTTAGGATAAGTGGAATGATATCCTTTAATCCATGTCATGTGGCAATAATTCAATTTAGCTCATCTTTTAATGCAGTCCTGTTTTTGCAAAGTGCTTATGTAATTATTTGGAAAAATAATACATTTCTCATTTTTTTCAAATAATGTTTAACTGAAAGAAGGCATGTATTAGATACAAGCCTTGCACGTGATCATTATAATTGAGAACATATATGAAAAAATTGCCTGAGCTTCTATATTTCCAATCTGCGATATAAAGTGAAAGCCCTATCTGCAGCTACAGTTAGAGTCATTTGTATATTATTCAACTAAATTCAGCAGTGTTGATGATTAGGAATGAAACAAAGAAGGCTTGCCTGTCCTCTGGCAGACTAGTCAACTAAGGATGGAAAGTGTTCTGGAAAAAGTGGGACTTGATCTGGACTTTGCAGAGTGGTAAAGGAGAAGGAGTGGGGAGAGGTAGGAAGAAGGGCCTGGGGAGCATCTCAGATCAAAGGTGCAGAGATAAGAATGTTCCGGCTGTCTTGTCCCAGATACACATTATATCAACTTGACTGGAACTGTTGACAGAAGAGAAAAAGACGACAATGTACAGGGTGGGATGGATTTTTTTTTTTAATTGAGATATAATTCACTTAACAAAACAAAACAAAAAAATCACCTTTCAAAGTAGATAATTCAGTAGTATTTAATGTATTTACAAAGTTGTGCAACTGTCACCACTGTCATTCCAGAACATTTTCATCACCTCAAAAAGAAATCCTGTTCCCGTTAGCTTTCACTCCCCATTCTCTCCTCACCGCCAAGTCCTCAGCAACCCATCTACTTTCTGTCCCTATAGATGTGCCTGTTCTGGACATGTCATGTTAATGGAATCATCCAGTATGTGGCCTTTTGTGTCTGCCTTCTGTCAGTTACTATGATATTTTCAGGGTTCATCATGTTGTAGCATGTATCACTACTTTGTTCTTTTTTATGGCTGAATAATATTCCATCGTATGAATATACTACTTTTTGTTTATCCATTCATCAATTGATAGACATTTAGGTTGTTTCTATGTTTTGACTAAATATTATGGACATTTGTGTACAAGTTTTTGAGTGAACGTATGCTTTCAGTTCTCTTGGTTAGGAGTGGAATTGCTGGGTCAATAGAGAGGTAAATAAAACAGCCAGGATGCATTTAGAAAAACTTTATCCCTTCTATACATTCTGTTAAGCTTAGGGTCGCATTATGAGGCAAATGCATCAAGTATGGCCTGAAGGTTTATCACTTAGAACTCTGCTTGCATAGATCTCTGCCAATTATAAGACATTTAATACAACCAAACTGTGATAAAACAAAAAAAAGGAACAATTTGCAGCTTCTCCCTCACCACTGGCTGTAGGTTTTCTTAGGAAGGGAAGTATGGTGATGGCTGGCATAATGCTTGACCTATCTAGGATATGCTGAAATCGGAAATATGATTGTATATTATCTGATGCAACTGAATTCAGTTTTCTGATGACTTCTTTCCTTTTGGTAGGCACTCATCTAAATGATATGGTTGAATTGACAAAATGAGATAATTTTTTTTTGCTACTAAGACAAATTACAGAAGCTTTAAAATGTTATTTTGTTAATGAGGGTAATTCATTAAATCGCTTGATTGAGAATTGGGCTTTAAGTAAAAGACATGTCCAATTCACTAATGTATAGTTTGCTAGATATCACTAATTCTGGTGTGTGTGTGTATGTGTGTGCATTCGTGTATTTGTTTATCTGAAACCTTAAGTAGTTTCCTGAAAGGGTCTGGTGTACTTTATAAAATAAATTGACATTTGAACAAATTTGTCTAATTTTGGTTGAGGCAAAATATTTTAAGCACTTTTGAAAAAAACCTAAAAAATATATTTGCTTAGTGCCTTATGATTTGGAACATATGTTCACATAAATTAATTCATGTCATCTTAATAACCACTTCATTGTAAGTTAACTGTTTTTACTTTATAGATGAAAGGAAGATTCATAAAGGTCAACAAAATTAATTAAAAACAACAAACCCAGATCTTCAACTTAATGTCCAAAAGTTGTCCACTCATTAATAATAATCACAGTAATGATCGTATTGTAATATTTTGTTATTTTTGGTGTCTCACAAAAACATTTTTCTATTAATTTTAAAATGAATTGACTTCCTATCTTAAATCTCCTAATATAAACAAATCTGTTTCGTTGGGTAGCATTACACTAAAAACCTCAGTGTAATAAAAGTATAAGGAAAACCTCAGCCAAGACTTCACTTCTTTTGAACATTTGTTACCAAAATTATAAATAATTGGAGATAATCTTTGCATACCAGTGTAAAGCAATTTGATCATTGTGTAGCAGTTTTACATAGTATGTAAATACCTTTCTTAGAGAAAGTCGGCAAATTTTGGAAATTGTTCTTGTTTTTAGGTGACTAAAATGCCCTAGCTTTTATAAGTCAGTGCTGTACCTACTACTTGAGACCTTGGAATAATATGAGTAATAGAATTTCCAAAAGCTGTTTTAGCTTGCAGGGAATTTTATTACTAATATTCATGAAAGATATTATATTGGCGGTTGGTCATTCATGCATTCATTGTTCCCTGAAGCACTCTACCGTGGACTTGGAAAACACACTGAGCTGGTAGTGTCTACTTTCATATTTTATTATATCTATTGACCTCAAAATTTATTTCGATTTTATAGTGATTTTTAATGATACAAAATTCCAGTGATTTCATAGCACTGCGTGTTTAGAAATCCTAATGCTACTCTTCTAGGCAGCCAACACCTTTCCCCTCCGCCCCCAGGCTCACTTCTTTCAGCACAGGAGATGAATGTAGCCATGGAAAGAATTAGGGCTGCTTATTTGCCTTCTTTCATTGCTTCTGCTCTTATTAAAGTATCATGTCAGCTACAAATAAAATCTATACTCACAACTAATTACCTTGCAAATGGCCAGTCACTCTGGGTGTGAAATTGTACATAATGTGACCATTCTTATTACGTCATTAAGCATTGGGTATAGGGCTGTTCTCTTCACTAGACTACGAGAGTGAGTAGGTTGTGGCTGCCAGTAAGAGGATGAGTTTGACTATAGAGAGAAGAGAATAAAGATGTGCACTTTTCATTTCATGGCTTTTTTATATGGTAGGCTGTATGGAGTGGTGACTTTAAAAATTATCTTCCCTGGGGCTTCCCTGGTGGCGCAGTGGTTGAGAGTCCGCCTGCCGATGCAGGGGACGCGGGTTCGTGCCCCGGTCCAGGAGGATCCCACGTGCCTCGGAGCGGCTGGGCCCGTGGGCCGTGGCTGCTGGGCCTGCGCATCCGGAGCCTGTGCTCCGCAACGGGAGAGGCCACAGCGGTGAGAGGCCCGCGTACCGGAAAAAAGAAAAAAAATTATCTTCCCTGTATGACTGTTAGCAAGATTTTATTGTTAATAGAGAATAGTAATCTAATATTTACTTAAGACCATAGGACCTGGACCTTGAGAGGCTGAGTTTGTAACCTGGCTTTGCATTTCCAGGGTACAGTCTTGAAAAATATATGTAATCTCTCTGTATCGCAGGTTCCTCGTCTGAAAATGAGTGTGATAATAGTACCCATCTTATATTTCAAATGGTTGCTATGAGGATCAAACGAGTTAACACATGTGAAGCAATTAGAACAACATCATTACCTAGCTTAGTAAAGTTAGCTGCTATTAGCTAATATTGTCACACATGAAATCCAAATTATTGATGATTAAGGTGCCTAGGGATATCTTCTTCCTTAGCTCCTTTTGCCTTCTCTAGATCCCTGAGGAGGATTTAAATTTACCTCGAAGATACTGGAGCTCAAGCTTCAGGCCCTAACGTTTTTTTCTTTTTTACTTTGTAGGCTTATTTTGGATCCTTAGAACATTAATCTTTAGCTTTTCTATTTTTTAATATAAGCACTTCCTTGAGAAAGTCTTCCACAAACCCTCAAATTAGGTTTTACATCATTCAGGGTCCTGTGTCTATAATGATTGCTGCTTTGACCCATGAGATTTTCTAGAACTTGTTTTTTTAAAAAAATTTACAAGTAATGCTGCTCTATTTTTGGTTTTTGGTATTATTAATTTATCGATGAATTTTATTGTATTCAGCATACAAGCTCAATATGATAACCAGTTTTTGGAACTTACTGTCAGTTTTTATAAACCTTTCCTGTGTGTTCAAAAGAACATTGTGTTCTCTGATTGTTGGGGATGTATTCTATATGCCCATCGGATCATCACGTCAAGCTTATTAACTGTGTAGTTCAAATCCTCCAAATCCTTCCTAATTTTTGTGTACTTGATATAGCAACTACAGAGCGGGGGCGGGGAGCGGGGAGGGAGAGGTGGAGGGAGAGAGAGATAGAGGATATGAATTGAAATCCCACACTTCTTTTTGGGGTTCTAGCAATTTTTGCTTTATATATTTTGAAGCTATGTTTTAGCTTGTAGTATCTCCTGGTAAATTGATATTTTTGTTGCTGTATAATGACTGTCTTTATCTGTAGTAATGCTTTTTGCCTTGAAGTCTGTTTTGTCTGTTAGTAACAGACAACAGTAATATTTCAGTAGTATTTGCCTATTATCTCATGAACTTCAGAAAGAAGGGAATGATCCCAGAAGGATCTAAGGTATAAGGAATGTTGACTAAAGTAGAGAGTAAACATTTGGATAAATGAAGAAAATAAGAATGATTAAATTCTATAGTCTAATGTTAAATATTGAGAGTTAAGTAAAACAAGATATAGCTTATGTTGTGAACAAAATTAGTATGATAGTGGGGTTTGTGTGACAGATGGTTGGGTTTAAGTATTCTAAGATATTTTTATTGTTCAACAGTAAGGTGAAGATATTAACTTTATTATTTTTAAAAATTAATTTTTGGCTGCATTGCGTCTTCATTGCTGCGCGCGGGCTTTCTCTAGTTGCAGCGGTGCATGGGCTTCTCACTGTGGTGGCTTCTCTTGTTGCGGAGCACGGGCTCTAGGCGTGCAGGCTTCAGTAGTTGTGGCTTGCGGGCTCTAGAGCACAGGCTCAGTAGTTGTGGTGCACGGACTTAATTGCTCCACAGTGTGTGGGATCTTCCCAGACCAGGGATCGAACCCATGTCCCCTGCATTGGCAGTTGGATTCTTAACCACTGTGCCACTGAGGAAGTCCTGAAGATATTAACTTTATTTATTTTCCATTTTAAAATTTAATTTTTAATAAACATATAATTGACATATAACATTGTATTAGTTTTAGATGTACATAATGATCTTTAAATTGAGGTAAGATTGACATACAACATTGTATTAGTTCAGGAGTGCAACATAATAATTTGATGTTTGCATATGGTGTGAAATTATCACCACAATAAGTCTAGTTATCATCCTTCACCTCACATAGTTACAATTTTGTGTGTGTATGAGATGAGAACTTTGTTTTTGAAAAAGCTTTATTTTTTATTATTATTTAATAAATAGGTTTTTTCTGTTTTTTTTATACAGCAGGTTCTTATTAGTCATCAATTTTATACACATCAGTGTATACATGTCAATCCCAATCGCCCAATTCATCACACCACCACCCCCATGCCCCGGCGGCTTACCCCCCTTGGTGTCCATACGGTTCATCTGTACCATTTTTCTGGGTTCCACATATATGCGTTAATATACGATATTTGTTTTTCTCTTTCTGACTTACTTCACTCTGTATGACAGTCTCTAGATCCATCCACATCTCAGCAAATGACTCAATTTCGTTCCTTTTTATGGCTGAGTAATATTCCATTGTATATATGTACCACATATTCTTTATCCATTCGTCTGTTGATGGGCATTTAGGTTGCTTCCATGACCTGGCTATTGTAAATAGTGCTGCAATGAACAGTGGGGTGCATGTGTATTTTTGAATTGTGGTTTTCTCTGGGTATATGCCCAGTAGTGGGATTGCTGGGTCATATGGTAGTTCTATTTTTAGTTTTTTAAGGAACCTCCATATTGTTCTCCATAGTGGCTGTACCAGTTTACATTCCCACAAACAGTGCAAGACGGTTCCCTTTTCTCCACACCCTCTCCAGCATTTGTTGGTTGTAGATTTTCTGATGAAGCCCATTCTAACTGGTGTGAGGTGATACCTCATTTTAGTTTTGATTTGCATTTCTCTAATAGTGATGTAGAGCAGCTATTCATGTGCTTCTTGGCCATCTGTATGTCTTCTTTGGAGAAATGTCTATTTAGGTCTTCTGCCCATTTTTGGATTGGGTTGTTTATTCTTTTAATATCGAGCTGCATGAGCTGTTTATATATTTTTGAGATTAATCCTTTGTCCGTTGATTCATTTGCAAACATTTTCTCCCATTCTGAGGGTTGTCTTTTCGTCTTGTTTATAGTTTCCTTTGCTGTGCAAAAGCTTTGAAGTTTCATTAGCTCCCATATGTTTGTTTTTCTTTTTATTTCCATTACTCTAGGAGGTGTATCAAAAAAGATCTTGCTGTGATTTATGTCAAAGAGTGTTCTTCCTATGTTTTCCTCTAAGAGTTTTATAGTATCCGGTCTTACATTTAGGTCTCTAGTCCATTTTGAGTTTATTTTTGTGTATGGTGTTAGGGAGTGTTCTAATGTCATTCTTTTACATGTAGCTGTCCAGTTTTCCCAGCACCACTTATTGAAGAGACTGTCTTTTCTCCATTGTGTATCCTTGCCTCCTTTGTCATAGAGTAGTTGACCGTAGGTGCGTGGGTTTATCTCTGGGCTTTCTATCTTGTTCCATTGATCTATGTTTCTGTGCCAGTACCATATTGTCTTGATTACTGTAGCTTTGTAGTATAGCCTGAAGTCAGGGAGTCTGATTCCTCCCACTCTGTTTTTTCCCCTCAAGACTGCTTTGGCTATTTGGGGTCTTTTGTGTCTCCACACAAATTTTAAGATTTTTTGCTCTAGTACCGTAAAAAACACGATTGGTAATTTGATAGGGATTGCATTGAATTTGTAGATTGCTTTGGGTAGTATAGTCATTTTCACAGTATTGATTCTTCCAATCCAAGAATGTGGTATATCTCTGCATCTGCTGGTATCAGCTTTAATTTCTTTCATCAGTGTCTTTTCCTTTTTTTAAAAAAATTATTTTATTTATTTATTTTTGGCTGTGTTGGGTTTTCGTTGCTGAGCACGGGCTTTCTCTAGTTGCGGTGAGTGGGGGCTACTGTTCGTTGCGGTGCATGGGCTTCTCATTGTGGTGGCTTCTCTTGTTGTGGAGCATGGGCTCTAGGCGGGTGGGCTTCAGTAGTTGTGGCGCGTGGGCTTCAGTAGTTGTGGCTTGCGGGCTCTAAAGCGCAGGCTCAGTAGTTGTGGCGCATGGGCTTAGTTGCTCCCCGGCATGTGGGATCTTCTCGGACCAGGGCTTGAACCTGTGTCCCCTGCACTGGCAGGCAGATTCCTAAACACTACGCCACCAGGGAAGTCCTCATCAGTGTCTTATAGTTTTCTGCATACAGGTCTTTTTTCTCCCTAGGTAGGTTTATTCCTAGGTATTTTTTTCTCTTTGTTGCAATGATAAATGGGAGTGTTTCCTTAATTTCTCTTTCAGATTTTTCATCATTAGTGTATAGGAATGCAAGAGATATATGTGCATTAATTTTTTATCCTGCAACTTTACCAGATTCATTGATTAGCTCTAGTAGTTTTCTGGTGGCATCTTTAGGATTCTCTATGTACAGTATCATGTCATCTGCAAACAGTGACAGTTTTACTTCTTCTCTTCCAATTTGTATTCCTTTTATTTGTTTTTCTTCTCTCATTGCCGAGGCTAGGACTTCCAAACTGTGTTGAATAATTGTGGTGAGAGTGGACATCCTTGTCTTGTTCCTGATCTTAGAGGAAATGCTTTCAGCTTTTCACCATTGAGAATGATGTTTGCTGTGGGTTTGTCGTATATGGCCTTTATTATGTTGAGGTAGGTTCCCTCTATGCCCACTTCCTGGAGAGTTTTTATCATAAATGGGTGTTGAATTCTGTCAAAAGCTTTTTCTGCATCTATTGAGATGATCAAATGGTTTTTATTCTTCAGTTTGTTGATATGGTGTATCACATTGATTTGCATGTATTGAAGAATCCTTGCATCCCTGGGATAAATCCCACTTGACCATGGTGTATGATCCTTTTAATGTGTTGTTGGATTCTGTTTGCTAGTATTTTTTTGAGGATTTTTGCATCTGTATTCATCAGTGATATTGGTCTGTAATTTTCTTTTTTTGAAGTATATTTGTCTGGTTTTGGTATCAGGGTGATGGTGGCTTCATAGAATTGAGTTTGGGAGTGTTCCTTCCTCCATAATTTTTTGGAAGAGTCTGAGAAGGATGGGTGTTAGCTCTTCTCTAAATGTTTGATAGAATTCACCTGTGAAGCTATCTTGTCCTGGACTTTTGTTTGTTGGAAGATTTTTATTCACAGTTTCAATTTCATTACTTGTGATTGGTCTGTTCATATTTTCTATTTCTTCCTGGTTCAGTCTTGGAAAGTTATACCTTTCTAAGAATTTGTCCATTTCCTCCAGGTTGTCCATTTTATTGGCATAGAGTTGCTTGTAGTAGTCTCTTAGGATGCTTTGTATTTCTTCAGTGTCTGTTGTAACTTCTCCTTTTTCATTTCTAATTTTATTGATTTGAGTTCTCTCCCTCGTTTTCTTGAGTCTGGCTAATGGTTTATCAATTTTGTTTATCTCCTCAAAGAACCAGCTTTTAGTTTTATTGATCTTTGCTATTGTTTTCTTTGTTTCTATTTCATTTATTTCTGCTCTGATCTTATTGATTTCTTTCCTTCTGCTAACTTTGGGTTTTGTTTGTTCTTCTTTCTCTAGTTCCTTTAGATGTAAGGTTAGATTATTTATTTGAGATTTTTCTTGTTTCTTGAGGTAGGCTTGTATAGCTATAAACTTACCTCTTAGAACTGCTTTTGCTGCATCCTATAGGTTTTGGATTGTCGTGTTTTCATTGTCGTTTGTGTCTAGGTATTTTTTGATTTCCTCTTTGATTTCTTCAGTGATCTCTTGCTTATTTAGTAAGTAGTGTTTAGCCTCCACGTGTTTGTGTTTTTTACATTTTTCCCCTGTAATTTATTTCTAATCTCATAGCGTTGTGGTCAGAAAAGATGCTTTCTTAAATATACTGAGGCTTGATTTGTGACCCAAGGTGTGATCTATTCTGGAGAATATTCCGTGTGCACTTGAGAAGAAAGTGTAATCTGCTGGTTTTGGATGGAATGTCTGATAAATATCAAATCTATCTGGTCTGGTGTCATTTAGAGCTTCTGTTTCCTTATTTTCTTTTTGGATGATCTGTCCATTAGTGTAAGTGAGGTGTTAAAGTCCCCCCACTACTATTGTGTTACTGTCAATTTCCTCTTTTACAGCTGTTACCTGTTGCCTTATGTATTGAGGTGCTCCTATGTTGGGTGCATATATATTTATAATTGTTATATCTTCTTCTTGGTTTGATCCCTTGATCATTATGTAGTGTCCTTCCTTGTCTCTTGTAACATTGTTTATTTTAAAGTCTGTTTTATCTGATATGAATATTGCTACTCCAGCTTTCTTTTGATTTCCACTTGCATGGAATATCTTTTTCCATCTCCTCACGTTCAATCTGAATGTGTCCCTGAGTCTGAAGTGGGTCTCTTGTAGACAGCATACAGATGGGTCTTGTTTTTGTATCCATTCAGCAAGCCTGTGTCTTTTGGTTGGAGCATTTAATCCATTCATGTTTAGGGTAATTATCAATATGTATGTTCTTATGACCATTTTCTCAATTGTTTTGGGTTTGTTTTTGTAGGTCATTTTCTTCTCTTGTGTTTCCCACTTAGAGAAGTTCCTTTAGCATTTGTTGTAGAGCTGGTTTGGTGGTGCTGAATTCTCTTAACTTTTGCTTGTCTGTAAAGCTTTTGATTTCTCTATCGAATCTGAATGAGTTCCTTGCCGGTTAGAGTAATCTTGGTTGTAGGTTCTTCCCTTTCATCACTTTAAGTATATCATGCCACTCCCTTCTGGCTTGTAGAGTTTCTGCTGAGAAATCCGTTGTTAACCTTATGGGACTTCCTTTGTATGTTATTTGTTGTTTCTCTGTTGCTGCTTTCAATAATTTTTCTTTATTTTTAATTTTTGCCAATTTGATTACTATGTGTCTCGGCGTGTTTCTCCTTGGGTTTATCCTATATGGGACTCTCTGTGCTTCCTGGACTTGGGTGGCTATTTCCTTCCCCATGTTAGGGAAGTTTTGGACTATAATCTCTTCAGATATTTTCTCGGGTCCTTTCTCTCTCTCTTCTCCTTCTGGGACCCCTATAATGTGAATGTTGTTGCATTTAATGTTGTCCCAGAGGTCTCTTAGGCTGTCTTGATTTCTTTTCATTTTTTTTTGTTTATTCTGTTCTGCAGCAGTGAATTCCACCATTCTGTCTTCCAGGTCACTTATCCATTCTTCTGCCTCAGTTATTCTGCTATTGATTCCTTCTAGTGTAGTTTTCATTTCAGTTATTGTATTGTTCATCTATGTTTGTTTGTTCTTTAATTCTTCTAGGTCTTTGTTAAGCATTTCTTGCATCTTCTCGATCTTTGGCTTCATTCTTTTTCTGAGGTTTTGGGTCATTTTCACTATCATTATTATGAATTCTTTTTCTGGAAGGTTTTCTATCTCCACTTCATTTAGTTGTTTTTCTGGGGTTTTATCTTGTTCCTTCATCTGGTACATAGCCCTGTGTCTTTTCATCTTGTCTGTCTTTCTGTGAATGTGGTTTTTGTTCCACAGGCTGCAGGATTGTAGTTCTGCTTGCTTCTGCTGTCTGCCCTCTGGTCCGAAGATATTAACTTTAAACCTTTAAAAGTTTATAGGATGAAAATGAAATCTCTCAAAGAACAAACACATCTGCAAGCACAGCGAAGGGAAGAAAGAGAAGAAATAATAAAACTGTAAGAGCAGGGCAAAATAACCACAAAATAACATGACAGAAAAAAATCTAAATATAAGACTAATTGTAATAAATGAATATAAATTTAACTCTTCAGTAAGAACACAGAGATTATCAGAAATGACCAAAAAATATAGAAATCAATTATATGTTGTTTACAAGAGACACACAATAAACGTAAGGACATAAAAAGGTGGAAAGCCAGAGAATGCAAAGAGAGATAACAACCCCTGACAATTTTGTATTTAACTTTGTACTCTTACTTGCAGAGGAGCCCTCGCTTATGTATGCTTCAGTTACAACCAACCACTCTAAAACTTAATGGCTTAAAATAAACACTTATTTTGCTCATGAATCTGCAACTTGGGTAGGGCTTGATGGGCACAGCTTGTCCTGCTCCACACAGTGTTTTCTGGGACAGCTTACGTGGAGCTGGAGGGTCCTCTTCCAAGGAGTCTCCCTCCCAGTGGCTGGCAAGTTGATGCTGGCTGTCGGTTCCTCTCCACGTGGACTGCACTATGAGGAGACTTGGACTTCCTCACAGCATGGTGTTAAGTTCCTTGAGCAAGCAGTATTTAAGAGACAGGAAGTGGAAACTGTCAGTGTTTTAAGGTTTGGGCCTGGAAGCTAGTACAGTATTCACTTCCACTGAATTCTGCGGGCAAGTGGCCACAGAGTTTAGATTTAAGAAGAGGGGGCATATAAGCCCATCTCTCAATGGAGAAGGGTCAAAAAGTTGTGGAGCCATATTTGAAAACTACCACACTGCTCTTGTTACTAAAAACATAATAAGAAAAGTAGCTCTCATGGAGTGCTTTGTTGAAGTGATGGCAGTTTGGCAGAGGGTATGTTTTGTGGGTTATTTAAAAGGGGAAAAAGCCACTTTGACTTCCCGATGGCAGTATATTCATGCATTTTTTTAGACTGGAATTTTCAACTGAGGCACCAAAAAATATGCATATTAAATGTCAAAGCAAATTGTGAGAAATTACTGAGACTCAAAATTTCAAAGAAGATAACAAACTTATTGCATAATTAAAAAAATTCCTCGTATAAAGTGTATAAAAATTCAAAAGAGTGAAGTCTGAGAGAGGATTTTCTGAGGAGAATGTATATTTTAAGAACCGTGGAAGTGCTGTGACTGTCCCCTTTCCTGGGTATATCTGTGCCTTATCTTAAATGTGGTGAGGAGGACTTCAGCTCCCTTTGGAGAGTTTGATTTGTGGATGAGGACCATAGCAAAAAAGTTCCTGAATAGTTTCTGAGAGGGCTCAGCACGATGGAGGGACGTGTCCAGGCTGAATGCATCACCTCCCACAACAGGGTAAAGGGAAGTAAGCCTTAAGGGCCAGCCATGACACTTACAGTAGGGATGTTAGCCTGAGGTCATTTTAAAGAGATCTTGCCTAAGAGGACCGCTTGCAGGCAGCCCTAGTTGGGGTAAAAGAAAAGTTACTGTTAAATTAATTAGAGCTTTGAATTGTTATGTGGGTTTGCCAGTAAATATGTATTATTATGAAAGCTTTCAAACATACACATACATAAAGAGAATAGTAAAATGGACCCCTTTACAACCACTGCCCAGAATTGGCAGTTTTCAAGATTTTGCCATACTTGTTTCATGTATCTCAACATATCACAGAAGGAAGCTATAAAAAATGTGGTTATTTTCTTACATAACCACAATGCTATTATCTTACCTAACGAAGTTAACAATAATTCCATAGTCTCATTCAGTAATGAGTTCATATTCAGATTTCCTTGAAACTCAAAAATGTCTTTTAGAGTTTGATTCTTCTATTTATTATGTAAATAATTCTTAGATATTCTATCTGACAGCCTCTTAAAGTCCCCTTGAATCTCCCCTTTCCCCCATACCTTTGATGTGTTGAAGAAACTTGGTAATTTGTCCCCTAGAATGTCCATGTTCTGGATTTGATTGTTTCTTTCTTTTTGGAATACTTAATGTTTCTTTATTCCCTGTTTTATTTTCTTTCCTGGTAAACTTGGAGTTAGCTTTCAAGCCTCCATTGGATTCAGGTTCTGTACTTTGGGCAACATAAGTGGTGCTCTGAACTTTATATGATATTTGTATGGTCATGTCTGGTTCTCTCTCTTTAGCGATACTAGGAGTCAGCAGTGCGTTTGGGTGGTAAAAGCCCAATCCCTCCATTCACAAGTTTCCCATTAACCGCCCTCTGACCCCCGGCAGTTTTTATAATTGACATGTAACATTGTATTAGTTTAAGGTGTACAGGAAACTGATTTGATATATGTATATATTGCGAAATGATCACCACAGTAGTTGAGATAACATCCATCACCTCACATAGTTACAAATATTTTTTCTTATGATGAGAACTTTTAAGATCTACTCTCTTAGCAAGTTTTGAATATATTGTCAACTGTAGTCACCATGCTGTGTATTACATCCCCAGGACTTATTTTATAACTGGGAGTTTATACTTTTTGAACACCTTCACCCATTTCCACTCCTACCCCGCTCTGGCAACCACTGATGTGTTTTGTTTCTGAGTTTGTTTTTTAAGATTCCACATGTAAGTAAGACTGTGCAGTATTTATCTTTCTAGGTATGACTTGTTTCACTTAGCGTAAAGTCCTCATGGTCCATCCATGTTGTCAAAATGGAAGGATTTCCTTCTTTTTTATGGCTGAATAATATTCCACTATATATATATATATATATATATATATATATATAAATTTTCTTTATCCATTCATTCATTGATGGACACAGGTTATTTCCATGCTTTGGCTATTGTAAATAATGCTGCAGTGAACATGGGGGTGCAGATATCTCTATGATGTAGTTAATTTTTTTCCTTCAGATATATACCCAGAGGTAGAATTGCTGGTTCATATGGTGGTTCTATTTTTAATCTTTTTGAGGAAACTTTTTAATGTTTTCTACAGTGCTGCACCAATTTACATTCCCTCCAACAGAGCACATCCTTCTCAACACATGTCTTGTCTTTTTTGATTATAGCCATTCTAGCAGTATGTGATATTTCATTGTGGTTTTGGTTTTCATTTCCCTGATGATTAATGATGTTGAGCATATTTTTATGTACCTGTTGGTCATTTTTATGTCTTCTTTGGGAAATGTCTATTTAGTTCCTTTGCCCATTTTTTTTAATTAGATTTTTTTTTTTTGGTATTGAGTCTTATGAGTTCTTTATATATTTTGGATATTAACTCCTTATCAGATATATGATTTGCAAATATTTTCTTCCATTCTGCAGGTTGCCTTTTCATTTTTTTTGATGGTTTCCTTTGCTAAGCAGAAGCTTTTTAGTTTAATATGGTCCTACTTGCTTATTTTTGCTTTTGTTGAATTTGCTTTTAATGTCAAATCCAAAAAATCATTGCCGAAACCGATGTCAAGGAGCTTACCCCCTATGTTTTCTTTTAGGAGTTTCATGGTTTCCGGTCTTATATTCGAGTCTTTAATTTATTTTTTGATTTTTATCTAATTGTTTCATCCATGAATGATCATTTCTTTAGTTATTTTTTTAGGAGTTGCAAAAAGGTGCTTTTCCAACTCTGTCATTCTTGCCACATTAGCTGGAATTCTTTAAGGAAAAACTTTTTCCTTAACTAGGCTATTTGGTTACTCTGTAAAGGAATTTACCCAGGATAGACAGGATAAATATTTAATTGTTCTTCTTAAATGTTAATTTCAGAGTAAGGAGTTGTTGCCCTAGTTGCTTTCAGTGGTGACCAATGAGACAGGCAGATAGATTGATTTTAGTATCCTTTTGAACATAAGGATTTATATATTCAATGTGTTTCAAACAATTGCAGTCATTACCCTTTTAGATGCACAAAATTTTAATCTTTGATCAGTGGGAATCCTTTCATGTTCCTCTTGTGTCCCATTGGCATGACTTCATTAATCTTCAGTAGCTTCCTTGCTGGTATGAGATGTTGAGGTTCATTTTGTGTATTTCCCTCCCCAGACATCAGTTATTCCTCTAAAGAGCCCTGGTTCCTTTTGCGGGGGGGGGGGGGGGGGACGGGAAATGGTGTTTAGAGACAAAAATCTGGACACTAGTGATGCTTATTGTTTTGGGTTTGTCATTACTTCTAAGCCTTTTTAATGCTCAATAGTCAGGAAATACCTATTTTTACAAAGAAAACTCATGAAGTGATACTGCTATTTCCAACTTAAGTTTAACCTTATATAGACTTGGCATAATTTCTTTGGTTTTATTGTCGTTTCTTTCTTTTCTTATGTAGTTACTTATTATTTGTTCTATTCTACAACATATATAGTTTCAAAATATATTCTACAATGTATAAAGTATGGTCCTGAAATGTATATTCTACAATATAAAAATTTAATTTAAACAAAATAATACTGATATTACCACTGACAATAAGAATACGGAATGAAGTATAAGCTTTCTTTGCAGGTGTATTTGTCCTTAGAATTTATTCTACTTAGGGCAGACAGTTGAAATACTATGTTCTAAACACACTAGAGATAATTATTTTGTCTGTGTGATTATATCACCACCTGATATACAGTTACCTTATTTTGTTTCAGTTTGTTTGTCTCTATATAGTTATGTTTGCCAAAGAAACATTAGCAACATAATTCCAGGGCTAGTAAAAATGGTTTCCTATAGGGAGAAGAAAGGAATAGGTGGACGGAGGTGAGAATTCTTTGAATACACCTTGTTATACTGTAGGTTTGAGCTTGTATTCATAGAAATGAGTTATATATTTTGAAAATTAAAATTAGATTAAAAGATTACCTACACCTTGAGGTGTCAAATAGTCTGATTGACATCTTCGCCCCAAATTTAGGGCGAAGTTTGGCTGGAGGTGTAAATTTGGAAGACTTATGTTTAAAGCAGTGAGGTGAATGAGATCACAGTGAGAGTGAGTGTAGATGGAGAAGAGGTCTGGGCCTGAGAACTGGAATATTCTGTCACGCAGACATCAGGAAAACAATAGGGATCCAGCAAAGGAGGCTGAAGGGTACCTAGTGAGTGAGAAGGAAAACCGGACGTGTGTGGCGTCAGGAAGCTGCATGAGAAGGTGACTCAAGAAGCAGGAAGTGTCCACCTGCTCTTTCAGTCACATTTTGTATTGCTAGCTTTCTAGTATATCCTAAACCACAAGAGCGTATTTAAAGAGTTATAGGAGGTTGCTGAACTTAGGGAAATGGGAGATATTTAGAGTGGGAGGAGTTGTGCTCTGATAACGGGAAAGCAAGTCCAAGTTAGAAGAGAAATTCAAGTAAGCCAATTTTTGTAAACCCTTCACTCCTCGTCTAACTACCTCCTCACAACCTCAACCTTCTCAGTGGATTTTGTAAGTGTAAATGACACTCGGGATTTAAAATAGGATGAAGTTAAAATTTAAAGTTGAAAGAATAAGAATTAACAAAGAAAGTATTGTCTTTCATGAGTTGTAAAAAAAAATTCAGACAGAAAAATGATACATCTTTTTAAAAAAGCCAATTAATCTGATAAATTTTATGATGGAAGGAAGGGACAATTACCATGCTAGAAAGTGAGGGCCGAGTGGGTAGTATAACTTCAGAGTATTCTGTACCCTGGACACATCGATCAAAGGCAACATAAAAAAAGGAGCAAGTCTGAGGGAGTCATTGCATTATGAGAAAAAGACTCCCTGTATTTCAATTCGTGACACCAGATCTCCTAAGGCAAAGTCAAGAGATGAAAGATATTGTAGTTGATACACACAGTGAATTCTATTAAAGGCTTCCTTTCATTTGTGAATTTTCTTCAAAGGTAAGTTTTGGGTATAAAGGATTTCATAGAAGGATGTGAAATACATGTGTGTGGGGGGAACTGTGTTCTCTTCTCAAGTCATGTAATGCAGCTGAAAGAAGAAAATGGAGAATGGAGCATAAGGAAGAAAACAGGTAAGGTACAAAGATGATGAGAGATTTGTTTGTATTCGTATTTTGATTAAATGATGTTTCTGCCTTTTTTGTTTTATAAACACACTTGGGTACTAAACATATCTAGAAGTTCCGTATTTTGATAATGGGTTGAGAATACATTCACAGAATTCTAAGGTTGTAATTCTTGGATTATAATTAAGCCCTGGGGATTTATATCCACAATTCAAGTGTTAGGATGGGGGTAATAAATGATCTTAGTTTTCGGGTTTAGTTTCAGAGATCTATATTTTGCTCTTCAAAAACAGGATCAGGGACTTCCCTGGTGGTGCAGTGTTAAGAATCTGCCTGCCAATGCACGGGACATGGGTTCGAGCCCTGGTCCAGGAAGATCCCACATGCCGCCGAGCAACTAATCCTGTGCGCCACAACCACTGACCTGCACTCTAGAGCCCACGAGCCACAACTACTGAGCTTGTGTGCCGTAGCTACCGAAGCCCGTGTGCCAAGAGCCCGTGCTCTGCAACAAGAGAAGCCACCGCAGTGAGAATCCTGCACACCACAGTGAATAGTAGCCCCCGATCGCCGCAACTAGAGAAAGCCCACACAGCAACGAAGACCCAATGCAGCCAAAAATAAATAAGTAAATAAGCAAATAAATAAATAAATAAATTTATTTTAAAAAAAGCCCAAAAAAACAAAAACAGGATCAGAAATGACCAAAGTAAAACATACTCAAATGCGGTAACTATGGGAAATGTAGAAAAGCACAAAGAAACAGCAAAATCACTTCAAATTTTTTTTACCTGAAGTTGACCACTGTTCTTTCAGTACTTTTCTATGTGGATACTCACTTGTATACATAAATGTGTGTGTATGTTTAGTATTTACTTTTTACATAAAGTATTATGTTTTAGGTTAACATACTGTAGCATAAAATTCAGTTAAAATAGACTATAGTATTTCATAATATGATGTTCTTCATTTTTTTTAAATAATTATGTAATAAGAACTAAAGTGACACATTATATTTGATTTGGGGAATTAATATATATTAAAATGGCAGGATCATGAACAGAGATATTCAAGTTGTCTATTGCTGCATAAATGAACCATCCCAAAATTTAGTGGCTGAAATTAATTTATGATTATCTCTCACAGCTCTGGGGTTTGAAGGGCTGAGGGGTCATCTTGCTTAGGATTCGTCACAGAATTAAAGCCAGATAGTGACTGAGGATGAGTCCTCTGACACTTAATTACTCACATAACTGGTCTGACTTATGAGGTCTGGACATGGCATGTGTGGACAACTAGAAGCTGTCTAGGTATCTCTCTTTCCTTGCAGCCTTTCCATGTGCCTAGCTTGGGTTTCCTCAAACCATGGCAGTCTCAAGGGAGGCACGTGTCCTAAATCGTGGTTGGCTTCTGCTGGGGCAAGCATTCCAAGAGGACTGGGCAGAAGCTTCAAAACTTTTTATGACCTAACCTCAGAAGATCCAGAATGTCACATTTATGCTACATTTTATTGGCAAGATTCAAGAAAAGAGGAATTAGATTCCACTGTCACAGGAGGAGTGGCAAAGAATTGGCAGCTATCTGTAACCTGCTGCAAGTGCCCTCATCCAATTTTAAAGTGGAATAATGCACTTCAGTTCCAACTTTCTATGATAGTAGACTCATACCAGCCATGGTATATATTCATCTAACTACTGTTTGTGAACACGGACATTTAAAAATAAAAATGCTCTCAGTGTAATATTGTATTCATCCTACTTTTTTTTTTTTTTTTTTTTTTGCGGTACGCGGGCCTCTCACTGTTGTGGCCTCTCCCGTTGCGGAGCACAGGCTCCGGACGCACAGGCTCAGCGGCCATGGCTCATGGGCGTAGCCGCTCCGCGGCATGTGGGATCCTCTCGGACCGGGGCACAAACCCGTGTCCCCTGCATCGGCAGGCAGACTCTCAACCACTGCGCCACCAGGGAAGCCCTCATCCTACTTTTTAACCTTGAACGTTTTCTCATGCCTATAAATATTTTTATAAAAAATGTTTAAGGACTTCTTATTGCTCTGATGCAGTACTTCTTAAAAAATAGGTCTTTGCACAAGGATTATGTACTGGTGTTACTGTATTAATGACAAAATAGTTTAAATTGTTTACTCTAAATTGCAGAGAGGTTAAGCAAACCAATATAAAGGGCTAAAGTAACTAGAGATCTGCTAAAGGAAAGGTATAACTGCTGATGGCTCATTACTTAACTAGCCACTAGGGAACTGTAAATGATTTAGGAAGTCAACTAATCAGAGACATTTAAAGTGAATTCCTGTCTTAGTTGCTAAAAATAATTTCAACCTGGTGGAATTACTACTTTTTGATACATCCTTATAGAAGCTATGGTTTTGTTAGTATTATTTGGGTGAATTAATAACAGTAATGCACAGTTACTGAGTAGTTACTCTAAGGTAGACAGTGTGCTAAGAGTAGCTAGATGGAAGTGTCTAGGTAGTTGAAAATATGAATCTAGTTCTTCATAGATACCAGTAGGGGTGAATTGTTCTGTGGTCATTATAGGCTTGGGAGATGATGGGTTAAATAAAGTTAAGTCTGCTGTGTTTAGGTCATCTTGGTGCTTGTTGTTTGCTTTAAGTATTTTGAATATTTAGGAAGGTATGTATAGTATCTATACAACTGTTTTTCCTAAACATAATTCACAACAGGTTTCTTTAGTCTGATCAAAATGTGGGCATAGCATTGCATAGCATATTGGGGAATATTGGTTGGAGCTTACATGAGAATTTAAGAGTTGGACTTGGGAGTCTTTTATAGGGGTTAGGAAAAGTTGAAATTGCTAAGAGGGAAAGTTTAAATTTGATATTGAAGGGAAGGATAGAGTTGAGGTAGAAGCTTGAAGAGGAAGCAAGGTTGAGGACTAGGTATTGTTTGACTGCGTCTGGGGCACAGGGAGGGCTGGAGAGAAGGAAGGAGAGGGAGAAGAGAAAAGGTAGAGAATAGGTAGAGAGACAAATAGGGGTAAAGTCTTAAGGAAGCATGAACGAATAGGGTCAGAAGCATAGGTGGTGGATTAGTCTTAGCAGTATGGGTGTTCCATTTTGGGAGACAGTCATTGGTGATGGAGGAAGAGAGGGAATTTTGAGGGAAGGGAAATAAAATCCCTAAAGTGTTTGAAATATAAAATTTTAAATGTGGGCAGTTAGTATTAATAGGCATTCTGATGCAGTAATGAAAGCAAAGAAGAATAAACCTTAGTTTAATTTTGAATTTACTAAGATGTACAATCCATTTTCCAGTTACTGTTTACACATCCATGTAGAGTGCGTAGTTGGGAGGCAAAAACTGATCTAAAGAGGATTTACCTTTCATTTACCTAGGAAGAAACTCAAGATGAAATTCTATTTTAATGTCTTGATTTTGGTCACGTTAACTGCTGTGTGCTCAGGCCTTAGACAATGCCTGGCACATAGTAGAGACTCAGTAAGTATTTTTTGAATGTTGTTGAGTGATGAATGAATGTTAGACACAGCCACAGTACAGCAATAGGGTCCACGTGCTGCACATGGGTTTCCTTTGAGCTCTTTCAAACTTGTGTGCATGAACGAAAAAACTAAGCTCTTGAGAGGACTTGACAGTAAACTCTGTTGCTGGAGGGAGCTGGTTAGGGACTCTGTGGGCTGAAGAAGTGGTACAGTCCGTGCAGTGGCCCTCCTCTGAAAGGTGGTGCTGACCTGTGCTGGGAGCTCGGAGCAGTGTGGCACGAGGGCCACAGCCTGAGGCAGCAGGTCCAGGCAGATGGAGGAGGACCGGGTTCAGACAGTGTACAGGGTTCTGAGGCTCAGTGGCAGCTGGAGCACTCGAGTCTGCGAGACACCAGACCTTTTTTTTTTTTTAAAGAAGATGTTGGGGGTAGGAGTTTAGTAATTTATTTATTTATTTTTGCTGTGTTGGGTCTTCATTTCTGTGCGAGGACTTTCTCTAGTTGTGGCAAGTGGGGGCCACTCTTCATCGCGGTGCGCGGGTCTCTGACTATCGCAGCCTCTCTTGTTGCGGAGCACAGGCTCCAGATGCACAGGCTCAGTAGTTGTAGCTCAGGGGCCTAGTTGCTCTGCAGCATGTGGGATCCTCCCAGACCAGGGCTCGAACCCGAGTCCCCTGCATTAGCAGGCAGATTCTCAACCACTGCGCCACCAGGGAAGCCCACCAGACCTTTTTTAGGAATGCATAATCCACTCAAATTCTTGGAGCATGCAAGTAAAGAGCCTCCAAGAGGTAAAACTGGCTTTCCTTTTAGCATGGTGCATGGAGCCTTGAGTAGGATTTAATTTAATTTGGAGAAATAATGGCATGGTGACATATTTGCACCATGGTTGTTTTGGACTAGTTCATACTTATTACATACTAAGGATTCCAAGGAATTAATAATTTTCATTATATCATAGCCGTAAGAAAATTTTAATCAAATCTAACTCTGTCATCCTCCCAACGCCCAGCATAGCGCTGAAATAGAGTTTGGGCTACATTTCAAACAACAAACACTATATCCTTTAAGAGGAAGAAAGAAGAGAAATATTTAATTTTGGAATACGTGTAGGCAGTGGATCATGGCCATGAAAGGCCCAAAAGAGTGGAAATTTAAGGTAAGAAAAGAAAAAAATTAGATGAGTTAGAAAGAATGCTTTGAGGGCTTCCCTGGTGGCGCAGTGGTTGAGAGTCCGCCTGCCGATGCAGGGGACATGGGTTCGTGCTCCGGTCTGGGAAGATCCCACATGCCGCGGAGCGGCTAGGCCCATGAGCCATGGCTGCTGAGCCTGCACGTCCGGAGCCTGTGCTCCACAACGGGAGAGGCCACAACAGTGAGAGGCCCGCGTACCACAAAAAAAAAAAAAAAAAAAAAAGAAAGAATGCTTTGAGGAAAGCACAGATATAGTTACCAAGCATGTTTATGAAAGCAAGAAAGAGTAAAGTCAATATAGTTATTAGGCATTTACTTTTCTGTAAAGATGAGTTTAAATCAAACCTAACAAATATGTTATTTATAATGAAAAATCAGAAGATCTTTCAAAATGTTTTATACAGCTCAGACCAATCTCAACGATCTATTAATGATAAACTCCTGGGCTTTCCCTGAACTGGAAAAATTTCAAACTTTGACATAGAATTTTGAAGTGATGCTTTGATGGATGTTATAACATTAATAACATCTATCAGAACATTAGTCAAAATCCAGCCTGAAATGAATTTACTCTGGAGTCAGTGGCACTTCCGGAGGGTGCTTAACAGTATATAATGAGTTCAGTGAAGAGTATTTTAGCATTTGGAAGTTTTGACCTGCTTGATAGGGATACTTTTGTAATCTACAAAGTGTTTGAGAGATTTATCAAAATGGATTTTTGGCTTTATCGTGCTGCTTTTTATTTGTAAACCATTCTGTGTAATTGGACAGTGTGAGAAGCTTAATCTCAGTGATTTCCCTTAGAGATACAAGTATATAGACAAAACATGGTAGCATACCGAGGTGACATTAAATCTATTTCTCACAAGTACAGTGTGTGTGAGACAGATGGAGAAATAAATTAATATTGAAAGATCATTGGCTTCAAACTTTTTGGGATGGAAATGTTTGTAATCCAGTCTTAAATTTTACAAGTTTCAAAGTTGCTGAGGACTATGGGCGTTGAAGGAAGAGTAGAAGGTGTTCAGACATTTTGGTTTCAGATTAATTTTGTTTTAACATTAAAATTTTGAACAGCTCTTGAGGCCCTATGGAAAATTGTTAATTGAAGGGGTTGGGTATCTAAATTTGTTTAAATTAGAAGAGGACTCCTGGCAGTTGTAACAGATTGCATGGCACGTAATACCTTACAAATGGAAAAGAGGAATTACTCATCTGGACCATAGGTGATTTTCTATCATTTTACCTAATTCATCTGAACATTACATATTTAGGCAGTGTAGTTACTTTAAAGAAGCTATTTACTTTACCTTAACAAAATTTTGGTGAGACCAAAGAACTAAAGGCTTTTTTTCCCCCTTTTTTCTTTTTTTTCCCCATATATTGTTTAGCTCACACAATTCAGTTTTGTTTCAAACTTAATAAGTGAAAGGGATTAACAGAAAACAGAATGTTATGAACAAAATTAAATAAAAGCCTACTTTTTATTAAAACAAAAGTAAAAATGATAATAAAATTTTAAAAAACCTCCCTTCTGCTTGGAAACAAGAGAAAACCCAGCTCTTCTAAGTAATCCTTGTTTTACCGAGGAACTAATATCTGCAGTAACAAAATTTTTACAATATCATAACAGCAAAAACTTAGCTTATCAAAACCTATGAGATGCAGCCACAGCTATTCCTGTAGCAAAACCATAGCTGTAGAGGCTAAGGAGTAATGAAAACTAAAATAATTTTTAATTTATGAATCTTAAAAAAAATACTATAATAAACCAGTCAGGAGAGAAATTGATAAAGATTAAAGAAAAAATAGGTGAATTCAAAAACAGAAAATTTGTGGACTTGGTAGATAAATGCAAGGTCAAATTAGCCAGATAAAGTCAGTAGACTTATTACTTCATTTTACAGATGAGGAAAGTAGACTCACAAGGGTAAGTGACTGCCTGAAGTGGCTCAAGAGTTTTATTAACAGAAGCAGGAATGAGCTTATGCACATATAACTTCAAAGAAATTGAGGAGCAAAATCTGAAATTGTTAATTAACCAACCATTTGGCTACATATCTCCATAATGACCCTATATTTTATTCTATTAGACTTCCATATGTATCCCTGAAAGATACCTATCTTCCAAGGATACATATGGAAGTATCTGCATCTTTCAATTAGATTCCATAGACAAGTTATTACAGATTTACAATACTATATCTAGAAAATGTTTTGATGCTTGATTTAGTTTTTTTTTTTTTTTTGCGGTACGCGGAACTCTCACTGTTGTGGCCTCTCCCATTGCGGAGCACAGGCTCCGGACGCGCAGGCTCAGCGGCCATGGCTCATGGGCCCAGCCGCTCTGCGGCACGTGGGATCCTCCCGGACCAGGGCACAAACCCGCGTCCCCTGCATCGGCAGGCGGACTCTCAAACACTGCGCAACCAGGGAAGCCCTGATGCTTGATATAGTTTTTAATAAGTGGATGGATGGATGAAAGGAAGTTGAACTTGTTTGATTTAAAGGAAAGCAATAAGAAGCTTAAAAAATAAAAGGGTAGTTGGCTGCACATAGTGACATCCTTCCAAAGAGTATAGTATGGAAAGGGGCAGAGGCAGGGGCTAGTAACTGTGCAGTGGAGAATCTGACAAATAGTACCTCAGTCAGGCGATCAAGGGTGGCAGCAGCAGTGATGTCATTTTGATAGAATGTACCTTGGACACCATGTGATGAGAGTGTCACTATGTCTGAAGTCTTCCCCATAACCCCAGTCTAATCATGAGAAAGTCATCAGAGGAATTTCAGTTGAAGAACATTCTACAAAATACCTGGCCAGTACTTTTCAAAACTGCCAAGGTCGTCAAAAATAAGAAAAGTCTGAGAAACTGTCACAGCCAAGAGGAGCCTAAGAAAACATGACCACTAAATGTAACATGGTACCCTGGATGAGATCCTGGAACAGAAAAAAGACATTCGGTAAAAATTAAAGAAAATCAGAATAAAGTGTTGACTTTAATTAGTTAAAATACGTGTTTTGTTTTTCTATTTCATTATGAAAATGATTAATATTTATTTAGAAACCATGATATAAAGTCATGGTGATGACCCAGCAGAAGCCAGGTGGTTAAAGGCGTGTAGTGTTTAAGCCTGAAGATATCACTGGGCTCTGGCATAAAGCGGCTGTGGCAGGGGTTTTGACCTCAAGACACCGTCAGGGCTTCTTGGTCTGTCTTCTGTTTTTCTACCCTTTTTTTTTTTCCTCAGGAGGAACCTCACTTTACTACAGATAGAATACAAACCAATTCTTCTAACTCTGAAAAGTACTCTCTTTCTGGGTTGATAGGTTGGACCAGGAGGGTGGGCATTTCCCACGTTCCCAGACCTCCCTTCTACCTATGCTTCCCATGCCAGGTACAGTGTTGTAGAGGTAAGTTGATACTGTGGTTCAAGTTTTGCAGGTCATCCAGGAACATCAGGAACCCCATTATTTTGTTCTTCAAATACTGTGTTGCAGTTCATTCCCCTTCTGACCTTGAAGTTAGAACCCATGATGGGTTTTCATTGTGCTTTTTGAACTTTCCTAGGTTCTCAACGTTTGCATTTACCACAGACATCCTCCTTTCATTCTGTTGTTGCTGCTGTGAGGGTGAGTGGGTGGGAGGATGGGCTTTGCACGGGCAGTCTAGGATACCCAATCTATTTCCTTTGGTCTCTTGACCATATGGACGTTGAAGGCCTAGAGCCTGGGATCTGGCACTTGGTGGCATGCTGGGATGATTTCCTTCCCCTGAACCTTACAACTACCCTAGTGCTGTAGCTGTTCTTTTTTCCTCCCTTTAACAGTTGAGGGAACTTGAGGCCCAGAGAAGGGAATTGATTTGTCCAAAGTCACCCAGCTGGGAAGATGGTTGAGACTAGAGTAGAGCCCATGTCTGACTCCAGAGCCAGTACTTACCTCCTGCTTTAGAGGCATCTAGGGGCTCATAACCCCCAGAGGCCTTGGCAGTGTCCAGCTACAGGCTTCATAGCATCTATAGCAGGATCTTCAGGTATAACAGGAATGCTTTCCCGTTGTCTTATAAAATCAAATTCCTGAAACTGCAGGGAGGCAGTCTGCAAAGTGTGTGAGTGTGTGTATCCATATGTATGTGTGGGCACACACTTGTGCTTGTTTTTCTACCTTTGATTGGCATAAATAGTCTGAGGAGACGTTGGCAGGGTACTGGAGAGCAAATTGTCTGTCTAAATAACAGCTGCTGGACAGATCCAGCCAATTGATGTCATGTAAAAATGTGGACTCAGATTTGCCAGTTCTGTAATTTTTCAAAATAGTCTAGAAATCCATTTTTTAAAATGCAAAATCTTCACATTTGATCTTGGCAAAAATTCTTGCAGTATTATTTTGTAAACACAGTTTAGACTAAAAAACACACATCTCTAGGCTTCTTTGGGTTGAAACCTCTGGGTTTATATCATGAACCTCTCTCCCTTACCTGCCATGAGTGCAAATAATTCATTTAGAAAATACAAGCACCTACCTGCTCAGTAAAAACAGTTGATATTCATTAACTAGGTACAGAATAGAAAGAAACTCACACAAAGTGACTAAGAGAACCTTTCCCCACCTTTTTTCTTTAGGTTAATACTGAATCTAAGAGGAAAGATGAGAACTATTAGAGCTCTCATAGTGAGATCTTAATTTCAAGAAAATTACTCTTGTGACTTTTGTCTTTGAGTTCTATGAAGAATTAAAAATCGTATTTGTAGAGAGTTATGGGTGGCAAAAATCTATCTTTAAATTCTCATAACCTCTTTTCATAATTTGAGAAATGGTTTATAGATTGTTTTGGAAGATGGAGGGGTGCCATCTAATGGTGGTTCAAGAAACCTTCCTTTAGACACAGGATCCTTGTATTTCAAAGGAGCAAAAAGGCAAGTATGTCTTACTGCTCCTTGACAGCTGCCTTTCACACACTCAGATTTGGCGGCTGCGTGAACATATCTTGACTTAATTTATTGCTTCTGAGTTTGTCTCAAAGGGTTTAGTATAGTGAATCTTTCATTTTGCGTTTTGCCAAAGTGGCGTTGAGAGAGCACAGTTGAAATCCATAATCTTCTAGAGCTCCACATATGTGCTCTAGAACTGAAGCATCTCTACACTGTTCATCCTTTTTCCTTGATGGGCATTTGTAATCCAGATATGAGCAGCTTGAATGGTTTTTGTGATATGCTTATTTGGTGACTTATGAAAATGAGAGTACATGATCTCGTGGAAAATGAAGAAATTTTACATAGAAGATAGATTCCAGAGTAAATACCAAAGCAACTTAGAGGTAACAGAGACTATAAAGAGAATAGAAAATTTTAAAAAATAAGTACTTTCTGAAAGGTAAAAGAACGTTTAATGGGATAAAGGAAGAAGAACAGGATACCACTAAACTCTTAGAAATTGAAAACAGAGGGGCATAAATTAAAAAAAATTAGTAGAAGAATTGAAATTTAATGATGAATTAAATTCTCTGAAAGGGCAGAAATCAAAGGATTGGAAATTAGAATTAAAGATTAGAAAATCAGAGGGTTAGTCAGAGAATACCAATATCAAATAATAGGAGTTTTAGGATGAAAGAACAGTGAAAATGGAAGGAGGATAAATCATTGTGAAATAATATAAGAAAAATTTCCAGGTCTGAAGGATGTGTGTCAGATTGAAAGGAACTGACTGAGTGCTTAGCCAAATGGACAAAAATAAACCCATTCCAAGAAAAATCCTCTGCAATTTCATAACACTTTTGGACAAAGAGGAGAACATTCCAGAGAGGGGATGACACAAATATGCAAACACATATAATACTTCAGAATCAGAATGATTTTGGATTTCTTAACAGCAACACTGTTCCATTGAAAACAATGGAACAAGTCTTTCAAAATAATGAAAGGAAACTGTTTTTACCTAAAATTCTATACCCAGTGAAAGTATTAAGTGGAAGATTAATATTACGGTAATTTCTAATATGCAAGACCTAAAACATTTATCTCTACACACCCTTTCTTGGGAAGTTACTGGAGGATGTTCTCCATCAAAACAAGGGAATAAACCAAGTAAACCAAAAAAGAGGAAAACATGGAATCAGCAAACAGGACGTCAAACACAGGGAAGAATCAAAGGGAATCCCAGGATGATGTTAAAGGGGATCTCAAGATGACTCTTGTGTTTCAGGTGTAGAGATCATGCTTAATGTAGGTCTTAATTAACGTAGGTTTTATAATGTGTGATCTAGGAAGGTGCAGGTTTCCAGATTTGTGTCTACCATTCCCTAGAGGGTGAATTGATAGGTATAGTAAAAGTCAGCAGAAACCATCATTTTATTGATGAGATCTACAATATTGACGGGGATGTAGTTGAGACGATAAATATGTTTCCATTATGAATGTCTACATCGAAGCCTAGTATTTACCTCTCTGTTAACCACTGTCTTGAAAAAATGTGTTGATTCCTGTAGTCTGTATGTAGAAGAAAACAGAATTCATTGCAGGCATTTTCTCCTATAGACGTACATTTTTTTTTTTACGTGGACCATTTTTTTTTTAAAGTCTTTATTGAATTTGTTACAATATATCTTCTGTTTTTATGTTTTTGATGTTTTGGCCACGAGGAGGCATATGGGATCTTAGCTCCCCAACCAGGGACTGAACCTGCATCCCCTGCATTGGAAGGTGAGGTCTTAACCACTGGACCGCCAGGGAAGTCCCTAGACATACATTTTAATACGTGTATAATAGATTCTCTCATGAGAGACAGACGACATTGATAACTGTAATGGACTGTGGGTAGAAGAGGCATTTGGCAGGTGGGGGCTGGTGTGAGGGAGACTGACTTTTTATTGTTTAATTTTTGTTCCTTTTTAATATTGTACCACCTCTACGTATGTTAAAGATGAATAAAAATATATTCCTTAAAATTGCGAAGTAAGTAAAAAATAAAGGTAAGAAACATCATTTATAGTCTGAATAACTATGAGACTATTCCCTTTATCATTTTTTTTTTTAAGATTTATTTATTTATTTGGCTGCGTTGGGTCTTCTTTGCTGTGCGTGGGCTTTCTCTAGTTGCGGCCAGCAGGGGCTACTCTTCATTGCGGTGTGCGGGTTTCTCATTGTGGTGGCTTCTCTTGTGGCGGAGTACGGGCTCTAGGCGTGTGGGCTAGTTATGGCATGCAGGCTCAGTAGTTGTGGCTCACGGGCTCTAGAGCACACGCTCAGTAGTTGTGGCGCACGGGCTTAGTTGCTCCGCGGCATGTGGGTCTTCCCGGACCGGGGCTTGAATCCCTTTCCCCAGCATTGGCGGGCAGATTCTTAACCACTGCGCCACCAGGGAAGTCCCTCCCTTTATCATTTAAAAGTATTTAGCATTTCCTCAATTTGTAACATTAGATTATTTTGCTTTTGAAAGTTGCACATTTAAATTCTATTTTGGTATGGAAGAAGGAAACGGCTAATTTTTTGTAGTACTCGCCAAATACCAGTAACACAGATTAAGAATTCTTAGAGGCTGAATAATTGATGATATGAATGATGAAACTTCTCTTGTTCCACAGGAGTAATTCTATAGTTTTAGAATGCTCTTTAGTAAATGTAATAGAATTCAAGTAATTCTAAACTTGAAAACCTTGCTCCATTAGGATCATATTTTCAGTATGAATTACCTGGTGGTCACACCGTGGGAAGATGCTTGCTATGGCATTGACAAGGCAACAGCTGAAGCTGAAAGGTCAATGTATCTCTTCAATTCATCACTAGTAATGTTTGTCTTTTCACCTTCTCCTGTCATTCACAGAGGTTGTACAGTTTTTATTGTGAAACTTAAAAAGACCAAGTTAACTTTCACATTGGTGAAGGGTTATGTATGAAAGTTGATCACTTCAAAATCATCAAAATCAGTTGAATTCTCCTGTTTTTCTTTACACTGTCGTCTATTGGGTTCTGATTCTCATTTATATATTTTATTCTATTTTGTTTATACAGACTTATCGAAACTTAAAGTAGAAGACTATTCCCATTTATTCAAAATATAGTATACTTGCTACCTTTCCTGAGGTACCTATTAATAAGAGGCAAGGTGGGAGGAAGGTAATATCCTAGATAAACAGAATTTAGAATTCAGTGATTATTATAACTTATTGTGGGGGCAGGTATTTTTTTATAAATGAAATTTAGTATGTTTCTGTGCTAAGTAATACAAGTGAGGAATGAAATTAGCAAATACCAGTAGATTTTTAGAAGGGAAGAAGAGCTAGGCATCAAGGGAAAAAAGCAAGAGAAAGGAATTAATGCCTGGCTAATTTGAAGAAGCATGATATTGGGGTTCCTTAGGACAATCAGAAGGGCATTAACTTTTTCAGAATGCTGAATCAGTGTGGTATACTCCTGTCCTGCTTTGTTCTATTGTGAAAGCATTTTTGGTTTGTCTGTGTGTCCTAAATTTCCTCACTAGTAATTGTCCATTTCAAGGTGGAGGAGATAATATTGTAGATGGTGGTAATAATTGCATGAGAACAGGAAAGATAGCTGGTGTGGTGTCCTTTCACAAATGTTTAGAAAAGACCGTGGCTGTTGAGTGTGAGAGGGGAAGAGGAGGGATCTTCCACTTGGTGTATCCTGACATGAGTTCACAATATTACAGGTTTGAATTTAATGGATAAATGTTGATGCTGGAAGTGACCGAATATCCAAACCAAGCTGGCTATAGCAGAAAATGTAATTTATTGCCTCAGCAACTGAAAAGGCAAGGGTAAAACTGGATTCAGGAACCTGAGCTCGATTATCAAGACTTGGCTCTTCTCCACCTCTTAGATCTGTCTTTGGCTGTGTTGGCTTCATTTTCAGACTTCAGAGAAAACTGGCCCCAATCAACATGATCCTGAGTCCAGCAGTAGAGGGAATCTGCATCTTTATGCTTAAGCAAAAGTCTCAGAATTGTCTTTAAAAATTTTTTTTTAAATTTTATATTGGACTATAGTTGATTTACGAGGTTGTGTTAGTTTCAGGTGTACAGCAAAGTGATTCAGTTTATACATATACATATATCTATTCTTTTTCAAGTTCTTTTCCCATTTAGGTTATTACAAAATATTGAGCAGAGTTCCCTGTGCTATAAACTAGGTCCTTGTTGGTTATCTATGTTATATGTAGCAGTGTGTATATGTTAATCCCAAACTCCTAATTTATCCTGCCTCCCCCAGCCTTTCCCCTTTGGTAACCATAAGTTTGTTTTCTAAGTCTGTGAGTCTGTTTCTGTTTTGTAAATAAGTTCATTTGTATCATTGTTTGTGTTTTAGATTACACATATAAGCGATATCATATTATATTTGTCTTTCTCTGTCTGACTTACTTCACTTGTGTGATAATCTCCAGGCTCCATGTTGCTGCAAATGGCATTATTTCATCAGAATTGTGTCTTGTTGGCTTTGATGGCCGATCTAAATCCTTTGCCCACCCCTGTGAGTATCTTGGAACCAAGGGCCATCTCTTGTGGGTCTTTGTGTCCTCAGTGATTAGCACAGGTGTTATACAGTGTATAGTAGGCACTCAGTATACAGATGTTATACCAAACTGTAAGCTGCTCTTCTGAAAGCAACCAGTTTGCATTGTTAGAGCTGTTCTAATATATTCCTGATTTTAGTTTTGAAGTAATTTTTGTAGAATTAGGTGACTAGTTGGTTAGGCTGAATATGCAAGAACCTGAGACTTTGTGTCTGCATGCTATCAGGACTCTATGCAAACTTCATAGTGTAATCCAGGAAATAAGAAAGTAACCTAAATCTCATATTGTTTTAACACAATAAGAGATTTATTAAGAGATAAGAGATCTACTGGCAGGAACAATTTTCATTTTTTTTTTTTGAATCATGCTGATCAGGAGTGGGAGGTGTGAGGGTAACATGGGTGATAGCTGGAAATGAGAGGATTTGAATATTGGAATATCATGCCATTGCAGAGCAGAGGAATGATTCAGTGAAGCTAAAATTATTCTTTCACAATTGTGACAGAATATGAATTAAGCACATAATGATATTTAAACATATGTGGTTTGAAATTCATTTCATAGAGACGTTTAAAATAGGTGGTCTTGTGGGTCATGTAAAACATTCATTAAATCTAATAAGAGAAAAGTGACCTGAAATAGACGTAAGATTTATGTGTTGTGTCAGTTACTAATGCCTAGTTTTCTGAGTTTAATAAAGGGAATTCCAAAGACTAGATTTTTAGTATGATAGAGGAAGATGTACCTAGTTACCCTAAAAAAGAAACTATTCAGCATTTGTGTAATTATGCCTGTCTTCTAATGGGAACTTCACTTTCAAAGCTTTTTCTTCATCTTCTAACTTCTATTGAATGCCAACTTTGCCTCAACAACTTTTCTTACAAGTTGAAAAGATGAAAGCAGAGGAGATTCAATTATCAATGATGTCACAGAATTTGAGGCATTTCCAGTGATGCTTGTTTGTTCATTTTGCATAATCTCAAAACTCACTGATGTGAGTCAATTTAAAATGAGTTTACTGACTTAACCACAAGATCTAATTGCCTGGGAGACTGTAGGAATGCACCATTTGAGCTCATTGGTCCTGACATTAAAAGACGTTAAATATTTAAAGTAGTCAAGAGAACCGTAGTTTTAGTTAAATAAATTTCATGTTTATCAGAATAATAAGGTGCAGACCTTTAGGAGATGCATTAAGTATGCAGTTTTATGGTAGTTTTGGTTATTGTGCATGAGTTTAAAATAATAGAAAGCTTGGAAACATGTAGCATAAATTACCTACCATGTTATTAAAGACAGAGATGTGTGATTTGTAGGAATAATGTGTAAGAGGCAGTCTAGTGTGGTTATGGGTAGAGTGTCTGGAGGTAGACTCCTGGGTTCAAATCCTGCGTAGCCACTTACTTAGCTAAGTAACACTGCCTGTGTTAACTAATCTGTCTGTGACTTAGTTCCCTGAGCTATAGAATAGGGTTAATGATATCAGCACCTTCTTCACAGATGTGTTGTGAAGATTAATTGTGTTATTGTGTATAAAGTACATAGAACAACACTATATAAGCATCTGCTGTTATGATTTCGTTCTATAGGTCATGACATCTTTTCTTCAGGATATATGGAATCATAAAATGCTATATAGTAATATGTAGAAAAATATATGAGGACGTCTGCAGTAAGTTCAAGCGTATTGCATTGAAAAATTCAGTAATTAACTTAAAGCTACAAATGTGATCTATTTCATGTCTCCTCCAAGACACATCCCTCATAATTTCTCACACTCTTGGATAATGTATTTCAAAGGGTGTCTCAAGGATCAGTTGTATTAGAATCGATAGGGCTGTCCGTTAAATGCAGATTCCTGGGCCCCACCCTAAACTCACTGGATCAGAATTTCAGGGTTTGCAAATCAGCATTTTAACAAATGTTGGAGTTGATTGTTATGCATGACAGATTTTGAGAACTTATGTTCCCAGTCATACATGATTTGCCCTTCTCATGCTATAACTCAGTCTCACTTTTTCTTACTTAGAACTTCAGGTGTCATCTTATTTCTCTCAACTCATGGTTCTATTACATCTCATGTTCAAGGATTTGAGATTTTTCTTTCAAAATTGCAACAGACCAAAGTTGTCTTTTTCTTACACATCCAAGGCCTGGGTTGCTACCTCCTCACCCCTCCATTCTGTATTCTCTTTCTTGGCCCTAGTTTCTTTCTTTCCCACTATTTGTCATAAGTGAGATGTAAAATCATCCTGGCTTTAGAATTCCACAAAAGATCTGCAATTGTCTCTGGTTTAGCCCAGAGCTCCCAGTTTCCCACCTTACCTAGGCTTTCCTGTTTTCCTTCTCTTTCATCTTTTTTCTTTCCTGCTCTCTCAGTACACACTCTTGGCTTAGAAGTCGAGGAAGAGTTTGCAGTTGGTGAGGGTGAACTATTTTATTTCTTCTCCCAGGTCCCTTAGCCCCATGGCAGCTTTCTAAGAGAGAAGGCACAGGTGTAAAAAATGCCTCAGTGCTCCAGAATCTCTGTCCCTGTTGGTCTACGTCTGTTTCCTGGACTCTATCTGAACTCTGCATCCCTGTCTATGGATTTTGCAGCCATAAACATGTGAGACATCATTAGGCAATCCCAGACTGCACTGTTTGAATATACTCGACTGAGAAAATTGCATTTTAACCCTAAAATATATCAAGGGCTGGTTTATGTGGTAGTTCCTAAATAGAAAGCTATGTTTCGCCATGTGGAAATGCCAGATACATGAGAATTTTATTACTTCTTGACCAAGGTAAAGATTAATAGGAAGCATTTTGGCTCATAGAGTACATAATGCAACTCTTCTTTAAAACGCATGAACTTGTTATGTTCGTGTGACTGATCACATAATCCTTTGGAATCTTAATGATCCGTGAGATAAATTGTTCACATTTTTAGAGGTACATCTACATTACAAAATAGCAGCTCTTTCGAGAGGCCACTGCACTGTTAGGCTTTTGAAAACTTGAATTACACAGTGTTAAAAGTAGGAACAATATTGATGACTCATAAACACACACATTGTACTAAGAAAACTATAAGAGTTATGGAAAAGAAAAACACTTTGCCAAATTTCCTTAGTTTTAAAGCAACGTGGACATTTTCTAAGAAGTGATATTAGTATTTTAGCCAGGAAAATGGGAGAAATTTAAGTCCTGGAAATTTGTGTGTTCTTTGAAAGGATTAGCATTTCCTTGCAATAACTAAAAAATTAAAAAACATTCTCAAGACAAAACTATGGGAAAAGTAGATATAAACAAGATATAAACTTTTAGCTTCAGCTGCTTTATGTAACAGTTCCAAAAGTTTGCTCATATTTGTATAATCATCAAATAAATAATGTCCCATTAAGATTATCAATCCATTTGGTAATTTTTAGTTTTGACTTGTATTTTACGGTTTGATTTGGGAGAAGATGGGCTTTAACTCAACTTTCATGTTGTTGCTTAGGTTTTACTTAGAATAAATTGGAGGGACTTTTTTTTTAAGATTATTCTTTTTTAAATTAATTAATTTGTTTTTATTTTTGGCTGTGTTGGGTCTGTGTTGCTGCACGCGGGCTTTCTCTAGTTGCGGCGAGCGGGGCCACACTTTGTTGCGGTGTGCGGGCTTCTCATTGTCGTGGCTTCTCTTGTTGCAGAGTACGGGCTCTAGAGCGCAGGCTCAGTAGTTGTGGCACACGGGCTTAGTTGCTCCGTGGCATGTGGAATCTTCCCGGACCAAGGCTTGAACCCAGCTCCCCTGCGTTGGCAGGTGGATTCTTAACCACTGCGCCACCAGGGAAGCCCTGGAGGGACAAATTTTTTTAATAAACTAAATTTAATAGATAAGTTTAAGGCAAGTTATAACTATTATGTTAATATGTAAATTAAAGAACAAAAAGTACTTATGGATAGTAAACAGTACCGAAGAGGGTTGTGATTTTTGACTTATTTCTGTGATCACACATCTGCATTGGGTGGCTTAATATTTGATGGATTTTTATGTCTTAGTTGCTTACTAACTCTTCACTCTTATCTGTAGGTAATGCAACGTAATGAAAATATATTGGATATATTTTGTGAACGAAATCTTTTTTTGTTTTTTCCCTGTAGGGATGCCCTCTGCATCTTTATTAGTAAATCTTCTTTCAGCTTTATTCATCCCTTTTGTGTTTGGAGAAACAGAAGTAAGGTTTGCCGGACAAACAGAATTTGTAGTTAATGAAACAAGTACAACAGTTATTCGTCTTGTCATTGAAAGGATAGGAGACCCAGCAAATGTCACTGCAATTGTATCGGTAAGAAATGACAATAGTTCTGTTTTTACAGAAGTAGATAGGAAATGTTTTAGTTTCAGTGATAAGAATTTTTTAACTCTTTGAGTAGTTCCATTATGATAAACAATTTGCAGATAAACGATTTATTCCTTTTATATCTGTTAGAGGTTTATAGAGTGCTCTAAGGTAGCATGTGCATTTGACAGTAAAGATACAGTATTTTAAAGATATAGGCTGATTATTTTAAAATGTTCATATGTTTATTTTAAAACAAATAAACCCCCAAGATATGAAGAAGTATTTCTAAGTAAAAGAACATTTTATTTTGAATAACTTGAATTCTCATTATCTCTGCTTGGATTTATTACTTAGTATCAGGTGGCTTAGAGAAAATATATGAAATATTTAAATGTAGAGAAATGGCAAATTAAAAAAACCCTTATGTCAGAGAGCTCCTTTTTTGGGAGAAATTAAGTATATTAAGTAGAAGTTAGATGGAATTTGTTAAACTATTGCTCTATCTTGCACACAGTTTAGTTAGTAGATAGATTATATGTACATATATTTGTGTTTAACCAGAAAATCATGTCATATGACCACTAAGGACATTGATATATTTGAGACCCAAACTACTTGGAATTTTTATTTTAAAAAATAAGTTTTTTTTTTTTTTTTTTCCGGTACGCGGGCCTCTCGCTGTTGTGGCCTCTCCCATTGCGGAGCACAGGCTCCGGATGCGCAGGCTCAGCAGCCATGGCTCATGGGCCCAGCCGCTCCGCGGCATGTGGCATCCTCCTGGACCGGGGCATGAACCCGTGTACCCTGCATCGGCAGGCGGACTTTCAACCAATGCGCCACCAGGGGAGCCCCTCAAAATAAGTTTTTAAACAATAGGTTAAATCGTCACATTGGGACACACTGTAAAAAGACACAAAGAAGAAAAACTATCTATGAAAGAAACACAGTATTATAATTTGGTGCATTGCTTTTAGTTTTTAATTTATGACATGTATATATATTTATTGAATTTATTTTTAGTTTGAGTATATATTATATTTAATAACTTTTTACATATAATTTTGATTGTATCGTAATAATTTTTTCAGGTTGCTCTGTCGTATTCACAACTTTTCTTGATGGTGGGGTCATCATTTCCCAGTCATTTCTCAGCAGTTTTTCATAGAGGTTGCTTCCAATTTTTGCTGTTGTAAATATTGCTCTGATGAAACTGTTTACGTACATATCAATTTTTGTATATTTTGGATTGTTAAATGATTTTTTGGGTTGGATTACTGTGGTTTTACTCTTTATTTGTATCAGTGTCTCTTGATATTTAATACTTTCTAAAGAGACTGTGCCACTTTTTGTGTCACTTTTTATATTAAGGTGTGAGAACAAGTTTTCCAACACCCTTAACAACTTACTTGGATTTTTCAAGTATTTAAAACTAACTTTATTTTGTAAATGAGAACTAGAAATTGACTACAATATCCCTATAGACATCCTTCATTTTTAGTTTATACTAAATGGTTTTTTTTTTTCTAGTAGCTAAGTTACTCATTTTGGGTTCTTTGGCAGAAGAAATCTCATTTGGATTTGCACAAGAAGTTGCTCCATTATAATTTCATAATTATTGCTCCCTTGAGAATCTTAGCAATGCTGATGTTACAGAATGAGGTCTTAAAAAGTTTTGAGGAAAAATTTATAATGACTAATAACTTGGTATGCTAAAAGAATTGGGTCCTTATTGGTGTTGTGGGAGAATATAAATAAAACTTCAGGTTTAAAGTTTTGGAAAGAGTAGTTTCTTTAAAACTGATAGGGAAATAATTGATTTTCCTGATGTATTTTGGCTACTTACACCTCTTCTTTGGGAGAGTTTTAACTACAATTTGTCTTCCCTGTTAGGTTTGCTGTAATCCACTTCACATCAATCAAGAGGCAGAGAAAAAAATTTCACATCATTACTTTCCTTTATAATTATTACTTTTCTGTGAGGAATCTAATGATTCCTTTACCTTCTAGAGCGTAAACAAATGTTTTTATATAGAATCATTTCTTCTTATAATGCTTTTTTTAAGGTGATTTTTTTTGGTTGTTAGATATTCGTTTTGTTTTTCCACATCCTGTTTATAAACATCAGTGTCATTTGATGATTCATGTTTGTTTTGCCTGTTAATTGCTCTAATTAGCATCAATTTTGCTTGTCCTGACACTGTGTTATGTAAGAACCGTGTTTTGCATTTGATAGCTGTATGGAGATGACACCGGTGACTTTTTTGACACATATGCTGCAGCTTTTATACCTGTTGGAGAAACAAATAGGACAGTGTACATAGCAGTATGTGATGATGATTTACCGGAGCCGGATGAAACTTTTATTTTTCACCTAATTTTACAGGTAAGTCCTTTTTACCCCAGTAAGCTTAAACTCATAAAAATCTTACAATGCTTAAAAATCATTTTCTCTAGAGATGAGCCAATTTAAGTGCCTGGCGGTGGTTTTCATAGAAGCCAGAACTGACAGTCTCTTTGGCAATTCCATGGTCTGGTTATTCCTCAGACAATCTTGTTTAGAAGATTCTACAGCTAGTTTTTGGATTAATTCAGCTTATTTAGGAATTGCCATGACAGATGCTCAGGAAAACCTTGTCTTCCCTTTGGCCCTTTTCTCTTTTATCCCTCTTCTGCTACCAGATGCACAAAGAATGACCGTGACTTCTGAGTTCAAAGGAGAAGGGTACAAAAAGCAGGCTTGGCAGTGGGAGGTCCCTGTGCCTTAGAATAAATTTGGAGCGCCCCTGGGAAAAATGCTTGACTAGCCTAAGGTTTAATTGTCCTTTATGGCTGAGGCAGTGATGGCTAACACTGCTCTACTTAATTTTTCTGAAGTGAACTGAGAATTTTTTTGGAATGACTGGGTTGGTGTGATTAAAATTTTTGTGAAAATGGCACTTGAAGCAGTCATGTTTTACTTTTGTAAGACACTCTTTTTTCGTATTTCTTTATGCTGCTATTGAATGTTAATAGAAATGTAGCAAACTCTTCCCATATTTATTAGAAAAATTGCTTTAATATTTTAGCTTTAATTTGGTTCTATGATTTATGGAATAACTAATTCTTAAGTTTCAGTACCTTCTATAGTGTAAGAAAAAATCACATTATGAATAGAATTTCATACTGTTACTTAATTCTCTGTTATATTGGTAATGAAATTAGAATATATTACTAGCCAGTGATTATTTATATTTATAACAATTTATATTTTAATAGTGATTAATGGTTTTCAAAACTCTTTTGAAGAATTCTTGTTTAGAACTTAACCACGTTGACTTAGTTTTAATGTATTTTCTTAATCTGTGCATTAAAAATATACTTGTATTTTTATTCATATTCTGAATGATTACATAAAGACCAAAATCCTTTTAAAATAATCTCTTTTTTCCTCTTATGTTTAATTGCTTAATTTACTTTTGGGCTTTTATTTTAGAAACCTTCAGCAAATGTGAAGCTTGGATGGCCAAGGACTGTTACTGTGACAATATTGTCAAATGACAATGCATTTGGAATTATTTCATTTAATATGGTATGGTTATAATTTTTTTTTTTTTTTCGGTATGCGGGCCTCTCACTGTCGTGGCCTCTCCTGTTGCGGAGCACAGGCTCCGGGCGCGCAGGCTCAGTGGCCATGGCTCACGGGCCCAGCTGCTCCGTGGCATGTGGGATCTTCCTGGACCGGGGCATGAACTCGTGTCCCCTGCATCGCCAGGCAGACTCTCAACCACTGTGCCACCAGGGAAGCCCTATGGTTATAATTTGATGAATCTTGTGGTTGCTTAGATAACCGTCTATTAAATTTTGTGATTACTTTCTATGCTACCTAGAATCATCCTGTCTTTTGATATATAAATAAAATTTGGTCTAACTCCATCTGTATTCCACATTCTGTAGACTGTCCTTTTGTTTTACCTAAGATTTCTGTGAAATGAGGGGACCCCTATGATCGTGGTCATCTCTTGCCCTAATCTCTTTCTGCTGATCATTTCACCTGACTCATTTGTTACCTCCTCTGGTGGTCTCTAACTCACATGTTGTCCTTGTCAGTTTGGTCTGCTATAACAAAATACCATAGACTGGGTGGCTTAAAAACAACAGAAATTTATTACAGTTATGGAGGCTGAGAAGTCCAAGATCGGGGCTTTAGCAGATTTGGTGTTTGGTGCAGGCTGACTTCCTGGTTCATAGACAGCTGTCTTTTTGCTGTGTTGTCATGTGGTGGAAGGGGCAAGAGAGGTCTCTGGGGTCTCTTTTATAAACATACTAATCCCATTCATGAGGGCTCTGCTCTCATGACCTACTCCCCTCCCAAAGGCCCCAAATCCTAATAACATCACTTTGGGGGTTAGGATTGGAACATGAATTTTGGGGGGACACAAACATTCAGTCTGTAGCAGATGTAACACAGTTCCTTGTGCTTGATGTCCCCAACTGGCACTTCAAAAAGCATTGTCTCTTAGCCTCCTCTGAAAGTTTAGAGTGATTCTAGACAAGAAAAATATATTGAAAGAACACTGAAAAAACCTATAGTAAACTTACAATTGAATAGCAGATGTTATAGCTGTTAAATATAGTTATTCTATATTTATTCCCTACCCTGAGATTTTCCTATTAATTACTATTTCTTGAAGGTTAAAACTCCATGTCATCTTCCTCAGTTTTGCTCAACAGTTCATTTTTTTCTCCTTTATCACCAAATTCCTGTGTCCCTGGCCAGTCCTGTGTTCAGAGGGTTTTGTTCTTTAGAAAAAAACACACAACACAGGTCCCCCCCACCTTTGAGAGAAATTGTTTTCAGCTCTGAAATAAAAGAAAATTTATCTCAAGTAAAATTGGATATTGCAAGTAAGTTTTAGTCTACAATAAACTTCCTGGTGTGGAGTCTTTTTGAATCATGTTATTAATTATCATTATTAAAAGGTAATGTGACACTCCCCAGCTTTTTTTTTATTTTCCAATTTAGATTGCTACTTCAGTTGGTGTATTGTATGTCATTTTCTTAGCACCTTGAATTATCTTTGAAACAAGGTGAGCTTTAGATAAATATGATCTTTATAGTTGCAGTATCTTTATTAAAATGGATATGTGAATAATGCCAAGGTAGTAGACGTTTTGTAACTTCCATTATATCAACATTTACAAAAATTAATTAATCAATCGCTTCTATTTGAATGATCTGGAATTTTTAGTTAATTATGAACTAGGCTCCCTTAATTGCTTAATTTTTCTCCCTACTTCTTTTCCTCTACACTCACTCCCAACTTTCATCCCGCACCTCATACTGACTTGTTTAAAGGTTTCTTTCCTTCTTTCTTTTGACATTAAATTAAATATCTTAGCCGCTGGGAGTGAGTCCTAGTCTCTAGCATTTGTCCTAGGTCCCTGAGTGTTGTGATCTCAGAGCTGCCAGGAAGCCTCTGACTAGGCACCTGCCCTGTGTGATTAAAATTAAACTAAGTAACTGTTGAGCTCACAGTCGTTACTACATAGGCTGGCTTTGTTTTCCAGACTGCATGATGATTATATTGATGATGAAGGTAACGATGATGATGATAACAATTATAGCCAACATTTGCTGGGTCCTCACTGTGTGACATGTACTAGGATAGGCACTTAGACGTGCATTATTGACACCTCATCACAACTGTTTGAGACAGGCATTCCTATTCCTGTTGATGGATGGGGATACTGAGACTTAGTGTCACCTGCGGCCTTAGCTAGCGTGTACCTGCCCACTCATCTCTTCTACCCTGCCATGCCAACACTGTGCAACATTTGAAGTCCTGGCTTTTTCTTCCCCTCAGTGATCATGTCCTGAAAAAGTCATTAGCAGATGTCTGTTTTCAGTGGCTAACTGACCAATGAGGAGGGAACAGTGGTTGGGAGCAAGGCTGAACCGTAGTCCCAATGAGCTGCCCTGGCTTGGAGGCACAACTCATTTCTGTGACCTCCTGGGCCCCTGGGAGCATTTGAGTTCATCATCTTTCAATGAGATTATCTTTAAGATTCCTCAGCGGAACAGCTGCTTGTTGCTGGAAGCAGGAAAAGAACCTACGTCTTTTGCCTGACTAGTTTTATGTTCCCTTTATACTATTATTTTAACCTTTTAAGCGTTATTAGCTACAGTTAGTGAATGCTAGGAAACCCCACATTTTTAGAGCACAATGTAGATTGATTTGTCTGTGGAAAATTAGGATTTCTAAGGTAACAGTTTGCATGAGCTCCTGTCTCTGAGTGATCAGCACCTAATGGTCTTTGCTCTTCCAATAGCCTTTCTCAATCACAGTGAGTGAGCCCCCGGGCAGAAATGAAACTGTGCCTCTTACTCTCATCAGAGAAAAAGGAACCTATGGGATGGTCAGTGTGACTTTTGAGGTAAGTTTACTCTGAAATCATTTTAAATGGTAACGCTTCAGAGTTCATACCAGATGGCTGTACTTTTAAAATCAAGGTCCTTTGTATAATAAGCATGACTCTTAATGAAAATAAAATAAAAGTAAATACTTTGATCATCTGATAAATTTCATGTTTAATATAAAACTGTTTTCCTTGCTTCTTGGATATACTGTGCTTATGTGAAACACAACATATCATTTTAGATTACAGGATAATAATAAACCACAAATTGAACAATAATGTTAATTCTATAAAATTCATAGAACGTTTATGATAAATCTTTTCAAGGATATAAAATTTTAAAATGCTCATGGGTTCCTTAGGCTTATATAAAATTATTTAATATGTAGTCTTCCCCCATATACATTCCCCATTTTAAAAAATATACTTAATGGATGGTGTTAACAGCAGTTGTACTCCAGAATTTGGAAGAAAATTGGCTGTAGAAATGATGAGGCATCATAGTGTTTTCACTATGTTTTCACTATGTGTTTTCAACTCTCTATGGATGTCTGAAGTTATTTTATTAGCTCTTGAGCCTTCTGTTATGTTGAAATAATTACAGCTAACATTTGTGGAGCACTTAATATTGCCGTATACTGTTCTAAGTGCTTTACACTGATTATCGCTGCATGTAAACTGCAACTCTTCCCAGCACTCAATCTCCCTCATGCCCTTTAAAATTTTTTCTCCATAGTACTTACCATCATCGGACACACATTTATTTATCTTCCATTTGTTCCTTTTCATTAAATGTAAGGTCCTGGTGGGTAGAAAGTTTGCCTTGTTCACTGCTGTATCCTTAGTACCTAAAAAAGGGTTAGACACAGAGTACTTAATACTTTTCAAAAGGAATATGATTTTATTAAATATTCATATCTAGCCTGGAAAGTGGACATTATTACGCTCATGTTAAAGATGAGGAAAAAGCTGGACAGAGTTATTAAATACCTTGTCCAAGGTTACACCGCCAGTGGTGGAACTGGTATTTGATTCCGTTACTTAAGAGAGTACACTAATTGTGAATACATTCCGCTCCAGAAAAAGTACTTATAAGTTTTTTGTCAGGTTTAATAGTACGGTTGAGAAAAAAAGAGAAAGCTCTTAGAAACCATGTAGTTTAATGTAATTATAGTCAAGATCTGTAATTATATTACAGGCCTTGACTATCAGTTAGAAGGGCAGACTTAATATAGGTTAGTATCATTCTTCTTCTTATTCTTTTTTTTTTCTTTTTGGTGGAAGTACCAGGATATATTTGTTTATTAAAAATTTTTTTTAAAGTATCATTCCTCTTGCAAAACATTTTTAACTAAATATGTCAGCTGATATCACAATAATGCTTTCTTATTCTTCTGAAATATTTCATGTTTATTGATGGCACTGTGTTTCCTTGCAGGTAGAGGGTGGCCCAAACCCACCTGAAGAAGATTTAAGTCCAGTTAAAGGGAACATCACTGTTCCTCCTGGCAGTGGAACAGTAGTTTATAACTTGACAGTTCTCGATGACGAGGTAGGATGTGTTAAGTGCTTAAAAGGGACAAGGCCTCTCTCTGTGTTACAGACATGTTAGAGAATATTATGTCAAGTATTAAATTATGTTCAGGATTTAAAATTATTCAACATAGTCCTATGTGAAGTTAGTGTATTATGGCCAATTATGCCTTAGCTATAAATATCTCTTTTGAATATATCTTGTTAATATTTATCTTATTTAATTCACATGAAGTTGTGTATCTAAAAGGTGATGAACTTGCATGTAACTGACAACCACACTTAATACAAACATTTAAGCATTTTGTAAACCTTGATGATTGATTTTGCTTGTGATTTCAGTTTTGAGCAGGTACAGTACTGCTTACCCAGCATAAATATTTTACTATAAAAGCAAAGAAAATTTGGTTGCATATGATATTCATTTTTTTTAGATATTTTAAATGTTTACATTCATAGGAAGGCTTTTGTTATTTTTAATTTCACATTGAAGCTACCAAGGATTGAGATACATGACACAGCTAGTTTAACTGGTAAGGAAAGAATGAATTTGAACAATATGTACAAGGATGTCCCCCATGAGCTAACCAAAAGAAAACATGACTTTTAATAAAATAATCTTAGTATTATTATTAGTAGTATTACTTAGTAGTATTATCAGAAAAAAAGGGAATAGCTGGGAATTTATCCCCCTACCTTCCCACAAAAAAAATCATGAAACCAAATCACAAGAGAAGAAAAATGAATTAGAAGACATTATTAGAAAAAAGTATTTCTCTTGAAAAAATGAAATATTAGATAGCATTGATAACTCTTAATTCATCTGGTTGTGAAAGCTAACAAAAACCTTTTGTCTATAGATCCTGGAACATTTAACAGGTTATAATTTGGGGGCAATGATTAATTATACATTTTAATTATAAATTTAAAAGATCATCCTCTGAGGATCTACTATACAGCATGGTGACTATAGTTAATAGTATGGTATTGTATACTTAAAAGTTACTGAGAGTAGGATTTAGGTATTCTCTCCACACACACACACACACACACACACACACACACACACACACAGAGTTAACTATGTAAGGTGATAGATGTGTTAATATCTTGATCTTTGTAATCACAATTTATATGTATATCAAATCATCATGTTGTACCCCTTAAATATATTAGTTATATTTGTTGATTATTCCTCAATAAAGTTGGGGGGAAAAGATCATCAATCAAATCATTACATTTTCTTTTTTGAGATAAATAGCTTTACTTTTTATATTTCTATTGATGGAGGTAAAACTATATATTTTTTCACTTTCAATCATTTATAATGAAGTAAAAACTCAAATAGCACAGTAGAGATAAGTCCTAGGATTTCTGTGTAGTTAAAAAAAAAAAAGTTTTGGGACTTCCCTAGTGATGTAGTGGTTAAGAACCCGCCTGCCAATCCAGGCGTCACGGATTCGAGCCCTGGTCCAGGAAGATCCCACATGCCTCAGAGCAGCTATGCCCATGCGCCACAACTACTGAGCCTGTGCTCTAGAGCCTGTGAGCCACAACTACTGAAGCCCGTGCACGCCTGTAGCCCGTGAACTGCAACTAGAGAAGCCACTGCAATGAGAAGCTTATGCACCGCAATGAAGAGTAGCCCCCGCTCGCCGCAACTAGAGAAAGCCTGCGCACAGCAACAAGGACCCAACACAGCCATAAATGAATAAATTTATTTATTTATTTATTTATTTTAAAAAAGTTTCATTTTAACAGTGTCATCATTTTGCCTAATAGTGACTCTTGTAGCTTGTTCTCTATAGAGACATGATATGTATTTTGAAAATCATGTGATTGGTATCATATGTTTAAATCTTGAGATAGAAACTGTTTAGAGAGAAGCAAGAATAATTTGACATGATTGAAAACTAACAATTTGTATGTGATGTTAATGTAGTTTTCCAGATTCTTATCTATTATCAGACCTTGAATGCTGCTTCTGACCCTACCCACCTGATGAAACTAGTTTTTACTGTCAGATCTTTAGTTATCTAAAGATTGATCAAGGTTGAAAGCCATTATACTGATACTTGCTTACTTGTTCTTATCATTGCTTTATCTAAAATATGTTGTTTACCTTTGGAAAATATTTTAGTAAATAGACACTGAACAACCCTCTTTATCTACTCCCTTCAGGTAAAGATTTTTTTATTTCTATGTAATTGCATTGAAACAGAGGGACTTTTCACACTTTGGTTTTTTTGCAGGTGTTTTGGTTATTGATGTTTTACCACTGTTTATATTTCTCTGACAGGTACCAGAAAATGATGAAATATTTTTGATTCAGCTGAAAAGTGTAGAAGGAGGAGCTGAAATCAACACCTCCAGGAGCTCAGTTGAGATCATCATTAAGAAAAATGACAGTCCTGTGAGATTCGTTCAGAGTGTTTATTTGGTACCTGAGGAAGACCACATACTCACAATTCCAGTGGTTCGTGGAAAAGATGACAAGGGAAATATGATTGGATCTGATGAATATGAAATTTCGATCAATTATGTTGTTATAACTGGGAATTCAACAGCACACGCCCAGCAAAATTTAGACTTCATTGATCTTCAGCCAAACACAACTATTGTTTTTCCACCTTTTATTTATGAATCACACCTGAAATTTCAAATAATTGATGATGCCATACCAGAGATTGCTGAATCATTTCATGTTATGTTACTAAAAGATACCTTACAGGGAGATGCTGTGCTATTAGTCCCTTCTGTTGTACAAGTCACCATTAAGCCAAACGACAAACCTTATGGTGTCCTCTCATTCAGCAGTATCTTGTTTGAAAAGACAGTTATAATTGATGAAGATACAACATCAAGGTAGGGTTTATTTTAAATGTTGTATTGCTACAATTATTTTAATATGTTATTCCAAGATTTAATATTTGTGGTGTTGGACACAGTGCTGAACTGTTAGTGTATGTGTCATTTCCTTGACCATGGTTTCACTGTTTTTTTTCTATTTTGGGAGTGATATTTAAATCACATATTTAAATATGCAAGTTAATTCACATTATGGTAGTTTCCTAGGGCACATCTACATATCTACTCCTTCATATTAAAAACAGTCATTCTTTATGATTTGGATTCTGCTTTTACCAGTGTCTGGTGGCCACCTTGACATTGAAAATGCCCATTTTAAGGGAAATAGAGTGTATTATATGACCATATATATATTTTTTTAATTCTAGATTTGAAGAAATTACAGTGGTTAGAAATGGTGGCACTCATGGGAATATTTCTGTGAACTGGGTATTGACACGGAATAACAGTGATCCTTCACCGGTAACAGCAGATATCAGACCAAGTTCTGGAGTTCTCCATTTTGCACAAGGGCAGATGTTGGCATCAATTCCTCTTACTGTGGTTGATGATGATCTTCCAGAAGAGGCAGAAGCTTACCTACTTAAGATTCTCCCTCATACAATACGAGGAGGTGCAGAAGTGAGCGAACCAGCAGAGGTAGATCTCTTATTATGCTTTACTTGTGGGAATATTTCTGTGTCATAGAACAGCTGAAGAACTTGACCACACAAAGCACATTTATGTTTAGTTTGATGTGACAGGAAGAGCACTGGTTTTAGAAATGGTGGTTACTTCCCTTGCTGAAGGTTGTCCCTCTGTAAATAAAAAGTTTGCTCTTAAAAAAATTCCACAAAGTTTTCAAATGTGTTTTTGATTCATCTGTTACTCTATTACCTATGAGAGTAATCATTTTTAGATGTGATACATAAGTAAATATTAAAATTCAAAATAGCCTAGAAAATAAACCGTTTGGTAATCTCAGATGTGAGAATTCTGCACTTTAATATTTTATTCCTTTATCTGCAGCTTTTGTTCTACATTCAGGATAGTGATGATGTTTATGGCCTAATAACATTTTTTCCTATGGAAAACCAGAAGATTGAAAGTAGCCCACGTGAACGATATTTATCCTTGAGTTTTAAAAGACTAGGAGGAACTAAAGGAGATGTGAATATGTTTTATTCTGCACTTTATATTCCTGCTGGAGATGTGGACCCTTTGCGAGCAAAAGATGGCATCTTAAATATATCCAGGAGAAGCAGCCTCATTTTTCCAGAACAAAAAACTCAAGTCACTGTAAAATTACCACTAAGAAATGATGCATTCCTTCAAAATGGGGCCCACTTCCTAGTACAGGTATTTGAATGATTAAAATAATCTCAACTTTGGTTAAACTACAAGTGTGCTTATCTGTGTGAGAGAGTTAACCAGTCATTATTTTGCCTTCATTTATATTTTGGATTCTGTTGCTTACTAGAAGTTATGTAGGGAGTCCAAAGAGAGCCTGTCTGCCCCAACACATATAAGGATGAATAAAACAAGGATTATACTAAAGTCTGTTTTAATCATGTGATAATAAAAGTAGATCAGACATGAAATGTAGGTCAGAATATAATGGATGATGTAATGGAGAAATTCATGAACTGTGAGTGGGGGAGGGCCAGGAGAGAGTGAGCCATTCTTTTGAGTTGATTTAGGAAAATTTGACGTAGGAATATAGTTTGTAGAATAAATATGTTTTTCATGATGGATGCTGCAGGGAAAGCATTCCAGAAATAAAAAAAGCAATATGAGAGAAATTGTGTATATAACTTTAAATAGTATACTAAAAAATCTATTAACTGTAGATAGAATCTATGGACTTCTATCTACTTAGTAAGAAGAAATAAGGGCCCTATATTTCTCCATCTTATCTCTTTTATTTCTTAACTTTTATTAACCAGAGCATATTTTTATTGCCAAAGTTTGAAACATCTGTACTTATTTATGCTACCATGGTTATGTTTTCCATATGGTTGGTATTGGTTGATTTTGAAAATTAGAAAGCAATAAAGGGTGCTTATCAAATTTTGGTTATGTAAATAAATTTAATGCAGAATCAGATAGTGTGAATAGATCAATAAAGAAAGAATGTATGATCTATGTCACCATACATTTTGCTAAGTGGAATATATATGAAATGAAATCTCATATTCCATTAATTTCTTTGAATAGTACTGCATTTAAATTTGTTTCATATTTTCGCCTAGGCTTTGTTTTATACTTTATTATTGCTTTCTCTGGAGTTTCTAATTGCCCCTTTTATTTATTTATTTATTTTTGGCTGCACTGGGTTTTCGTTGCTGCACGCGGGCTTTCTCTGGTTGCGGCGAGTGGGGGCTACTCTTCCTTGCAGTGTGCGGGCTTCTCATTGCGGTAGCTTCTCTTGTTGTGGAGCACGCTCTCTAGGCACACGGGCTTCAGTAGTAGTTGTGGCACGCGGGCTCAGTAGTTGTGGCTCGTGGGCTCTAGAGCGCAGGCTCGGTAGTTGTGGCACACGGGCTTAGTTGCTCTGCGGCATGTGGGATCTTCCCAGACGAGGGCTTGAACCCGTGTCCCCTGCATTGGCAGGCGGATTCGTAACCACTGCACCACCAGGGAAGCCTTGCTCTTTTTTATATGCCATTCTTACCAAATTAGGTCTTCCACCTGTCTTAGATGTGTTGAATGCTGAGTTTAGCTGTACCAACTGCTTTCTTCACTTGCTTCACGCCTGCTACTTGGGACTGTTTTTTTCTGAACTCCTCAGTTTTCTTGATTTCTTGCCTTTTACTTCTTGGATTGTGTTTTAGTTTTTTTTTTTTGCGGTACGCGGGCCTCTCACTGCTGTGGCCTCTCCCGTTGCGGAGCACAGGCCCCGGATGCGCAGGCCCAGCGGCCGTGGCTCATGGGCCCAGCCTCTCCGTGGCACGTGGGATCCTCCCGGGCCGGGGCACGAACCCGTGTCCCCTGCATCGGCAGGCGGACTCTCAACCACTGCGCCACCAGGGAAGCCCTGTGTTTTAGTTTTGTTGAAATATATCTATCCTCAAATACATGTGCAGAAAAAGTATGTGCAAGGTAAACTTTTTGAGTCTTTGAGCACTGAAAGTGAAATTTCATACATTGATAACTGGCTTCGTAGAATTTCTAGATTAAAGTAACTTCTTCTTCAGAACTTGAAAGGTATTGCCTTTTAGCTTCCAGAGTTGCGATTAGAAATTTGAGGGGAAAGAAATCATTTACCTTTAGGTTAACTTGCTCTTTATCTCTGAAAGCTTTTTTTTAAATCTTGGCATTCTGAATTTCTCAGGGCTGTGTCGTACCTTGCTTAGCACTTGGTGGGGTGGGCCCTTTTATTTTGAAGACTTTTGTCTTTTTTTTTGGCTAAGTCACTGCTCACGCTTGTATGGTTTGTGCATTAATTGCGGACTCCTAGTGGAGGTGTCTAGTGAGTGGCCCGTTATGGGGATATATGATTTGTCGGTACGTAGGGATGCCTTTTTGCAATTGGCCTACATGTAGGGAGACCTTTTGTCAGCATTCCAAAAGCTTTGTGGTGGGAGATCTGCTTTTCACCTTTGTTATTATAACTATTATTATTATTCTATTGTGTCTCCTCGAAATGGGGAAATTATGATACGATGCATCCTTCTGTCTATGAGGATAACCCACTTTTATGGAGGACCCTTGAATTCTCTTCTTGGGGTGATGGGTGAACAGAACATGGTGTCATTCACAGTTGTTTCCATTCCCCCTGCAGCTTGTGGAATGCTCTTATGAGGTGACTGGCCAAATGGTGGGGGATCTGGGTCTGTGAAGTGGAGTTGAGCAAGTGGTCAAGCCCATGGCCCTGACCCCATTGAGCAAGAAGTTAAGGCAATTAGAATGCTGCCATCAGAGCACATTTAGAGAGATATTTAGAAAATTTTAAAAAGCTTTAAGTTTGACCTTCTAAAAAACATGTCATAACTTACTTTTTAAAGTTGGTCCTTTTAATATATGGAAATACATACTAATTTCACCAGTTTGCAATTAGGGTAGCATTTCCCAAACTTAGGAATTCTCAGGTGCCTCTGGGAGATTTAAATAACTTGCTGAGAGGAGTGTCAGAGTTTATTGTGGGTTTTTGTGGTTTTTTTTTTTTTTTTTTTGGCATCAGTGCTCTCCTTTGCCTTCTCTGTGGTTGGTGTCCTCTGTATTCAGAGCATTCTTATTAGTAGACATTGTCTTGGTCAGTTCGGGCTGCTATAAAGACTACCACAGACTGGGTGGCTTAAACAACGGACATTTACTTCTCACAGTTCTGGAATCTGGGAAGTCTGAGATCAGAATGCCGGCATGGTGGGGTTTTGGGGAGAGCCCTCTTCCTGGTTTTCAGACTGATGTCTTTGCTTTTTGTCCTCACATGGTGGAGAGAGAGAGAGAGGATGCAAGCTCTTTGGTGTCTCTCCTTATAAGGGCATTGATCTATCATGAGAGATCTACCCTCCTGACCTGATCACCTCTCAAAGGTCCCATCTCCAAATACCATCAAATTGGGCATTAGGGTTTCAACATATGAATTCTGGGTCTGGGGATACAAACATTCAATTCATAGCATATATGTTTAAGGCTTTTGTCCCTAGAACCTCAGTATTCAGTTCTCCCTCTGTCTCCTATCCTGCATAGGTCAAAACTCATATAAGAAACAAATTATTAAAACAAGTGAAATGAAGCAAAGGTTTCACACAGTTGCTTTTGCTTTCATGGAGGCCTGGGCATCCTGGAATTCCTGTAGTAGTTGCAGTGACATGACATGAGTTTGAGAACTGATGATGCAGAAGGATTGATTTTGAGTTGTAGAGAACTTTTCTGTTTTACATTTCTGATATCTTTTTTTACTCTGCCTCAAAACCAGTTTTTACTGTGGATAGAGACCCCGTATATCTATGCCAATATTAGTAACCTTTATATTAAGCTTTCAGTCTCTTGAAAATATCCAGTATCTCTATCCAAGTTGCTGCAGAGAATCCTTTTGTAAACAAAACTTTATTAAGAACCTTCAATTGGTCAGATATTATTCTAACTATTTTATTTCAGCATTCTATATGAATATGACAGAATTTATTTTAGACAACACTTGAAAAGAAAGGAAAAGCTTGAAGAAGCATGTAATATCTGAATTTTGGTGATCCCAGGTTAGAAATCTGTTTGCACCACTAATTCCAGACTCAATTTTTTATCTATCTCTGTATTGAGTTGAAAAACAAAGGTCTTACAGTGCAGACAGTCAATTTAATGCTTTAGGACAAAAGGTCATTATTAGTCACTGACACAATTCCTTAAAGTTCAAAACAGCTGTAGGTTCTGGAAGGCTAGTTGGAATTAGAAGGTTGTGTAGTTTGTATAGTACGTAATGGATGAGCAACTCAAGAATAGGAGGCATCAGACTCTGCATGGAAAGCTGAATGAGGCTGAAGAAAGGAGAATCTGAGACATGAGCTCCTCATTCTTCAGTAAGCCTCTCAGCTAAAATACGTTAGTCTGGGATACCGTTTTTGGCAGGCATGGGGTTACTAATGTGCTGTCTCAGTTGCAAACTGTCTGGAAGCAAAGAACGACTCTTTATGAATGGAGTAGTTTGATTTAGCAGATGCTTAAGGAACCCAGACAAAAAGGCTTAGAGACTAGGAAATAAGCCATGGGAGATTAGCATTTTTCTTTTGATCAGTTCATTCCGTAGCCTTCTATATCTTCTTTATCTATATTTTCCAAAAATACTATATTTAGAATTAATTCTGTAACTGTTTTGATAAATGTAAGTAGAATATGAATTTTCTTCCTTTCTTTTTGAAAAGTTTTGAAGTAAAAATAAATCATTATTTTACTTGATATATTCAACAGTATTATCAGTTTAACTCTTTGTGAATGCATGAGAATGAGAGTGTTCATTCACAAACACGTGCTAACTCACACAAGACCAGTGTATTTTAAAAAGTCTTCACCTCCATCCAATGCACACTTTATATTTATATGCCATTCAAATATATATTTTTAGTTTCTTGTGCTATTTTTAAAGATAACTACATATATATGGGTATGTATATTCTTTTTCTCTAGAAGGAATGACAGTTATACTTACGTGGTTTTAACTATGTATCTTTATGTTTCATTTATTTTATAAAGTAAATGCAGTATCCTAAAGAACCGCATGTTATATATTTTACTTGACTTAGTCCACATACCAGTATTTAGCAAAATTGGTCAGTCTGATTTCTTTTTTTTTCTTTTACCTGAGTGACTATTTACCAGTCATGGAATTTTTGATATTCTTCTCCTGTATATTATTTTCAAAGCAAAGTGTGTTACATTTAAAAAGGCATTCACTTTTACCCTTAAAATATGTATTGTTCATCACAAAATGTGAGCGTATGTGCAGGATCAGTACAGTCCTTGTCCACAGATGTCCACAATATCAACTTAAATCACCAGTCTCTACAGGTGGTTACTTAGTATCATTGTTTCCACATTACAAAGCCTAACAGAGGGCTCTGAAGAGTGAGCAATCCATAATGCCCTGTTAAGTTCACAGTTGCTTTTTAACTTAAAATCTCTATGCTTTTTGCAGTCCTGTAATGATTGTCTATGCCTATACTCATGTGAACACTGTGAGGATTGATAAGTTGGATTTTGAAAAGTTAGAATATTAAGATGTTGAAAGTTTTGATATATCAGGATTCTTATAGAGCTCATTTTGTCTTGTAGGGATAAATCAACAAGTCTATTGTGTAGCTGCTGTACTTAATGTCATGTTGCAGGAAAATACTGAGAAAGACACAGACACACAAGAGGTTTATAGTCCTGTTGGGAAGTAAAAGTCTAGAACACACAAAATGCTGATAAGCAAGCAATATGTGAAGTTTAATGTTAATTTCCACGTTTAGTGAGTGTAGCAGTAGAAGTTCAGGAAGAGGTAGAAGAAAGAGGGCTGGAGAATCCAAGGAAATCTTCATGGGAGAGAGGGATATTTAACTAGTCTTTAAGAGCGAGTACATTTTGACTTGTGAGATGATGGAAGGAGGCCATTCTACATGAGGAGAAACTGTGAAAGTTACTCTGAAGGTCATGTTCATTAATCACAGGGACATTATATGTTATACATGTGTCACATTTCTTTAAACATAAAGACATATTAAGTCACATTTGGAGTTCTGAATGGTCTTCTGATCGTGAATTTTCTCTGGCAGAGAAGGGGAGTGGGTGATTTGATTGGAGGTGTGGGTCAGTGGAAGAGAGGAGGGAAATGTGGGCAACTCGCCAATATTTGGCTTTACATCAAGGTAGTTGGGTATAGGTAACAAGGAGGAAAAGCGGATGGTGATATTGGTGAAAATAGTGGTTAGAGGACATGGAGCAGAGATAGTGATTTCTCTTTGGCACGTTCTATCTGCAAGGTGTCTCTGTGATGTTTATGTCATATTCAGTGGCAGTTGGTTATAAAGATTTGGAATTTGAAGGAGAGATCCAGAGGTTATTATGGAGAGGGTATGGAATTATAAGATAAAGGTCTTAGGAAGAACCCTGGGGAATAATAATAATTGAGGATCAGAAAGAGCTCAAGAAGCCAGTGTGGGAGGTTGAATCAGATGGTGAATGAAAAAGGAAGTTGCCAAGTTATTGGTGGCCTTACCCATGCTTATTTTGTTTTCCCATGCAATTAAGACTTTAACATTTTTCTTAAAAATGTCTTTTCTTTCCATTTTTATGGGTTTTTTTGTTTATTATAGTTGGAAGATCTGGAGTTGGTGAATATAGTTCCCCCAATCCCACCCATAAGTCCTAGATTTGGAAAAATCCGAAATATTTCTTTAGTGGTTACTCCAGACATTGCAAATGGGGAAATTGGCTTTATTAGCAATCTTCCAATCATTTTGCATGAACCAGAAGATTTTGCTGCTGAAGTGGTAAGTAGGCTTTTTCTTATTGATGGGGCCTAATGAGTTTGAGATAATGTAAAGACACTGTTTTTTTGAGGGGGAGGTCGGGTTAGTTTATAGAGTTAACAGATCTTGAAAAGCTTCACCATTTACAGCAAGCCTTCAATATGTAATTTGACATAAGTAACTGATGAATGTGTGATTTTCATCATCTTTTGCCATATTCGATAGAATAAAATTAGAATTAATTGCTCACAGCAAAAGTAGGATATTTTGATGACGCTGCGTTCAGCTAGTGGTATGACATTTGGTAGAGTAATAGCCAAACACAATTTTTTTTTATTGGCCAAGTCATATGTACCACAGGAATCCTTGACCTTTTCTATTTCTGAGCACTCCTCATGCTTGCCTTGGGCAGGATTCAGGTGACGTCCTATACTTGGTGGTGGAGGTGATGGTGGTAAAGTAGTGGATGCCAAATCTTCGGAATTTTTTATATATATATATGTGTGTGTATATATATATACATATATAAAATTTTATTTACATATATATGTAAATTTCTGGATACACACACACGGACACACACAAACATGCTCACATATACAGCACGTCTCCCTGCCTCCCCCCACCCTGGTTGAATTTTCCTGCCATCTATATAGGGACCATACTTGTTTTTGACCTTACCATTCCCTGAGCCACAGTCTGTCCCTAAAACCCTCTCCAAGTCTCTTACACTTAGATTTAGTTTAAACTGGGTTGCAGTTGAGATCAGGAATGTGGAGAGTTGTTTTTGTTATCAAAGCCTCATATCAAAATATGGTGACCACAACTTCCTTTGTTTGTATATTTGATTCTGTGAATTGGCAGAGAAGCTCTATTTTTCAAGATGGTTTTGACTTTTTATATTTTCATAATATTTTAATATTTTTCTTCTAAAAACTAAAAAGTATTCAGTTTTTTCTGAAAGAATGGGTTGTTTTTATTCATTTATCTTACAAAGCTGTACATTTACCATTTCATATTTTTCCCTAGAGGGAAATTAGTTTCTAGGGAAAGTTTTGGGCTCTGTGAAACCTGCATTCTTCCCATCCTGGGAAACAGCAGAAAGAGTGAGAATTTCCCTTTGTTCTCTTTGTCCCCATCTACAGCCTGGCCACGCCCACCCTCTTGGGGTGATTTAAGGGCCCAGTCCTTTCTTACTTTTTTTTGTCTTTTCTAAGAATCTTACTTTGCTTGCTAGTCTACAGACTTGACCGTTGCTAGCCAAATTAGAAGAATGGTTAGTGAGGAAATATCTTCCATGTTTTTCAAGACAGCCTATGTTCAAGGGCAAAGAGCAGAGGATACCTTTTTTAGCCACTTAAAAAGAATAGCATTATATACTATTAAATATTTGTTTACATTCTTTGTTTGAAAAAAACTTCATTATGATCTTCAATGATCCTTTTCTTATACATATTTAAAGTGTGCTGCACTTAAATAAAACTACCGAATACAATTTGTTTCAGAATTATTATAATAGTTTACATTTATTTAGCTCATGCTATGGAGAGACACTTTAATCTTCACCAGGAACTTGCAAAATAGGGAACCACTAGCTTCATTTCACATGTGGAAATTGAGGTCAGAGAGGTTAAGTAACTTGCCCAGGGTAACCCAGAGCCATGGTTTGAGCATCTGATTTTGTTTCTGCTGCATTTGTTGTGTTGGTTAGAAACATTTCTTATTTGTATTATTATTTTCTTATTTTGCCCCTTATCACGTTAGGATGCATTTGACATAACTGTGTACTTCCCAGATTTAGTCACAAAAGCTTATTTTTCAGTTTGTACTGTGATATTAAATTAATTCTTTTTTTCAGAGAACCTCTGATGGAAATTTATTCTTTAGCCATTGTTCTGTGTTTTTCATGGTTCTTTGGCTTTTAAAATGAAGTCTTTTTGTTAAGACAAATCCCAGGTTAGGCGGGTTTTTGGGTGGGGGAAATTTAATAGAGAAGTTTGATTAGCAAAAACTAATATAAAATAGTCAAATCTGAAATTATCATCATACTTAAAGAAAGCTTGTTCAGTTGTGCTTTTAATATCATTTTAATTGTTCACTTCTCTATGCACAATACCTAAACATATTCATATAACAAGTGTATGCACTAACTGAAAAGCTTATGTAATTTGTGAGCATGTATTTCAGAAGAACTTGTTCTGTTTTCTTTTTATAAGGTATGCATTCCCTTACATCGGGATGGAACTGATGGCCAGGCTACTGTCTATTGGAGTTTGAAGCCCTCTGGCTTTAATTCAAAAGCAGTGACCCTGGATGATATAGGACCCTTTAATGGCTCTGTTGTGTTTTTATCTGGGCAAAGTGACACAACAATCAACATTACTGTCAAAGCTGATGACATACCGGAAATGAATGAGACGGTAACACTTTCTCTAGACAGGTAATAACCCATTTAGGTAATGTTTAGTGACATTTATATGTTCACGTTCTCTGAAATAATTTTGTTTCTTGTTTTAATTCTTTTCTTCACATAAAGTAAAAAGAAAAAACTAACTAGATAATGTCATGCTGACCTTCTTCTGACTTTTCTGATGTTTGTTGATGGCTTTTGGTTAGACTGTTACAACATAGTGAACTCTTACCCTGCTATTTATCATGAAGAAACATTACATAGAGAATTTATAGAAGGTATTAGATACATCTTAATCATAGCTAATATGTTGCTATGTTCAAAAAATAGGCAGCAGCAAACCCAAAATGTTAGGTTAGGCAAACATCTCTGCTGGCTTCATTTTCATCAGGGAAGAGGATTAGAGCTTGCTTCAGTGAGTAAAAAGAAAGTGTTAATCTTCATATAATGAAATTTTCTTTTTTACATGGAATTTAACATTAAATAATACTAATTTTCCAGAGAATAAAAAATAATACAAATTTAAGGGGTATTTTTAAGTAATAATAAGGATTTAGTTAACATTTCTCAGTAAGTAATTTATATCAAGAAAATATCACAATCTCTCAAAGAGAAATTTTTTTCAGCGATTCAGAAAATTCCAAAAATAAAAAACTACTGTGCATAATTGATGTTAATTAAAAAAATTGAAACCAAGCTTATCTACTACAGGTCTCTATATTAAAGTTGATACATATTAGAGAAGGTTAATATGTGACTTGAGGGCTTTGCAAAATTTTTATTTTAGAAACAATAAAATTCATAGATGAATCAATACCTGTTATTTTATACTGTTTTAATGAGGACTGAAGTAGTAATAATTATTTTATGTAACCCCTGGTCCTCTCCAAATTTTACTCTCAGTCTGTTGTAGGTTTTTCTATGTTGGTGTATTGTGTAAACACATTTTATAAACCTTATGAGTAGTTGTTTTTATTTTTATGTGGAAGAAAAATTCAGAATATAGGGAACAAATCTGTTGAATGTCTGCTGTTCATTTTGTGTGCTTTCAGTACCACATTGTGTTTTCTTCCTTTTTCTTAACATAAAAATTAAAACAAAACAAAATAGGCAAACAAACCAAAAAAAGCAAAAACCAAATACAACACACACACACACACAAACACACATGCACAGTCTAAATGACTTATGGTTTTAATATATATTTTCCATTAAATCTTAAGGAAAGATATTTCATATGATGAAAAAATTGGTGAAATGTAAACTGAAAATTATTAGTTTTTCACTTGTGTGCTTTTTTTCCTTAAGTTAGATTTGAGTACTTATTAAATCAGTGGACAGTCTTAAAAACAAACTAAAGAAAAATGAACAGCAATTATAAACCAAAGAGGTAGCAATCTATAGGAACTTTGTTAGCTAAGCTGCAAGTTTCTGCTCTGAACTAAATGTCTAAAGAATGATTTAAATTATACCTCTGCAAGTTCATAAGTGACTATTCTTCATATTCTTTCAAAATAGTCATTTTCAACCTTATCATGTAAGTCTTCGAAATTAACTAAATATAATTTTAAAGTATTTTCTCTCTCTTTCCTCTGGGTTAAGGCAGTACACAAGAAAGTATAAACCATGGGGCAGAGAATTTCAGAAATTAATGGTTCCTCTCTTTTCAAGCAGAAGAAATTAGTTCAAATTTATACTAAAATGTTTTAATGCAATTAGTAACTAGTGCATACTTGTATTATCTCAGTTGTGCATGAACAAATTACAATTCAGTGTTCTAAGACATTTAATTAAATAAATGTGACAATCTCCTATTTTATCAAAATCTCCGTCTCAATTTTGCAAATTTTTAACAAAACTAAAATGAAAGAATGAATGAATGCTACTGTGATTACAGTAAGTTACAATAAAATATTGCAACAAAAAATAATTAACATTTTACTGTGATACCATTTACGATTTTCTTTTAATGTCAAATTCAAATGAAAATTCTCTATATTTCAATTAAATAGAGATAAAAGTTACCCTGGTACTGAGTGATTTATGATGCTTCTAATACCATACTAATTAAAAATATTTTGTTGTTTAGTTCTCACCAAATCAGAAACAATATTATTATGCCAATTTATTTCAGAAAAAATTGTAATATATGTAGTATACAACTCCTTATTTATAGTGTTATTTGACTTGAAAAATGAAGCACTAGGACTCTACATTCTGACATGTTTCTCAAGGCTGTTTAAAAATACAGCACATTGGGAATTTGGCAAAGTGTTTAGATTTCCTGATATGAAGTTATATTTAAGTAATATTTGTCATAATTAAAAGATACAGCGATATCTTTTGGCTTCTTGAGTATATTCCTGTGCAAATGATGAAAGATATGTTTTTCTCTGCTGATAGAGTTTTTATATTTTCAAAGAATAACTGGCGTTAGATCTGAGGATGTGGGATTTTATTTTTTTGAAACCTAATTAAAGCTACTAAGTAATTAAAAGTCGGGCTGAATGAAATTTGCTCAGCTGCCGTGGTTTTGTGAGCGTGCACAGTGCTTGGCAGCCTCCAGCGCCTTGGAGCAGGCCTGGAAAGGAATGTCTTCAATGGGTCTTGACGTGCTGGCTGGTCATGGGGTCATCTTGCCTAAGTGGGAACTGCCGAACCTTTTGCTAGCATTTGTGAATAGCAAAGAACCCAGTGTGCAGAGTTCCCTTAAAGTGAATATGACTAGCTTGTGCGGGGGGAGGGAAAAAAGAGAGCTTTCTTTAGCTTTATTTTTACCCTGCCATTCACATTTCTAACAGTATTGGTGAGATTTTGGCAAATAGTGTCTCTGTCTTACCCGCCCCCCCACGCCTCCCCTTCTTTCTGTGTTGACAGGGTAGAAACCGAAAGGTTTGTCGTGTATTTTGGGTAAGTGTGCTAAAGAATGTCTTGTTTTTGGTGATTCAACATTTTGCTTTGCAAGTCAGTGTTTCGGACAAGGCTGCTGTTCTGCATGACCACCAGTCTTGAGAGAGTTTGCTTGTCCACCTGCCTGTGCATGCTTTGTGTGTCCTTTCATCTTCTAATGATAAGCTTATATGAAGAGTTTTTTTTTTTGTATTAAGAGTTTTAAATTATGAATGCATTTAAGATATCTGATAAAATTTTTGAGAATTTATGTAATTTCATGTTTTGAAGAACTTAAAAATTTTAACTTTCCTTATAGTGTACATATAACCAAGAGAACAATTAGTGTCCTTTGCTTGTGAGATTCTTATTTAACATCTTTTATGAATCTTGTGGTTTAACAAAGAATTCAGAAGCAGGGCACTCATCTCTTCCATTGGTTTTTGAGTGCATCTAAGCAATTTCTTGCCTACATTCTCTCAGTTGTCGTATAAAGAACTTTTCAAAATTTTGCCTTTTTCCAAAAGGGTAGCACATTAAAAATAAATTCATTTGTTTAATGCTCAGAACGGATTTTTATATTTCACATTCTGATCGTGTATTTTTTGTCTCTTAGCTTATATAGACATAGGAAATTTTAATTGATTAAAATATCAATGTAAATGAAATATGGACAAATTTGCGATGAAAATCATATGACTGCATTAATAATCCAAAAAGGATAACTATCTTATTATTTGGATTATATCTTCTGTGGCTACTAGTATGCTAGGTATTGGCTGTCAGATTTCCAAAAGCTGGGGAAAGATGTTAATTCAGATTCTCTATTACACAGGAAGTGTGCTGTCCTTTTTATATATTAATTGTGACTGCATTGTAATTTTGAGGTCTGATCAGCAGTACGTTTTGATTCAATAGAAAGTGACATTTGGAAAGGTTTAGAGCAGCTTGCAGGATTGAGAATTCTCAAAGAGTATGCTGGCTTTTAAACCCTCAGAGCGTTACAGTCCTAGTCCCTTTGATCATTCTAATTATAGGCTGAACATAAAAACCAGAAATAAAAAACATCTTGTTTTAATATGTTCTTCTGAGATTTGTATAGGAATTGCTATAGCATGTCACGTATCTCAGATCTATTCTATTCCATTTTTTTCATGTATGTCACGCATTTTCTTTTGTAATAAAACAAAAGAAAATGCGTGAGGTTAAAATCAAGGTGAATAGAATCATATTAAAGGTCACAAAGTATCTCTAAAATCTAATCACAATTTTATTTTTGGTGTGTCTTGCTTTAGTCCAAGCAGTTAACCAACTTGTATTCAGTTAGTATAATCTTACGTAATGAGTTTTTTTTTAAAGAAATTCATGTGTATGTAAAGTTAAAACAATTTTATTTAAATTATTTTTAAACTACATGTTACAAATTAACTTTTGCTAAAACTGGAAACAAATTTGTGAATTTGATACTACTTTATAAAATATATTTAAACCTTTGATTAATGTATTTTTAAGGTACACATGCAGTGTTTGGTTTCAGTCAAATATGAAAGAACCAATGAATTCAGAAATAGAAGTTTTCCCATAAATGTTATCAGTAAAACTGTTTTGATCTGAAGTGATTTTAATATACTTAAATTCAACTTAAATTTTACCTCCTAATAACCTTCATATTCATTATCTGAAGTGTTGTAAATATTTTAAATAAGACTTCAAAATTCAGAAGTAAGACTATAGGTAGTCTGTAAGACTTAGAAAGCCTGTAAAACTTTTTCCCCTCTGACTTCCCCAGGGTCAATGTGGAAAACCAAGTGCTGAAATCTGGATATACAAGCCGTGACCTAATTATTCTGGAAAATGATGATCCTGGGGGAATTTTTGAATTTTCTCCTGCTTCCAGAGGACCCTATATTATACAAGTAAGTATGAAAGAAACTTCAATCTATTCTGTACTCACAGCTTCAAAAGAACAATCTCGAAAGATTTAAGCTTTTGTGGACTTTTTTTTTCCTGTCCTATATATGGTACTTTACTGACAAGAACACAGTTATCATCACTATTATTGTTATAATCATATAGATAGCATATAATGAGGGCCTTCTATATTCTCTTCCCTGTTCTAAGCACTTTGTAGTCACAGCCCTTACTCTTCACAATGAGTTAAAGAGGTCTGTGCTCTATTTCACATTTTACAAACGTGAAAAAGAGACACATTGGCATTTCTAGCTGAGCCTTAGACAGACTGCTTAAAGTTGTGATGCCAAACCTATTCAGTCCAAAATTCAGGGTGTGTGATTCTTTTGTTTTTTTTAAATACAGTTTTGAAAGGTTACTTTCCATTTACAGTTAGTACAAAATATTGGCTGTATTCCCCATGCTGTACTATATATCCTTGAGCCTGTCTTACACCCAATAGTTTGTACCTCCTCTCCCCCACCTCTCTGTTGCCCCCCCACCCACTGGTAACCATTAGTTTGTTCCTGTATCTGAATCTGCTTATTTTTTTGTTATATTCACTAGTTTGTTGTACTTTTTAGATTCCACGTATAAGTGATAACATACAGTGTTTGTCTTTCTCTGTCTGACTTATTTCATTCAGCATAATGCCCTCCAAGTCATCCATGTTGCTTCAAATGGCAAAATTTCGTTCTTTTTAATGGCTGAGTAGTATTCCATTGTGTGTGTGTGTGTGTGTGTGTGTGTGTATATGTGTGTGTATATATATGTGTGTGTGTATATGTGTATATATATATATATATATATATATATATATACACATACCACATCTTTATCCATTCACCTGTTGATGAACACTTAGGTTGCTTTCATATCTTGGCAATTATAAATAATGCTGTGAACATTGGGGTGCATGTATCTTTTTGAATTTTGTGGATTTTTTTAAGGAAGGAGAATCTGTAGAGCTCCACATCATCCGTTCCAGGGGAGCTCTTGTTAAGCAGTTTCTACACTACCGAATAGAGCCAAGAGATAGCAATGAATTTTATGGGAACACAGGGGTACTGGAATTTAAACCTGGGGAAAGGGAGATCGTAATCACCTTGCTATCAAGATTGGATGGAATACCAGAGGTATGGGATTTTATTTTTTCCGTGTGCTTTTGTGGAAAGTTGATCGTATCTTGTATATTATGAATATAAATATTTTGAACACTGGCAAGGAGATACAGGAAAGGAAGTGGGCAAGAAAGGATTGAGAAGTGCTTATGTTTGGAAAATAAAAAAAAAACAAGCTTAAGAAACAAAGTAAGACTTATTCCAATTTGAATTGTCCATGTTTGTTGTACGTAAAGCAGTACCAAACAATCTGAAACGTTCAGTGTGTAATCAGTTTTCATCTCCTTTTAGGTTTATATATGTTAAACCTTATTTTATGTAATCTGTATTGACTGAACTTTCAGTGATACAGTTTTGAACTGAAGAAATTTTTCTGTAAAATTACTCTTTTAAAGGAAATAAATTTTAGTTGTATATTAAGGGAATCAGATATTGTTCCATTATGTTTACATACCATTGCATATGTAGCTTTTACATTAATTTTATTTACTCTTATTATTTTAAATGACTAGATCATCAGTGATAAGGTTAAGTCTTCTTACAATTTTAATATAGTATCATGGTTTATCTTTTCCCTTTTTGAATAATGTATACTTATATCTGATGTCTCTCTTAATTGATGGAAGGATGTTAAAAATTAAAAAAAAAATCAGCTTTGTTTTTTCAGTGAGTGGCATGTTTGTGAAAAGCTGATTCTTGAATATATATATTCTAATTTCCTCTGAAAATTTCAACTTTATATTTTTCCTAATTTAACATGTTCATTTTAGTTGGATGAACATTATTGGGTGGTCCTCAGCAGCCATGGTGAACGGAAAAGCAAGTTGGGAAGTGCTACAGTTGTCAACATAACGATTCTAAAAAATGATGATCCTCATGGGATTATAGAATTTGTTTCTGATGATCTAATTGTTACGATAAATGAAAGTAAAGGAGACGATACCTATAGTGGTAATTTATTCTACTTTTTATTTTCTATTACTGTTTACTAAAGAAGAAATTAGTCATGTGTTTAGTTTATTTTTTTAGTAAATAGTTATTTGTAGTTGTCCAACTGCTGAGAAATTACATGTAGTACAGAAATTGGTGTTTTAGAAAATCATATTTAAGATTGCTAGTTTTATTTCTTACATAGTATTGTGATGATGACTTCAGTTATATTTTGATTTCAGTTAACCATATGTGGTAGAACTCAAACACTCAAAAGAATGAGTTGAGTCAAATAGGAAAAGCTTTAGGAGTTACTGCTAGGGAACTATTGCAGTGGCACAAAATGAGATGTATTGATAGGTTATTTTTAGAGCTGTGTCTCTCTGGGTAAGATAATCACTTTTGAGTATGCAGCTTCCTCTAGCTGCCCTTAACAAATATCCTTATAGGACTTTGTGATAGGTGTACCTAATTAGTCACCATTCTGCTCCTTTTGCTGAATGACTTTTAAAATCGCAAACTGTGATAGAAAAGATCAAGTCCATTTATTTGATCAATTGTATACCTACAGAGGGAAGACTAGGTTAATTTATATATATACCTTGAGGCTGGGCTAAGGAAATAATTGGTTTTTATTAAAAAGAGGGCTTATTTTTACTTTTATTTGAACAATTTCTTCACTCATCATTTTAAAATTGTTTAATATATGCTCATATATGTTATACCCATTTGTATTTCACAGCTGTTTATGGTGTAATAAGAAATCGAGGCAACTTTGGTGACGTTAATGTATCATGGGTGGTTAGTCCAGACTTTACGCAAGATGTATTTCCTGTCCAAGGGACTATTTTCTTTGGAGATCAGGAATTTTCAAAAAATATCACCATTTACTCCCTTCCAGATGAGGTAAATGTTACACAAATATTTTGTTTAATAATTATTTTTTAAAATAATTAAACATCTGGTAATTTACTCTGTCATGAGAGTATGTGATAAAGCAGCAGTCCCCAACCTTTTTGGCACCAGGGACCGGTTTTGTGGAGGACAATTTTTCCCCTGATGGGGGTGGGGGTGGGCAGGGGGCGGGGGATGGTTCAGACGGTAATGTGAGCGATGGGGAGCGGCCGATGAAGCTTCACTTGCTCACCTGCCGCTCACCTCCTGCTGTGTGGCCCAGTTCCTAACAGGCTGCCGCGGCCCGGGGGTTGGGGACCCCTGTAAAGAACTCATGTGTGATAATGTTTGACTATAAGCCAAAATAGAAATATTATTTTTGGTTTCCCTGAAGGCATTTTTAACTCTTAGAACTGATAGTCGCTGGTGACACTGCGTACGTGCCAAATATCAGGGATTCATACTTGTGAGAGAGGTTAAGCACTTGGTTTGTACTTAGGCCCTTTGAGGATGAGGTCACCATCTACCAGGTATCCTATGATGCACTCTCAGAATCAGGACATTGGACCAGATGGATGGTGGATTCAGGATAATGCAGAGAAAGAAGTTAGTAACAATGGGGTGGACCTTTCTGAGGGACACTGTGCTTCGAATAGGTATGGAAACCTGTCTCCTTTCCTTCACACTTGTGCCTTGAGAGACAAAATTCCAACACTGTTCCATTTTAGGGTCTGGAGACCGGCTTACATGGATGAGAAAGAGAAACAGTGTCCATCTGGGGAGCCATATAGGCTCAGAGATGTGGGGAGTCTCATCTTGTTAGGACAGGAGAATGAGGTCTTTGTGATGTACTTCGGTGAAACTTAAGTAAGGTTTGTAAGGGGCCTTTGAGAGCTAGCTGAGCTTTTGTTATGATTATGAATTCTGTTCTAAGTGTGTCATAAAGTTATTTTTCTGTTCCATTGTTTTTCCTTAAAAACAATATATATCCTATTTTCTTATAGAAATAACTTAAGCTATGTAGTATTTCTGTTTTTAACTTACGTAAGGCATAATATCTCTATTTCCATTAAATTTTATAGTGAGTCAAAATAAAGTGACTGTTTGGATGAATGTACATTAAAATTTTGGGGGGTTCTGAGGCCTACTTGAATAATTTAGAGTGGTTCTGCCTCAGAAGTAGAAACAAACATTAGTACCGTTATTAATAACGCTCTTTTTTAAAAAAGATAAAAATAATTTAGGAATATGTAGTGGAATTATTTATACAAATCACCTGACTAAAAGCATGTGTAACATTTTCCAAAAGATTCCAGAGGAAATGGAGGAATTTACCATTATCCTACTTAATGCCACTGGAGGAGCTAAAATAGGAAATAAAACTACTGCAACTCTGAGGATTAGAAGAAATGATGACCCCATTTATTTTGCAGGTGGTATTGCTTTCTTATTTGAGTGAGTTCACATCTTTCTTGAACAGTATAAAAATACTTTTTTTCAATAATTGTTTTAAGTGAACATTTTCAATAAAGCACAATTGTTGCTTGTTTAAATAGGATTTCATAATTTGTTTGGATGATCATTATTCAATTTCTTTGACATTTTAACAAATACTTTTAAGGATCTTCTGAAGGAAAAAGAAAATAAAATAACTACTATTTTATTAGCTTTGTTCTCCTCCCACTTTTAAATTCCAAGGTATTTTCTTTCCATTGTGCAAAAATGAACACTCTTCCACATAACCTCTTCCAGTACACAGTGTAGCCAGTTCAGGGTCTGCATATTGTACTTGATGAATGGTTACTTACTATAATTACTATTACTTAAGGGACATATAAGTTAACATATAAATTAAGGTCTCCCCATTTTTGCCACTTTAATGCTTTCTTTAGAACTGTCTTTTCCACCTGAGATATCTTTTAGTTTTATTTGGTATCTAATCTATTGGTATCTAATTCTTTCTTAAATCATTTTTGCAAGATGTTCAATTTACAACTGTAGGACTCTTAAACCTCTTGAGTATTATTGAGTTATATTTTAACCTTCAGTTAACATGTACTTAATGAGTTAGTCCTGTGTTCAGTCTTCTACTAACCCTGTAGAAGAAGTGGCAAAAATAAAACCTAAGATATCTGGGCCTATTGTCAAGGAACTTATGGTCTAAATTTGAAAATAAAGTGTATGAAACAGTAGTCAGAGGATTCCAGACAGTATGTAATTTACTGACAAATTGGGTGTTGAAGACAATGGATTCCATAGGAGTCAAGGCAAGAGGAAGGCCATTGACTAGAAGTAATCAGAGGAGACCTCATGTAGGCGTTGGGATCAGAGCTGAGTCTTTAAGTAAAGACACAGTGGAGTTCATTTCTTGTGGGGGGCAGGGAGAAACATATGTGATCTGAAAATATGGAGATGGAATCAGAAAAGCTCACACGTTTCTTCTTATCTTTATGAATATTTCAGAACCTCGTGTAGTGAGGGTTCGGGAAGGTGAGACTGCTGACTTTATAGTTCTCAGAAATGGATCTGTTGATGTTGCCTGCACCGTCCAATATGCTACCATGGATGGGAATGCTACCGCCAGAGAGGGGGACTTTGTTCCCATTGAAAAAGGAGAAATGCTTGTTTTTGCGGTTGGAAGTAGAGAGCAGAACATATCTGTATTCATTAATGAAGATGATATCCCAGAAACAGATGAGTTCTTTTATATAATCCTCTTTAATTCAACAGGTAAATAAATTACATTTATGGCATATCTGTTGTTTCAGTGCTTTTATGAGATGACATTAAGCATTTAACTGTCACCTGGGATTGTTCAAGAGCAAAATTGTTTATTTCATTGCTTTCTTGAGGGAAGGGCTGAGGAATATATGTGTTGAGACTTCGTGTACCTGGTATACTCTGTGTCATTATTCTTAATCTTTTTTCACAATATAGCACACATAGAAAATTATGTTATTATTATATGAGGAATAGAAATCTTTTAGCTAAAGCTACCCTAAGTCTTTTCTAGTCATCCAAGGGCTTAGGGCATCTGTAGTCTCTTCCCTCCTAGCAGGGTGCTGGGCATGGTGGTTGGGAAGCTGCATTCTGTGGGTGACTTGAGCCCAATTGGCTCTACAGCCACAATGCATGACAATTTGCAGGAGGGGAAATTCCTTCTTCTCCATGCTATAAATGAAGCAGGATGTTTTGTCCCCATTATATGGGTCCTGAGAATGTTTTGACCCCATCTTTAGTAAATTAGAGGGATTATAGCTTCTTTTGGTATTTATTTTATTCTTTTAAGAGTACATAGAGTTATTTTTTTCCTTAATCTTCTAGATTAAGAAGACATGATACTCCATCACCCCTGAATACGCGAGTGTGTTTTTTCCTATATACTAGGACATTGTCCTACATAACCACAATATAGCCATTGAAATCAGGTTAACATTAATACAATTATTGCCTCAGACCCCATTCAGATTTCTCCAGTTTTCCCAAAAATGTCCTTTCTAGCAAAAATGATCCTTTCCTAAATCATGCATTGCATTTAATTGCTGTGTCTCTTAATCTCTTCAGTCTGGAATAGAGTCTTTCCTTGACTTACATGACCTTTATAATATAGAAGATTACAGGGCAGTTGTTTTGTTGAATGTCCTTCATTTTGGTTTGTTTGATGTTCCTCATGATTAGATTCAGGCTTTGCATCCTTGGCAGGAATTTCATAGTTGTAATTCTGTGTTCCTATTATATCTCTTCTGTTGGCACATGATTTTGTTTTGTCCCTTTACTGCCATGTTTACTTTGACCACAGTTTAGGTGGTGACTGCCAGGCTTCTCTACTGTACTTTCTGTTCCTTTGTAATTAATAAATATTTTGTGGGGGAGATAGTTTATGTAAATATCCTGTTACTCATCAAACTTCCAATTTTTTCATTGATATATTTATTAGTATGGACTCATGATTTATGTTTAATGCAGTGGGTTATATTTCGCTATCATTTCTTTTTTAACATCTTTATTAGAGTATAATTGCTTTACAGTGTGTTAGTTTCCGCTTTATAACAAAGGGAATCAGCTATACATATACATGTATTCCCATATCTCCTCCCTCTTGCGTCTCCCACCCACCCTCCCTATCCCACCCATCTAGGTGGTCACAAAGCACCAAGCTGACCTCCCTGTGCTATGTGGCTGCTTACCATTAGCTATCTATTTCACATTTGGTAGTGTATATATGTCCATGCCACTCTCTCACTTAGTCCCAGCTTACCCTTCCCCCTCCCCGTGTCCTCAGGTCCATTCTCTACATCTGCGTCTTTATTCCTGTCTGCCCCTAGGTTCTTCAGAACCATTTTTTTTTTTTAGATTCCATATGTATGTGTTAGCATACGGTATTTGTTTTTCTCTTTCTGAGTTACTTCACTCTGTATGACAGACTCTAGGTCCATCCACGTCACTATAAATAACTCAATTTCGTTACTTTTTATGGCTGAGTAATATTCCATTGTCTATATGTGCCACATCATCTTTATCCATACATCTGTCAATGGGCACTTAGGTTGCTTCCATGTCCTGGCTATTGTAAATAGAGGTGCAATGAACATTGTGGTACATGACTCTTTTTGAAGTATGGTTTTCTCAGGGTATATGCCCAGTAGTGGGATTGCTGGGTTGTATGATAGTTCTATTTTTAGTTTTTTAAGGAACCACCATACTGTTCTCCATAGTGGCTGTATCAGTTTATATTCCCACCAACAGTGCAAGAGGGTTCCCTTTTCTCCACACCCTCTCCAGCATTTATTGTTTGTAGATTTTTTGATGATGGCCATTCTGACTGGTATGAGGTGATACATCATTGTAGTGTTGATTTGCATTTCCGTAATGATTAGTGATGTTGAGCATCCTTTCATGTGTTTGTTGGCAATCTGTATATCTTCTTTGGAGAAATGTCTGTTTAGGTCTTCTACCCATTTTTGGATTGGGTTGTTTGTTTTTTTGATATTGAGCTGCATGAGCTGCTTGTATGTCTTGGAGATTAATCCTTTTTCAGTTGCTTCATTTGCAAATATTTTCTCCCATTCTGAGGGTTGTATTTTCGTCTTGTTTATGTTTTCCTTTGCTGTGTAAAAACTTTTAAGTTTCATTAGGTCCCATTTGTTTATTTTTGTTTTTATTTCCATTTCTCTAGGAGGTGGGTCAGAAAGGATCTTGTTGTGATTTAAGTCAGAGTGTTCTGCCTATGTTTTCCTCTAAGAGTTTGATAGTGTCTGGCTTTACACTTAGATCTTTCATCCATTTTGAGTTTATTTTTGTGTATGATGTTAGGGAGTGTTCTAATTTCATTCTTTTACATGTAGCTGTCCATTTTTCCCAGCACCACTTATTGAAGAGGCTGTCTTTTCTCCATTGTATATTCTTGCCTCCTTTATCAAAAATAAGGTGACCATAGGTGTGTGGGTTTATCTCTGGGCTTTCTATCCTGTTCCACTGATGTATATTTCTGTTTTTGTGCCAGTACCATACTGTCTTGATTACTGTAGCTTTGTAGTATAGTCTGAAGTCCAGGCGCCTGATTCCTCCAGCTCCGTTTTTCTTTCTCAAGATTGCTTTTGCTATTCGGGGTCTTTTGTGTTTCCATACAAATTGTAAAATTTTTTGTTCTAGTTCTGTGAAAAATGCCATTGGTAGTTTGATAGGGATTACCTTGAATCTGTAGATTGCTTTGGTAGTATATTCATTTTCACAATGTTGCTTCTTCCAATCCAAGAACATGGTATATCTCTCGATCTGTTTGTATCATCTTTAATTTCTTTTATCAGTGTCTTATAGTTTTCTGCATACAGGTCTTTTGTCTCCTTAGGTAGGTTTATTGCTAGGTATTTTATTCTTTTTGTTGCAGTAGTAAATGGGAGTGTTTCCTTAATTCCTCTTTCAGACTTTTCATCATCATTAGTGTATAGGAATGCAAGAGATTTCTGTGTATTAATTTTGTATCCTGCTACTTTACCGAATTCATTGATTAGCTCTAGTAGTTTTCTGGTGGCATCTTTAGGATTCTCTATGTATATTATCATGTCGTCTGCAAACAGTGACAGCTTTACTTCTTCTTTTCCTATGTGGATTCCTTTTATTTCTTTTTCTTCTCTGATTACTCTGGTTAAAACTTCCTAAACTATGTTGAATAATAGTGGTGAGAGTGGACAACCTTGTTTTGTTCCTGATCTTAGAGGAAATGGTTTCAGTGTTTCACCATTGAGAACGATGTTGGCTGTGGGTTTGTCATATATGGCCTTTATTATGTTGAGGTAAGTTCCCTATGTGCCTACTTTCTGGAGGGTTTTTATCATAAATGGGTGTTGAATTTTGTCAAAAGCTTTTTCTGCATCTATTGAGATTATCATATGGTTTTTCTCCTTCAGTTGGTTAATATGGTGTATCACATTGATTGATTTGCATATATTGAAGAATCCTTGCACTCCTGGGATAAACCCCACTTGATCATGGTGTATGATCCTTTTAATGTGCTGTTGGACTCTGTTTGCTAGTATTTTGTTGAGGATTTTTGCATCTGTGTTCATCAGTGATATTGACCTGTAATTTTCTTTCTTTGTGATATCTTTGTCTGATTTTGGTATCAGGGTGATGGTGGCCTCATAGAATGAGTTTGGGACTGTTCCTCCCTCTGCTATATTTTGTAAGAGTTTGAGAAAGATAGGTGTTAGCTCTTCTCTAAATGTTTGATAGAATTTGCCTGTGAAACCATCAGGTCCTAAGCTTTTCTTTGCTGGAAGATTTTTAATCACAGTTTCAATTTCAGTGCTTGTGATTGGTCTCTTTATATTTTCTATTTCTTCCTGGTTCAGTTTCAGAAGATTGTGCTTTTCTAAGAATTTGTCCAGTTCTTCCAGGTTGTCCATTTTATTGGCATAGAGTTGCTTGTAATACTGTCTCATGATTCTTTGTATTTCTGCAGTGTCAGTTGTTACTTCTCCTTTTTCATTTCTAATTCTATTAATTTGAGTCTTCTCCCTTTTTTTCTTGATGAGTCTGGCTCATGGTTTATTAATTTTGTTTATCTTCTCAAAGCATCAGCTTTTCGTTGTATTGATCTTTGCTATCATTTCCTTCATTTCTTTTTCATTTATTTCTGATCTGATCTTTATGATTTCTTTCCTTCTGCTAACTTTAGGGTTATTTTTTGTTCTTTTTTCTCTAATTGCTTTAGGTGTAAGGTTAGGTTGTTTTTTTGAGGTGTTTCTTGTTTCTTGAGGTAGGATTGTATTGGTATAAACTTCCCTATTAGAACTGCTTTTGCTGCGTTCCAGAGGTTTTGGGTCATCATGTTATAATTGTCATTTGTTTCTAGGTATTTTTTTGATTTCTTCAGTGATCTCTTGGTTATTTAATACTGTATTGTTTAGCCTCCATGTGTTTGTATTTTTTACAGATTTTTTCCTATAATTGGTATCTAGTCTCATAGCATTGTGGTTGGAAAAGATACTTGATACGATTTCAATTTTCTTAAATTTAGCAAGGCTTGATTTGTGACCCAATATATGATCTATCCTGGAGTTTGTTCCATGAGCACTTGAGAAGAAAGTGTATTCTGTTGTTTTTTGGATGGAATGTCCTATAAATATCAGTTAAGTCCATCTCATTTAAAGTATCATTTAAAGCTTGTGTTTCCTTATGTATTTTCAATTTGGATGATGTGTCCATTGGTGAAGGTGGGGTGTTGAAGTCCCCTACTATGATTGTGTTACTGTCAATTTCCCCTTTTATAGCTGTTAGCATTTGCCTTATGTATTGAGGTACTCCAGTGTTAGGTTCATAAATATTTACAACTGTTATATCTTCTTCTTGGATTGATCCCTTGATCATTATGCTGTGTCCTTCTTTGTCTCTTTTTGTAATAATCTTTAAGTCTGTTTTGTCTGATATGAGAATTGCTACTCAGCTTCCTTTTGATTTCCATTTGCATGGAATATCTTTTTCCATCCCCTCACTTTCAGTCTGTATGTGTCCCTAGGTCTGAAGTCGGTCTATTGTAGACAGCATATATACGGGTCTTGTTTTTGTATCCAATCAGCCAGTCTATGTCTTTTGGTTGGAGCATTTAATCCATTTACATTTAGGGTAGTTATCGATATGTGTGTTCCTATTTCCATTTTCTTATTTATTTTTGGTTTGTTATTGTAGGTGTTTTCCTTCTCTTGTGTTTCCTGCCTAGAGAAGTTCCTTTAGCATTTGTTGTAAAGCTGGTTTGGTGGTGCTGAATTCTCTTAGCTTTTGCTTGTTTGTCTGTAAAAGTTTTAATTTCTCCTTTGAATCTGAATGAGATCCTTGCTGGGAAGAGTAATCTTGGTTGTAGGTTTTTCCCTTTGATCACTTTAAATATGTCCTGCCACTCCCTTCTGGCTTGCAGAGTTTCTGCTGAAAGATCAGCTGTTAACCTTATGGGGATTCCCTTGTATGTTATTTGTTGTTTTTCCCTTGGTGCTTTTAATATTTTTTCTTTGTATTTGATTTTTGATAGTTTGATTAGTATGTGTCCTAGCATGTTTCTCCTTGGATTTATCCGTATGGGACTCTCTGCACTTCCTGGAGCTGATTATTTCCTTTCCCATATTAGGAAAGTTTTCAACTATAATGTCTTCAAATATTTTCTCAGTCCCTTTCTTTTTCTCTTCTTCTTCTGAGACCCCTATAATTCGAATGTTTGTGTATTTAATGTTGTCCCAGAGGCTCTGAGACTGTCCTCAGTTCTTTTCATTCTTTTTTCTTTATTCTGCTCTGCAGTAGTTATTTCCACTATTTTATCTTCCAGGTCACTTATCCATTCTTCTGCCTCAGTTATTCTGCTATTGATCCCATCTAGAGAATTTTTAATTTCATTTATTGTGTTGTTCATCATTGTGTGTTTCATCTTTAGTTCTTCTAAGTCCTTGTTAAATGTTTCTTGCATTTTGTCTATTCTATTTACAAGATTTTGGATCGTCTTTACTATCATTATTCTGAATACTTTTTCAGGTAGACTGCCTATTTCCTCTTCATTTGTTAGGTCTGGTGGGTTTTTATCTTGCTCCTTCACATGCTGTGTGTTTCTCTGTCTTCTCATTTTGCTTAACTTACTGTGTTTTGGGTCTCCTTTTCATATGCTGCAGGTTTGTAGTTCCCGTTGTTTTTGGTGTCTGCCCCCAATGACTAAGGTTGGTTCTGTAGGTTGTGTAGGCTTCCTGGTGGAAGGGATTTGTGCCTGTTTTCTGGTAGATGAGGCTGGATCTTGTCTTTCTGGTGGGCAGGACTGCGTCCGGTGGTGTGTTTTGGGGTGTTTGTGACCTTATTATGATTTTAGGCAGCGTCTCTGCTAATGGGTGGAGTTGTGTTCCTGTCTTGTTAGTTGTTTGGCATAGGGTGTCCAGCACTGTAGCTTGCTGTTCGTAGAGTGGAGCTGGGTCTTAGCATTGAGATGGAGCTCTTTGGGAGAGCTTTTGCCACTTGATATTACATGGAGCCGGGAGGTCGCTGGTGGACCAGGATCCTCAATTCGGCTCTCCCACCTCAGAGGCCCAGGTCTGACACCCAGCCGGAGCACCAAGACCCTGTCAGCCACACGTCTCAGAAGAAAAGGGAGAAAAAAAAGGAAGAAAGAAAAAATAAATAAAGTTATTAAAATAAAAAAATAAAAATAATAAATAAAAAAGTTATTAAAAATAAAAAAATTTAAAAAGTAATTTAAGAAAAAAAAAAGAAAGAAAGAAGAGAGCAGCCAAACCAAAAAACAAATCCACGAGTGATAACAAGCACTAAGAACTATACTAAGAAAAAAAAAAGGACAGATAGAACCCTAGGACAAATGGTAAAAGCAAAGCTACACAGACAAAATCACACAAAGAAGCATACACATACACACTCACAAAAAGAGAAAAAGGAAAATAAAAGTACATATCTTTTGTGAAGTCTGAGGTCTTCTGCCAGCGTTCAGTAGGTGTTCTGTAGGAGTTGTTCCATATGTAGATGTATTTCTGATGTTTTTGTGGGGAAGAAGGTGATGTCCACATGATACTCCTCCACCATCTTGAAGGTGTCTCAGGAAATTTATTGCAGATGACCTCATCGTCTGAGGGGCCCACACGCCGCCAGGGTGACTACCTTCGCCTGCCGTCCAGTACCTTTCATGGTGACTGTGGCCGCCACCTCCAAGCAACTGACACTAACAACTAACTACTTGCCCTATTTCGCTATCATTATTTACTTTGATGGTCACATTGTCCCAGATTTGGCCAGTGGTAGCCTGTGCAAGATGACTTCTTTGTCTTTGTGACCTGTCGCTATTATTCTGTGAGCATTTTCTTACTTCCTGAAACAGCAAGCTATTCCAGACTCATCTTATACTTTTCCTGTCAAAACCCTGAAATCAGTCATTTTTTCAAGAAGCCCTGACTCCTCTTAGGGAGGAATGTTATTTATTTATTTTATTATTTTTATTTTTTGGCTGCGTTGGGTCTTTGTTGCTGCGTGGAGGCTTTCTCTAGTTGCGGTGAGCAGGGGCTACTCTTTGTTGCGGTGCAAGGGCTTCTCATTGCGGTGGCTTCTCTTGTTGCAGTGCATGGGCTCTAGGTGTGCAGGCCTTAGTAGTTGTGGCTCACGGGCTCTAGAGGAAAGGCTCAGTAGTTGTGGTGCACAGGCTCAGTAGTTGTGGCTCGCAGGCTCTGGAGCGCAGGCTCAGTAGTTGTGGTGCACGGGCTGAGTTGCTCCGCGGCATGTGGGATCTTCCCAGACCAGGGCTTGAACCCATGTACCCTGCATTGTTAGGTGGATTTTCAACCACTGCACCACCAGGGAAAGCCCAAGAATGTTATGTAGAAACCAGGACCTCTGCACTAGGTATGCTAATTATTATTGAGTTTATGGTCCTCCTAGGCCCTCTTACAGAGATAGAGAATATATGTATGTATGTATGAATTTATGTATATACACATGCACATTAACATCTGTAGTTCTGTACCCAACTGTATACATTGAAGACCATTAGTTCACCTAGGGTCTCCATTTCTATCCAATACCACAAGTTTCCTTCTCGTTTTCATATTTATCCCTTCCTCCCCTGGTAATGAGCAGTCCAACTCCGATTATCTTTAATATCAATATATTTACTTATTTGATTAATTCACCTTGTGTGTAACCACTTTCCCATTGCTTCGTTTACCTTCTTCCCACAATGAGTCTGCTTTTCTTACTGCAGTAGTATTCTAGCTTCCTGCTCTAGGCCAACCCCTTACCCTCATGTGGATGCCCTCCCACACCACTCAGACTCCAACATCAAACCCCAAGCTTTTCTCTGTTGGAGATGCCTTCCTTACCCTGCGTGAGCTCTAACCTTGTGTTGGGTCACTGTGGTATCGTATCCCTAACTCACAGTGTGCCTGCATTGTGCTCTACCTCTTAGACTGAAATATTAAGAAAGAAGAAGAGGAAAAGAAAGAGATCACTTAATTTTTGTTTGTGCTGTGTTTATCATTCTCCCTATTCCTTTGTCTCTTTCTCTTTGTGTCTTTCTTCCTATTCCCCTTCCTCTCCATTATTTTCAATACCACCTATGACATGTTGCATAACAAATGCACATTATAGCAGAACCCTGCCAAAATTAGGCGTTCTTGTTTTTATTTGTTTTTGTTAGATTTTATGATATATTTTAAGTTATTTTATTACTCCATAATGTCAGGATTTTCTATACAGTGATTTACTGTCTGTTTTTATGTTCCTTTCCTCTTTCCATTTGCTAATCATCAAGTAAGGTTGAGTACAATTGTATATTTATATAAATTATTTTTAATGTGCTGGTTTGCCACGTATTTCTTTTTCTCTAATTTTAGTTTTAGGTGTTGTCCTCGTCTAATTTTCAAAGTTTTATTTGTATCAGTTCAGCGAACTTTGATAAATACCAATGACTGAGCATCTACCCTGCTAGGGGATGAAATTGATTGAGAAGCATTTGTACAAGGACTTAACAGTAATATTGTGTGTGTGTGTGTGTGTGTGTGTGTGTGCCTGAGTGTGTGTACGTGTCAGTGTGTGTGTGTATTAATATAAGGTGATAATCACTATGCCAGATTGAAAGTGCTGTAGGAACACAGTGGAGGATGCACTTAACTTGGGAATTCAAGGAAGAATTCCCGGAAGAGTTGTTGCTTGAGCTGGGTCCTGAGGAGTGAAAAGAAGTGAATAAAGGTTGGGAAGACTTTTGCTCACAGAGGGAACAGCTCCAGTAAGAGGAAAAGCTATGGACCTCAGGGGAGTGATGAGAAGAGACCTAATTTATTGGCTGTAATGGTGCTAACATACTGTGGAAACAATTGGAGTAGAAAGGAATCAAGTTCAACATCATAAAGATTGCTTTGTTCTATGTATGACCAGATCAGACTCTGCTGCCTAAAGGCTGAGATCTAAAGGGAAATAATTGGGTTGCCCAAAAGGTTCGTTCAGGTTTTTCCATCAGATGTTTTGGAAAAACCGGAATGAACCTTTTGGTCAATCCAATATTTAAGCCAGTGATTCTAATTAATATATCTTATGGGGTAATACTTTAATTTTTATGAAATGAAAGAATCTACCTCAAAATGTTGAAATTTGATAAAGCTATGTTTTTAATTTCTAATTAAACTATTGAGGTGATATCCCTATTGCAAAGAAAAATATGTATGTTTTTCAGTAAAGTAGTTCTTCTGTAATTAAACATTTCTTCAGAGACAGGTCACATTAAACTTATTTAGCCATCTCTTTCATTTATTTATGACCTTCAATGAGGAAATTCTTCCTGGAATTTGAACATTATTTTAAACTGTTTCTTAGTTTAAAAATACAAATTTAACAATAAGTCAAGTACTTTTTTGTTATTTTGACTTTTCCATTTTTAATTTAGGTGATACAGTAGTATATCAATTTGGAATAGCTACAGTGATAATTGAAGCTAATGATGACCCAAATGGTATTTTTTCCTTGGAGCCCATAGACAAAGCAGTAGAAGAAGGAAAGACTAATACATTTTGGTAAGTATATTTGGACAAGGCAAATTCAAAATTGGTTAAAATAAAATAAAATCTTTATGTATGCAAAAATTTGAAACATTGTTAATCTTTCAAAATTAAAAAAATGGTTAAGAATGGAATAATTTCAAAGTTGGTAGTCTGAATGAATTGTAAACTTTGTTCATATTGTTTCCACTTGTTAAAAAAAACCCTGACACTTTAGATGGAAAGCAGAAAATACTCTCCCCACCCTCCTTTACCCCACTTCTGTTCCTCGTCAAGACTGAGAGACTTCAATTATTCAAGGTCTTCTGGAACTCTTCTTTTAAATGATATGTGACTACCCTCACCCTAGGCTTTGCTTTTGAAGAACTTTTGCCAATTCTCATCTAAATATTTTTCGATTGGATTTATCTTAGACTTTATCTTTCAGTTTGGACTTCGAAGATTATGAATTTTAAGACTGCTTCTTTTTATTATTTGAAGTTCTACTTCGTTCTTCCTTTTCCATGAGATTCTTCTTGGTTGCTCAGTAAGAACTGGCTGGCTGGTTTATATTAAACATGATAAATAGACAAAGTGTATTTCTGAGATAATACAGAAAGTTCTCAGTAGAGTTACTACTTATACATTTTTCATAAGAAATAATTTTCTTTAATTTGTTATACAGGATTTTGAGGCACCGAGGACACTTTGGCAATGTTTCTGTGGCTTGGCAGCTCTTTCAGAATGATTCTGCTTTGCAACCTGGACAAGAGTTCTACGAAACTTCAGGCACTGTTAACTTTATGGATGGAGAAGGAGCCAAACCAATAATTCTCCATGCTTTTCCAGACAAAATTCCTGAATTCAATGAGTTTTATATTTTAAAGCTTGTGAACATTTCAGGTGCTGTGTTTTCTCATCTCTTTTATTTTACCACCAAAATTTACTATTTTATGCTGGAATAATTAGAGCTGTATAGAAAATGCAGTTAAATGAAGTTTTATGGATGGAGACATATCCATCCTCAAACTTGTAAATAGATTTTTTTTCCACACCAAATAGAGTATCTCAAACAAAACATTAATGGTAGTTAGGAAGTACAGATTCATGGTAGCTTAAAGTTGGTCTTCATACCATAATTTAAATAATCAATTTTCCCATCACTTTTGGTTTTAAGCATGGGAATTAAACCTTTCTAGTTAGTATCCTCTTTTCAGGCTCAACTGGTTGTTAATGAAATACTGAACCAGAATACCCTTGAAAATGTGGTGAAGGCCATATGGTGACACTATTGTTCATTGATAAACAAGTAAATTACTTAATGAGAAGTTTGCTAAACAAATTCTTTTTGTCTTCATCTTGTACTAGAAAGTACTCCCAATGCTGGTTTTTCATTCCTTATAAATTATCTTATTACAGGTGGGTCCCCAGGTCCTGGGGGCCAACTAGCAGGAACCAACCTCCAGGTGACAGTAATGATTCCATTCAATGATGATCCCTTTGGAGTTTTTATCTTTGATCCAGAGTGCCTAGAGAGAGAAGTGGCAGAAGATGTCCTCTCAGAAGATGATATGTCTTATATCACCAACTTTACTGTTCTGAGGCAGCAGGGTGTCTTCTGTGATGTACGAGTAGGCTGGGAAATACTGTCTAGTGAGTTCACTGCTGGTTTGCCTCCAATGATAGATTTTTTGCTGGCTGGAATTTTTCCCAGCACTGTGCATTCACAACCGCACATGAGGCGTCACCATAGTGGAACAGATGCTTTGTACTTCAGTGGACTAGAGGGTGCATTTGGAACTGTTAATCCAAAATACCATCCCTCAAGGAACAACTCAATTGCCAACTTTACATTTTCAGCTTGGGTAATGCCCAATGCCAATACGAATGGATTTGTTATAGCAAAGGATGATGGTAATGGAAGCATCTACTATGGGGTAAAAATTCAAACAGATGAATCCCATGTGACACTTTCCCTTCATTACAAAACTCTGGGTTCTGATGCTACATATATTGCCAAGACGACAGTCATGAAATACTTAGAAGAAAATGTTTGGCTGCATCTTCTAATTATCCTCGATGATGGTATAATTGAATTCTACCTTGATGGAAATGCAATGCCCAGAGGAATCAAGAGTCTAAAAGGAGAAGCCATTACTGATGGTGAGTGTTATCTTTACAATTAGGACCCTGAATTTTGAGTTTTTAAAAATTTTGACGTCTTAAAAAGGCTAGTGGGTATTTAAAAATCTGCTCATGTATTATTGGTTTATTTTTTTAAATAAAGCTACACGTCTACCAAGACCATAAGTTCTGTGCTGAGTGTTGCAGAAATGAATCAGGCAGAGTCTCTGCCCTTAAAGTACCTGAAATAGGCTCTGGGAGAGAGGTGTGCAAACAGATCACTTCAACACATTGTAGGAAGAAAGAAAAAATTAATAAGGAAGAAAGAAAAAAATTCCTCTTGTGATAGTAGGAGGGATGGGTGTGATAATTCCAGGTAGAAAAGAGAACAAAGGTGTAGAAGTGTGAAGCAGAGTATTGTATCTGGAGAACTGCTGTCAGCTCAGTGTTCTGGAGGTAAAGGGTGGTGGAGATAAGGTTAAAGAGAAATTAAAAGAAAATCATATTGAACAATCCAGCAATTACAGGGGTTTATAGTATCAGGAGTTAAATTGATGAATTCTATGGTGTGCTTTAAAGAGAGAGAATCCTTATCTTTAAGCTGAATTATGTGCTGTTTCCTTGAGAAACACACTTGTGTGCATGTTTATGTCCAAATATCAGTTATTTCTGTTATAATGACCAGTTCCCTCCCAGCCCCTCTATCCTATAATTTGATTTTGTTTTTTTATTTAGTAGGAAAGTAGAGCAGAGCTTATATGGTTATATCTTAACAGAATATTTTCCTTCTGAACCTCCTGCATTAAATATCTGATTGTATTTTTTCTTTCCTAGTAGGAAAAAAGATGGGCAAAAGAATAACATACCCACATTACTGATTTCAGCCTGTAGAACCGTGCTTACAACAATCTGTGGCATTAAATTATTAATCTTTTTTTTTTTTTTTTTTTTTTTGCGGTACGCGGGCCTCTCACTGCCGTGGCCTCTCCCGTTGCGGAGCACAGGCTCAGGACATGCAGGCTCAGTGGCCATGGCTCACGGGCCTAGCCGCTCCACGGCATGTGGGATCTTCCCGGACCGGGGCACGAACCTGTGTCCCCTGCATCGGCAGGCAGACTCTCAACCACTATGCCACCAGGGAAGCCCAAATTATTAATCTTTTGATTGTGTGAATATATACATATGTCTGTTAACATTGATGTTAACATCAATTTTTTTGACATGATGTTAACCACCATGATGACATGGTGGTAGAATGGGAAAGATTGGGGAAAATAAGAGCTGGTGTTTCTTTATGTAGCTTACTGCAAGGAACTTATATTGTCTATGTAATTTGTAACTTATAAATAAAATTGAAAAGGTATATATATATATTTAGGTTATTAATGAAATATAGGATATTTTATGTATATTATAAAATATACAAAAGTGTATATAGGTGTACAGGTAGATGAATTTTAAAAAATTTAAAATTCATCAGTTTCAGCACTCCATGTAACCAGCCCCCAGATCAAGAAACAGTGTTCCAGAAGCCCTCTTTGGCTCTTCTCTAGTCATTGACTCATCATCATGCCCAACTACGATTGCCATTTCTAAGAGCATAAGATTAGTTTTAAATGTTTTTAAAATTTATGTACATAGAATTGAGCAGTGCGTACGCTTGAGTGTCTGGGGTTTGTTCAGTATTGTGTGTGAAGTTCATCTGTATTTTTGTCTATTGTAGATATTTCACTCTCATTACTATATAGTCAGTCCAGAACCTCTGGAGAAGGCATGGAGGCAATCCCAAATCACTGCCAAACTCTCATCTTACATAAATATCTTAGTTGAGTTATTGGAGAGGGAATAAATAAAGTAATAAGAATTGGTGAATTCCTAAAAAGGGTTATTATTGATGCATAGTAAAGAGTTGAGCTGCATATTGTTACTATCATGAAAAAGTCCTTAAAACTCATATAATGTTGTTCCTGGGAAGGAATATTTCTTTTTCTACATATATTGCATTAGTTGTTTGGATTAAAAGTTATTTTTGGTCCACAAAAACTCCTTTTGCTGATTCTCACAACTTCATTTAACTCAAGGTGAATTTCTAACAGATCAAGAATTGAAGTTCTCAAAGAATAGTAATACTAAAGTTTTAAAATTGTGACTGAATTGAATCATTCCATTCTTAGATGTGCAAGGAAATTTTTAGATTTCCCATAAGAAATGTCTATCCAAATATATACATATACATACGTATATACACATACCTACGCATGTACAACATATCCTTTGGTACAAAATATCTTAAATCCCAGCGATTACTTTACTGATTCATTTTTCATTATAATAGATAGCCTTTATTTAATTGTGTTCTAGTTATGTGAAAGCTTTACTTACCTAATAAGACTTTTTAATAAAATCGCTTCACTTTCTGAATCACACTTGTAATTTAGGACAGGATAATTGTGGTTATTGTAGCATTTAAACCCATTTCTAATTTCAGGTCCAGGAACACTGAGAATTGGGGCAGGAGTGAATGGCAACGACAGATTTACAGGTCTGATGCAGGATGTGAGGGCCTATGAGCAGAAATTGACCCTTGAAGAAATTTACGAACTTCATGCCATGCCAGCAAAGAGTGATTTACACCCTGTTTCTGGATATCTGGAATTCAGACAGGGAGAAACTAACAAATCATTCATTATTTCTGCAAGAGATGACAATGAAGAGGAAGGAGAAGAATTATTCATTCTTAAACTAGTCTCTGTATGTGGAGGAGCTCGCATTTCTGAAGAGAATACTACAGCAAGATTGATAATACAAAAAAGTGACAATGCCAATGGCTTGTTTGGTTTCACAGGAGCCTGTATACCAGAGGTAAGTAGTGAGTCTGGTGAATTTCAGAGTTAGTTCGTGGATTTGTTCGGGAGTGGGCTTTCTTTCATTTGGTAAGATTGCCTGAGTATTGACACTAGGCCCAGAAGTATGCTATAGCCAGCGGTGCAAATGTAAATTATAAGGTCTTTTCTCTTATAAGTTCACAGTTTGAATCAGAAGCTTAATAAGCTGAGAGAAGTAGTAATAAGTTAGCAAATGAAACTTTAGAAATTATCTTTAAAGTTAATGCATTTCACAGAATGCATAATTGTACTCCACATGTAATTTACGTTTTGGCTACTGTGTAAGTAAATGAAATAATATATATTGAAAGCTTCTATGAATAATTGTAATTGAGGCTTTATTAAAATATGATTTTTTGAGGGTTTTTTCCCCACATATGAAACGTTCTTGAGTAGTTACAGTGTTCTTCCATGTTGGATGTAAATGCCTTTCTTATCACCCATCTTGGCCAGCTTAATTCATTAGGCAGTTTTACTGCCCTTATCAGTCCTTTCCAAGCTTTCAAGGATTCGTAATCATCTTGGTTTCCTGTTCAGTAATGTGAGATCTTATGAAACCGCTTCACAGGTGTTCTGTGTGAAGCAACAGCTCAGTGTCCATGAAAGGATGCCAACGAACAAGAGAGGCTTTCCTTTTGCAAGTTGATTCTTGGAGGTTTAGAGGGGTGCATATGTAAATTGAAGCAATTAAGAAAAACATGAATGGGTAGAGCTTGAAAAAAATATCTAGGTCATAGGGCTCATTGTATCAATAGCTCAAATTGGGGTGCCTGGCTCTCTGGAGTGTTTTATTGCCCCTCTTATTCTTTGGTTTGGTGACAATCATAAGAGATCTTCAATAAGTGTTCTTTTTCTATACCAGAAATAGAATATCCTAGACAGGGAGGACAAATGTCATACAAATCTATGACTTAAAAGAGAAATATGTTTATCTATAATGATAATACTTTTAGATACTTAGTTGTCAAACAACTTTACATGCTAGTTTTTTATGCACCTTTCTGATAATTTATAATGTAGCTGCAACAAATATTAATTATTACCTTCTCCACTTCGAAGGGTTAGAAACGGCAGCTTAGAGACCTGAGAAAATAACTAACCCTAGTTGAATTAAATGAGATAGGATCAAATACCTGATTCAAAGTGTGGCAATTGGGCTTCCCTGGTGGCGCAGTGGTTGAGAATACGCCTGCCTATGCAGGGGACACGGGTTCGTGCCCTGGTCCAGGAGGATCCCGCATGCCGCAGAGCAGCTGGGCCCGTGAGCCATGGCCGCTGAGCCTGCGCGTCCGGAGCCTGTGCTCCGCAACGGGAGAGGCCACGACGGTGAGAGGCCCACGTACCGCCAAAACAGAAACAAAGTGTGGCAATTACTAGTATTTAATAAATACTAATTTTCTCCCCCTGCCTTCTTTTGTTTCTAAGATACAGTGGGAAGAACTGGAATTTGAACTTATGTCTTGTGAATTCTAACCTGTTGTCTTTCCCCCATGTATGTTTGATATCATCATCTCTATTTTTAAAAAGACGAAGTGACTTCCATCAGGTTGTGAGAACCATTCTGTGCCATCTAAAATCAGCTTCCCTTCATATCACTTCATGACCTGGCACCTGCCTATGGCTCTGACTTCTTGTGTAATTCTCCTCTTTGGTCAGTATGTTTCAGTCAGAGTTTCCTTGTTTCAGTTCCAATCTCAGGGCATCAGCACTTCCTAGCCTTTCAATCTGGAACACTCTTATTCCACATCCTCAGAATTAGTCATTCAAGTCTCAGCTCCAAAGACATCTACTCAGTAAAGACTTTTTAATTTAAAGTAATCCTCCCACTTCTCCTAACTGGTCACTCTCCATCCCTTCACCTAGTTTTACTTTTTTTTTGTAGCATTGATCACACGCTTCAATTCCGTATGTTATTAATAAGCCTGCTTATATACTGCCTATCCCTTTCTACCACAGAGGTGAAAGAGTTTTATTATTGTTCATTATTGTATCTCTAGGACCTAGCATGGCACATAGTAGGTACTCAATAAATCTTTGTTGAACTTGTGAATGTATTTTAATATCAAGACATGAAAAGGCTCATAGTTCAAATAACAAACACAACCAGATTCAGCTAAGCTGCATAAACAGCCAAACTGAAAAACAAAACAAAACAATACATAAGTTTTTAAAACCTGCCTAAAATGAGTAGTTTTTGAGTGTTTCTCTGACTTTCTGGGACATGATAGTAAGTCTTCAGTGCTGGCTTATCTCACAATTTCCATTGATAGATTGTGTTGGTGTTGGTTTAGTTCCACCTAGGTATTCCACCTTTGTTCCCAGATATTTCAGAATTTGAACAGGGCCAGTCAACCTTTGATTGCAGAAGAGAACTTCCTTATAGGAGCCACAGCATATATAGTTGTATAACCGCTGGAAAGAAAAAGAAAACTTGACTGGTTATTCTCCAAGCCCACCTGAGAGAGAAATAGAATACATCTATACTGGAAGGAGTAAAGTTTAGATGGTTAATATAGGGAAAGTGTTGTGTCTAAAAGATCAGATATTGGAATTTGATTGTCAGGAAGATTACAGAATTTTCATTCTTGAAAGTCTTAAGAATTGAAGTATAAAACTCGTACTTTCATCTTGGTGTGATATGAAGACAGGAGTGATATGAAATATTTTTGTCGTGATGACCGTCATCAATATTTATTGATTGCTTACTGAAGTCATTCTCAAAGTGTAGCGCAAGGACCCCTAGGGGTTCCTGAGATCTTTCAGGAGTTCTACAAAAGTCAAACCTAATTTTATAAAATGCTATGATCTCTTTTTCATTTTATTGACATTTGCACTGCAAAAGCCACGGTTGCCGAAACTGCTAGCTGCTAGTGCCTTTGTATGAATCAAGGCAGTGGCACAAAACTGTACCAGTTGTCATTGTTTTATTTATCACCACACACCTGTAGTTTAAAAGGTGAATATTTCACTTGAGTATCTTTGATGAAACAATACAAAACATTAATTTGATAAAATTTCTACCCTTGAATACCCACCTTTTTAACATTCCGTGTTGTGAAATGAGAAGCACAAATAAAGCACTTCTGCTACATTAACAAAACATGATAGTTGTGAAGAAAAGCGTTTGTGCAGATACTGAGTTGTGAGCTGAACTGGCTGCTCTTTTCGTGGAACACCATTTTTACTTGAAAAATGACCAACAAAGTTTGGTTATTCAGACTTGGGTATCTGGCAGGCATTTTCATGGAAATGAATGAAGTGAGTCAGTGACTACCTGGAAAACAACTGATAGTATTTGTTGCCAGTGATAAAAATTTGAGCTTTCAAACAAAAATTAGGGTTGTTGGGACATTTTACCTGCCAAAGTGAACTTGATGGTTTCCCAATACTTAAAGACTTTTCAGATAAGATTGGTAGTGATATTAGCAAGTGTGATTTACTTATTTTGTATAATGAAATACATCAACATTTGGAAGATCTGTATAACTCAGTGAACCAATATTCTCCAAATAATCCACGTGTATTGTTACAGAATCATGCATGGGTAAAGACTGATTTAAAGTGCAAGGTAGACCAATGGATTTTAATGTCTTAGAGTATGATTCCACATTGCAACTAAACTACCACTTGTCAAATTTTGGTATAATATTGAGGAAGAATACCCACAGCTGTCTGAAAACACTATTGTAATCCTCTTCCTTTTCCAGTTATATATCTATGTAACGCTGGATAGTCTTCATATACTTCAACCAAAATAACAAATAGCAACAGACAAATTGATTACAAATGGAGATATGAGAATCTAGCTGTCTTCTGTTAAGCTAGACTTTGAAGAGAATTGCAAAAATGTAAAAACAATGCCCCCATCATTATTTTTTTGTTTTAGAGAATATAGTTAGTTTTCATAAAATACGTTGCTTATGTTAACATGAGCTTATTATTGCTATTTAAAATGAGTTAGTATATCAATATTTAATTTTTTTTCAATTTTCATTCATAAAATGGTAAATATCAGCAGATTTCACCAACATAAGCAAGAAACTCCTTGGGGTTCTCAGTCATTTTTATGAGAGCTCAGGAGTCCTGAAACTAAAATATTTGAGAACTGGTGGTTTATACCTGGAATTATCTTGAGTTTAAATTTTATGGTTACTTGCTTCATTTTCAGAAATAAAAACCACTGTCACTTCCATAGATTCTTCTGCATTGTGATGTTTCAGTGACATTGAAAAGTTAACTTTTTTCTTATTCCTCCAAAAATGCTGAAGCCGATAGAGATCGTTTAAAGACTTCTCTCTGAATTATGTTATGCTTTTGCATTTTTCATAGATTCATATGACATAAAGTAATATTAAGGTTAAAATGAAAGCATAATAAGATCTTAAACAAATAATGAAAATATGTGGAATATGACATAGTCTACTTGATGGCATATTGAAAGAGATGAGATTATTTTGTGATTTGTTTCCTCCTAAACAGGTACACCGTGTCCTGTCAAATAGCAGGTGCTTAATAAATTTAATTGAAAGAATGAACAAATGTAGTTTAGAGCCCTGGTGGGGTATGCCAGATAATTCTTTGGATTCCTAGTGGGCTCTGTATTGAACAGATGGCTGATTTTTGTTGGACGTATTGCCTAGTAGTCACATTATCATGTTGCCTTCCTGTGTTTTGTTATTCTTCGTACTTAACAATGTTATTTTCTCTCCACCTTCTTTTCGCACTGTTTTTTTTATGTCCTGCAGTCTTGTATACCACATAATTATAGAGTTGCTTTTCCTAATGATTCATAGAATTTGCTAGTCTTACTTTACTTTTACAACTACTATTTGGATTATGTTTTATATTTATAAACTCATGGCTTAAGAATAAATTTAGAGATATTTTGAGAGGATCTTTTTAAAAACGAGAGTATTATTTAACTTGGACTGTGTTTGTTTTTATGTGCCTGCCCTATGTTATGTGAATAGATTCCTTTAGATATAAGTGATATTGGTATAATCTGATATCCCAGATCATCAGCCAAGCATGAAACAAAATAAAAAATTAAGTGGATGTGTAATTGTTTAGCTTTAATCTTCTGTCTCAATAGAGAAAGCCAAATTCATGTGGAATAATATATTATTTTTTCTAGGAAAATGTATTTCAAAAACTCTTCTCATTGTTAACCTTTATAATTACTTTTCTGATGGTCTGAAGATGTGTCAGGTTCCTGACTCGAAAGAGAAAACAGTAGCGGCTGCTACTGTTTCTTGTGAAAAACTGAGTGATGATGGTTCTGATGATTATTACTTGATGTTATGCCCCTTCATATATACTGGCCTGTACTTTTGCTTGATTTATGATTCTAAAGTCAATTAGATGGGGGCTTCCCTGATGGCACAGTGGTTAAGAATCTGCCTGCCAATACAGGGGACACGGGTTTGAGCCCTGGTCTGGGAAGATCCCACATGCCGCAGAGCAACGAAGCCCGTGCGCACAACCACTTAGCCTACACTCTAGAGCCCGCGAGCCACAACTACTGAAGCCCACGGGCCTAGAGCCCATGCTCCGCAAAAAGAGAAGCCACCGCAGTGAGAAGCCCGCACACCACAACAAAGAGTAGCCCCGGCTCGCCACAACTAGAGAAAGCCTGAGCACGGCAACGAAGACCCAACGCAGCCAAAAATAAATAAATAAATACATAAGTAAAGTCAATTAGGTGAATTTCTTTTAAATTTTTTTTTTTTTTTTTTTTTTTTGTGGTATGCGGGCCTTTCACTGTTCTGGCCTCTCCCGTTGCGGAGCACAGGCTCCGGACGCGCAGGCTCAGCAGCCATGGCTCACGGGCCTAGCCACTCCGCGGCATGTGGGATCTTCCTGGACCGGGGCACGAACCCATGTCCCCTGCATTGGCAGGTGGATTCTCAACCACTGCGCCACCAGGGAAGCCCTCTTTTAAATTTTTTGATCAGTCTTTTTAAATATAGAGCAGTTAAACCGTTTCCATTTTTTTCTTTTCTTTTTTGACATTTTTAGTTTTTTTTTTAATTTTATTTTAGTTTTTTATACAGCAGGTTTTTGTTAGTCATCCATTTTATACACATCATTGTATACATGTCAATCCCAATCTCCCAGTTCATCACACCACCACCGCCCACTGCTTTACCCCCTTGGTGTCCATACGTTTGTTCCCTACATCTGTGTCTCCATTTCTGCCCTGCAAACCGGTTCATCTGTACCAGTTTTCTAGGTTCCACATATATGCGTTAATATACAATATTTGTTTTTCTCATTCTGACTTACTTCACTCTGCATGACAGTCTCTAGATTCATCCACGTCTCTACAAATGACCCAATTTCGTTCCTTCTTATGGCTGAGTAATATTCCATTGTATATATTTACCACATCTTCTTTATCCATTCGTCTGTCGATGGGCATTTAGGTTGCTTCCATGACCTGGCTATTGTAAATAGTGCTGCAATGAGCATTGGAGTGCATGTGTCTTTTTTAATTATGGTTTTCTCTGGGTATATGCCCAGTAGTGAGATTACTGGGTCATATGGTAATTCTATTTTTAGTTTTTTAAGGAATCTCCATACTGTTCTCCACAGTGGCTGTATCAATTTACATTCCCACCAACAGTGCAAGAGGGTTCCCTTTTCTCCACACCCTCTCCAGCATTTGTTGTTTATAGATTTTCTGATAATGCCCATTCTAACTGGTGTGAGGTGATACCTTATTGTAGTTTTGATTTGCATTGCTCTAATAATTAGTGATGTTGAGCAACTTCTCATGTGCTTCTTGGCCATCTGTATGTCTTCTTTGGAGAGATGTCTATTTAGGTTTTCTGCCTATTTTTTGATTGGGTTGTTTGTTTCTTTAATATTGAGCTGCATGAGCTGTTTATATATTTTGGAGATTAATCCTTTGTCTGTTTATTGGTTTGCAAATATTTTCTCCCATTCTGAGGGTTGTCTTTTCGTCTTGTTTATGGTTTCCTTTGCTGTGCAAAAGCTTTTAAGTTACATTAGGTCCCATTTGATTATTTTTCTTTTTATTCCATTCTCTAGGAGGTGGATCAGAAAAGATCTTGCTGTGATTTATTTCAAAGAGTGTTCTTCCTATGTTTTCCTCTGAGTGTTTTATAGTGTCCAGTCTTACATTAAGGTCTCTAATCCATTTTGAGTTTATTTTTGTGTATGGTGTTAGGGAGTGTTCTAATTTCATACTTTTACATGTAGCTGTCCAGTTTTCCCAGCACCACTTATTGAAGAGACTGTCTTTTCTCCATTGTATATCCTTGCCTCCTTTGTCATAGATTAGTTGACCATAGGTGCGTGGGTTTATCTCTGGGCTTTCTATCTTGTTCTATTGATCCGTGTTTCTGTTTTTGTGTCAGTACCATATTGTCTTGATTAGGGTAGCTTTGTAGTATAGTCTGAAGTCAGGGCATCTGATTCCTCCAGCTCTGCTTTTTTCCCTCAAGACTGCTTTGGCTATTCGGGGTCTTTTGTGTCTCCATACAAATTTTAAGATTTTTGGTTCTACTTGTGTAAAAAATGCCATTGGTAATTTGGTAAGAATTGCATTGAATCTGTAGATTGCTTTGGGTACTATAGTCATTTTCACAATATTGATCCTTCCAATCCAAGAACATGGTATAGCTCTCCATCTGTTGGTATCATCTTCAATTTCTTTCATCAGTGTCTTTTGTGCATACAGGTCTTTTGTCTCCCTAGGTAGGTTTATTCCTAGGTATTTTATTCTTTTTGTTGCAATGGTAAATGGGAGTGTTTCCTTAATTTCTCTTTCAGATTTTTCATCATTAGTGTATAGGAATGCAACAGATTTCTGTGCATTATTTTTGTATCCTGCTACTTTACCAAATTCATTGATTAGCTCTAGTAGTTTTCGGGTGGCATCTTTAGGATTCTCTATGTATAGTATCATGTCATCTGCACATAGTGACAGTTTTACTTCTTCTCTTCCAATTTGTATTCCTTTTATTTCTTTTTCTTCTCTGATTGCCGTGGCTAGGCCTTCCAACACTATGCTGAATAATAGTGGTGTGAGTGGACATCCTTGTCTTGTTCCTGATCTTAGAGGAAATGCTTTCAGGTTTTCACCATTGAGATGATGTTTGCTGTGGGTTTGTCATATATGGCCTTTATTATATTGAGGTAGTTTCTCTCTATGCCCATTTTCTGGAGAGTTTTTATCATGAGTGGGTGTTGAATTTTGTCAAAAGCTTTTTCTGCATCTATTGAGATGATTTTATGATTTTTCTTCTTCAGTTTGGTAATATGGTGTATCACATTGATTGATTTGCATGTATTGAAGAATCCTTGCATGCCTGGGATAAATCCCACTTGACCATGGTGTATGATCCTTTTAATGTGTTGTTGGATTCTGTTTGCTAGTATTTTGTTGAGGATTTTTGCATCTATATTCATCAGTGGTATTGTCCTGTAATTTTCTTTTCTTTTAGTATCTTTGTCTGGTTTTGGTATCAGGGTGATGGTGGCCTCAGAGAATGAGTTTGGGAGTGTTCCTTCCTCTGCAATTTTTTGGAAGAGTTTGAGAAAGATGGGTGTTAGCTCTTCTCTAAATTTTTGATAGAATTCACCTGTGAAGCCATCTGGTCCTGGACTTTTGTTTGTTGGAAGCTTTTTAATCACAGTTTCAATTTTATTACTTGTGACTGGTCTGTTCACATTTTCTATTTCTTCCTGGTTCAGTCTTGGAAGGTTATACCTTTCTAAGAATTTGTCCATTTCTTCCAGGTTGTCCATTTTATTGGCATAGAGTTGCTTGTAGTAGTCTCTTAGGATGCTTTGTATTTCTGCGGTGTCTGTTGTAACTTCTCCTTTTTCGTTTCTAATTTTATTGATTTGAGTCCTCTCCCTCTTTTTCTTGATGAGTCTGGCTAATGGTTTATCAATTTTGTTTATCTTCTCAAAGAACCAGCTTTTAGTTTTATTGGTCTTTGCTATTGTTGTCTTTGTTTCTATTTCATTTATTTCTGCTCTGATCTTATTGATTTCTTTCCTTCTGCTAACTTTGGGTTTTGTTTTTTCTTCTTTCTCTAGTTCCTTTAGGTGTAAGATTAGATTATTTATTTGAGATTTTTCTTGTTTCTTGAGGTAGGCTTATATAGCTATAAACTTACCTCTTAGATCTGCTTTTGCTGCATCCTATAGGTTTTGGATTGTTGTGTTTCATTGTCGTTTGTCTCTAGGTATTTTTTGATTTCCTCTTTGATTTCTTCAGTGATCTCTTGGTTATTTAGTAAGTAGTGCTTAGCCTCCACATGTTTGTGTTTTTTATATTTTTCCCCCTGTAATTCATTTTGAATCTCATAGTGTTGTGGTCAGAAAAGATGCTTGATATGATTTCAATTTTCTTAAATTTACTTAGGCTTGATTTGTGACCCAAGATGTGATCTATCCTGGAGAATGTTCCGTGCACACTTGAGAAGAAAGTGTAATCTGCTGGTTTTGGATGGAATGTCCTCTAAATATCAATTAAATCTATCTGGTCTGTTGTGTCATTTAAATCTTGTGTTTCCTTATTAATTTTCTGTTTGGATGATGTGCCCATTGGTGTAAGTGAGGTGTTAAAGTCCCCCACTATTATTGTATTACTGTTGATTTCCCCACTATTATTGTATTACTTTTGATTTCTTTTTGAGCTGTTAGCAGTTGCCTTATGTATTGAGGTGCTCCTACTTGGGTGCATATATATTTATAGTTGTTATATCTTCTTCTTGGATTGATCCCTTCATCATTATGTAGTGTCCTTCCTTGCCTCTTGTTACATTCTTTATTTAAAGTTTATTTTATCTGGTATGAGTATTGCTACTCCAGCTTTCTTTTGATTCCATTTGCATGGAATGTCTTTTTCCATCACCGCACTTTCAGTCTGTATGTGTCCCTAGGTTTGAAGTGGGTGTCTTATAGACCGCATATATATGGGTCTTGTTTTTGTATCCAATCAGTGAGCCTGTGTTTTTTGGTGGGAGCATTTAATCCATTCACGTTTAAGGTAATTATCGATATGTATGTTCCTATGACCATTTTGTTAATTGTTTTGGGTTTGTTTTTGTAGGTCCTTTTCTTCTCTTGTGTTTCGCACTTAGAGAAGTTTCTTTAGCATTTGTTGTAGAGCTGGTTTGGTGGTGCTGAATTTTCTTAGCTTTTGCTTGTCTGTTAAGCTTTTGATTTCTCCATCGAATCTGAATGAGATTCTTGCTGGGTAGAGTAATCTTGGTTGTAGCTGCCGCAGTGAGAAGCCCGCACACTGCAACAAAGAGTAGCCCCGGCTCACCTCAACTAAAGAAAGCCTGCGCGCAGCAATGAAGACCCAACGCAGCCAAAGATAGATAAATAAGTAAATAAATAAATAAAGTCAATTAGGTGAATATTTTAATAGTAGAAAAGATCTTTTAATTATTTATTCTCCATGTCTTAATCCCCTTCTTGTATTGCTAATTCCATCCTCTGGTCTGCTATTTCCCAAAGTGCTGTGTGTGGATGGCCTTGGTTGGAAATATCTAACGCATTTTCCTGGATACCATTCCTGAATCAAGATCCCATTTCTGAGTCACAATCTCTATTGGGGGATGGGATGGGAGGCAAAAAGCTGAAATTTAAAAATCTTTTACAATGGAAAATATCATACGTACAGAATAATAGAAAAAGTAGAATAGTCACCCCAGTGACCCATCACCTAGCTTAAACATTTATTAGCCTTTTGCCAGTCTTGTTTCTTATATTTTGGCTGAAATAATTTTTAAAGCAATGTAATGCATTATGTCATTTCTCTGTAAATTCATAAGTATGCAAGGTGGATTTTTACCAGGCATCCTATGTCATTTTTTTTTAATGGATGCTTGGCTCTTGAAGCTTCTTCCCTTGTTAAAACTTTACAGAGTTTACTTTATTGTGTAAATTATTAATTCATTAAAATTTCTATGCAATTTTGATATATACCACACGTCTGCACTTATTTGTATTGAATATGGATAGTCTTTTTTTCTCTTCTTTTTCAAACTGAAAATAGTTAGTAGGTGATAGATTTTAATGAAGGCTTTACTAAATGAAAGTGTGGTTAGATAACTTTTCCCCATGTGATTCCTGCAAGCAAAATGCTTAGTCCTGTACGCTGCATGGTATTGTCATTGACTTGGTAAAAAGCTATAAGAAAACATCACACTCCCTAGTGTGTCTTTGGATCTAATTAATCTATGTCTCTTGCTGAAAGGGAAAGGCTGAATACTCATATGTTGGGATTAATGATTTATTAATTTAACTCATTCAAAATAGTCATTCTGATTAAAATTTGGGGTGGGAAAAGGGAGCAAATATGTCCCCACTCTGATAGGAATCTAAATACATGGGAATTTGCTTTTTTTAAATATGCAAGCATTTAAGTTTCTTGATAAAATAAGGGAATGTTTTTATGTGGCATTTTTTTGTTACTGTGTTTGTGTATCTGTATTTTAAGGGGAAGAAATATAAGATTTGTTTAGCACTTACTATTTTACTAGGTACCATGTAAAGCACTTATTTAACCTCCACCAAAATCCATGAGACATTGTGATCTTCATTTTAAGAAGAGATCACTGAGACAGAGGACTTTTGGTAAGTGGTGGAGTGAAACAGTCAAACGGGACTGTTTGACCTTAAAGCCATGCTGTTTCCACCACACATATGTTTGTATACCATTCAGCTATGATGAAAATGCTGATGTAAATGTCTAAGTGGAAATTAAATTAGTTGCTGTATTGAGCACCTATGTCTTTGCTGCTTCCTCTTCTCTTCAGCCTCTTAGGGTTGGAGGGCCCCACCTTCAGAACAGTTAATTCTGCCGTAACATGATAGATGTGTTCCTAAAAATCACCACACTGTACCAAATTGCATAGTGAAAAACACAAGAACTTATGGGAAAGATGAGTTAGGCGAACGCTATCCAAAAATTTGGTCAGTGATATGTAAAAAGAAAGGTAGGGACCTAATAAAAAATAGGTTTACACAATAAGTGTTTAATTTTTAAGTATGATAATAAATATGGCATATACCTTGAAAAAACCTTAAGTTTGCTTGTGGAAGTGAGCATCAGAGGAATGTAGCTTGCGTGCTACTGTGAAGTGATGGAAGGAGGTTTATTCGAAATCAGAGGGAACATTGCCACATTCACTGCAGATAAATGTGGCTGGTGACACATGCGTTGAACTGAGGTAACTGATGTTTGGAGTGTGTGTGTGTGTGTGTGTGTGTGCGTGTGTGCGTGTGTGTGTGTGTGTGTGTGTGTGTGTGTGTGTGTGTGTGTGTATTCCCATGTGGCTTGTTTCAGGTCGTACAGTTTTCTGTGTTCACCATGTTTCTTGTGGATGAAATTATACATAAACAAATGTGAAATATGTTCAAAGTGCTCCCTGATGTATCAGTTGCATTGGAACAGTTTCATTTCAAAACCAGTGTTACAGCAGAACTGATTGTACTTGGTCCTTTTCTATCTATACTTACTTCCCTCATTGTCTTATCCAGTCTTTAAATATAATTTATTGTAATGGCCTTAAAATATACCATTTGTATATGGCCTTAAAATACCAGACCATATGTTAAATACCATAACATTTTTACAATGTTATGCCAATCTCTGCTCTACAGCAAAGTGACTCAGTTATACACATGTATACATTCTTTTTTAATATTATTTTCTATTATGGTTTACCCCAGGAGATTGGATATAGTTCCCTGTGCTATACTGTAGGACCTTGTTGTTTATCCATTCTAAATGTAGTAGTTTGCATCTACTAACCCCAAACTCCCAGTCCATCCCTCTCCCTCCCCCTCTTCCCCTTGGCAACCACAAGTCTGATCTCTGTCTGTGAGTCTGTTTGTGTTTTGCAGATAGGTTCATTTGTGCTGTATTTTAGATCCCACACATAAGTGATATCATATGGTATTTGTCTTTCTCTTTCTGACTTACTTAATCCCTAGTTGCATCCACGTTGCTGCCGATGGCATTATTTTGTTCTTTTTATGACTGAGTAGTATTCTATTGTATATATGTACCACATCTTCCTTATCCATTCATCTCTCAATGGACACTTAGGTTGTTTCCATATCTTGGCTATTGTGAATAGTGCTGCAGTGAACATAGGGCTGCATGTATCTTTTTGAATTAGAGTTTTCTCTGGGTATATGCCCAGGAGTGGGATTGCTGGATCATATGGTAATTCTATTTTTAGTTTTCTGAGGAACCTCCATACTGTTTTCCATAGTGGCTGCACCAACCTAATTCCCACTAATAGTGTGGGGGGGTTCCCTTTTCTCAGCACCCTCTCCAGTACTTGTTATTTGTAGACTTTTTAATGATGGCCATTCTGACTGGTGTAAGATGGTATGTCATTGTAGTTTTGATTTTCATTTCTCTAATAATTAGCGATGTTGAGCATCTTTTCATGTGCCTACTGGCCATTTGTATGCCTTCTTTGGAGAAATGTCTGTAAAGGTCTTCTGCCCATTTTTTGATTGGGTTGTTTTTTTGTTGTTGAGTTACATGAGCTGTTTGGAAATACCAGTTTTTAAATTGAACTATAGTTGATTTAAAATGTTGTGTTAGTTTCACGTGTACAGCAAAGTGATTCAGTTATACACACACACACGCACATATATATGTGTATTCTTTTTCAGATTCTTTTCCATTACAGGTTATTACAAGATATTGAATATAGTTTCCTGTGCTATACAGTAAATCCTTGTTGTTTATTTTACATGTAGTGGTGTGTATCTGTTAAGCCCAAAGTCCTAATTTATCCTTCCCTCACTTTCCCCTTTGGTAACCATAAGTTTGTTTTCTATGTCTGTGAGTCTGTTTCTGTTTTGTAAGTAAGCTTATTTGTATTATTTTTTAAATTCCACATATAAGTGATAGCAAATATTTGTTTTTCTCTGTCTGCCTTCACTTAGTATGATAATCTCTAGGTCCATCCATATTGCTGCAAATGGCAATATTTCATTCTTCTTTATGGCTGAGTAATATTCCATTGTGTGTGTGTGTGTGTGTGTGTGTGTGTGTGTGTGTGTGTGTGTGTATTATATGACATCACCTGAAGCAGCTGGCCTAGTGCAGCAATGGGATTGCCTGTTAAAGACTCAGCCAAGGTGCCAGCTCAGGGACAACATCTTGAAGTGTTGGAGTTTTGTGCTCCAGGATCCAGCATGTGTGCCCAATGGCTGATATCTAATTCCTTGCCCCCAGTAATTAGATCACATGAGCTCAGGAAGCAAGAGGTAGAAGTGAGACTCTTAACTCCATCACCCCCAGTGACCCACTGTCAGAATTTGTGTTTCCTGTTCCCATGTTTTAAGTTCCACTGGATTAGAAGTTCTGGTTGGACCTGGAGATGGACCATTTCCATCAAGAGACAGACTGAAGGCTCTTTTGAACAACCGTAGGGTCATTTTGGGCTTCTTAGGCTGGCAGACGAGCGGACAAAGGAGATATTGCCCCAGGGGTCCTTGATCTTGTGTACTATGAGGCAGTAGAGTTTCTGCTGCATTTTGGAGTAGGAATGCTGATGCTCAGTGAAACTCGAAGGATTTACTGGAACAACTCCTGGTGCTTCCATGCTCATTGATAACTGTTTTGACTATTGCCTGTTTGCAGACAAATTTCAAATCTGTTCTTTCTAGCTCTGATGTTGGCACCAAAATAGCTCTATTTAATGCTGATCAGAGGTGCTTATGATTGATGTGAAAAGTAGAGAATGCCACTATATATATTAAGATTTGTATTTTGAGCTCTATTTATTCAGTTTTAGTTCTTTTTTCTATGAATTTTATGTTAGATACTATAAAAATAGAATTGAGAGATGGAGAATTTAAGAATAGGAAGACCTATTCTAAAAGATATTCCAATTTCCTGCTCCATGTAATTTCTAAACATTATCTTAAATTATGTAAAAAAAATACTTTTCACATGAAAAACGCACACATGTATGTATACATATGTATATGTATATATGTCAGAAATAGCAAAAAGATATTAAGCATGATATCAGTGCCCTCCTTTACCTGACTGTTGTCTCCCCACCAGGAATTTCTCCAGGCTGTCCCCACTGGATAGTTTATAATAACCACCCTCAAAATGATTTCACCAAATCCACTCGATTACTTCTTGTGCCTGTGCCTAGAAAGTTCTCCCTGATGTCATGTTCCACTCTTTACACCCTACTTTTTGTGCTGAACTCATCATAAAATCATGAGTTTGTTTTCCTCTTTAGACTTACCCAGATAAAGGATTGTGCTTTTTTAAAAAAAATCGTTTGTAACTGTAGCATCTAGCATAGTGGCTGACACACAAGAGGTTTCAATGAATGAATTACATTTGTAGTTAATTAATTATTATTGTTTCTGCTTTTATTTATCCCTTTAAAGGAATGAGTGGAAAAACCAATGATTGTAAATACTTTTTAGCAGTCAAAAATACATCCGGAGGAATGTAGAGGCCGCCTTAGAGAGGTAGAAAGTTATAGAATTAAGTTTATGGTAAAAGGATTTCAGGAAAGCCTTGTAATTTTATCACTGATTTGAATTGGTGTATACTTATAAAGAACTTATGTTCAATTTCAGATTGCAGAGGAGGGATCCACCATTTCATGTGTGGTGGAGCGAACCAGAGGAGCTCTGGATTACGTGCATGTTTTTTACACCATCTCACAGATCGAATCTGATGGTGTTAATTACCTTGTTGACGATTTTGCTAATGCCAGTGGAACTATCACATTCCTTCCTTGGCAGAGATCAGAGGTAAACTCTACCTTCTCTGTTTCTTTGAAAGCCTCCTGGAAAGCTTTTCCTGATCTGTTTGTTCTGTAATTTATTTGCAGCTTCCTGCTTTTTAAGCAATTTAGAATATTTAGACAATTAGTTATATATCATGGCATAAAATATTTTTGTATTTATTTCTGCAGTGAAAAATTAAGGATGTTAAGTAATGTCTGTTATATCTGTTCTTTAATCTCAATATAATAAAAATGGTATGGCTTGAAGATTTATCATTGTGGGTTTTTGGTTATTACTGATACAATGAGAAACTGCAGAATTCTTAATGGTACTCTTCCGGTCAGCCAAGAGGAATTCCTAAAACTGTAATATTTTATTTTTAAATTTGGAAAAAATAGGTAATTTTTCTTTGTTTTGAAAGTACAAGCGATCACCAGTTTTATCAGAAGCTTTCTGTGGATCGTCTGATTTCTGAATAGATGCTCCAGAAATAAGTGACACTTATTGTAAGTGAAATTGAGATGAGACCTTCTCCTATATAAATTTTTTTTACATTCTAATATAAAATGTCTGATATGTTAGAATATTCATATCAGTATAACTTTTCATTAGAAATGTAAATAGTTTATAGGTCATCAGGGATAAATAGTAAAATAACTTAAGACTTGCAAATATCTTTGAAGACATTTCTAAGGGACTTAGGAGTTGATTGGATGAAAAAGATAAAATTAGGAAAAATTTAAAATATTCTTAAGATTTAAAGAGTTCAAGCTAAAGAAAAGTGATCAAATCTCTATAATTTGGGGTAAGAAGGAAACAAATTAAATAACTTACAACAGAAGTTCCCAATAGCAGTCTGTAAATAAGAGCCATGATAAATGTTTTACTGGTCTTTGGTAAAATGAGGAAAATTAGGACAACGAGTAAGTTTTCGTAAGGCTGAAATTATTCCATTTAAAGGACTATAATTTATTCTGATCCTGTCTTTTTCACTTCTTTTTTGGATTTAAATTGCTATTTCTTTTATCAAGTAACAGTGATGATATGTGATAACTTTTTAATGTTCCCACTTGGAAAACAGAGTTGATCCTCAAAATATTCCCCTGGAAAATTTACCCTCTATGAAATAAAAATATAGCTGGGAACCACTGTTTTATAAAGAGTATTCATATATATTTTGGAAGAGCTAAGAGTTAATAAAAGTTTGGTCAGGAAAATAGTCGTATACGCTCCTGTCAAGATTTATTTAAAATATTTTCTTCTGTCATTTAAAAATTTCTTTAAAAACGAATTGACCTTTAAAGCAACAATAACACTGAATACTGGGGTTGGTTTGTAATGCTGTGCCTGCTGGATCTACACTAGCTTCTCAGTCTTACTAAGCCAGAGACTGGATACTGTGGTGTCTGCTGATGCTCCGTGACTATGCTTTCCAGCACAGATAGCAGTCAGGTGACCTCCACTTTGCTATTGCCTTCCAGATGTCTGGGGAGTACATTTAAATCACATCTAGAAACCTAGCAGCAAGACAGTCTGGGAAGGGTGTGTGTGTGTGTGTTTTGCTGCAATACAGGAATGTCTACTCGAAATGTGTTTTTCAAGTGTTTTTAAATGGCGCATTAGTTATGAAATCAATTTAGTGAGTTATGAGGAATATTTTCAAAAGAGAATAGAAAATAGCAGAGTGTATAACATATAGTAAAGGTAAATACTGTTTTGTGTACTGAGTCACCATGTGAGATACATTTATACCTTGATAGGGTCTTCAGTTTCAAACTCTTCATTTCACTAATTGAATTGAGCGAGTACTGTGGTATGCTTCAATACTTTAAAAATATTAATTGCTTCATTTTTAATGTACATCTTGATGTTTTGGTATTGCTTTTCATAGCAACATTTGTCAGCTTACTTTCTAGGGGCAAGATATTGTAAATCTTCAGACCGCTATTGTTCCCTTTAGTTCAAAAATAATGACAAGATTTGGATAGAAGTGTCATTTTTATACTTTGAGCACATTGGCCATGCCATGTATTACTTTATTAATTAAAATTTTGATTAAAATGAACATTGAAACCAAATTCAGATTCTGTCTTGGGCCTACGTTAAAAAAAGTTCTTCAAATGCTTTTAGGCCTAATGACTAGTGTTTTGGAGATTGCATTTGGAGTTACAGTTTGTTTTCAGACTGTTGTCACCCTCCTTTCTGGAAGAAACCAGGAAATCATACATCATTCCTTCTTGTCCCTCACTCCCTATGCTGAGTCTTTAAGGCCTCGGTCTTCTATTTCCAGAGCAAATTAAAATCCATCCATTTTTTCTCATCTCCGTTGTCACTGAATTAGTTCAGTACCTCATTAATTCTGGTCAGTCGCCTCCTGACCCAGCACCTTGCGTCCTTTCTTGCTCTGTCCACTCTGTTTACATTCTGCCATGGTATTGATTCTAAAATGGAATTCTCATTTTGTCAGTCCCCTGCTTATGATTCTTCCATTTTCCTTTACTGTCTATGGAACGAAGTTCATTTTTTTAATGATAGCATGAACGGTCCCTATGACCTTGACTCCTGTTTATCTGTCCAGACTTCTCTCCCACTCCAGCCTTAGTGGTCTAATTGTAATTACCCAGATGTCTTATTCTTTCATGCTGTTGTTTCTTTTACTTGGAATGCCCTTCCTCATTATTACTCATAACTACAACTAATTCATTAAGACTTGCTTCAGACTTGTCTGTTGTAAAACCTTTACCAGATAGAGTTGATTGTTTTGTTCTCAGTTTACTTTGTACATAACTCTATTATGACATTTTTGCATTGCATTTTAAATGCTTTTCCACAGATCTCTCTCCTACAGAAGACAGTGAGTCTCTTAGCGACTGGGGCCATTTCTAGCCCTGGCATATTGTAGATGTCAAAACATGCTTGTTCAGTTAATAAAAGAAGGAGGAATGGTTTTTTTCACTTCAAATTTTGACTTATATATTGTAGAGCATGGCTGAGTTATTGCTACTTCCTTTCCTAATGTTTTTTGAGCAGTTTGTGTATGCCAGACTTATAGGGCTCATTGTGGATCTGTTTTCTAGCATTTATTGTGGATCTGTTTTCTAGCATGCAGATGCTAGGTATGTCAGGCTTTCCTTAGGCCAGAACTAGACATGGCTACATTGTCCTTTCCTATTGCCTTACCACATTCTGTCAGATAACGTGCAGTTCCTTAACCAGGAACTCTATACATGAGGTTGGTAATACCACTGTCTTTGGTACAAAGAATATATGATACTATATTGATATATCAATGTATAATATATGGTATGATATTAATATATGACTAGGATATTTTTTACAGAAAGTATTACTCTTCAACACCCATTATTGATTAAAGAATTAATTTCTCAGATCTCTTTCTCTCTTACTTTCTCTCTCGCCTCTATTTTTATGTCTAAGTTTGTGTAGAAATCTGTCATGTTAAAAAGTAACTTTGGCTGCTTTATTTTCTTCTGATAAGTGGCAAATAATTTCTACATGCCTCATTGCTTAATGCCTTTGGATTTTTATATTTATAGGTCCTGAATCTTTATGTCCTTGATGATGATATTCCAGAGCTTAATGAGTATTTCCGTGTGACATTGGTTTCTGCGGTTCCTGGAGACGGGAAACTAGGTTCAACTCCCACCAGTGGTGCAAGCATAGACCCTGAAAAGCAAACAACAGATATCACCATCAAAGCTAGTGATCATCCATATGGTAACCAAGCCCTTTTGCAAGAATAATCCTCTCTTCTCTGGGTGTACTTGATCTCGCTAAGGGTTTAAGGGACTTCTGCACATGATTGAAGTAGAACTCCTTCGGATGCTCTAACTTCCAAGCTCTTGGAACTTCTAAGCTGCCATTTTGAGGGACAGTGCTTGTGAAAAACATATAAGGATCGATTTCTAAAGTTTAGTAATATATTTTGAAAAGTATTTTTAAATGCAGGATAATTTTAAATGAAAAAAGTATTTTTATTCATGGTAATCAAATTTTTTTTAATTTTGAAAATTGTCCTACTGTGATATGTTAACACCTAATTGGAATACTTTGTAATTTATATTTTATTTAACTTCAAGAAGTAGCGTTATCACTGTCTGTTTATATTAGTTTCTTTTTGTCTTATGCTAAAAAGTGATAATTTTCTTAATTGGGAAACTATCATAGATGTCTGTCATAATAAGTTGAGACTGTTTTCTGCATTGAAAAGTAATAGTTCTTTTGTAGGAATAAAGCAAGACCATCCAATAAAAGATCTGTGAAGGAAACCTGGGAAGTTCTTCAACTCTGATTTTCATACTTAAATTTTCAAAAAAGCGTGTTGCAAATCCTTTAGGGTGCCATTAATTTTGTTCTATAAATTTAAGGATGACTTCTAGAGAGTCAAATATGAGTAAATATTTGATAATAATATTTTAAAACTCCATCACTATTCTTTTTATTGATGCTTCCATTAAAAATGCTTTCTTTGAGTAGAGACAAGGAAAATTAGCATTTTAATTTTTAACATACTGAAAACTTACTAACATATTCGGTCAAAAGCATGTTAGTCAAATCTTCACTCAAGTCTTTTCTAAATGAGAGCCCTCTGAATTTTATCCTGGTGATCAAAATAATTGTGTAAGATTGTTTCAAGTGAATAAGAGATTCTTCCACAGATAATTGGGGCAAGAATGCCCTGCTTCTCTTTGTATCTGCCAGGCTTGCTACAGTTCTCCACTGGGCTGCCTCCCCAGCCTGAGGACACAATGACCCTGCCTGCAAGCAGTGTTCCACACATCACCGTGCAGGAGGAAGATGGAGAAGTTAGGTTGCTGGTCGTCCGTGCCCAAGGGCTCCTGGGGAGGGTTATGGCGGAATATAGAACAGTATCACTGACGGCATTCAGTCCTGAGGACTACCAGGTAAATCACTTAATCCTTTTGAAGCAGTATTTATGCTCATAAAACAGACACAGTCCTCTTGGGGGTTTTGAAGGGACTTGGCACTGTACCTGGAACTTACTAAACAAGGAAAAGAAGCATTGATGGCTTTTTAGCCTTTAAATTTCTGTGAATTAAAGTATTTCAGTCCACTAAAGCCTGACACTTAAATAGCTGTCATATTGATTTCTCTTGTACCTTATATTTGTCGTAGGCTTCATTTGTATTATTTATTTTAAGTTCTAGGTTTTAATCATATATATTTAAAATTATGTTTCTTACACATTTTAAATCCTTTTGTCTGTGTCCATTGAACAACACCAAAATTGTAAAAATATTATATGTCTATGTCATTTCAATTTAAATTTTTTTTTTCTCCAAATGAGAACCAGTGTGGTACTGGCAAAAAACCCAAACCAAACCAAAACAAAAAACCTGGAATTTGAAACTGGGCAGAACTGGGTTTAAATTGACCTTCTAAATATGTAGCCTTGGGAGACTCAGTCTTTCCTGACCTCAGTTTCCTTATTTGTAAGGGAGAGATAATATCTGCTGGGCCAGGCCACTCTGAGGATTGATGGCAGCATTTTAAGTGTCACGTGTAGTACGTGGAACATATATAGTAACCCTCAATAACTGTTGCCTAGTCGTATTATCACCAATACTCATATTAAGTGAATGCTCATAATTTCTTCTCAGCTATACTTCTCAGGAAGTATTTTATATCCTTCAACATTTGTTTTCCCAAAGAATCTTTCTCTTTAAATTTAATATTAGTTTTCTTGATTTTCCTCTTATTCCTAATAAGACCTGTACAAGGGTGTAGTCTTCAGTAATTTGTACATACTTTTTCTCCCAAACCCCAGAAAACTTGGCTAATTGAATTCAATTAATTTTGGCTGTATTGCAGTTAGCAGAGTTTTCTTTGCTAACTGCAAGAAGATGATTTCTTCTTTCTCAAACGCTTTTATTGGGCACGTTATATTTCTCTTGCCCTGACACTTATTTCTTTAGTTTGGTATGTCGTATACTTCATAGGGCATCTCAGCTTGGCTTAGTATTGTCTTCTCTGTGTTCTGTTAAAGAAATACTTTAGTCCTTATATTGATGGTCCTTTAAAATTTTTTTTAGCTTTATTGAGGTATAATTGACAAATAAAAATTATATATATTTAAGATTTACAACTTAATATTTTGATACACATATACATTGTGAAATGATTACCACAATAAGCTAATTAACATATCCATCACCTCACATAGATATAATTTTCTTTCCCTCCCTCCCTTCTTTCTTTCCTTCCTTCCTTTCTTCCTTTCTCTCTTTCCTTCAAGATGCTTAAAATCTACTCTCTTAGCATATTTCAAGTGTACAATATAGTATTGCTCCAGAACTTACCTTGCATAACTGAAACTTTGCATCCTTTGATAACTTCTTATTTTCCCCTTCTTCCAGTTCCTGTCAAGCACCCTTCTAGTCTAGTTTCTGCTTCTATGAGTTTGACTGTTTTAGGTTCCACGTATTAGTGAGATCATGAAGTATTTGTCCTTCTGTGTCTGGCTTATTTTACTTAGCATGGTGTTTTTCAGGTTCATCCCTGTTGTTGCATATGACAGGATTTCTTTCTTTTTTTTTTTTTTAAGGCTGAATAATATTCTGTTCTATCTACTATCTAATTTTCTTCATTCATCTGCGGAAAGACATTTAGGTTGTTTTCATATCTTGGCTACTGTGAATAATGCTTCAATGAACGTGGGAATGCAGATATCTCTTCAACATAGTGAATTCATTTCCTTTGGATATATATCCAGGAGTGGAATTACTAGATCATATGACGGTTCTATTTTTAAGTTTTTGTGGACCCTCTATGCCGTTTTCTATAATTGCTATATGAATTTGCATTCCTACCAACAGTGTACAAGCATTTACTTTTCTCCACATCATTTCCAATACTTGTTATCTCTTGTCTTTTTAACAGTATCCATTCTAACAGGTGTGAGGTGATATCTCATTGTGCTTTAGATTTGCATTTCCATGATGATTAGTGATGATCTGCACCTTTTCATATAGCTGTAGCCCATTTTTACGTCTTCTTTTGAGAAATGTTTATTCAGGTCCTTTATTCATTAAAAAAATTAGGGCTTCCCTGGTGGCACAGTGGTTGAGAATATGCCTGCCGATGTAGGGGACACAGGTTCGTGCCCCGGTCTGGGAAGATCCCACGTGTCGCGGAGCGGCTAGGCCTGTGAGCCATGGCCGCTGAGCCTGTGTGTCTGGAGCCTGTGCTCCACAACGGGAGAGGCCACAACAGTGAGAGGCCCGCGTACCGCAAAAAAAAAAAAATTAAAAAATATTTTGTACGATTTTTAAAGGTTATGTTCCATTTACAGTTATTATAAAATATTGGCTATATTCTACATGTTGTACAGTACATCCTTGAGCCTATCTTACACCCCATAGTACCTCCCACTCCCTCAACCCTATTTGTTTATTTATTTATTTATTTGCGGTACACGGGCCTTTCACTGCTGTGGCCTCTCCCGTTGCGGAGCACAGGCTCTGGACGTGCAGGCTCAGCAGCCATGGCTAACGGGTCCAGCCACTCCACGGCATGTGGGATCTTCCCGGACCGGGGCACGAACCCGTGTTCCCTGCATCGGCAGGCAGACTCTCAACCACTGCACCACCAGGGAAGCCCCCTTTTTCTTATATTCACTAGTTTGTTGTATTGTTTAGATTCCACACATAGATAATATCATACAGTGTTTGTCCTTCTCTGTCTGACTTATTTCACTTAGCATAATGCCCTCTAAGTCCATCCGTGTTGCTACAGATGGCAAAATTTCATCCTTTTAATGGCTGAGTGATATTCCATTGTGTGTGTGTGTGTGTGTATATATATATATATATATGTATGCCATATCTTCTTTATCCATTCATCTGTTGATGGACACTTAGGTTGCTTTCATATCTTGGCAATTATAAATAATGCTGCTATGAATGTTGGGGTGCATGTATCTTTTCAAATTAGTGTTTTGGGTTTATTTTGGATATATATACTCAAGAATGGAATTGCTGGGTCATATGGTAGTTATATTTTTAGTTTTTAGAGAAACCTCCATACTGTTTTCCACTGTGGCTGCACCTGTTTACATTCCCACCAACAGTGTATGAGGATTCCCTTTTCTCCACATCCTTGCCAGCATTTGTTATTTGTGCTCTTTTTGATGATAGCCATTCTGCCAGGTATGAGATGGTATCTCATTTTGGTTTTGATTTGCATTTCCCTGATGATTAGCTGTGTTGAGCATCTTTTCATGTGTCTGTTGTCCATCTACATTTCCTCTTTGGAGAAATGTCTATTCAGTTCTTCTGCCCATTTTTTTATTTGTTTTTTTTTTTTTCATGTTGAGTTGTATGAACTGTTTACATATGTTGGATATTAATCCCTTGTTGGTCATATCATTTGCCAATATTTTCTCCCATTCAGTAGATTGTCTTTACATTCTGTCGATGGTTTCCTTTGCTGTGCAAAAGCTTTGAAGTTTAATTAGGTCTCATTTGTTTACTTTTTTTTTTTTTTTGGCGGTACACGGACCTCTCACTGCTGTGGCCTCTCCTGTTGCGGAGCACAGGCTCCGGACACGCAGGCTCAGCGGCCATGGCTCACGGGCCCAGCCACTCCGCGGCATGTGGGATCTTCCTGGACCGGGGCACGTACCTGTGTACCCTGCATCGGCAGGTGGACTTTCAACCACTGCGCCACCAGGGAAGCCCCCATTTGTTTGCTTTTGCTTCCATTGGTCTAAGTGTCTGTTTTTGTGCCAGTACCATACTGTTTTGATTACTGTAGCTTTGTAGTGTACTATGAAGTCAGGGAGTTTGATTCCTCCAGCTCTGTCCTCAAGATTGTTTTGGATATTCACTCTTTTGTGTTTCATACAAATTTTAAAATTATTTGTTCTAGTTCTGTGAAAAATGACATTAAGGGACTTCCCTGGCAGTCCAGTGGTTAAAACTTCACCTTCCAATGCAGGGGGTGCAGGTTGGTCCCTGGTTGGGGAGCTAAGATCCCACATGCCTCGTGGCCAAAAAACAAAAACATAAAACAGAAGCAATATTGTAACAAATTCAATAAAGACCCTAAAAAAATGGTCCACATCAAAAAAATCTTTAAAAAAATGACATTAATATTTTGATAGGGATTGCATTGAATCTGTAGATTGCCTTGGGTAGTATGGTCATTTCAGCAATACTGATTCTTCCAATTTAAGAACACAGTATATCTTTCCATCTGTTTGTGTCGTCTTAAGTTTCTTTCATCATCATCGTATATTTTCGGAGTACAAGTCTTTTACTTCCTTAGGTGGGTTTAGTCCTAGGTATTTTATTCTTTTTGACACGATTGTAAATGTGACTGTTTCCTTAATTTCTCTGATACTTTGTTGTTAGTGTATAGAAATGCAACAGATTTCTGTATATTAATTTTGTATCCTGCAACTTTACCAGATTCATTGATGAGCTCTAGTAGTTTTCTGGTGGTCTCTTTAGGATTTTCTATGTATAGTATCATGTTGTCTGCAAACAGTGACAGTTTTACTTCTTCCTTTCCAATTTGGATTCCTTTTATTTTTTTCTTGTCTGACTGCTGTGTCTAGGACTTCCAATACTATGTTGAATTAAAGTGGTGAGAGTGGGTATCCTTGTCTTGTTCCTGATCTTAGAAGAAATGCTTTCAGCTTTTCACCATTAAGTATGTTGTTAGCTGTGGGTTTGTCATATATGGCCATCCCCAATCTCCAGTTGGATTATCATTTTCTTTAATAACTAAAACAAAATGAAACAAACAAACAAAAATCTATGTATGTATCCTTCACGACTTTCAGAAAGCTAATACCCTTGGAGATGTTTCTGAGAATTTTCAGGCCATGGGTTGCAGAATGGATGTTGTGTTAGCAGGTATGAAAGCAACATGAATCTCATTGTACATCTCCATTAGAGCTCTTGTGACCAGGTGCATTGTCAATGAGCAGTAATATTTTGAAAGGAATATTTTTTTTCTGAGAAGTAGGTTTCCACAGTAGGCTTAAATAATTAGTAAACCATATTGTCAACAGATGTGCTGTCATCTAGGCTTTGTTGTTCCACTTACAGAGTACAGGTATAGTAGATTTAGCATAATTCTTAAGGGCCCTAGGATTTTTGGAATGGTAAATGAGCATTGGCTTCAACTTACAGTCACCAGCTGCATTATTAGCCCCTGATAAGAAAGTTAGCCTGTCTTTTGAGGCTTTGAATCCTGCCATTGAATTCTCCTGTCTAGTTACGAAAGTCCTAGACGGCGTTTTCTTCCAATATAACACTGTTTTAACTACATTGAAAATCCCTTGTTTAGTGTAGCCGCCTTCATTCTTTATCTTAGCTAGATCTCCTGGATAACTTGCCGAAGCTTCTGCATCAGCACTTGCTGTTTCATCTTGTACTTATGTGTTATAGAGATGGCATCTTCCCATCAACCTTATGAACTAACCTCTGCTAGCTTCAGACTTTTCTTCTGCAGCTTCCTTACCTCTCTCAGCCTTTATGGAACTGAAGAGAGTTAGGGCCTTGCTGTGGATTAGGCTTTGGCTTAAGGGAATGTTGTGGCTGGTTTGATTTTCTATATAACGACTAAAACTTTCTCCATATCATCAGTAGGCTGTTTTGTTTTCTTATCATTCATGAGTTCACTGGAGTAGACTTTTAATTTCCTTCAAGAACTTTTCCATTGCATTTAAAACTTAGCTAACTGTTTGGCTCAAGAGGTGTAGGTTTTGGCCTGTCTTCGCTTTTGGACATGCCTTTCTCACGAAGCTTAATAATTATTTCTAGCTTTTGATTTAAAGTGAGAGACATGTGACTCTTCCTTTCACTTGAACACTTAGAGGTCATTGTAGGGTTACTGATCAGCCTAATTTCAATATTGTTGTATCTAAGGGAATAGGAGGCCCCAGAAGAGGGAGAGAGATGGGGAATGGCTAGTCAGTGGAGCAGTCAGAGAGCACACACAATTATTAAATTAGCTGTCTTATATGGGTGTAGTTCCCTGTGCCCCAAAACAATTACAATAGTAACATCAAAGATCACTGATCACAGATCACCGTTAACAAATATAACAATTAGGAAAAAGTTTGAAATATTGTGAGAATTACCAAAATGTGACACAGAGATAAGAAGTGAGGGAATGCTATTGGAAAACATGGAACCAATAAACTTGCTCTACGCAGGGTCGCTAAAACCTTTAATTTGTAAAAAAATACAACATCTGCAAGGTGAAATAAGGCGAAGTGCAATGAAATAAGTTTTGCCTGTTGAAATTTGGAAGGTGGGAACATATACATGACATTAAAAGCCTAGAATATGGTAACCTTGTCTAGAGATAGGGTCTAGAGGGAATCTGATGAAAAATAGTTTTTCCAGGTCCTAGGAGAATGTTAAAATTCAAAGAACACAAAGATGAGCTAAAAAGGTAGGAAAAATAAGAAATGTGGTATCATGGAATACCAGAGAGAGAGGGAGCGGCCAATTGTGTAAGATATTGCTAAGGTCAAATAATATGGTTTCCTAGGACAGTCAAATGTTGTTTCTGCTGTTAAGATTTGTAGAATTACTCCTTTGATGACTGCACTGTAGGCAAGGTTAATTACTTTTTTTTCTTGAGCTGCTGTATGTCTTTTATAGCAGTTGTTTTCTATCCTGTGCTTGATACTCCTTAGGGAATGTTTTCGTGGAGATACAGATATGATTTGGCTGTTTTTGAATCCCAAGCATCTAAAAGGGTGCAACGCACATGCTATGTGTTTGAAAATATTGAAAAAAATTAGTAAGTGAGTGATTAAGTTCATTGGTACTTGGGTTCCTCAGTTTAACTTTAGGATCATTAATTGCTCCGCAGGATGAAATATACTTGTCCACAAAAGCTAACCCTAGAAAAAATTTAAACATCTTTATTTATTCTCATGACTTGAGCGGAAAATGCTTATATTAGATAGTGGGAGAAAAAGGGCCTTAAGGCTTTAAAAAACTACTTTTCTAGTAGCTATGAACTTTTCTGATGGGAGATTTGTATCGCGAATTGCAATTGTGATATAATCAAGGAAAGATTAATGCCCAGTGGATTGATATTTATTACTGCTAGGGGAAATTTTTGGAATGAAAATACCATTATTATTATGCAGTGAGTATTTAAATTACTCAATGACATAAACCAAATAGTTCTCAATATACTTAATCAAAGGAATTCCATGCATCTCGTTGACTTAATTCTTTAGGAATTTGTGGATGTCACCTATTCAGATTTCTCATTTGCCTTAACAGGTTTTTTTTGATGAATAGGAAAATAAGAGAGATAAAAATCCATCTGCTTTATTTAGTTTGAGGATATTTGTTTAGAATTCATATTGAACACTATTCATATCTACTTCAATGTTTTCAATTTTATATTTTACTTCATCTGTTTCAGTATTTATAACAATTTGGGATATAGTAAACATTCTCATTTTACACATTCACATACAGAATAATTATAATCTAATGGATAAATCTTTTATTTATATTTCAGAGTGTTGCTGGTACCTTAGAATTTCAACCAGGAGAAAGATTTAAGTACATTTCTGTTAACATCACTGATAATTCTATTCCTGAATTGGAAAAATCCTTTAAAGTTGAGTTGTTAAACTTGGAGGGAGGAGGTAAGACTCAAAAATGTCAAATATTTACTTGTGCACTCACCATGGTGGTAGTAGATTCTATTAAGGAAATAGGTTCTTTTGAATTAACCTATTGTGCTGGTTTTCCCCCTTTCATTACCCATTGGTCTTTTCCTAAAGTCGGTGTGCTTTTACAATGAAATAATTTAATTATACTGAATCACCAAATTATAGCTATCATTCAGAGTAGGTGCCCCTAAAAATCACCTCTCTACCTTCTTCCTTATTTCAGTTTTCACAGTAGCTCCTTTAGAGCTACCTCCAGCTGTAGAACAGGTCAAAGTTAATCTCTTTAGATAATCCATTATGAGGTGACTATCAATAAAACAGGTTAATAATACCTTACTCTCAATTCTGTAATGCCCAAAACTCTGATTATCACAGATTTTTGGAGTCAGAAATCCATTTTGTGGCAAAACTCATCTGTATTGAAGAGAGGCTACTTTTAATCTTTATTTATCCCACTTAGATTAACTATATATGTTTCTTTGCAGAAGTATCACTGTGTTTCATTATCAGGTGCTACTGGGGGTGTTACAGTATACCTGAGATGTGTACCATATTACCTTTATAAATGTAAGAATTTGGGAGTTGGTATGGTATTCATCAGGTCAGTCTCTTCCATTACAAAAGCTGGTATTATTAGCTTATTATTAGTTTTACGTTTTGATGAAGAAAGTCATAGTACTGAATAAGCCATCCAAAGGGAGAAATTGGGTAAGACAGAAATACTAAGATTGTCTTTTAGTATGCAGTGAGACTTTGGGGTGAGTATGACAAAATTTTCCCATGTTTCCCTTCCTTGTTTTCCCAAAGCCCAGGTGGCAGCAAAGGAGGACAAGCCAGGGAAATGATTAAACAGCGCCACAGCTTGGTTGACTACATAAAACAGTGAAAGTATGCTGGACAACCTGCTGGGCTGGTGTCATGTAACAATACCAGCGTTGCTTGTCTTCTAGAGACAAGTCCTTTCATTTCCAAATCATTATTTTCATGAAACGACTTCATTAATCAGAGGTCACTATAAAGTATTTGAAGAGTTGTTCTTTGTATTACTTATAGCTAAAAATACTTGTGTAATAGAGAAACTGTTAGTGAGCATTACCTAATATTGACTAATAAGGAGCATCAAATATTCTTCAGAAATGATATTTGTGATCATAGTGATACTTCTGATTTTATATAGAAACTTCCTCCTATATCTCTAGAGTATGCATCGTTATGTATTAATTGGGCATGAGTACTCATTTGAAAACCAATCTTGCACCGTAAGTGGGCAATACTGGCAGAGAAGCTGATCCTCTCCTCCCCCTTTGAGTGTAGATTGGAGGTAGAGGAATCTAGACGCTGGCCTCCATTCCTCCATTCGTAGCTGGGACTGCCTAAGAGGTGAAATAGCTTGTAGAGCTAAATTCTTTTGAGGATCAAAGGAGAAACCCTTATTCCATACTGTTTTGCCTATAAGACTAATTCTACATATGATAGCCACCTGAGTAGATGTTTTATGCTAGCCAGGGTACATTGCTGTTAAATTTCACCCCTCTTCCTCACAACTTGTGGTTAATATGGAAGCCAAGCCATGCACTGGATAGTCCCTGAAATCCATTTTGCCTCCAATGTCTCTAAGATCATTTCAGGTTTTGGGCGCCATAAATTCTCATGTATATCCCAGTCCTTTGGAGGGGAAGCACAGAAGAGCAGGGCAGATCTTAGACTGGCATGTCAATCAAGGATACTGGTAGAAGCACATAGGTGTGGATGTGGTCTTGCTATTCTTACTCCTTTTCCACTGCTGCCATCGCTGCCCTTCCTGTCTTCTATGTTTGCAAATATTTGGCAAAATAATGGTTGGCTTGTGAGATGCAGTGGAAGTAAAGTTAGAATCATTTTCTCTTTATTATAATCTTTATATATTGCCAGGGTACTTCATTTTCTACAATATTATTTATTTGATCTTTACAGTAGTTCTGTAAAAGGCAGCAGGCACCTTTCATAGGTGAGAAAAGTGAGGTACCAAGAGGTTTAGTGACTTGCTGAAGGTTTGACAACTGCTGTCTCTCACAGCCAGGGCTGAAGCTGAAGTTTTTAGGCTGCTTGTCCAGGGTTCTTTGAGAAATGTCAGTGGCAAAAGGGTGATCAAGCCTGAGAATAGTACATACGGTGGGAATTTAAGCATGTGGTTGAAGGGAAATGTTAGATGCCTCTCCCTTATTTTGAATTGGTGGTTGTAAGTGGTAAGGTGACTGTCAAAGGTATATAGGACTCAGTGTAAGCTGATACGTGCACACAGATGTTTAAAACATATTTAAAATGTTAAAAACAATTTACACTGTTGTAAAGTGAAAATTTAAAAATAAAACTAGTTAAGTTGGCAGAAATGGGACATGCCAATTACAGCCTACATGGAATATTTCCTGAAGCTATGAATGAAAGTTTTATGTATTGGTAGGTTGACTAATATTATACTATTACCACCTAATATGTTGTTGTTGTTTTTTTTTTTTGAAGAATGCATGTCTAATATTACTGTATTTTCCTCTTTGCTGGATATGTTTTAAGAGCTCTCAATTTTCTCATTGTGTCAACGTGTGTTGCGTGGGTTGTGTCTCTGTGTTTCTCCTTGTGAAGTGACTGAACACTTTAGGGTTGATGGCAGTGGTAGTGGTGATGGGAACATGGAATTCTTCCTTCCAGCTATTCACAGACGTGGTAAGCAGCTGTTCCAAGGCCCCTTTACTATTCTACATTTTAACTTTTCTTTTTAGAGACAAGAAAATTAACCATTTATTGATACCTACTACATGCAGGTCCTTTATGTATTTCATCTCATTAACCAGCACAACTTTAAGAAGTATTCTTTGTTCCATGTTATTGTCAGCCAGCTAGAAAGTGATCAAGTCACAGTCAGGTCCTGTCTGCCTCCAAAGCCCAGACTCTCCTCCTCCCTGTGTGAACCTAATGCAGTTTCCTGATTCTAATTATAACAGAAATTTTGCTTGGTATCATTTACAAAAGTGATTATTGAAAAAGATTTTACATCGCTTTGAGTACCTGAAAGAGATAAATAGAACATTTATACTTTCATGTAAAATGTATCACACTGATTTTCTTTACAAAAACAAACGGGTCTTTATATGTAACTTTTAATCAGAACAAATGGGAAAGAGAAATTAAGAAGAAAACAAATGGGGAGAATAAGTTGCCAGTTAATGGGTGGGAATATTGAAAAGAGGATACCTTTTGAATCATATTCATATACAAACATGATTCAGCTTTTTACCTCAAATATTTTTCACATTAAGGGAGAATACATAGAATACTTGTTTTCTTTAGGGAGCACTCTTACTAACCCTCAAAAGGATTCCTGTTGAGGAATCCTCAAAACATTCCTTTTTCACCATGTCAGGTTTTATATTTTAGTTTCAGAACTCATGTTCCCACCCCTCTCATTCCTGACTTCCATCAACGCCTCATGTAACTTCTGTATTTAATTACTCTCCTAATTTTGGGATTGTTTATTTTCTCATTCGAATCCATTAATGGAACATAAAAGTTGAACATACTTCTTAGGAAAAAATTAAATACTTCTTTAGATCTCGGCATCTTTTTAGTTATAGGACTGGATGAGACCAGGAGAGGTAGATCTATAATATCATAATATGATGAAAATAGGCCTAGAATTAATGCACATTTGGAAACCAAGAATCTGTGCAGTCAGATTGATGAAAATAGTAGGGAAACTACTGTTTCCTAAGTGTAAGAATCATTTTGGCTCACGTTCTTCTGAGGTTAGCAAAGGTCATGGGAGAATTTCCTCATATGCTCTATGTGGAAGAATGTTCTCTTTCATAGAGAAGAAAAAGAAAAACAAGTTTTCCTTATTCATCTTCAAGTGCTTATGCAGCACTTGTATATCACGTTAGTGCCCAGACAGAGGAAGGTCATAAAAGCATGAATATGTGTGGCAGCCATTTGTGTGTGCCTTTCTTTCTAAAGCAAATTAGAACATGCTCAGTGAATGGTACATCTCTTTTCAAAAAGTTGTTCCTTGCTTTTCCCTTTGGTTTGTAAATTACTGATTGACATTTTCTTCTGTTTGTTGGAACTTATCCATGCAGCCAGTCTAGGAGTGGCTTCCCAAATTCTAGTGACAATTGCAGCCTCTGACCATGCTCACGGTGTATTTGAATTTAGCCCTGAGTCACTCTTTGTCAGTGGAACTGAACCAGAAGATGGATACAGCACTGTTATATTAACGGTGAGTACGTTTTCCTCCAGTCCTAGACATTGCTTTTAACACTGTTTTATTGTATTATTAAGGTGTACTTTTTGTTAATTTTTTTTCTATTTAAGTGGAGGGGAATGACCCTAGAGGCACAGACAATTCAAACTGATACTTAAACAGCGATTTGGCACTTGTCTTTGTCTTTCACTTTGCATACAAATTCATCTTATGACTCTGAGGATTCCTGACTCTTTAAGGAATACAGTGGCTCTGTCCTACATAGATTTTTATATTGATTCGCATAGGCTGTGGAAACAAACATCTCCAAATCTCATTGGCTTACTACAACAAAGATTTATTTTTCACTCATGGTTTATGTCCATCTGAAGTGGGCTGTCATCAGTGACTTAGGACTGAGGATTGTAGAGGCTACATCTCAACAGGTGCTTCTTTCTCCACGGAGTGGGGAAATGTGAATGTGAGGAACTGCACACTGGCTCTTCAGCTTCTTTCTGGAAGTGATTCACAGCATTTCCACTTAACTTCTTTGGTCAAAGCAAGTGCAAGTCACATGACAACGCTAATGTAACCAGGTAGAGAAGTGCATTCCTGGCTTGTATCTCTCCCAGAAGGAATGAAAATCTAAAACATTTGTGAACAGCAATAATAACAACTCTATGTGTGTGTGTGTGTGTGTGTGTGTGTGCGCGCGCGCACGCACGTGTGTATGTCTGTGTGTGTCTACTCTGCATTCATCCAGTAGGAATTAAGTAGGATTCTATGGTTAAAGAATTTAGAGGAGCTAGAAACTTGCTCAGCTTTCTCAGATTTTATACAAGTGATATGAAGGATCACTCAAAATATATCCTTTCTGTATTCTCATGGCAGATCTTCAGTAAACTGTTGTGGAGTAAATTAAACAACTTCAGAAGGGATAACTAATTTATTTTATTATTATTTTTTTGGCTGCTTTGGGTCTTCGTTGCTGTGCACAGGCTTCTCATTGCGGTGGCTTCTTTTGTTGCGGAGCGCAAGCTCTAGGTGTGCAGGCTCAGTAGTTGCAGCATGTAGGCCCTAGAGTGCGTGGGCTTCAGTAGTTGTGGCGCATGGGCTCAGTAGTTGCGGTGCGCAGGCTCTAGGGTGCGTGGGCTTAAGTAGTTGTGGCGCTCAGGCTCAGTAGTTGTGGCTCATGAGCTTAGTTGCTCTGCAGCATGTGGGGTTGAGTGGGGGTTACTTTTTGTTGCGGTGCGCGGGCTTCTCATTGCAGTGGCTTCTCTTGTTGCAGAGCATGGGTTCTAGGCAAGCGGGCTCAGTAGCTGCAGCATGCGGGCCTTAGAGCACATGGGCTTCAGTAGTTGTGGCATGCAGGCACAGTAGTTGTGGCTCATGGGCTTAGTTGCTCCATGGCACACGGGATCTTCCTGGACCAGGGATTGAACCTGTGTCCCCTGCATTGGCAGGCAGATTCGTAACCACTGTGCTACCAGGGAAATTCCAGTAACTAATTATTGGATTGGCCAAAAAGTTCCTTCGGTTTTAAAGTAAAAATAAAAGACATATTTTTCATTTTCACCAAGAACTTTATTGAACAACATATTCACCCTTCTGTTCCACTACCTTCCGCCATTTTTCAGGCAACGTCATAATTCCATCTTCCCAAAACTTTATCTTTTTGAGCAAAGAACTATTCCAGGTGTCTTTTACAGTCTTCCAGGGAATTGAAATTTTTCCATTAAGAGAATTTTGTAAAGACTGAAATAAATGGAAATCCGAAGGTGCAGTGTTTGGTGAATATGGCGGATGAATCAGAACTTCCCAGCCAATCTGTAACAGTTTTTGCCTGGTCATCAAAGAAACATGCGGTCTTGCGTTATCCTAATGGAAGATTTTGTGTTCTCTGTTGACTAATTCTGGACGCTTTTCGTCGAATGCTGCTTTCAGTTGGTCTAGTTGGGAGCAGCACTTGTTGGAATTAATCGTCTGGTTTTCCGGAAGGAGCTCATAATAGAGGACTCCCTTCCAATCCCACCATCATATACACATCACCTTCTTTGGATGAATACCGGCCTTTGGTGTGGTTGGTGATGGTTCATTTCACTTGCCCCACGATCTCTTCTGTTCCACATTATTGTACAGTATCCACTTTTCATCGTCCATCACGATTTGTTTTAAAAGCAGAACATTTTCATTACGTTTCAGTAGAGAATCGCATGCGAAAATGCAGAAGGTTTTTTTTCCCTTGACTTATGCGGAACCCAAACATCAAAGCGATTAACATAACCAAGCTGCTGCAGATGATTTTCAGTGCTTGATTTGGACATTTTGAGTATGTCGGCTATCTCCTGTGTGGTATAACGTTGATTGTTCTCAAGTAATGTCTTTATTTGATCGCTGTCAATTTTAACTGGTCTACCCAACCGTGGAGCATCGTCCAGTGAGAAATCTCCAACATGAAACTTCACAAACCACTTTTGACATGTTCAATCAGTCACAGCACCTTCTCCATACACTGCACAAATCTTTTTTTGCATTTCAGTTGCGTTTTTACCTATCTTGAGATAATACAGCTATGTGCCAAAAATGTTGCTTTTTTCTTCCATCTTCAATATTAAAACGGCTACACAAAAATTCACCAATTTTGTTAAGTTTTTTTTTTTTTAATGCATGCTGATATGATAGTCGTTACAATACAATCTAACAAAATTGTTTCTAATGAAGTTAAAGACAACTAAGCACTACTAGAGCCATCTTACGGAAAAAAAACAAATGAACTCTTTGGCCAACCCAATACTAAAGAAAGAAAAAAAAAGGATTAAGGGAAAGCATCAAGTTTTATAAATTCCTGTCTCTAACTTTATTTTGAGCCAGCATTCATATTTTAAGTATAAATAAAAATTACTTTTAGTTGGGACTTAACTTTAAGTGATTTTTTTAGGGTTTTCATTCTTTTTAATATACTGTTGACAAAATATTTCTTGCTTCTTAAATGTGTTTTATATAACCTTGGGTTATGTACTTTTTTGGTGAATTTTTTGTTTTGTTTTGTTTTTTTGCGGTATGCGGGCTTCTCACTGTTGTGGCCTCTCCCGTTGCGGAGCACAGGCTCCGAACGCGCAGGCTCAGCGGCCATGGCTCACGGGCCTAGCCGCTCCACGGCATGTGGGATCTTCCCGGACCGCGGCACCCGTATCCCCTGCATCGGCAGGCGGACTCTCAACCACTGCACCACCAGGGAAGCCCGAATTTTTGTTTTTTATATTATATTGAACATACAATTAAATATAATTTGCTTTTAAAAATGAGTTTTATGGCTAACTTTTCAGAAAAATTATCAGTCATCTATTCCTTACAGTAAAGTATATACCTTCTTTGAAGGAAATGTAAACATTTTCATGAATATACGTAAATATAATACACTGTTAATTACATTTGCTTTATTACTAATGTATATTATAGTTGCAGAAGTGATAGAGCTATAGTTTAGTTAGAAGCTAAAAATGTTCAGTCTGTCATTTCATGCCACAATCACTTTTTAAGTGGGACTCCCTGAGGGTCTTCAAATATGGGTAGTACATTGCTTTCAAGAATTTTATATTCTTGAGAACAGCTTATATATAAAATAAAATAAAAAGTTAATATCCCGTTATCATTCTGTATTTACAGACCTCTAAGTCAATGGTTTTAATTCCTCTTTTAATACATTTTAATATTAAATATTTTAAAGATTATGAGACGTCATGGGACTCTGTCTCGAGTGACTTTGCTTTGGAGCATAGACTCTGATCCTGATGGCGATCTGGCCTTCACCTCTGGCAACGTCACATTTGAGATTGGACAGAAGAGCGCCAACATCACAGTGGAAATATTGCCTGATGAAGATCCAGAATTGGATAAGGCATTCTCTGTGTGTATCCTCAGTGTCTCCAGTGGCTCTTTGGGAGTTCATACTAATGCCACATTAATAGTTCTGGCTAGTGATGATCCTTATGGGGTCTTCATCTTTTCTGAGAAAAATAGACCTATTGAAGTGGAGGAAGCTACCCAGAACATCACTTTGTCAATAATAAGGTTAAAAGGCCTCCTGGGAAAAGTCAAAGTCACATACGCAACACTGGATGATATGGAAAAACTGCCTTATTTTCCACCTAATTTAGCCAGAGCAACTCAAGGAAAAGACTATATTCCAACTTCTGGATTCGCTCTTTTCAGAGCCAATCAGAGCGAGGCAACAATAACTATTTCAATTTTGGATGATGATGAACCAGAAAGGTCGGAGTCTTTGTTTATTGAACTGCTCAACTCTACTTTAATAGAGAAAGTACAGAATCGCCCAAGTAAGTAACCATTAGTGTGTTGTTATTATTATTAGAGGTAAGAATCCTGAAACAATAAATTAAGAATTTGGTATAGTAGAAAATTCTATAAAAATAATAAGTTCTAACTTTGAAAACATCTTCTTACAAAAGTTTATCGATAAGGCAAATGGAAGTGGGACACTTGAAAACATGAAATCATGTTTTAAAAGCCTGTTATATTCCCAGACTAAATTTTTAGAAGTGTCTGTGTAATCCAGTGTAACTGATCTCTAGTACTATTGTACTTGATATTGTAGCTTCCAAAACATTCTGGAATCAATCTGGGGATTCCAAGGACAGTCCTGGTAGCAAGATCCTGAGTCTCTTTTGCCTTGATCCACTTTGGAAGATTCCTTAACCAACAGAGTCTCCTTGTATTAGTGAGGAGCATGAGTGAGGATTTGGCAACTGCATGAGGGAAGTTGGGGGACAGGGCTATGTAGTAGTAAGAAATCCTGGAAATATTGTAGGTCACCATGAGAGCTGAGAAGAAGGCAGTGGTTGGGGATAAGAATGAGGAATGCAGAGTGACCCGTGTTGGGCAGAGGATCTGGTGCAGCGGCTTCTGTTGGAACATAGCAGCCTCTACCCCTGGGGTTGTGGCTCAGTAGCTTTGTAGAGAGGGGGGCTACTAGTTGAGGGCAGGGCCTGAGCTTGGGGAGCTAAAGGTAGTTATTGCACTATAGCTTGTTCATTAGTCACATCTCTCTGCGAAGATGTATAACTTTAGAAAGGGGGTTTGAAATAAAGAGAAGAATCTAGATTCCTGGAACAAGACAACAAGGAAAGGAAGAATGGTGATATTAATTTAATATCAGTTTTAGGATAATATTTGTAAATATATGTAAGTGTAATACAGTAAATAAATATTATATATCTAACAATATAATAAAACCTTCTTAAGGAAATTGGAATTAAATAGTCCAAAGAGTACAATTTAAGATCTGCATGTTGACTGTGTTCTGCCATATAGATTAAGGTTTCTTACAAGTAAACTTCTTCACCTTACTGATATACTGTGTAGTGAGCACCATTCTTGCCCACAGTGTAATTGTAGTCCAGGGTTATAGAAGGAAATTTACTTTCTAGGACAACTGCTAGCATTAAATTTTCAGGTTACAGTCAAGGTTAAAATTCTCACACAATAACCCATCCCTTTTTTTCTTAGCAAGATTTAGGATCAGTTATAATAGCAAATACATTGAAATAAAACCCAATAATTAGTCTTATTAAGTAAGAATTATAAAATATAGCCCTGTTTTCAAGGAACTCACAGTTTATTGAGTGAGCTGGAAATAAAACCGGGAGGGAGGATCACGTATAGCAGTGACTAGGAGCGATGGTTGCTGGTGCAGATAACTTAGGTTCAAGTGTATAGTAATAAATTGTTGCCCATAAACTTTTAAAGCCCCAGTGTCCTAATCTATAATACAGAATTATTATAGGGCTTAAATATCATAATATATGTGAAAATGAATACAGTGTCTGGCACGTGGTAAGCATTCAATAAATGTGAACGATTATTATTAATAAAATGGTATATGCAAAATATTAATGTACTGTGGAATGGGAGAAACAGTCAACATGTATTTATGCTTGATATGTTCCTGGAACCATGCAGCATACTTGGGGCGATTCAGAATAGGCATAAGCTATGATGTGAAATAATTAAAGAACAATTAAGTGCATTAGAAAGACAACAGTAAATGTCATTAAAAATGAAAAAAAAAAGAACAATTAAGTGCAAATCTATGTGATATTGTTTCAATTTTAATAGCAAAATCAGTGTAGGACTTGATGGGGTCTCTGTACTCTGCTCTGAGTGTAATCATCAACCTTCCGGAGAGCCGTGTGAGAAGACTGGTGATGAACAGGCGCAGGGCAGGATGAACAGTCATGAATAATTGAAGGTTTGATGAGGAATTGCATATAGGGAGCAAGAGATTAGACAAACCCTTACATGATGCCTCTTAATTGTGTCCAGCAGGTACTAGTCTAATGCCTTAGCTTACTTCCTCAACATCCTTGTGCCCTTGATTCCTCATCTGTAAAATGTGGACAGTGCTACCCACCACATAGAGATGGTATGGGAATTAAATTCCTAGATGCAAGAAAAGTGCTTAGAACAATGCCTTTTGAATAGGGCATACTCAGAAAATGTCATCTGCTTCTACAACTCTGTGTTACTGCCATTTTTTTCCAATGTAGTTAAATTTAATTGTTATATTGATTTATAGTTTTGTGTTTTTAACTATATAATTTAGTGCAGTCTGGGCCTGTATCATTGAAATTAAATTGTGTCATTACTTGTTTAGACAAGGGTGCCAGTTGGAATTGAATCTAGAAAGTAAGTCAGGGAGTTTGTGGAGGGTCTTACATGCCTTCAAAATAAGTTTTGCTCTCTCTAAAATCAGTGGCAAGTAAGAAGAGAGTCTTAAAAGTAGGCTTAAAAGCATAGCCTTAAAGTATAGCCTTGAAAGCCTGAGTGAGCACACTCTATTATAGCAGCGTTGGGATAGCATGACTCGGCTTTCTGGATGAGGTAGTTGCATAACTATTAACTGAGATGGGGCAAGGAGAACAGGTTTGTGAGGAAGGACAGTGAAGCAGGGAGAGAGGCAGTAATTGAAATAGAGTGTGATGATTTTCAGCTCCTCTTTGAGGGCAAGTAACTAGATTACTTACCTACTCAATTTTGTAACTGTAGTGCCTTTAAAAAAATTTGTGGCATGCTGGTAACTAATTAAAAGAGCATAATTCTGTAGGTTTCATCATTTTCTGTTATATTTTGCAAAGTGATGATTAAATATACTCTATTCATTTTTTTGCCTTTTTACAAGTTTCCAATAGTTATTAAAATAATTCTTGTAGGGTAACTATTCCTTTGCTATAATAAAAATCTCCCTATAAGTTATAGGAGAGTTGGGACTTTCCGTTTAGTTTATTTTTGTATCCCCAACATCTAGATTAGTGCTGGTACATAGTAAACGATAAATATGTTTTTGCTAAAAATAGTAGAAAACACAAATGATTATCCCATTTGGCTGATGGATCTTGCCAAGGCTTTTTTTTAATTTAATTTTTTTATTGAAGTATAGGTGATTTACAATGTTGTGTTAACTGTACAACAAAGTGACATGGTTATACATATATATACATTCTTTTTCATCTTCTTTTCCATTATGGTTTGTCACAGGATATTGAATACAGTTCCCTGTGTTATACAGTAAGACCTTGTTGTTTATCCATTCTGTATATTGGCTGAGGCTTCTTGATGACTTTTTGGCCAGTTCTTAGAATTTTGCTATATTAGCTTTTCTTCTGTCTTTCAGTTCCAAACTCTCCACGCCTTGGGCCTAAGGTAGAAACTATTGCTCATCTAATTATCATTGCCAATGATGATGCGTTTGGAATTCTTCAGCTCTCAGCCCCAATCGTTCGAGTTGCAGAAGATCATGTTGGACCCATTATCAATGTGACTAGAACAGGAGGAGCATTTGCAGATGTTTCTGTGAAGTTTAAAGCTGTGCCAATAACTGCAATAGCCGGTGAGAAAAGACAGCTAAGGAGCAGTGAAGTGTTTTGGAGGGAAATTGTATCCTTGATTAACAAAGCCCCTTAAAGATGTAGTTAAAAAAAATCAACTAGAAAGCAATAATACCCTTGAATGTTTTTAAGGCACAGACCTAGAGTTTTTGTTATATATTTATCACATTGATTTTGTAGAATTTGTGAAAACTGTTGGCAAATTATATATGAATTTAAAAGCTTTGATGACCCAAATATGCACAAACCAATGAAAAGTAAACCCAGGAAAGCATTGTTAGGCTTTCTCTGTGTGTACTTTTAAGGTTTTTGGAAGGGATTCATGTGTAAATAATACTGAAGAATGCAGGATAAAATGTGCAGCCATATGATTGCAGTGCTTGGCAACAGTCTTGTCTCTCAACTCATCTTGCTTATTTATTTATTTATGAAGAACATGGTAGAGGCAATGATTAGCATTAACTATTTTATGTATTAGCAAAAGGATTTCATTGTCAAGTGCAAATATTAGGAGACAGCCTTCTTTGGTAGTGCAGTTACAGCATCTAGAGGGAGATTTGCCTAAGAGCTATTCAATCAGAACCTCTCTAGTGTGCACTCAAAGGACATGAGTGTGAATGGATGGGATAACATGATTGATTTTTTGAAATAAATCATCTGGATGTGATACTTGCTTGAAAAGACAATGAACCAGGCTCACCTAGTCCTTAAATGACATGTGTGTAAGGGGTGGGGTGAGGAGGGTAGCTCAGAGGAGTGCCTGTCTGTAGAGGGCTTTACACATTGACAGATGGTGAGGGTTGATCACTGTTCTAGAAAATTAGCACCCAAATTCCATAGGAAGCCTCTCTCTTTTCCTCATTCACTTTTTGACCAGAGACAAAGCCACCCCGAGTGGTATGCAGTAGCAGCTTTTAATCCAACTTTGTAGAAAATTTCGTAGCTTCTAACCATAAGATTGATGACGCTGACATGCCTGTCTCTGTGCAGCACTGTAATTTATCTCCCCAGTGAGATCAGAATTCTAGTTTTGTTCTTTGTTTTAAGGTACCATACACATTTTTTTTTACTGTTGTAGATAAGGGGCCATCTCTTGCGGTAATGAATGACTCTCTATGTTCATGTGCATATCCATGTCCGTATCTATATGTCTGTGTCTATATCTGTATCATCTATATGTGTATATGGCAAATAGAACACATTATGTATACATTGTTCTAAAAATGAACTTGAACAACCCAGATGTCTCTTTTGTTATTTTGTTGTATCAAACCCATTTTTTTTCTTGCAAGAGAGGTGAATCTTGTTTAGAATAAATGTAGTCACTATCCTCAAAAAAGTCTTTCAAAGTATGTCCATGGAATGTGATATGTCATAGTATTTCCCTAGAGTATGGGATGTTTATTATCATATACTGGAATAAGTCTTAGCATTTTTCTTTTTTGTCTTTATAGGTGAAGATTATAGCATAGCTTCATCGGATGTAGTCTTGCTAGAAGGGGAAACAAGTAAAGCCGTGCCAATATATATCATTAATGACATCTACCCTGAGCTGGAAGAATCTTTTCTTGTGCAACTGCTGAATGAAACAACAGGAGGAGCCAAACTAGGGGCATTAACAGAGGCAATCATTATTATTGAGGCCTCTGATGACCCCTATGGATTATTTGGTAATGAGACTAGTTTGTGTCTCTCTTTTACTTGTCTGTATAGATTCATACCTTTCTTTATTTTTAGAGACTCAGAATTGATTTGATCTTGTTCCGTTTTAACCTGCTATTGCTGATATATAGGACACCTATGTGTGTTCACTAGCAGTGGTTAGTAAACCTAGCAGTGGTTAGAAATCAACCTCTCAGAATAAATCTGGAAATCATACACTTTTAGGCTTTTAGGTCAGATCTGGTTCCTAGATGTGTTTTGTGAAGTTTAGACGATTCTTTAAAAAACTAATTTAATTCACAGAAATTTGTACAAAAATCTGAATTTCTGGCCTATCTTTATAGTAGAAAAATATGGTGACCTCAAGCCCCTTTCCTTCACAGTATCAGTCTTAGGAGAAAAATCGCAACTGCCAGGTTTGTCCCATGCAGTTGGCCCCCGAACTCACTAGACCTACTTCACTTATGACTGGTATATTCCTGACCTCTGTGGACATCTGAGTTATGCTTTCTGCTTCTATCGTAATGAAAATAATTTGGAAAATTTGGCAGGCCTGACCAATTTGTATCACAGCATGTTTCTCTGATTTTGTAGGGTTTAGCTTCTTAGATTGCTTAGGGGAAAAAAAGAATCAACTGTAGGACAGCAATTGGTTTGTTCTACATTGACTTAGTTTCACTTTGTATTTGAAATTATCTCTGCTTTGCCCTTTAGGTTTTCAGATTACTAAACTTATTGTAGAGGAACCTGAGTTTAACTCAGTGAAGGTAAACCTGCCAATAATTCGAAATTCTGGGACACTCGGCAATGTTACTGTTCAGTGGGTTGCCACCATTAATGGACAGCTTGCTACTGGCGACCTGCGAGTTGTCTCAGGTAATGTGACCTTTGCCCCTGGGGAAACCATTCAAACCTTGTTGTTAGAGGTCCTGGCTGACGACGTTCCGGAGATTGAAGAGGTGAGAGGAATGGCTACTCTAGAATGACACTGTAAAACGTATCTTGTCTTATAGTGACTAGAACAGATGGCTGTTATTGTGACATTTATAGAGGTGTCTGATAAATTATTTCTGCAAGAATGTTCAAAATATGTTAGTGTGAAAGTGATCCTTAGAGATAACAAAAAACAAGAATGTTCTAGAAATAGGTCTCATACACATACTAGTTTACTAGTATAAGATTTTTTTGGTACAGTTATGTAATATTTTTCTACATTTTGGTTAAATGATTAAACATGTATAGTCTGTCATAAGTTTTGCTGTATTGTTTCATATAAACTCTTAATTTGTTTGTATTCAGACTTCCTTTTGACTTGAGTGTGAGCCAGTCAGTCTTAATTAAGTGTAGATTTTGATTTTCCACTCATTCGTTTATTCTTTAGGATTTACTATGTGACAAATACCATGCTAGATTTATCTGCCTGATGTTTATTTTTCATCATGAAGAGGCAAGGTGGCAAATAAAGATAGAGTCTCAGTGGGGAAATTGATTCATCACTAACATATATTGGCTGAAGATAATTTTATTTTATTAAATTCAAGTATTAAAAGCTGGAGCTCATAAAATTACATTTAATAGCATTTATTCTTTAATAGTGTCAAATTTTTGTAGAAGGGAAATCCATAAAATTTCTTTTTGGGTGCTAATTGTGTCATTACTCACTTCTTAAATATTAGATATTAGTTAATACATATACAACATTTCTCTTTCCTTTTCTCTGAATTTAGGTATGAAAACCTAAAAACTTATCATAACTTTCTCTAAATTTATGATATGTTTTTAGTTTTACGTTTTATCAGAGAATTTTCATTATGAGAATGTGGGAAATAAAGCATAATAAATGAACTATTCATAAAACACATATGCAGTATCCTCCCTAAGTAAAAAAAGGTATAGGGGTTAAAAGTATATTATTGAAGTGGTAAACATAAACAGGCCTCTTAAAATTGATTCACAAGATTGTATAACAGAATATTAAGGAACTTAAACAGCCTGTATTTCTTCTGTGCCATCATGCTCTATCGTTAAAAGTTGGTGATGGATTGTTCCGTTACGTGTTGGGATTGTAAATGTAATGGAGGAGTTTCTTTGAGTCCATTTATATTTTACTCCATTTTGTTCTTGTACTTGTATGGATAGTTTTGATTTTTTTTTTCCTGCATCATTTTTATTCTAATTTCAGAACCGGGATTCTGTTAAGGAAGTTTTCACTGTATTTTTAGGTTATCCAAGTGCAACTAACTGATGCCTCTGGTGGTGGTACTATTGGGTTAGATCGAGTGGCAAATATTACTATTCCTGCCAATGATAATCCTTATGGTACAGTAGCCTTTGTTCAGTCGGTTTATCGTGTTCAAGAGCCTCTGGAGAGAAGTTCCTGTGCTAACATAACTGTCAGGAGAAGGTATATGAGATGTGGCTGCTTGTATCCGGCGGGGGAGGGGGGCAGTGATGGAACTTGTGGGGTGGTGGGAAAGGATCTCTTACACAGTCAAATAAAGTTTGGTAGTTTTTGTAGAATGTAACTTATTTTATACGTTGTTATAATTTGTTAATTGAGTTATGCCTATTAATATAAAGAGCTCATTGTATCTATCATACCTTTTATTAGTGAAATGGATTATACATCATTGGGCTTTGTAGCCCCAGACACTTATTGCTTTAATTGGTGATGTGTTTGAATTAGAACTTGAATACAACTGGCTTCTAAATTAAAGAACATTCAGATGCCATATGAAGTGGTTGACTTTCAGGTTCCATTTTGTCTGGATTTCTCTTGTGAGACAGCATCCAGTTCACTGAGCTCCTTCAGAAATAGAAAATAGCTGGTCTTGCTTGTGACCTTGTGGCAAGTAGTTACATTTCCTTAAAATGTACTCAATGTTGGTATCATTGTTACTTTGTTTCAGTGAAAGCTAGTAATGAAGATTCATTTTCTAAGTCTTTGAAAATTCTGAAATGGATATGATTTGCATATGGTGCAAGATATTTTCATAGCTTGGTTAAAAATAAGTAGTATTTGATTGAAAATGAGCCAGATTTCCTTACATGAGAAAACATAATGTGAAAGACAAATGTTATTAAGAAACATGGTTGTGTTTGCGCTAGTACGTTATCCACTTAAAAAAAAAAGTGAAAACCACAATCAGCATTCTCTTCTCTATTATGTAATCCACAGATGGCTTTGAGTGCTTAACCTGTCTTTTAATTGTCACTCCACATTTTAGCGGAGGGCGCTTTGGTCGGCTGTTGTTGTTCTACAGTACTTCCGATATTGATGTAGTGGCTCTTGCAGTTGAGGAGGGTCAAGACTTACTGTCCTACTATGAATCGCCAATTCAAGGGGTGCCTGACCCACTTTGGAGAACTTGGGTGAATGTCTCTGCAATGGGGGAACCCCAGTACACCTGTGCCACTTTGTGCCTCAAAGAACACGCATGCTCAGCGTTTTCCTTTCTCGGTGCTTCTGAAGGCCCCCAGTGTTTTTGGATGACATCGTGGATCAGCCCAACCGTTAACAACTCAGACTTCTGGACCTACAAGAAAAACATGACCAGGGTAGCGTCTCTTTTTAGCAGTCAGGCTGTGGCTGGTAGTGACTACGAGCCTGTGACAAGGCAATGGGCCGTAATGCTGGAAGGTGATGAATTTGCAAATCTCACAGTTTCTATTCTTCCCGACGATTTCCCAGAGATGGATGAGAGTTTCCTAATTTCTCTCCTTGAAGTTCATCTTATGAACATCACAGCCAGTCTTAAAAACCAACCAACCATAGGACAGCCAAATACTTCTACAGTTGTCATAGCATTAAATGGTGATGCCTTTGGAGTGTTTGTGATCTACGGTATTAGTCCCAATACCTCAGAAGATGGCTTATATATTGAAGTTCAGGAGCGGCCCCAAACCACAGTGGAGATGATGATCCACAGGACAGGGGGCAGCTTAGGTCAGGTGACAGTCCAATGGCGTGTTGTTGGTGGAACAGCTACTGAAGGTTTAGATTTTATAGGTGCTGGAGACATTCTGACTTTTGCTGAAGGTGAGTTATGGTTCTAAATGGATTTCAGTTCCCCCTGGTAAAGTCGTTATAGTCAGTTTTTATGACAAGGTTCATATGAATTCTTACTGTATACATTCTTGCTAATGTGTAAAAGTGAATGATGGTTTTGAAATAATAGTAGTTGGCTTGTTAATGGTTGACATGACATATGTAGGCCCATGGCATAGGGCCCTACATGTGTATCTTTTTTAGTTTATTAAAAAGATTTTCAGGGAATGTGAGAATTTTATCCCTTTTATGTGTGGTAGCAGAGCCTTCAAGGAAGTGTAGAGGCAGCTCTAAAGCAACTTTTAATTTTGTAAGGGAAGTTACAAGAATGAGCCGGGTAGCTACAACCAAATGTGGGTAAGAAGTATTGGTAGCTAGGAAAATGGGTACTAACTGGGAAGCTTTTTCATATGCACTAGACAAATCAGGATAAACCTCCAAAGAAAATAATTTGTAAGTATAAATAGCATAAACTTTGGTGACTTGATTCATATTAAATTAAGACTAGTGGTAGATCAACTTATAATACTGTTCTTAGCCTTGGATGGGACCACTATTTAAAATTTTCATGAACAATGAAATTACAGAGAACTTAGACGATAATTAGAATTAGGGTCAGATTCACTGATTCTTTTCCAGGGTTGGTTGAATCATTTATATTTGAAAATTTCAAAAGTTCATATATTTAAAATAGTTTTCTTTGGGTAGAAGAACGATATCTTTACTGAGATCATTATTTAAATCCTGATTTAGGCAATTATAAATTCCATATAGTTTTTTAACATAGTGTTTTTCTGATTGAAAAGTAATATTTATTCATGAAAACTTCAGGTTATACAACAAAATGAAGGAAGTAAATGTTACTCACAATTGCATATCTTAGAGCATTCATTCATTGCATCTTTTATCATTTAATTTTAATGCATATACTTTTTTGGAAACAGTAGTCAGGGGTCATGATACATATAGATTATATACTTTTTGAAACATCTAATAAGCATTATATTTTAGAGTAAATTTTTAAAATAGTATAAAACTTCTCAAAATGATTGTTTCCTAGTAAATGATTTTGGGAACGATAGAATAATGATATGCTTGATATATGGGTTTGTGTGTGTGCACAGGTTAGTAACTGGTAACATTTCTCCCTATTTCAAAGGAAATATTGAACTTTGAGGAGGGAGTGGAGATGAAAATTTAAAGTTAGGTTTTTTTAATGGCTTTGGTAACAATAAAGAAGCTATCATATAAAGTAGTGGCATTATACAAATTAGTATTACCTTGAATTGTAACTTTAGAATCACACGAAATGGACTATATTTTATAGTTAACCTAGATTCTCAGATAACATACACTCTCTTGAGGCAGTCTTGACACTGAATTGATAAAATATACCAGGGTCGCGCGAGAGAGAACATGCATTCACATCCATTTTCTCCTTTCTCCTGCCTTTTCTCACCCTTTCAACATCTTTCCAGAAAGTGGCAAAGAATTAGATGGGGAACACTGTAGGTGAACAGCAGAAGCAGTGTTGGGTTTGGGGGTTTTCAGTGATGCCCTATCTACTAGTGGGGTCCTAATTGCAAAGTAGATTGCTTGGCCCTTGTTGCTGTTATGTGTCCTAATTGCAAAGTAGATTGCTTGGCCCTTGTTGCTGTTATGTGTCCCTTTGAATTCCTTTTCTGCCTCCTTCCCTTATTGCCCGAATCCTGGAGACTAGTATTTGATGTTGTCATCTCATCTGGCTCCCCGAAGACTTATCCCATTTACGTGGGTTCTCTTGCTCAGAATTTACTGTCCTTTTCTGTTTCCCATTTTGACCACTATTCCCTAAGTGTTCCTGGTCTTTCAGGGAAGTTTTGGCTTGATTACCTGAAAACCATTCATGGTAACGTCAAAATGAGAATGAGAGCCCACTTTCTAGAGGGATCAGTTTCTAAACAGTAGATGCTTCAGAACCTCTTCCCCTAGCTAGGTCATGGTTCTAGGCTAAAGACCAGGAAGTAAAACCATGATTCCTTGAAATAATTCTACCCTTTAACTTTGCATAATTCAAAATGTCCTTTTCCACAATCTGCCCATATTAATGAAATTTTTACAGTGTTTTATAGGTGAAAGGGTATACATACTTACATACAACATTTGCTTATAGTGGCACTAATATTACTCATGGTATTGAACTGTTATAATTCACTCATGTATTTTTACTTAACTTTTTTCTTTGAAAGAAGTTATCTTGGACCTTTGTGAATTCTCTATTGATGATTTTCTTACTTGGGTTTTATTCCATTAATTCTTTATAGGTGAAACCAAAAAGATAGCCATTTTAACCATTTTGGATGACTCTGAGCCAGAGGATGATGAAAGCATCATAGTCAGCTTGGTGTACACCGAAGGCGGAAGTAGAATTTTGCCCAGTTCCGACACCGTCAGAGTGAACATTTTGGCCAACGACAATGTGGCAGGAGTCGTTAGCTTTCAGACTGCTTCCAGATCTGTCATAGGTCATGAAGGTGGGTTCCTTTCTTTGTTGAGCACATTCATTCTCTTTTCCATGGATGTCATTTTTTGTCTAGTTTTTTAAAGTTTCCCATTTTAAAAATTCTTCCATTATTTTGTACAGCTGGGTGTGTTAATGTACAGGGAGCTTATTTGGGAGAGGGCTGTATAGGGAACTGTTTAACTAGATTTAGGAGACTCGCAGATTGGTATTGTGTTCTAGCTTGCCGCTCCCCACTAGTGTGATTTTGATGAAATTGGTCAAACCTAGGATGCTCAGCTTTCTCATCTGTTAAATGAAGGGAAATACTACTTCCTTCGTAGGTTTCTGTGTGAGGATTAAGTGGATAAATGTAAAGTGCTTAGCATAGTTCTGGGCACATAGTGTATATGTGCTCAGTGGTAGCTGTTGATGTTAAATGGTGAAATATTGGCTCTCTGTTCAAAAAAAAAATAGCAGTTTCTGATCAGTGAATATTTTAGCTTGGATTTTATATGTTTGTATATTTTATGAACAAAGTGCCAAACTAGAAAAAAATTATACAATGTCCTCTTTTCCCGTAAAAAAACAGTAATTTCCATGAATCTTAATATTTTACATCATCTATAGGGTTTACATTTATAGGCTACTTTTTGTTTAAACCATTATAGCAGTGTTTTTGTCTTTGAATAAGTCTGTTTGAGATAAAACTGTTATTTATAGTCTGTTTCACTATAATTTGTGTTTAAAATTAAAAAATAATTGTACCTAAAAGAGTTAAGAAATGAAAAGGATATAGATCATGCATTTGGACTTCGACTTTATGGATGAGAAAACTGAGACAGAGAGATTAAGTGACTGGACAGAATCATACAGCTAGTTAGTGACTGTGCTGGAAACTGAATGCATTTTAGTGTGCATCACCTTTTACCTTACTGTACTCCCAACTTGCAAGTTTGTTTAACTTAATGCAAATATCTGAGCCATTTTCCAATACTTTTTCCTTTTATTAACGGTTTAAAAATCTCATGTTGTCATAGCAATAGTGAGTAAAAGTGACTAACAAATTGCTATAAGTCAATCTAAAGACAGATCATCAACTCTCGAAAAATTATTTGTAGTATAATACAAGTAAAAAGTCACTGGAAGATAAGTTAATCTCAATAATAATGACAACAACAATAACACTTATTGAGTGTTTTCTGCATGCCAGACATTTTACATCCATCATTTCACTTAATTTTAACAAAGCTATGAAGTGGGTATGACGATATACACCAGTTTTTCACACAAGGGAACTGAATGTTAGAGAGATTACCCAGCACATAGTTATTCATGGTGGGGCTTAAACCTAGTGTTGTCTGAATCCAGAGCTTACGCTATAGGGCACCTTGTGAGAAGAAACTTGTTTTGCTTGAACTTACATCTACTGCAGAACCTGACAATGCAGGAACGTCCGGTAAATATTTCAGGATTTGAGTTGGAAGAATAATGAATTTGAGTAACAGTGTCCATGTGAGAGGAGGAAATTTGGTGAGAAAATCTGACTCTATCTTAAGCTAGGGGTGGAAATTGGATTTTTAGAGATAATCGTTGAAATCAGGAAAATTAAAGATCTAAAATTAAGATCTTAGTGGATAGAGGGAGAAAAGCAAGTTGTCAAGGATGGAGCTATGTGGGGCACCAGGGTAAGGTGCTGGGACAGGCAAAAGGCAAAGGGGAAAGGGGAAAGAAGGCTCTGCCAGAGAGGTGGGAAGAGACCAAAATAAGAATGTGTTTTCATTAGTTATCAGAAGAAAGTAACCAGCGTGTCTCGTACTACATGGGCAACAAGTGAGATTAGATTCCCAAATGGGCTAGAGGGAACAGTAGTAACTGCAGAGGAATTGTAAAGGAAAACTTCGCATGGAAAGCAAATAACTAAGGATAACAAAAGACAGGACTGTAGAAGCCTTGGGGGCAGTGCTCCTCAAAGTACGGTCCTCAAGCTGACACCTGCACACAAAGTGTTTGCTTTTTGTTTGTGACAAGATAAGTTTGAAAATGGAAAGAATCTTTTCTAGAGACTTTTATAACGATTTCATTTTGCTGTGATATCCAAAAGTGATATCTATGGGCTTACATTTTGTATGTGTGTTCTTTTTGCCATTTAACTTATCTAGTCATTTATTTTATTGTGTTTTACAAAAATGTCAGTTTATGATAGATCAAGGAAAACAAAACAAAACAAAAAACAGACAAAAACCCCTTGTCTGGGACTTCCCTGGTGGTCCAATGGTTAAGAATCCACCTGCCAATGCAGGGGACACAGGTTCGACCCTTGGTCTTGGAAGATCCACATGCTGCGGGGCAGCTAAGCCCGTGCGCTCTAGAGCCCGTACACTGCAACTACTGAGCTCACGTGCTACAACTACAGAAGTCCATGTGCCTAGAGCCAGTGCTCCGCAACAAGAGAAGCCACCGCAATGACGCACACCGCAACAAAGAGTAGTCCCCGCTCACTGCAAATAGAGAAAGCCCGTGTGCAGCAACAAAGACCCAGTGCAGGCAAAAAAAAAAAAAAAGTGCTCAAAGCAGAATAAAGGCAACCCAGAATTCTATACTAGTGAAAACATTTGTCAAGAATGAATGTGAAATAAAGATATTTTCAGATAAAAGAAAACTAAAAAAAAGTATTAAAACAAAACCAAATCCCATCCTTCACTGCATTAGGGTGAGAAGCACTGCCTTAGGGGATATTCTGTTTGTTGGCTCTGTGAGCAAGGAAAGGAGAAAAATTGGTGAAACCAGATTAAAGCGTAGAGTATTTTGGACTTGCTTTGTTTTGTTGAAGAAATATAGAGAAGAAGGCAATGTAGAAGAGAAGAAAAGTGTTAGTGGCATGGGGGTGGGTATAAATAAGTTCAGGGATCAGAAAGGATTAGATTTAAGGGAGGACACAGAGCTGGACTAGGTATGTGATTTTCAGCAATATGATGGGATTTTTTTTTTTTTTTAAGAATACAAAAGTATTTGGATGTCCAGGATCACTTGAAGGGCATTTTAACCGTAAAGGAGCTAGTGTCATTACATGCGTCCTATGGAAGTCTGGGTGGTGACAGTGGTGGTGGGTTGGAGGCTCTGAAGAAACCCAGGCTCTTGTGCTGAGCACCAAGTCATCTTGGGGAGACTGCAGGGTCTTGGCACCTGTGTTCTCTTTCACTGGAACGAACTTAACACCTGAAAACCAGATTGTGGTCTCTTTAGTCTCCAACAGCTAAATATCTGCAGGGGATGCAAAGAGAAAAAATGATTAGTCGTTAAAACACGTGGTCCAAACGTGTTATTGGTTTATCATATCAAAAGCATATCCTATCTGCTTCATCATATCAATCTATGAGCATGAGTTTGGTACAGGAAATAGAACAATGAATTGCTTTCATTAATCAGTACTCCCTAGAATTTTTACATTTTCTAAATAAAAATTGGTAGGAATTTCTATTTTTTTAAATTTACTTTTCTTTCCCTTTTCTCCTAAACCTTTTCCTAGAGTCTAAATTAATTTTCTTTTTTCAAAAACATTATGTCTAACCTCAAGAATTCAGTATTTTGTGCATGTATTCTTTGTATTACTGCAAAATTGCATAGAGAAATGTATATCAAGCAGATGTTTACAAAAATGAAAACTTCATGGTGTTTCTTCAAAGATAACTGCTAAAGAAATGGGGTAAAGAAATCATGCCATGTAGGCTTTTGACAGTGTTAACATTGCTTTTGACTTAGTGTTGGAGTTTCATTTATGTGATTAGATTTAAAATGTGGACAATGCTGAATTTCTGGCTCTAGAATACATTTTCATTTCATGGGGAGGAATTGCCTTAGTGTTTAACAGTGTTTTGAATTCTGTAGACTCCTATTTCTACATTTTTGTCCTAAAGCAATTGGACAGATGCCCAGTGTTAAATATTACTTTCTTTCAAATGTAATGGGCAGACTTTAGAAATATAGGACAATAGATTTTTACTGTGGTTGCAAAGTATGTATAAACGTGCTCTTTATAAATCTGTGTTAAACGTTTCACTTCACACATCTCTGCAGCATCATAATCATTATGTCATGTTCAATGGATTCAAAATTTCTCCTTTTCTCAGAGACAGCATGTATTTTTTCTAGGTAAAGATTTGAACAAGAGATGTGATTCTTTAAAAATATATATCGAACTGCTGTATTAGAAACACTCAACTATTTTTCTTATTGACAGTTTGTGTTTCATATTATCCCTGTAATTGTTTTAAGTCATTTTCTATTAATTGTAGAGCACAATCAGTTTGGATGGTTCTTGTATACCACATATACATGAATCTATTAAAATATATTTCCTGTATTTTAGTTTTCCATTATTTTTGTACACATTGTAGCTGACGTTTATCTTTGTAAAAACAATCCTGATTTGTTTTAGGAAGAAATACACGAAATACTCTGGGTTATTAAAATTAATTTTATATTCATATTATTTGTGTTAGGCTAGGTCTAGAACCCATATGATAGATCTTCCTCTTTTTTGGTCTTTTATGGCCACGCCACGTGGCATGTAGGATCTTAGTTCTCAGACCAGGGATCGAACCCATGCCCCCTGCAGTGGAAGTGTGAAGTCTTAACCACTGGACTGCCAGGGAAATCCTTTTTGTTTTTGGTCTTAGATCTTCTGCTTAAAGTTAAAATGTATCACCGATTTTTTGGTGGACTCTAGATTTCATATCAAGATGATCTTACAGGAATTAGACTCTTTAGTGGGGGAGGGCCCTCTCTAGGTCTTCATTCTGGGCAAAAACTAGAAGGCAGCGTGGTAAAATATTGGCTATCTGAAAATTTTACCTTCCTTCTTTAGGACCTATCTTCTGTCCTTCCCTCGTATTTAGAAGACTGAGCACTTGTTTCTAATTTTTTCCTTTTCCTATGTTCTTTGACTTCTCCTCTAGGTAGAAGGTAGCTTTCTGGTAATTCTTCCTAGAAGGCTTTTTTTTAAAAAAAATAAATAAATACATTTATTTTTTTATTTATCTTTGGCTGTGTTGGGTCTTCGTTGCTGAGTGCAGGTTTTCTCTAGTTGCGGTGAGCGGGGGCTACTCTTTGTTATGGTGTGTGGGTTTCTCACTGCGGTGGCTTCTCTTGTTGCAGAGCACGGGCTCTAGGTGCGTGGGCTTCAGTAGTTGTGGCTCGCGGGCTCTAGAGCGCAGGCTCAGTAGTTGTGACACACGGGCTTAGTTGCTCCATGGCATGTGGGATCTTCCTGGACTAGGGGTCGAACCCTTGTCCCCTGCATTGGCAGGCGGATTCTTAACCACTGCACCACCAGGGAAGTCCCTAGAAGGCATTTTAAATGGACCTGATTCTTGGCAGTCTGCCTTAAAGAGGCAGTTAATACCTCTATTTTGATTCTTAGGAAAATCTTCACACTATTTATGCTGTGGACGTGATTTTTAATAGGCTCATGAAATTATGTGTTTAAGGAATACTTGGTTTACCTTTTATTTGTGTGTGTGTTGTGCTTCAAATTGTGTTTCTTGTAATATTTTCTTGCAAGTTAAATTCTTGCATGGTAACATTAAATTTTCAAAGGTGATATTAAGTGGTATTAGACTGAGCATTTTAAAATTAATTAATTAATTAATTTATTTATTTATGGCTGTGTTGGGTCTTCGTTTCTGTGCGAGGGCTTTCTCTAGTTGTGGCAAGCAGGGGCCACTCTTTGTTGTTGTTTTTTTTTTGGCGGTACGCGGGCCTCTCACTGTTGTGGCCTCTCCCGTTGCGGAGCATAGGCTCCGGACGTGCAGGCTCAGCGGCCATGGGTCACGGGCCTAGTTGCTGCGCTGCATGTGGGATCTTCCCGGACTGGGGCACGAACCTGTGTCTCCTGCATCGGCAGGCGGACTCTCAACCACTGCGCCACCAGGGAAGCCCGGGGGGCCACTCTTCATCACGGTGTGGGGGCCTCTCACTATCGCAGTCTCTCTTGTTGTGGAGCGCAGGCTCCAGATGCGCAGGCTCAGTAGTTGTGGCTCACGGGCCCAGTTGCTCTGCGGCATGTGGGATCCTCCCAGACCAGGGCTCGAACCCGTGTCCCCTGCATTGGTAGGCAGACTCTCAACCACTGCGCCACCAGGGAAGCCCTAGACTGAGCGTTTTTACATGTAATAAGTTTGTAGGAGGATTTTACTTTTTTCTCTCCTTAGCATTTCATTTTTAGTTTTGCCTTTAATGGTGTATTTATTCCCAAATCTCTATGTACCATCTTACAACCATAATTATTTTTATTATGATATTTACAGGTTCCCCTTCAATATGGATTTTCATTGACCTACATTTTTTTTTTTTTGCCACTTGTATTCCCACTGCATTTTTAGCACTTGTTCAAACTTCTATAATTTTCATTTTGAAATATTACTGGGTTTTGTGATTTAAAAAAAAATTGAAAACCATGACTCTATACCTTTTTATTTGGGTCACCAGACAACACTGTAGGCGAAAGAGCTTAATAACTCCAAGGTTCTCTCTCTGCCATTCAGTAATAAACCCTTGAGAAATTCTGCCTGGTATACAATAGAGAGACTCCAGCGTTTCATTGTAGTGCCTGTGTTTTATTCATATGAGTTATATAAGTATAAAAATTTTAAATGGCATGGCAATTATGGCTGATTGTACCCATTCTTTCAGTTATATCCTATCTTCGGACACTCTTATTTCTAATAACATTTCCTTTATGTTTCAATAAAAACATCCAAGTCATAGTCTGCTATTGTGATAGCAATTAAAAATTTTTTTTTGTACTGAAATATTTTAAAATGTATACATTAAACATTGAACTGTTTTAGGAAATTTTATTTAGAAGTCTGTTTTTGCTTTCTTATATTTTCTGCTGTCCCAAAATAATTTATGTAATAAATGTATTAAAGTTATGTATGCTTAAATTTAGTATGAAAATTTTATTTTGTTTTTTAGTAATTGAAATAAGATAATCTCTAAATTAATGAATTTATGATACTTTAAGAAACCTTTCTATTAGAAATAATTATTTAATTTTATTATTTAAAACATTTAAAAAACTGTGGTAGTTAAAACGTATTTGGAAAGGGTGTTTATATTTTACTGTGTTATTGCTACTCTCATTTAAAAGTGTCAGAAGTGTGTATTTATTTGGATAACTAAGTAAAAGTGATATTTTTAATGAACATGCATGGATTTCAACTATACGTCTATGCTATAAGGATGTGTTCTTTAAAGCCTTTTAAACATGAATTCATTTATCTTTTAACAATTATTAGTTTTTAGTAATATAGTTCATTAATGTACCTCCACTTCTGTTCATCATCATAAAATTTTTGAATTCAGCATATTTTCAGCAAGACACATGGCCATCACCAGTACTCCCTAGGAGTTACTTTTCAATTCCAGCAATTTAGAAGAAATGACTTTTATGATTTTCTTCAATTTTACAAAATATTACATGAGGATAAAAGCCAGGAATGGAAAGTATCTAAAATGCCTCATTTATCCAGGAAGGATAGCTGTAACTTTGGTGAAGTTACAGAGGTTGATATACAGATTTGACACCTTTCCTTTGTATTTCTTTCTATAAAACAAAATCATTGATGGTATATGTAAGTTACAATTTCAAGAAATGTGATTTTCAGGTATTTGCAAGCATTTTTATGCATGCATTATGTAAAATCACATTGCATACCAGTGTAAGGAATTTTTGTCCTTTTGGGAAGTGAAGGAAGAATTTACTTGTGTTATTACTAGTTTTGACCACGAGGACTTAATTATTTTCTTTAATTTACAGAACATTTATGTTCTGGTGCATGTTTTGGAGTGAATAAAAGTTTGTGTTTTCCATTTTAGCATGTGCTTTTGTAACTTTTACATGTTAAACTTCCTGAAGTTCTACTAAATGGAAGTATTTAGAAGTGGAATAAACAATAATGTGTTGATAAACAATAAGCATGTATAAAGCTTCTAGAAAATTGCAAACAGAACAGCTTTGTAATATTCTTAGAAAAGGTACTGTAGTAGTTGCATGTTTGGGATTTGGGTTTTGTTGACTTCAAATGTTAAGCTCATTTTACACTAAACATTCATCAATCTGTACATTTCACCTGCAGGAGAAATTTTACAATTCCATGTGATGAGAACACCCCCTGGTCGAGGAAATGTTACTGTTAACTGGAAAATTATTGGGCAAAACCTAGAACTCAATTTTGCTAACTTTACCGGACAACTCTTCTTTCCTGAGGTAATACCACCAAGAAAAGCTTTACTGCAATATCTGGAGGTAACTGTGTTTTGTGAGGAAAATGGGAAAACTCTGATTATGTAATACAAAGATGAATAGAGATCCATGAGGGAGCTGCTTCCTTAGAAACCTAAAGGAAGAACATTACTCAAAGAATTTCTAAGACTTAAGGAGGGGGTTTGTTTTTCCATATGTACTAGGTAGATCTCCTTTAAGGAAACAGAAAAAGTTGACTTTGTATTTGAGACAAGCCCTCTTGTTGCTTTCTTGCCCTCCCACTGTTGGTGTCAACTGTGTCATTAAGAAGATGATTAAAAAAAAAAAAAAAAAAAAAGAAGATGATTACTGCTTGTCCCTCTTCTCTTACCCCTCACTGTCTTGGAACTTTCAATGCACTTGGAACTTAAATGTTTCACTGCTATGAAACAGCAAATATAGCCTGAGAAACAAATGTCTTTTTATCTTCTGTTCACACAGTATTTTTGAGGTTACATTTAAAAGCTCTTGCTGACAGTTTGAAAGAAGATGATTGGTGGAAAATAACTATAAGAAAGCAGTTCTTGGGTAGAAAGTTAGCACTACTTTATTGTTTCTCTTCGTCTTCTCTTCTCCACGCTCACTTGATATGAATTCCTGTTTGGTAAATTGTTTCATTCTTTTTCTCTTCATTTTCACTCCCTCAATATTAAGCCTAACCCCTATAACCTTCTGCCTTGAGGACTACATTTGACTTCTAATAACTGGTTTCCCTACAACACTGGTCTTCTTTTCCATACTCCAGTTTTTCCCATTAACCACATAGAAATCTCTCCAACTTATTGCTTTGTCTGGAATTTTCAATAGGGCTACATTGCTCACTAGATAAGATCTATATTCATGAGCTCAGCACTCAAAATCTTCCACAGTTGTTCCCTATCTACTTTAAGCCTGTTTTCTTATGAGTCAGTGGTTTTTTATTTAATTTATTTTTTAAGCCACAGAACACTTTGTTTAAGTGAAAATATAGTTGGATGCACAATTTATAAGGCCAGTAAAAGCAGGAGTTAGTTTGTGCTCAGTGACAGTAGAGGGATGAATTTCTTTCTGTTTGACATAGGGGTCATTGAATAAAACAATATCTGTGCATCTGTTGGATGACAATATTCCTGAGGAGAAAGAAGTATACCAGGTCATTCTGTATGATGTCAGGACACAAGGTAATGCAGAATTTAATTAAATTATTTTTCCGGTGTATTATTCTTTTCAGAAAAAAATAATAGTTGCTGTCTCTATATTTAACAGTTAGATGCATAGCGATTTTAAAAATGTTATTTAAATATCGTCTGCCCCATAACATTTAGATCCAAAAGAATCAGCTCAGAATGAAAATACTTATCTTTATGGATTCAAGTTAAAACCTCTAAAAATTTTGCTGAATATTTCCTATGGAGTAAAATATATTTCCAAAGGTAGAATTTAATGAAATTAATTTTATGCTAAGCTGACCAATTTGGATTCTGGATCAGTTTTATGGATAAATTAGATTTACTAATTTGAGCAAGTTATCTGGGTATTTTCCTCAGTTTCTAATCAATTTCTGTAATTCAGATGACCAGTATAGCACATAATGACAATAATAGGTCAAGCCAAAAAAAAAAAAAAAAAAAAAATTTGCTATCTAAGAAGAAAAAAAAACTAAAAGGTAACTTCTGTTTTTCACACTGAAGATTTCTGTTAGAGGAGTGAAAGTAACCACTTTCTGGTTACTTTAATATGTTTCAAAAAGTGGGGTTATATTTTAAGTATTTAGAAGTTAAGGTCAAGTCACTGTTAGATTTCTTGTGGTCCCTGACTTTCTTAGGAGTTCCACCAGCAGGAACTGCTCTGCTTGACGCTCAAGGATATGCAGCTGTTCTGACCGTAGAAGCCAGTGATGAACCACATGGAGTGTTAAGTTTTGCTCTTTCATCAAGATTTGTTTTGCTACAGGAGGCTAACATGACAATTCAGCTTTTCATCAACAGAGAATTTGGATCTCTAGGTTTGTGTTACTCTAGAATGAATGGAGTTTCCAGGCAGGTGCTTTTTTAATATTCTACTAGGGTGGATGAAAGCCATTGCTAGAATAAATCAGGGACAGGAAAACAATTAATATTTCTTAATTCAGGACAGGATTTTATAGCTTCTTTATTTTTGAAAGATTAAACGAATTTATCTAGTGTCACAGAATGCTGTGCAACAAACAATCATAAACTCTCAGCAGCATATGGTAATGAGCCAGCCGTGGGTCCACTGAGTCTGGGCTTGGCTAGGGTGGCTGTATTCCACGTGTCTCTCATTCTTCTCCTGGAACCAGTAGAGGCATAAGAAGGCAAGCAAAAACACGCCAGACCCCATGAGGTCTAGGCTCAGAACTAGCGCACCATCACTTTTACCTTGTAGCCCAAATAAGTCACACAGTCAAACTCAAAGTAGAGGTAGGCAGGGATGCCTTGCCCACAGTGCAACATCACTGAGCCATTACATGGTAAAGGCCAAGAACAGAGGAAGGGGTGAAGAATTGGGGCCAATAATACAGCTACTGACGTGCTTTTAGGAAAGTCAACAAGTTCATAATGAGATAATATTTTTTAATTTTAAATAATTTAAAAATCCCTTCCCATCCAATTCAATTAGGAGCCATTAATGTCACATATACCACAGTTCCTGGAATGTTGAATCTAAAGAACCAAACAGAAGGAAACCTAGCTGAGCCAAATGTTGACTTTGTCCCAGTAATTGGCTTTCTGATTTTAGAAGAAGGGGCAACAGCAGCAGCCATCAACATTACTATACTTGAGGTAAAACGCTTATTTTGCTATTACTGTATTAAACGCGAATAACCAGATAAAAAGTAGAAGTTGATTAAATGTTCTGGTGTCTTTAAATCAACTTACTTCTTTTTGTGACTTTTTTTTTTTTTTTTAAATTACACAGGGGATTCTTTTCTTGTCTAGATAGGCTGGTCTGTTGTTGTGTATTTTATCACAGAAACAACTTGTGATAAAGAAAATTTCCTTAGGGCAGTCCCGTTTAAGATGTCATTGGCCTAAGAGATTCCAAAGGAGCATTTTGATTACTCCAAAGGATTCATTGGACCAGCAAAGCCATGTAGGTCAGCGACTTAGTTGTTAGGACCAGTTAAATTAGAGATAGTGAGAAACTCACTAGAGGCTGATGGTATAAAATGTGATTATGGTCAAACTTAAAGTAGTCATTTCTGACTGAAATTGTGTTTTAAATGATTTTTCATGTTGGGAAATCTTGTGTTGTTTTGGGACTTAGTGTTTCAACTACTTAAATTCATTTCCAAGAAGTTTATGAAAATAGTACATATGGAGAGGGTAGGACATGGTGTGTGGGGTGGAGGGGTAGGGGAAGGGAGAAAGAGAATGAATATTGCCTTAGAAAAATAATTTTCAGTTACTATGTATTTTGGGGTTCTATTTTTTCAAGTTTTAATTTTCTCAGAGGCCTTTTACTTTTACAAAATTATAAGTACTGTAAACCATCTACCATCTGAAATCAGTAATTCTTATTTTGTTGATTACTGTGGCACTGTGACCTAATATGGTAGTATGAGAACTCTAAAGCCGTAAGATGAAGGGTAATGTTATTTCAGTACGTGACATACAACACAAGTTTCCATAAAACTTTAAGGTAAGTCTTCTTCCAAATATATAATCTATTAATGTAATTGAATACAAATAAATGGATTATTCCTTAGATACGTTAGTTTTTTTTTGTTGTTGTTGTTGTTTTTTGCGGTACGCGGACCTCTCACTGTGTGGCCTCTCCCGCTGCGGAGCACAGGCTCCGGACCCGCAGGCTCAGCAGCCATGGCTCATGGGCCCAGCTGCTCCGCGGCATGTGGGATCTTCCCGGACCGGGGCACGAACCCTTGTCCCCTGCATCGGCAGGCGGACTCTCAACCACTGCGCCACCAGGGAAGCCCGATACGTTAGTTTTTAAAGCAGAAAATATATAGCCACCTTCAGAGGTCTGGTTTACAGTCTTGTTTTATGAACACACGGTTTCAAAGTTTCCTTTTTTCTCCCCAGGTTTTTGCAGTCGTTTCTGTTCTCAGAGTAGCACAAGATTAAGAGACTGTAAGCCTGTATTTACAGAAATAAGCCAGCCTGGGGCATGATAGGGGAGAGTTGTTGCATGGAGGTGGGGAACAGTGCGGGTAGGCTGGGGACAGTCCCTTTTACATCGCTGATTCTGTAACTCACATTTGTCCCTGTTTTACAGAAGATAGAAACTGTGACCTTCATTTTCTTATTTTTTCACATGCCAACACATCTCCATTAAATACAATGAAGAGAGAGGTGTATGTACTAATATTATATATTCATATATATACATTGGGTTTCTATGTCACAATATTGTTGGCTGTCTGGTTACTACTGATGTGGGTTTTGCTCGTCCTCATGTTTTGAGCAGCTGCCTTATTAGTGATTAATAGTAATATTGTATTAAAATTAACCATCACAAATATCTGTCACTTTGTAGGGACTCTCTCTAGGCCAGGTACTCCATACACATTATTTTTAATCATTATTAAAATCCCCAAAGTAGCAGTTACTTCCCTCATTATAAAGATGCCAGAATTGAGGCCTTAAAATTTAAGTAACTCACCTAAAATTACAGAAATTTGGTACTAGTTCTCTTTGACTGCAAAGCCTATATTTTTCCCATAGTATTATTCTATTCCTCATTCTAATCATTGGATTAGAATCATTTTTTTAAGATAATTAAAAAGGTAATTAAGGTAATTAAAAATATTCAGCTCTTATTATATTTAAGGTATACTAAGTTTGTATATTTATATAATTGGTTTACATATTATATTAGTCCAGGTAAAAAATGATATAATATTAGCAGTTTCATGTGGTTCAACCTAATAACCTATACAACCAGGTGTAAGTTTAATAATTTTATGTTTCTTTAAAAATTTCAGCTTTACTGAAGTATAATTAACCAGCACTGTATGGTAAACTTATGCAGAATCTAAAAAATATATAAAATTATAAGATATTTGAAGTGTATATTCTGTTGATTTGATATATGTTTACATTGTGAAAGAATTCCCCACATCTAGTTAATTAACACATCCGTCACCTCATGTATTTATCTTTTTTTGTGTGTGAGAACATTTAAGTTCTGTTGTCCCAGCAAATTTAAATTGTACAGTACAGTGTTGTCAACTGTAGTCACCATGTTTTACCTTAGATCCTTAGGCCTTACTCATCTTATAGCTGAGTTTGTACTCTTTTACCAATCCCTCCCTATTCCCCCTGCAACCCCAGCCCAGCCACTGGCAACCAGTTTTCTGCGCTCTGTTTTTACGCATATGACTTTATTTTAGATTCCACGCCATGCAGTATGTCTTCCTCTGTCTGGCTTATTTTGCTTAGCATGATGCCCTCAGGGTCCATCCGTGTTGTTAAAAATGGAAGGATTTCCTTCTTTCTTGTGGCTGAATAATATTCCATTTTATATATATACCACATCTTATCCATTCATCTGTTGATGGACACTTGGGTTGTTTCCATAACTTTGCTGCTGTGAATAATGCTGCAGTGAACATGGGAGTGCAGATACCGCTTCACTATTGTGTTTTCATTCCCTTTGGATAAATACCCAGGTGTGGGATTGCTGGTAGTTCTATTTTTAAGTTTCTGAGGAACCTTCATATTGTTTTGCACAGTGACTGCACCAATTTACATTCCCACCAACAGTGTGAAGGGTTCTTCTTTTTCCACATTCTCACCAACACTTACCTCTTGTCTTTTTGATAATAGCCATTCTAATAAACGTAAGGCGAGGTCTCATTGTGGTTTTGACTTGCATTTCTATGAGAATTAGTGATGTTGAGCACCTTTTAATGTACAGGTCGGCCGTTTGTATTTCCTCCTTGGAAAAATTTCTATTCTGTCCCTCTTCCATTTTAAATCAGATTATTTGTTGTTTTGCTATTGAGTTGTATGACTTTTTTAGATGAATTTTGGATATGTATGATTTGCAAATATTTTCTCGCATTCCGTAGGTCGCCTTTTCTTTTGTTGATGTTTTCTTTTGCTGTGCAGAAGCTTTTCAGTTTGATATAGTCCCACTTGTTTATTTTTGCTTTTATTGCTTTTGCTTTTAGTGTTAAATCCAAAAAAATCATTGCCAAGACATGTTTATTTTTTCTGATTTAAATCTTTTCTACTCTATGTTTGCATTTTATGTTTTCTGTATACTATTTAAATATATATATTTATATTTAAAAGATAATTTTTCAAAATAGATTGTAAGGTAATTAATTTGAGAGCATAATTATAGATAATTTAATGGGTGTAATTTTTGCAGGACGATGTACCAGAACTAGAAGAATATTTCCTTGTGAATTTAACTTATGTGGAACTTATCATGGCTCCTTTAACTTCATTTCCTCCTAGACTAGGTATGATGGGCTTTTTTGTTTGTTTCTGTTTACTCACTGCAAACGAAGTAAAGTTTCTTCATTTTTTAATCAGAAGTGATCATTGTGAAGTTTGCTAATGTCAGCTATATGTGTAAATATGTGAGCTTTTAGATTTATTTAAATTTAAAGACCATCGTATATTGTAGCTTTGTACATTGGACAGCATAAAGAAATTTAAAAATTGTGTGATGCTTTTTAAACATTACAGTTATTTTATAACCAAATTTGTAATCTTCAAAATAGAATTAGTTCTTATGAAGGCATTTTCCTTTTAATATTTAATTTGCTATTTTCATTAGATCTCCAAACTCTCAGATGTTTTTATTTTCTCTTAGATTGAGTAGGGTGTTTGTTTGCTGTGTTCTCTGCTTCTTTTTTGACTTTTTATCTCTTTCTTTTCATGCTTTAGAAAAGACTCAGTTAATTCATTACAGACTGAAAGGTAAAACTTGAACCTTAGTACAACTTTATATAGATTACTTTAAAAAGATATATTCCTATTATTAAAACACAAACTCTTGCTTACGATTTGGACATTTGATATTGGAAATTTTGTCTGCAAGTTTTAGGTGTGACGGCCTAGTGGGGGTTGGTGGTGAGTTGCCCTGAAATAGCCTGCTCCCCATCCCTTGGTTAGAACAGCGGTCCCTAACCTTTTTGGCAACAGATACCGGTTTTGTGGAAGATAATTTTTCCAAGGACCAGGGCGGGGGTGGGGATGGTTTTGGGATGATTCAAGCGTATTACGTTTATTGTGCACTTTATTTCTATTATTATTACATTGTAATATATAATGAAATAATTATAGAACTCACCATAATGCAGAATCAGTGGAAGCCCTGAGCTTGTTTCACTTGCCACTCACTGATACGGTTTTTTTTTTTTTTTTACATCTTTATTGGAGTATAATTGCTTTACAATGGTGTGTTAGTTTCTGCTTTATAACACAGTGAATCAGCTATACATATACATACATCCCCATATCTCCTCCATCTTGCATCTCCCTCCCACCCTCCCTATCCCACCCTTCTAGGTGGTCACAAAGCACCGAGCTGATCTCCCTGTGCTATGTGGCTGCTTCCCACTAGCTATCTATTTTACATTTGGTAGTATATATAAGTCCATGCCACTCTCTCATTTCGTCCCAGCTTACCCTTCCCCCTTCCCGTGTCCTCAGGTCCGTTCTCTACATCTGTGTCTTTATTCCTGTCCTGCCGCTAGGTTCTTCAGAACCAATTTTTTTTTTTTTTTTTTTTTTTAAGATTCCATATATATGTTAGCATACGGTATTTGTTTTTCTCTTTCTGACTTACTTCACTCTGTATGACAGTCTCTAGGCCCATCCACCTCACTAAAAATAACTCAATTTTGTTTCTTTTTAAGGCTGAGTAATATTCCATTGTATGTATGTGCCACATCTTCTTTAACTGATAGGGTTTTGATATTAGTCTTCAAGCAATTGATTTATTATGATCTCTGTGTAGTCAAACCTCTCTGCTAATGATAATCTGTATTTGAAGCCACTCCCCAGCGCTAGCATCACTGCCTCAGCTCCGCCTCGGATCATCAGGCATTAGAGTCTCACAAGGAGCGCGCAACCTATATCCCTCGCACGCGCAGTTTATAGTAGGGCTTGCGCTCCTATGAGAATCTAATGCCGCTGCTGATCTGACAGGAGGCGGAGCTCAGGCGGTAATGCGAGCGATGGTGAGCGGCTGTAAATACAGATGAAGCTTCACTTGCTTACCTGCCTGCCGCTCACCTCCTGCTATGTGGCCTGGTTCCTAACAGGCCACGGACTGCTACTAGTCTGTGGCCTGGGGGTTGGGGACCCCTGGGTTAGAAGGTGCTCTGGGCAGAGGGAAAATTAGTCTGAGTTAAAGGGGCAGAAGCATGGCCCAGAGCAGGGGCCTGAGGAATGGGAGTTCCTCACTCACTTCTAAGGCTCAGTATGACAACTTTGAAAATAGCAAAAGGGAATAATCAGTTTTTAACATATTATTATATTATTACTTGGAAAGTTTCCATTTTTATGCAAAAGAAATATATGATTCCAACAACTAGGCTGTTTACATCATGCAATTATTACCAAGTTAATTATTGTTCACACTAAGAAAACTGACAGAATACATCGTATTTCCTTACACTCAGAGGTAATTTGAATAGTTTAACTTTTGATAAGTGCTTTCTAATGCTCCTGTTTCAAGTGCTTTGTATATTAGTACCATTATTCCTTATGTTTGCCCATTTTATAGATGGGGGAGCTGAGCTAAGTGCCATGCCGAGGTCAAACAGCTAGGAACTGGTGGGGCTGGGCTTGTGCTCTGTAGCTTCTAGCTTGATGGGCACAAATCCTGATTTTATATTCTTTCTTCAACATTGTTGATCCCTTCACTCAGAGAGAATTCCACTTTCCTTACCCATTCTTCACCCAGACAGCTGTCATACGTATCCGAGAGTAAGGTGGACCTTCTGAAATTTAAAAGATAAAGGATGAACATATTAAAGAACAGAATAAAACAGTAACAGGGTTAGTTACTATTTCAAGATTGAATAATGGAAATTGGTAACATACTGAGCTTGGTGGACAGAATACAGAATAAAAAGGGATAAGAGAAATCTACTTTAAGCTTAGTCTTTATTCCACCTAACCTTCCCCCATCTTTCCTACCTTCTCAACTTCTGTTTGTATCCCTGTATCTCTCTGTCTCATTTTCACACCTGTATTTTTCTCTGCAGCACGTCCTGCCTTTCTCTTCCCATTTTTTCCCTCCTCTTTCTACTCCTTGCAACTATCCCCATTTTCCTTTCCTCTTGAAATGGATTAAAATAATAGAAATTAACCGTAACTTCAGTTGCTTATTTTATACTGTTCTCAGTTGATTAGATTTCTGTAAGTCAGTGGTTCTTGTTAGCAGAAGTTTCCTCATTCACATGTTATTAAGTATTTATGTCTTATTTTCTGAAACATCTTTTGAGTAATGTTGGCAATACCTCTATGTTAGGAATTATATAATACCAAAGGTCTTTAAATTCTATATCAACGAATTCTCTTTTTAACTACTTACATTTATTTAAAGGTATGTTTCTGTGCTTTTTCAGATTCAGAGGGCTTGACTGCACAAATTATTATTGATGCCAATGACGGTGCTCGAGGCATGATTGAGTGGCAACAGAGCAGGTAAACCGAAGCCTGCGTAAGAGCCCTTTTCTGAGTTGCAGATTCTCTACTATCTACTGAATAAAAGCTTATAAGGAAAAATGAATGTATTCTTTTTATTATAGATTTGAAGTAAACGAAACCCAAAGAAGTTTAACATTGGTAGCCCAGAGGAGCAAAGGGACTCTTGGCCACGTTTCCTTGTTTGTGTATGCCCAGAATTTGGAAGCACAGCTGGGGCTGGATTACGTCTTTACCGCAATGGTGAACTCATTGAGAATTATAGTGATTTAGGCCCTGTAAATAAGTTAATCTTGAAATAATAAACTACTGTATATTCCATAGTAAATTAGGGCAGAAGATTTCCACATGGTGGAATAGCTCTCTTCACTATTTTGGTAAATTCTATAAATTAAACTTTCAGTACTGTTTTAAAGATTCTTCTGTATTTTACTTCATTCATTATTTTATTGTAATATTTGATACCCACTTCTTATTAATTTACTACCTTATTGCAGTATTTGATACTGGAGAACACACATTATTGTGTTACACAATTTATATCATTAGATGACCTTTCCAGAGTGTTTCTTAACGCTTCTTGAAAATGTTAACTCTTCCATTTCTTTGTTTTACTTTACCGAAACACCTTTAGTGTTTGAAAATGTTTATCTTGTCTCTTCGTGCCTTTTACTGCTTAGTCAAATGTTTCCTTTCTTCCTCCACAACTTCTACTTTTTAAACTTAATATTGTCAGTTTAAATAAAAAGAGATCATGAAAAAGTAAGGGAAAAATCCTGTAAATAGGTTAGTTCACATTCAAAAGTATATTGTATTTATTTCCAAACATTTAAAAAAAACTCAGAGTGTATTTAAATATAATACTGCTACTTTTACTTTTTTGACCAGATTCTTCATTTTGCTAATGGAGAAAGGTATAAACATGTTGACATCATGATTCTTGATGATGACATTCCGGAAGGAGATGAAGCATTTCAGCTGATTTTAACAAATCCTTCTCCTGGACTGGAGTTGGGGGAAAATATAATAGGTAGTTGATGATTTCTTATACACAGCTCCTTTTCACCCCTTCACTCCTGAGTGAGCCACAGGCTATGGGTGATGCACTGACACCATCTGCCGCAGTCACACATTAGCATTTTACAATTTTTTTCATGTAGGTCTTACTTTTTTACTTTGATTGCTAGGTATTGTTGCTATTATGAACGAGGTCCGTTTTTATTATATTTTTAAATGGTTATACCTGATATATAGAGGTATTACAATAATCTTTTTGAATGCATGCTCCAAAGCAGACTTCCTAGCTTTGAGTGCCAGTACTGCCACATCCTAACTTGTGAATTTCCACAGATTGCCTGTCTGTGCTTCAATCATCACTTCTTAAAATGAGAATGATAATATAATCAACCCCATAGGGTTATTGTGAGAATTAAATGAGTTAGTAATATAGGTTAAGCAACTTGTAAGATCTCAGTAGTATTAGTTGTTGTTTCGGCTATTATTATTAACATTATTAGTAGTGGTGGTAGAAAATAGAAAGCTCTTGATTTCTGAATGTTACTCACCTTATATTTTAAACTCTTATAATAGTTCTAATAATGTTTTTCTCTAGTCTTTTCTAAGAAGACAATCATGATGTCTAGAAAATAGTGACAGTCTTGGCATTTCCTTTCCATTGCTTTTATACCTGTTACCGGCCTGTTAGCTCCAGGACGATGCTGAATAGTAGCAGTGATGACAGGTGTCCTTGTCTTGTTCTGTTTTCAGTGGCAACCCTTCTAATGTTTCAACATTAAGTTTAATACTTTCTATT